>NW_022146579.1:0-737003 GCF_002938485.1 Sitophilus oryzae | reverse complement strand
CTAAATATTTACTGAAGTTTATTTACTGATCAGTTATTGTGTTGCAATAATAAAAATAATACTATAGTCTGTCCAACGAGAAGATCCTTGACAGTGATAGATGTGTCTGTCATTTTAATTTCAAAGTAGTTCATTTCATTTTATAAAGAAATAAGTTGGTACAACTGGAACGCATAGCAGGAAATATTTAAAATTTGATTGACAAGATGACAAGTGATTACTTCAAAATATTGTGAATAAAACTGAAAAAATGTAATTTGAGTTATTTTATTTAATAAAAACGGTATGTGTTAATACAAAACAAACAAGAACAAGACACTACATACCAAAAATATAAAAAAGAACTATTATTTACTTTCAAGCTTTGTAAATTACCCGCATTTATGATTATATTTATCAATATTACTTATGTACAAATACAAATTTGTAATATTCCACAGGAATAAATAAAACAACATAGGTAAATAAAACAAACTATTTTATTAATAATAACTCCTACCAAATTTTATACCTTAAAGGTTGATTAATTAACTTTAATCTTAATTTTTTTAAACCAGTACCTTTTGACATTATTTTCTGCTTGTAACTAAAATCCATTATTTACCTATCGTGTGATGTTGATATTTTACTATTTAGTTTGATCCTTCTACCATATACGAGATGCACTTATCTACGACGAAATGGTATACAGACTTTATCGATGGCAACTTCATTTGGTGTATAAGACTTTCTGCCTGGGCAGCGAGTATTAACCATAAACTGTGCTCTGGGTCTACAGTTAATTTTCCTCTGATTTTCCCTCCACTTAACTTCAAAAGACACAAAACACACGTAATAATTCGCATCAAATCTTCCAAAACGCAGGGTATTTAACAAAGTTGACACAAAATTATAACCTATAATTTGGCAAGACTTTGACAAGCGTCAAAAATGACAAAAATCTAAAGGTGAGTTCATACGCATCGGCGTCCATTGTTTGTCGCTAATCGTTCCCGTCAAACCAATAAAATTGAAATACGATCTGTCATTTTAAATAAACCAATAAAACTGGTTAAAAACAACAAGACACGACACATGACGGTTTATTATACCTAAACCTTACCGTTTTGAAATATTTTCAATTTTGTGAAATTGCAGTAAAAATTTTAAGGCTTCATTTCTCCAAGGATATCAAAGTTTTAATACTAAATATTTACTGGAGTTTGTTTACTGATCAGTTATTGTGTTGCAATAATAAAATACTACTACCTTATACAGAGTGTCTAAAAATTTATTTTAAATAATTATTAGCTTCAAACGGCAATAACTTGTTTAATTTAAATGGAACACCCTGTATATTTTACGATAATCAGATGCACAATTTAATTGTCTATCAAATTATATTATACCATTTTTTACCTATCTCTTTAAGTTTCCGTAGAAAATGCATTTTCTTGTAATTTAGAACTTATTTATCAATATACCCATGGACTATTGACATTTCAGATTATTTTTAAAGATGTACCAAATTTTTAAAGAGTACAGATACTAATATTGTCGATATAATTCGTTTATTTCATTAAAAAATAAAAAAAACTGTTTAAATATTTGTTAAAGAGGATCAATTAATATGATTCCAGCTGTGATTCCAGTATTCAAACTACATTAACTGACTGTTTGCGTTGATTAATAATAATTGCTCCAAATACTAAAAAACTGGATTTTGTATGGGCATTAGACAGTGTGATAAAAAGTAACACCTTAAAAATGATATTTCATTTTTTAATAAATGCTTATTTATAACAACAGAGACTTTAATTTGATAAGTTATTATTATATTGATTTCTGACTCAAATCCACATTTATTTATAATAATTTATTAACGAACACAATTAAGTATGTAATTAATTAGTATATGGGCGGAAATAATGGTGTTATATTTAATTAATGGTATACTCTTTTATAAAGATTTAAATAGTTTTCTTTTTGCATACAAATGGGCTAGTAATATTATCGTTTTGCTAAAACGATAATATTACTAGTCTATACATTGTACATTTGTTGCTTTAAAACAATCTAAAATGTCAATATTCCATGGATATATTGATAAATGAGGTCTAAATTATAAGAAAATGCATTTTCTACGAAAACTTGAAGGGAAGGAAATTTAAAATGGGGAAACTTGGGGATAGAAATTTAATTGTGCATCTGATTCTCCTAAAATATACAGGGCATTCCATTTAAATTAAAGAAGTTATTGCCGTTTGACGATAATAATTATTTAAAATAATTTTTTAGACACTCTGTATAAGGTAGTATTATTTTTATTATTGCAACACAATAACTGATCAATAAATAAACTTCATTAAATATTTAGTATTAAAAACATTGATACTCTTGGAGAAATGAAGCTTTAAAATTTTTACTGCAATTTCACAAAATTGAAAGTATTTCAAAAACGGTAAGGTTTAAGTATAATAAACCTTAATCAAATTTACCTTTATTTTAATCGTAGAATCTAAAAATGTAATAATATACAGGGTGTTCCATTTAAAAAAATACAACTTTGATATTTTTTATTTATTTGGGACACTCTGTATCTTGTAAAAATATTTTTAAATTATAGCTCTAATAGTCCTTCAACGAACCCCAAACTTACAATTTGTAAAAATCTCATCGTTTAGCTACAATACTCCGTGTCGTATGTGGTGAACAACCCTGTATAGTCTGGAGATGCTGAAAGACAACAAAATATTTTATTTTTGAACTCGTTTATTAAGGAAAATATTGACCAAGTACATAATAGTATCAAATATTTTATTTTCTTATCAACTTATAATCTAAAAACTGCTTTAGCCACTTTTCCCAATTTAAGGGCCTCCAATGCTTTCGGATAGTCCTTCAAATCGAAGACTTCAATTCCCAATCTCCCGTAATCCAAATATCTGGATCCCAAGGATGTAAGGAATCCAATTGATTTGACGAAGCTGAAGGGATTCACTTTTACCGCAAATATGGTAATTTCTTTATCGTATAAGTCGAATGGGGCCACACTGGAAGAAATAGAAATATTAGTTTAGGATATATTATGTAATAACGTTAAATATAAATATTATTAAGTATTCAGAAAGTAGTGATAAGCGGGACTTGACTCGGTCTTGAGGTCTTGACCAACCCTTCGTTGGGAATCCTCCAACGGTCTAAGACACTAGAACAAGTTTTTCAGGACCGAGAAAAATCAAAGACTTTCCTAGATTTAAGTATAAGGACAATCTTCGGAGTGTCGCAACCTCAGTAGTTTGAAACTAAGAAACAACGGCGAATGCAGATTCTGTGGGAAAATACATTTTGATACGACTGATTTCGGAGATGGAGAAGTAACCACTGTAAAACCGTCTCAGATACTGGTTTTTGTCAAAGTCCTGAGAGAGTATGATGAGTTCTAACTCAAGAACGAAGAACACTAAAAGAGTTTGGGACTTCCATTGTATTTATTTATTTTGCTTATACTATACAATAAAGACAATGGAAGTCCGAAGCTCTTTTAGTTTTAATACTGAATCATTGTCTACCACATTCAAAGTAACGTAAGAAGAACACAATAGATCTATAAGGTCGCGGTGATTAACTTCCTCCCTGGCATATAATTTCCGTCTAACCTGTAGTGCAGTAAAACTCTGGATCAAAGGAAAAGCAGAATATCCACTGGCCAAAAGACCTTCATCCAAGGACCTAGAAGCACAATAGCAGAAATAAAGTGCAGATTACAACAGATCTCTTAATAGGGCATATGGCTGTAAAGTGCCACCCGAACAAGCTCAACCTGTATCAAGCAAGTCCTTGGTGCAGACTCTGCAATAGAGATCCTGAAACATCAGAGCACATAATATATCACTGCGAGGCTCTGAATCGCAAGCGACCTTTTCCATTTGGGAAAGCAAGGCTAGAACCGGACGAACTATGTCCCAATCCTATCAAGGAGCTGCATCAGTTGTTGCAGGATACAGAGATAGGAAAGGGGAGAACTCAATAGGCCTCGAATGTTTCCGGCAAATGAATCATAAAACCTTATAGGATCATTATTAAAAGGATTCTGACATAATACATTTCTATAAACGATTTGAATTGTTTAATATGTCTTCAGAAATATTCTGTATCAGTTCTTCATTTATAGTCAGATATTTACCTAATCTTGGCACCAGGTGGTGGTACACCAAAACAACAAAGCTTACCACCCTTGTCCAATAAACCTAGTCCTTGTTCTATGGCGGGACAGTAACCACTGCAATCAACAACGATGTCAAATTTATAATTAGGGTCTTCACTACTTTTAGTTAGGGTGTTCGGTGTCACCAGATCATATCCAGTATCTGAAAAAGTCATCAATAATTAGAGTGTGCAAGTGTAAGAAAAATTGAGTTCCATGTCAAAGAAGATGAATTAATTAATATCATAAAAGTACCATTTAAAATAACGCCAAAGAATTTCTGCACCAATTTTTTCATCACAGTTTATTTATATATCATGGTATGACTTTGCATATAAGCATTTTAGGTTAAAAAAGAAAATATACATATAATATACAGGGTGCTACAAATTCGAGGTACGAGCATTGGTATCTAGGAAACCGTAAGAGATACGAAGATGGTTAAATTGGGGCAAAGTTGCGCTTTAGGATGTTCACCAAGATGCCATCAAAAAAGTTTTAAAAATTTCAAGGATTGCTGAGTTTTTTGGAAAAAACGGATTTTTTTGAAAATCAATTTTATTTTTTCCTGGCGTTACTTTTTAGAAAATCAAAAAATTAATTATACGTTCTCATGGCTAGTTTATTAGGGCTACCTGATGGTATTTTTAGATTTTAAAATTAGCTGATAATTTGTGAGATACAGAGGACAACTTAATTTTTTTTAAATACGGACCTGCATTTTTTATTTGAAGTTTTGAAAGAACTTGGTCTCCTCAGTACAATGATGTGCCACACTTGATACTTTTTTTTGTTTTGGTTACCTTAACAATAGCAAAACTATTTAATTATTATTTAAAATAATTTCAAGTCCCACTCTGGTTTTTTAAATTATTTAATCTGATTATATTCATCGCAACAATATGGATCAGCGCTAATTAACATTGAATCGAGCCAATTGAAAGATTCAAACAAATAATACCCAGGTCAGCAATTTAAAAATATTATTTATAACTTTTTTTATTGTGATTTTAAAATCTCAGTGTACGATCTAATAATATGCAGAATATTAATTGTAGTTATTATAAATAAATCAACTTCTACAAACTAGTTTTTCTAAAACTAGTAATGCTCTACATGTTCGAAAGGGTTACCACCGTCCCTAATGCACAAATTAATGTATTTTTCGTTTAATCTTATTTATAGCTCTTTGAACATATCTTCTTTTTATACTTCCAAATGCATTCTGTACTCTTTATTGTAATGTTGAAATGTATTCTCACTTTTAAAAATGACGTCAAGTAATGCCTAAGATCTAAGAGTAATGCCCAATAATTTTATATTATTTTTTATTATTTACAGTACATCTGCTGGATTTGTGTCTATGAAAGGAATGCGGGCAAAAAACATTTAAATAAACAGCAATATATTTTATACGTCGATTTGACGAGTGCGTCACCGCAAATCGCTCCGCCCACTCACTTTATTGGCTACTTGCAAATTTGTCGAATTTTTATTGATGGGACGCGTCGTCTAATTTTTTACGAAAAACATCGAGAAAATATCGTTTCCCCTCTCACGGATACCCCGGAGCTACAGAACGGACAGACGTACAGTAATTGCATTTGATTATCCGTATTCAATATTTTACTCCACGTCATTGTTAAATTTGAAAGCTTACCAATATTGTAACGATGAATAGATTAAATATTTAAAAAAACAGAGCCGGGCTTAACATTAGTTTAATCAAATGTTCGAAACAAAAAAAAATGTTAAGTGTGGCATATCATTGTACTCAGGAGACCGAGTTCTTTCAAAATCTGAAATAAAAAATGCAGGTCCGTATTTAGAAAAATTTAAAAAATGCAGGTCCGTATTTAGAAAAATTAAGTTGTCCTCTGTATCTCACAAATTAATCAGCTAATTTGAAAATCTAAAAATACTATTAGATAGCCCTAATAAAGTAGCCATGAGAATGTGCAATTAGTTTTTTGATTTTCTAAAAAGTAACGCCAGGAAAAATTAAAATTGATTTTCAAAAAAATCCGTTTTTTCCAAAAAACTCAGCAATCCTTGAAATTTTCAAAACTTTTTTGATGGTATCTTGGTGAACATCCTAAAGCGCAACTTTGCCCCAATTTAACCATCTTCGTATCTCTTACGGTTTCCGAGATACCAATGCTCGTACCTCGAATTTGTAGCACCCTGTATAGAAAAATGTCATTTTTCTATATTTTTGTCATAACTTAAAAATGCATGATTCACTTTTCTAACTTTATATTATAAGGGCCGATTTGTAATATTGTAGTAGTTGGCAATACATTGTTAGAGCATTTTAGAATTAGTTATTGGTATTGATAGTTAAAACAAATTATCGATATAAACATTTTAGTACATTTTAGTAAATTATGTCAATTCATTGACGTACATTTTTTTACTTTTCTTTTTGTTGGTGTTATATTCTATAGTATTCAACATGGAAAAGAAATACTTAAAAACTCTGCTGATGATACTAATATGGTTAGAGAAACGCGCGTCCAGTGTTAAAACTAAAGCGTTTTGGTGTATTGTTAGTCCAAGAAAATAGGTCTTCCAATACGAAGTTTTGGTAGAAACATTTAGAGATTTTGGTATAAATAATTTAGAATTTTTGATATAAGTTACTTTGAAAGATTTAAAAATGAATTGTGAATGGGTTTTTTAAATTCACCCCCGAGTAGGGGTGAAATAAATAAAATGATTTTTTTTTTAAATTTCGGAGACACGATAAGGACTAGAAAAAAAATTTCAAATAAAAGTTGTGGAGCGTCCAATTTTACATAAAAATGGTGTCTATGCTTTTTTGGTCAAATCAAAATTAACCGAGATAGGGTGGATAGAAGCTAGGGGACAGCTTTTATTGAAGACTCAAAATCCTTACCGTTTCTCTGAAATTTGGAAAAAAACATTTTATTTATATTTTTCATCCCTTCTGAAGGTGAAAAATAATCTTAATTGAAATTTATAATTTTCCAAACGAATCGAATAAAAATGTTAAATATATGAATTTTTCAGCAACTAATTTTTTTTAAATTTCTTCTATCATCCCTTAGCTTCTAGCCACCCTATCTCGGTTAATTTTGATCTCTGCAAAAAAAATAGAGATCATTTCTTTGTAAAATTTGACACTCCACAACTTTTATTTGAACTTTTTTTTCTAGTTCTTACCGATCCTCAGAAACGTTGAAAAAATAATTTTATTTATTTATTTCACCCCTTCTCTGGGGTGAATTTAAAAAATCTTTCACAATTCGTTTTTAGATCTTTCAAAGTAACTTATACCAAAAATTCAAGTTTTTACGAAAACTTATTATTTAAAGGTCTATTTTCTTGGACTATGTGTTGAATCTAGAGCATTGAATTCCGGGATCCCGGACATTTTTTCAGTCCCGAAATCCCGGGATTGTCTTTTATTTAATCCCTGGATTTTCGGAATTCATCATTACATTTTTTCTTAATTTAAATCGTACACAAGTCTTTCATGATAGTCCAATATGCGCTTATAAACCTTTTCTAGGCAGTAGAAAAGTGTTTCAGCAATTGAAAAGGACCTTTTCTATTGCTGGAATGTTGTGCAGGAAAATCAGATCTAGTTTGAGTGATAATACTCTTGATCAGCTTGTTTTTTAAGATTTTTTTTGAAAAAACAAGTTTAGATTTTAGATCCTCATCTTTGTTACTGCATAAGTGGTTATTTTAGTATCTTAGTATTTTTAGTATCTTACATAATCCTGTGTTATGCTGTGTTTGTTCGTTTGGTTATGCAAATTAAATAAAAAATGTTTATTTTAGTTCCTTTTAATGTTTTTTTTTGTTTAATAAACTTGTATGTTTTGTTGTTTTGTAATGGGGATGACGTTTAATTTATGTTAATGTTTTTTTTGTTCAATAAAATTTTGTTAAGAAAGAAAATATAATATAATTTCAACGTAATTAATTTTTTCTTGAATCCCGGGACCAATCCCGGGATCGAAAAATTATAATCCCGAAATCCCGGGATTGAAGATTTCTTTCGGGATTGAATGCCCTAGTTGAATGTTGAATTAGTATTTTACTTTACTCTATTAAGTTGAATTAATATAAAGATTATACCTAATTTCTTTAAAATGTTTAATCTATTTGTATTCGGTTCTGAAACAGTAACTCTTCTATGTCCCTGCAAATGTAGTATACAAGCCCACAGACTACCGATGATTCCTGCTCCTATTACTAAAATTCTGGAACCGACTGGAACAGGAGATAATAGATCCCAACCGTGTGAAAGACATGAAATTGGTTCTGCCAAAGCACCTAAATATATATAAAAGAAAAATTATAATAATCCTAATATAATAAAAACAGAAATCCTCTCTTAATATTTGCAATGTTTGAAGAAAAAGACTGAAGTCACGACATCCAGATGATTATAGACGGTACGAACTTAGCCTGGTTAGCTAGAATCTAAATAAATGTTAAGTTAACGTAAGAACATACCTTGTTCTAGGGATATATTTTCTGGCAATTTTTGTACTAAATTAGTTGGTACTAAGGCATAAGTACCCCAACCTCCATTTCTGTGAACACCTAGGTTAGTCTGTCCTCCTATTTTACAAAAATGAGGGTTACCTGAGTGGCAGAAATCGCAACATCTACATCCACTAAAAAACAGTAAGAAAACAAGTTTTAAAATATGATGAAGATTATAAAATTATAATTATTTACTCATTTGGATCTACAACTACTCTGTCTCCTTTTTTAACATTCTGTACTGCAGATCCCACTTCAACAACAGTTCCAGAAAACTCATGTCCTAAGGTAAATGTGTCTTGGGAGCATGGAAAGTCACCCTAATTAATTATAATAATAATTAGTATTGCGTATCGCTACAGTTTAACATATTTAGTAGTTTTTCTCATATGTATTCATGGTACTTCAAATTTGGCTTTCACTATTTTCTAATAGTGAGGAAGATCCTCTCGGACAGGGTACAGATACAGTGTTTTTTAAATTGGGCACTGATAATCTGTTTAATAATTGAATTAATCTTTGTTGTTTCCAAGATACCAATGGTGAGAGCCAAAATTAAAACTGTACAACAGATTTAAAACACAATGTAATGAATATATTATGGTATTTTTTAAAGAAAATTTCATGGAAAATCCTATCTAATAAAAATATGTGTTAAAGCAATAATAATATAAGAATAATAAAATAAATAAGTTAAAATGTTAGAAGAAGAGCCAGGGACAGGAGAAGAGCAAGAGGTTTGGATATCTATTAAGAACGCCGGAAGATTGATGGCCAAAACGTCTGTTTCAGTGGAGTCCTCTACAAAAAAGAAAGCGAGGTAGAACCGAGAAGGTCGTGGAACAACACAATCAGGCAAGCGATGGCATCCAGAGTCCAGAGAGCTGGAAGAACTGGCTGCATTTGATAGAGAGATTTGTCGAAGGCGAACTGGAAAGCAGCTGTAGCTGTATTCTTGATTAACAGACAATCAATTTCTAATCAAATCCTCCCAGTATATATACAGGGCGAGTCTTAAATAAGTGCAAATATTTTCAGGGCTGGTAGGTCTCAGCTAAAGAAACATATTTTCTCTTGAAAATTTAAAAAAATTATGAATTTTCGCTGAAATTTTGAGAACCACTCTGTTTTTTGGCTTTTCTTTCTTGTAAATTTAATCTGTTATCTATGTTGCCATATTATGGAGATATGTTTTTAAGTAAAAATTAAAAAAAAATCCAATTTTTTTGGCGAAAAAACCTCATAAATGTGTTTCTGGGGTCGAAATATACCACCCCTAAAAATATTTGCGCTTATTTAAGATTCACACTGTATATATTTAAATTGTTCTCTATAATCGTACCAGAATTTTGTACAAAAAACAAAGTTAATCTTGAATGCAACTTAATACATACATATAATGGAGAATTATTTGAACAGCGGATCATCGTGTAATGGATGTAATAATATGAATACGAAAATTTTGTTATTTTCATGATAAGATAATTTTTGTTTACTTGATTTTAATTACTGGTTATATAAACTACATTTTAAAATAATAATAAAACAAGTAGAGAAATAGAATAATACTTACGATTACAAAACGGCTTTATGTTATAATTGTTTTACAGAAAATTATAATTGCTTGAGTAAAAAAATGATTTGAGTGTAGGGTTGTGAACATTGCAAAACAAAACATCGATACATTAAATACAAATATTGATTATATAGAAAACATGTTTTTCGTGGTTTAATAAACAGGTTTTAGCTACTTCGGTTGGTGGAAATCGGCAGATTATGTCATTGCCGTGATTCTTGAATGATTTCCTTCAAAATATATAAAAAAAGGACTTGAGCTCCCTTACCATATATATCGTTTCGAACTTTCCTCGAAGTGGACAGAGAACTTAAAAGGGATAAACATAAAATATATTGCTCTACTTTTTTGCAAACATCGTCGATAGAAAAATATCAATGATATCGATGTTTTCCAATAGTAGAACATCGATATTTCGTAAACATCAATGTATCGTTTGCATCCCTACTGCTTGAATGTGACAACTTCCCATGAACTTCCGAACTCCCTCTACTTCATATAATTTAAATTCATGTGGAACAACATAATAAAAATCTAGTAAATGGTTTAAATCTTTTTCAAATAAATACATTTATTAAGTTCTTCTTTTTTTAACACAATACAAATTAATTCTTAACATACACGATTGACACGTAATACTGTTAGTATATTTAAACAGACTTACGCTAATGATATGCAGATCTGTGCCACACACTCCAGAAAATGCCACTTTTATCAAAACCTGGTTGGGTTCGCTGATTTTGGGTACCGGTATTTGAACGTATTCCAGTTTTTTGGTACTCCCTGTAAACCGTAGCGCTTCCATGCTATCTCGTAAATTCCACAATATTGACTGAGAGCAACTGAGAGCAAAGACAGAGCAAAAACGCTACGCTAAAATGAATATGCGTAGAGGGAAAAATAAAATATATTATGTATTTGCAATGATTGTTTATCATTATATTATTATTATTAGACAACTGATAATACATAAACGTTCGTCATGTTATATAATGTTTTACCTAAGACGAATGAAAAACGTTTGTTCTATAAATAGATTCAATCGATGGTGTATACGAGGGGTGTTCTACAGTATGTCCCTGGATTGTGGATTGTGTTTACCAGAAAAAAAACCTTTTTATTATTGACATTTTCAAAAAAATGCATTCTTCATAAAAATTTTTGCTTATTCTAAAATGTTTAATCCCGTTTATACTTTTTCAAATTTCCATACCGTTTTAGAGAAAATTAAAAGAAAAACATGAAGACATGATTGAATTTAAGTTGAAGATCTAAAAATCAAAAGGCGTTTCTATTATGAAATAATTTAAGAAAAAATACAACTATAGTTTAATTTTTTTTTCAATTTTCTCTAAGACGGTAAACATTTTTATAAAGAATGCATTTTTCTCAAAATGTTAATAACAAAAAATATTTTCTCGTGTTCTAACAAACATGAACAATGAAACATATGAAAATAGGAGATCTGTGATAGGAGGATTATTTTCTTTGCCTAATTTGTTCATCTTCACTAGATATTCTTTGACCAACTTCGAATTGATGGTTGCTGAGTTTACCGCTCTTGGGCAGGGTATCGGATAATATTGCTATTTCTTGTTTCCGATAATTCCTATTTAAGATAAGTTGTACCCTGTACTACTATACCGGGTGCGTCTCAAATGTAGTTTACCTCTATAACTTTTTTATTTTTTCAGATAAAAAATGGAGATTTGGTATGTTAGTAATATGACATAAATTCGGATCGGTTGACGTATTCAATTGTTTTCGCTCACTTCCTACTGTCTCACAAGAAATGTCTACATCTTTTGATTTTTAAATGGTACTTTATTCGATAGAAAATGACACTCTGAATAGAATGACATATCATATGTCAACTTTTGACATTTTCGAATAAGTGATATATGAAATAATTTTAACATGCGATTCATAACGACAATTTGACTCGAAATACCAAGTATTTGGTACCAAATTATTCGTAAAGAAATACTTTTTCTAAATATGCTAATGAGCCACCCTCATTCCATTTGAAAAAATTGAGATATATGTAATTAAAAATAGGATTTGAGCATCTTTTATCCAGTCAGGACAAGACACTAAAAATATATTAGACGATCAAATCTATTTTTCCAAGGCTCCGTGATTAAAAATTAGTGTTTTTAACACAGCCATGGCACTCTAGACTGAAATTTAAAATACAATTTTGATTTAAGCGAAAATGTAAAAAATTGACATATATGATGTATCATTCTTTTCAGAGTGTCATTTTCTATCGAATAAAGTAAAAACATACCGAGGGTTCCATTTAAAAATCGAAAGTTGTAGTCATTTCTGTTGCAACAAGAAGGTGGTCGAAAAAAATTGAATAGGTCAATCAATCCTAATTTATGTCATATATTGACATACCAAATCTCGTTTTCTTATCAAAAAAATAAAATAAAAAAGTTATAGAGGTGAGCCACTTTTGAGACGCACCCGGTATACTGATGTATACGTTGTATCTTTCGAAAGTGTAGATTTCTTCCTGAAGGATGCTGGGATAGGGTAATTAATAAAGAATATTAATTAAAAGTTAATTTAGAGAACCCTGAAAATTTTCCTTTTGTGATAATAATAAAATTGTTGATTTTACACAGTATTATTTTTAATTTTCACTTCTTTCTCGTATGTATATTTTTGTTTTATTTTCTAATCACGTCCTCTGCTGAATTATTCCTATTTCCACCGTCTGGTAACCTTTTCGCCCCTATGCTATTAGGGGTCGACGCAAATGAAAGGCAGCACAGCCCAGACAGAATGCGTTCGCATTGTTAAAAAGCGAATCCCCTTGAAATCCGATTTTTAATATTCGTCGCAATGGCGTAGAGACAGACGCAGTGTTGTAAAATGGTCGCGAGAAAAATGAAAATTTTAGGAACATTTAAAAAAAGAAGAAAAAAATTGATGAAAAAGTAAAGTATTTTAAGTTAACATCTGCTGCTAAGGCAACTTCGAACATATTTTCCTCGGTATACTGAATCAGTAGTGTTTAGGCGTCGGTTGTATTCGAATTTATATTTAAATTTGTCCGTACAAATTTTAGGAAAACAAGTATCTGATTAATAATAAATATAATAAAAAATCCTCGCAGTGTTGTAAAATGGTCGCGAGAAAAATGATTTTAGGAACATTTAAAACAAAAAGAAGAAAAAAATTGATGAAAAAGTAAAGTATTTTAAGTTAACATCCCCTTTCTGCTGCTAAGGCAACTTCGAACATATTTTCCTCGGTATACTGAATCAGTAGTGTTTAGGCGTCAGTTGTATTCGAATTTATAAATTTATATTTAAATTTGTCCGTACAAATTTTAGGAAAACAAGTATCTGATTAATAATAAATATAATAAAAAATCCTCTATGGGTATTTCGCCACTGCAAGAAAATCTACAAACTAAAATAGTTATTTTTTGTAAACACTTCTGCGTTAATCCCAAACGGAAATTACTTGTCAGAAGTTAGGTTTACAGTTATACAAATTTGCCTAACGAACGAAAAAATCCTTAACGTTTCGGAAAGTTTATCTCTTTCCGTCGTCAGAAGCAAAAAAATACAAAGAATAAAGAAAAAAACTATTTAAAATATTTAAATTCAACTATTCAAGAACACTTTAGTTTTTAAAAAAATAAAATATTTGAGTTTAAATTATCTATATGCTCTATTGTAATACGGCACGATATTTTAACTAAAATTAATGTTAGCAAAATAAAACACTAAATCACCACCATACACCAAAAAACTTTTACTTTTACACTGGACGCGCGTTTCGTTAACCATATTAGCATCATCAGCATATGATCAAGATTGAAGTTGAATATAGAGTCTTGATCATCTGCTGATAATGCTAACATGGTTAGCGAAACGCGCGTCCAGTGTAAAATTAAAAGTGTTTTGGTGTATTGTGGTGATTTAGTGTTTTATTATGCTGTGTAACACCAAAGGTTTCAACCCCCAACTGTAAAATTAATGTTTTAGCAAAATTCTTCAGTCATTAAAACTTGACATAAAATCTTCATTAGATGCACTCAATAATATTATTTCAAAACCACACGTTCTGATGAACATTTTCAATTTTTTTAAACGAATCGAGGGAGATAGCTACAAATGACATTCAAGAAGCATTCCCCAGCTTATCTACCCAGCGGATAAGAAGAAGAAAAAGCATTTTAAGTATGAAGGAACTGATGAACCCATATTTTCACCTGAATTGTCATTTAAAGTAAATTTTTACTTTAAAATTGTGGATACTGCCTATAATGGATAATGGCAAATGAAAGACGGTTCCAATTACTACAATAACACAGTTATTTTCAATGTAATATATAGGATAAATAAATAATTAAAAACGATGACGGAACTAAAATCAATTGTAAGAAAAACCATCAAGCCTTTAGAGACACAAACAGCTCGGAGAGTGAAATCAGTCAAACCTTCGAGGAAATTAAAGTTATTCAACTATATTTTAACATAGAAAAATATCCTAGTGATATACTAGGCTACTAGTATATGTACGAAAATAATCTACATTCAACATTTCCAAATTTAACCCTAATTATACCTATATTCCTAACACTACCGGTTGCTGTAGGACCTGTAGGTACGGGTGCTATCGCTCACCTGTACCGTACCGTTCTCAAGACTTAAAATTATTCAAAACTATTTATTATCTTCGATGACGCAAGGAAGACTTTCTGCTTTAGCTTCGTTATCTATCAAACATGAGGTATGTATGTGCGACATTGGATATTAAAGATATCGTCAAAAAAATTCGGAAACGAAAGCCCGAAAAGTTCGATTTTAATAACTTTTTATTTTGTTTAGTTATAAGTGTTTTATTTTACTCGACATCTATTTTTTTTAATTTGGAGACAAGACTTGACTCTGCGGGATTATAACTTTAATTATTTGAGTAAGTACTTTAAGTACGGGTATTAATTATACCATACATGTCTCGGGGAGTATAGACATAATATTATATATAGGTATGTCAAAAAAATCTATGCAATTTTATACATTTTGTTTAATATAAGGGGGCGGCAAATATTGAGTTGCACACGGGCGGCTAACACCTTAGCGGCGGCCCTGCCCTGTGGCATTTCCATAAAATCTTTAGGGAAAATAGGAGAACTATAATATGAACCTTTTTTTCGAACATACAAAGATATAGACAAACTGATACTAAAAGGTTTTATAAACAAAAGTACTTTGGATGATGACAATGAGCGATTTAATGGTAAATTACATTAGAATTATTAAGATCTATTTAGACATGTCAGTTACGACTTTAGGTCGTTTAATTTAAAAATAATGATACAGAAAGTTTGGGGCTTTTTGGTTTTACCATATTAAGTAATTGTAATTGTTATCAGGTAGTAATTGTTAATTTTGAAGTTTAACTCATAGATAAATGAAACAAGTTTAGATTGGAAAGTGCCCATAAGGACAATGTAAACACTATTTGGCGCTATTCTTGCAACGGTCGCGACCCAAAACTTTTGAAAATTTCGGAGCGGTTCGGCTTTTTCCGGAATTATATCGCCAAATATTGTTTATTCAAATTTATTGTTATTTTCGTTTAATTTTATAAATAAAATACAGTGTGTTGCATACAAGAAACTTTATTTTATATAAGGACGCATGTATGAAATACCTATGAAACATTGAAAACCGACGTTATGCCACGATCCACGATGGTTTTTGCAGTTCACAGTTCACAGCACAGCGTTTTAAGTTTGTAATGCCACTTTTTCACAATTATCACCGGTTGGAGTAAATAAAATTTGAATTAAACTCACAAGATAGCAATAATTACTTTGAAAATGGACGCTATAAACACTTTCAAACAATTTCTTTAATGAGAGCGGTTTAGTTGGTTTAGATTTTGAAAGATTATTATGATTTTTGAAGATTCTGACTTTGACAAGAGAAAATTATTTCTGTTTTTGTTTGTCGTTGTTCTTAGCGACCGCTATAGCAGCGCCAGATCGCGTATAACGGTCGCGACCCAAAATAATTTCGCGATCCAAAATTTTTACGGGCTTTCCAATCTAAACTTGTTGCATTTATCTATGGTTTAACTTGATATAATGTCATTTTAACAGAACGTCAACGGTTTCTTGTAGACGTATCTGTTTTAAAAAAGTAAAGTGTTTTCGAATAGTGGAATTTAAATATTTTAAATAGTTTTTTTTTCTTTATTCTTTGTATTTTTTTTGCTTCCGACGACGGAAAGAGATAAACTTTCCGAAACGTTAAGCATTTTTTTCTTTGTTAGGCACATTTGTATAACTGTAAACATAACTTCTGACAAGCAGTGTCCGTTTAGGTTTAACGCAGAAGTGTTTACAAAAAATAACAATTTTATGTTGTAGATTTTTTTGCAGTGCAGTGGCGAAATACCCATAAAGGATTTTTTTGTTTTACATCGTTTGTCGAACCGTCTCAGTCTCATTCAGTCAACATCTGTGACTATATCACTCTTTTTGTAGAAAAATCTTTAGAGGAAAAATAGAGATGAACATTGAATTATACCAATTTATTTTAATTAATAACAACAATAATAAATAAAACAATTTGATCGTTATTTTATTACGTTTATTAAGGCCATTGCAATATGTTAAAATAATGACATAAAACTTCCAACTTATCTATTGGAATTCGCATGACTTACATCGGAAATAAATTACAAAATCAGTAAAAAAGACTACAAGCTATAACGAAATGACATTTTGTTGACAAACCAAATCAATGTGATTTTACTTAGGCTTATATTTTAATATAAAAATACTACATTTCGATTTTTTGTACTATATATGATCAAACGAAAACATGATTTTCAAATCAGTCTCTATACTGGTGAAGAAATACTATGATAAAAATTATACCATGAGAAATTATGTTCAGATGTATTGTTAAAGAAATTAAAATTAAATATATATTGACCTGAAATGCGAATATACCTGTATTATTAAAAAAAATGAGGAATACCAACAAAATTTTTGACTTTTGACAAACACTCACAATGGTTTTAACAAATGGAACATTTCATAGATGATATATAGAGACATTAATGTAGCTATCGTATACAAAACATACTGAATTTTAGGTCCTCTATAACTTAGCTTAAAAATAAATTATATTATAATTAGTCTAGCCTATACAAGGATAAATAAGATCAGTCATTTTTTAAATTAAAATTAAAATGTTAACGACGGTTCTAAAATATAAACTTTTATATCTTACAAAACTGCATTTTGGATGAATTAAGGTAAGGTTTATTGATACTCAGTTAGTTTTTAACTATCAGTTAAATATTTCTAAAAATATTTTTTTAATTTAAATTTAACCGTTAGCCAAAATTAATTGGAGTAATAAAAAACCTTGTTTGATATAAAAAATATTGACATTGGTAGTTTTTTGTTACAATCACAATTAACTGTTCAGATAAATAGATATAAATAAATATTTTTCAGGTATAAGGTCATAATTTGACTTTGGCACGATAAAATTCCACTTATACTATATTATTTGGTTTGGTAATAACATTGGCTCCCTTGTTGATTTTACAGCAAAATTGCAAAGAGATTTTTTTAAATGTCTGCATATGCTGAACACTCATGCCAAGTTTGAACAATTTTACGCAAGCCAATTTTAACTAATTTAAGAAAAACTGCATCTATTTTTAAATTGAAACTGAACAGACAACAATGCAAAACCAGTCAAATTCCAACATACATACCTTAAGTTTTCAACCTATGATTTTGTTAAATAAAATTTTGTGAATAAATAGTATTTTCTATATGGTAAGCTTTTGTCTAATTCCAACAAGTTTTTAGTTACAAAATGTATTTCGGGGATACTAAGCGTAGGTACCACAGCCCGACTCTACTTAACAAGCCGTGAACAAGGAAATCTGACAACCTTGGTTTCAGATCGATCGATACACGTTTAGCCATGATTGACGTTCATTAACCTGTTGCTCTGTTATGTTTTTGTAAATAAATCCGTTTTTTTGAAAGAAAATATTGTTTAGTTAAAGACTAAAGTTGTGAAAAGTCTTACTGTGTGAGATTTGTAAATTACCGGGACAATTTTTTTCCGTAGACATTGCGTAAAAACAAATATCGGTGGGTAAAAAATTCGCCGGGTTATAAGCGAGGTTAAGTGCTTTCTTCAAAGAATATCGGCAAATTCGGTGGCGATTGAACAGTTTGTGGTGCTTTTTAAAACAATTTATTGAAAGTTAGTTGTTGCTGTAATCAAAAATTACCATGCCAAGTCCTTGTTGTGTGTAGGGTTCCCAACTTGAGCATCGGCGACTCAAAAGGAGACATTAAATATTAGAAAATAAAATATATTATGTGTGTAGTACACATTTTTTTAGTTTCGAGGTCCCGGCCAAGGCAAAACTTTCGCCGGGACAAACTTTCTGATTCCTGGTTAATCCCGGCCAAACCGGGATGGTTGGGAACCCTAGTTGTGTGCATGGGTGCAAATCCAATTATAAAACTTGTCTTGATGCAGGAGAACCAACGGTATCTGTTTCTACCTTTCCAAAGAATGAAAACCTTAAAGCCCAATGGCTTAGGAATATTCCTAGGGAGGCATGGTCACCCTCAAACTATTCTGTGGTTTGTGCTAAGCATTTTGTAGAAAATTACATTGTTAGGGAGGAGGATTATCGCTTGCCAGATGGATCAATGCAAAAGGTACCTACTAAAACTAGACTAAAGTTTAATACAGTACCTATTAGTATTTTTCCAAATTTGCCACATTACTTGTCAAAAACGGTCCCTGCGTTCCCCGAAAAAGTCCTGCTGAAAGAAACAAAGAAATGCAAGATCGAAGTGAGCAATTAATAGAGATTTTGAACGTTCTGATCTAATTATAAACTTTGACGATTTGACTTGAAATTTAATTATTTGAATAAATAATTATTTTAAGACATCCTTAATCGCGCCTTAAATTAATTTAAAAATACGCGCCTCGAGAGCTGGTAAAATGGCTCGTCGCGCATTCGCGCTCGCTAGAAACCGATCTGAATCTCTTGCCGGTTGCGGCGTTGCCAAATGGTTGTTCACAGCTTGTTAAGTAGAGTCGGGTTGTGGTAGGTACTATAACGTAGTAGTAGTGTAGAGAGCACAACAAATTCTTGTCAAAACAAAACTTAAAAGGAATGTTGTAATTTGCCTGATTTTGCATTGTTATCTGTTCAGTTTTAATTTAAAAATAGATGCAGTTTTTCTTAAATTAGTCAAAATCGGCTTGTCCAAAATTGTTCAAATTTGGCACGTGTATTCGCAGACCATTAATAAGCCTATTTACGACTTCGCTGTAAAATTAATAGGAGAGCCAATAATATTTGGATAGTTCAAAATTTGCATGGGATTTCCTGTTTCTAACGACAATGCACCACCCGGTATATACTTGAATTATACCTATCTTGGTTAGAAAATATCACTATAACCAGAGAAAAAAACTAAAACAGCTAATAAGTAGAGTAGCCGATTTATATGTTCTATAAAATGGAAAAGCTTGGAAATGAACATAGATGACATTCTCCATATAATTTTACATATAAAATGACAGCGATCTCCATTGCCATCGCTGACGCAGTTTTTTTTATGGTACCTTCAATCCAATACAGATTCTCTCGAATAAAAATAAATAAATGTCAATAATTGTCAATGCAGTTTGCGTATTTTCTTAATCTACAGCCTAGCGTTAACAAAATATTTGAAGAGTATCACAAAACAATTTGTAGGATCTAACTAAAATTCCAAAAATTGGATTTTTATTTATCACAATTCATTCTAGAGATGTTTTTTTTGGAACTGTTATTTTAGTTTAATGGAACTTGTAACCATATAAGTAACAATCCTATTCCACATCCGTAGCGTAATTTTCTGCGTTACCCCAAGTAGCATTTTTAGACACAAAATCCAAACAAAATCTCTACTAAAAAAATACGACGTTAATTAAAATTCTACCAACAACATCTACTCGTATCAAAGAATGAAAACGAAATTATATTACCATAGAAACACGTTTTAATTTTTAAGACTTTAACCATATTTTCATGTTTTTTTTCTAATTTTCTCTAAAACTCTATGGAAATTTGGAAAAATATAAATGGGATTAACCGTTTTAGAACAAGCAAAATTTTTTATGGATGATGCATTTTTCTCAAAATGTCAATAATAAAAAAACTTTTCCTCTTGTAAAGACAATCCGGGGACATACTGTATAGAAAGAGCATTAAAAATATGAAAGTACATTATTAAATTAAGCAACGAATTTGCTTTTGTCAAACATTTTTTGGACGAGAAAACCTAAAAACACATATTGTTTGTCGACATCGCTGATGTGGTTGTTTTCATTTTAAAATCCACACACAGACATATACTATTTTAGTATGGTATTTTGTTTCTTAACATTTAGAAACAGTGGCTGCTGAAAACGGGAACATCTTGGACACAAATTGCAGAAAATGTTTCGAAACATTTCCTTTAAAAGTTTTGATTCCACATCGAAACATTTCAAGAAATGGCTGAGTTGTGTCACCACATTGGAAACACATGTAATAAAGCTATGTAAAATATATAGGTTTCGAAATTTCCATTTTCTGTCAAAAACAGAGACGAGTTTTAGAAACATTACCTAAAATGTGTCCAAAAATGCTCCTTGGGACGTATAAATTTTGAGCCGTACTCAACTGTACATAACAGTTACAGTAACAGTTACGTAAAAATAACAGTTCTCCCCACCTCTAACTCATTCTACTCGTCGTTCGAGACTTGGGTGCTGGCACTCGAAAACGAGCCCCTAGCATCGCTCAGACAACTATCGGGCACTGTTATAAAGTTACATTTCTTGTAACTCGTCCAGGTCGACCCTACCCGCTTCAAAATACTCTTCCTCTCATTTTCAGGCTTATTAGTTACTACTACTTCCGGTATGGTGATGCCACCGTCCTCCAGCAGAGGCTCCACGTTCTCGTTCATTGTTTCGTGAATACCCTCGAAACTCCTGTTTCTGGATAGATTATTTTGCGGCTTATAACTGTTATCGATAAAAGAGAAATTTTGAGAAGACGGAACTAAGCCTAGCATGTTTCCTATTTCCCTCTTTACTCGTTTGTTCCTGTAACCGAACAAAAACGGTGACATAACGTTGGAAATAACTAATAATACTAACGAAAGATAGTTGAAAATTTGACCAGGATTGATCCGGATACATCCGGAAGTTAATACTAAAGTTAAACCGTACGGTACATAACAGATCAGTACCATAAAGATGACCAGGACGCTTATTTTAGCTGCTCGGGTCTCCTCCCTGTACCTGAACAACGAAGCGTTTGATATCTTGTGTTTTAAATTAGTTATAAAATTATTTCTATCACTAATTGTTCGCTTTACGCGAGGAATTTTAACTTCCTCGATCGCTAGGTGCACTCTACCGTTTTCTAGAGACGAAAAATTCGGTGCTGAATGTACTTTCGGTAAAGTACGTTCACCTCTGTCTCTCGGACGATCAGCTGACTCCGCTTGGTTCGAGTCTAAAGGTGATGAAGCGGACGTGCTTTTGCGCATACGTTCGCTGTTCTGATGCGCCGCAGTATAAATGCAAACGTATATGATGCAAATTGCTACGAACGGTGCTAAAATCACCACCAAAAAGTATCCGAAAGCGTAAGTAGTATTTATCGCTTTCTCTGTATTATTTTGGCTGTACTTCCTTGAACAAAAATGCCAAAGACTACTGTCCGAGTACGTTACAGTACTCAAAACCGCGCAGACAAAAGCCGCCAGCCAACTGCTCAATATAAAAATCGACGCTCTGAATTTGTTGATATAAAAATGGTATCTCAGCGAGTGAATTACTCCGAAGTACTGATTGATTCCGATGATAAGTATACTGAAAATCGACGCTGTGCAGACGAAGCTGGTGCTGGCCTGAGCAAAGTAGCAGAGAGTCTCTTGGTGGTTTGGAGTTGCTGCGTTTTCCAGGATTTTTTCTTGGAGGAATTTCTGGCTGGTTTCGATGATTTTGACGTTGTGGTTAGAGCTGATGATTTCTTCTTTGATGAGGACGCCTTCCTCGATACGTTCGATGGTTCGGTTGTGGTCCGTGATGATGTTTTGGGATGAGGGGAAGGCATCTTGGTCCACCAGGAGTAGAGGGATGAGAAGAAGGCTGGAGAGAAGGTTGGTTACTAGCAGGTTTATTACAAATCTGAAATAAAAACAAAACATCAATTAACCCACTGAAATTTAACAAAAAAAAAATTATTACATTTTTTTTTCTTTATTATTGATGTTTAAAACATCTTTAAACTCAAATATCTTGAAAACGCTTTGCACTTTTGTTACGTAAAAATGTCCTAGCTTTTTATGTCATTTGTCGAAATTATTGCATATACACGAATGTATACCGGGTGTTTCTCAAAAGTGGCGAGATTTGGTACCTTAGTATCTACATATATGACATAAATCAGGATTGATTGACGATTGATGTTTTCGGCCACTTTCTGTTTTACCGGAAATGACTACAACTTTTGATTTTTAAATGACACCCTCGGTATTTTTTAATTTATTTGATAGAAAATAACACTCTGAATAGAATGACATATCAGATGTCAACTTTTGACATTTTTACATATGGTTTATTTGAAATTGTTACATGCGGTTCATAACAACAATTTGACACGAAATACCAAGTCTGTGGAACAAAATTATTCGTAAGAAAATGCTTTTTTCAAATATGCTAATGAACCACCCTCGTTCCATTTGAAAAAAAATGAGATATGATTTAAAATACGATTTGGGCATCTTTTAACTTTTAACTGGCCAGGACAAGACACGAAAAACATTAGACGATCAAATCTATTTTCCAAGGATTATAAATGAGTGTTTTTAAATCAGCCACGGCACTCTAGATTGAAATTTAAAATGCGTTTTTTTTAGGCAAAAATTTTAAAAGTTGACATATGATATCTCATTCTATTCAGAGTGCCATTTTCTATCCAATAAAGTAAAAAAAAAATACCGAAAATGTCATTTTAAAAACAAAAGTTGTACCTAGTAATTTCCAGTGAGACAGGAAGTGACCGAAAACAATTGAAGTAGTCATTAGACCACTTGAGTTAGACAGCCACTTCCGGTCCAGATACTGATGGAGTGTGATGTAAATCAGGTAAGAACAGTTAAAATACTCTAATAAATAAGAATAAACAGGTTTAAACCGCTTTTGAACTGCTTTAAACCGCTTTTTAGCTTAAAACAACAGACCTGTTCATTTTCATGCTTACTTCCGTCTATCCGTCTGTCCAAATCCTTAGTCCCACCCTGATGAAGATGTAAACCAAATGCCGTATCCAACTTTGTAGGGTGGGGTTAGGTTAGGTTATATAAGACCTGTTCATTTTTTGTTTAAACTTGTTTATTTCTATTTTAAAGCGGTTCAAAGTGGTTTAAACCTGTTTATCCTTGTTTATTAGCGTATTTTAACCGTTCTTACCTGATTTACATCACACTCCATCAGTATCTGGACCGGAAGTGGCTGTCTAGCTCAAGTGGCCTAATGACTACTAATTGAATACGTCAATCAATCCTAATTTATGTCATATGCTAGCATACCCAATCTCGTTTTTTATCTGAAAAAATATAAAGTCATACGGGTGAGCCACTTTTGAGAAAGACTCGGTATATAATAATATACATCCATGATCTATAAGGGTAAAAAAATATCACTAGTAGTACCCTCTACTCTAATGGAAAGTAATATTTTGAGACACTATCGCCATTCGCTTTGGCATTAAAATGTGTGTAAGAGTACCAAATTTCAAGAAAAACAGTTTACAAATGTTTTTAAAAATAAACAAAATATAACCTATTATTTTTAATTACCCTTTGGAGGGCTCTATCTGCCTTGGGAAGCCCATTTAAGGGAATATGTTCATAAGAATTTCTTGTTCTATTTGAGTGTGAAATTACCCACCAAAGTTGTTAGATAAACTAGTGTTCTGACATTCTGTACATATATACAGAGTGTTTCAAAACAAATGCGAAAAACTTCAGGGGGTGATTCCTTGTTCAAAATAAAGGGTAGTTTGCTTTATAAACGTTGGGTCAAAAGTCAACCATTAGGGAGATATCGCGGTACAAAGATGGCGGAAAAATAATGTTTTTATTTTTTATCTTGAAAACGAAAAACGATAGACTAATGAAATTTTATGGAAACATTACTGTTATGAAAACATACTTTCTGGTAATTTTCTCACTTTTTTAAAATGAGTGGAAGGGGTTGAAATAAACTACCTTTATAATTCTTGTTAACGAAATTTAAAAAAAATCTTATCAAACACATGCACAAAAATTAATTTGGATAGCTTGGTTTATTTAGAAACTTTTTTATCTCTTGTGTTCTTTGATAAAACTCGCCGATTTGAAATTAAAAAATAAAATGTAAAGCATTACATGTCAGGATAAAAACATTTTTAGATAAAGAATCTAGTGATAATAGCGATAATAATAAGAATCTAGATAATAATGTATTGCAGTAGAGTAATGTCAATAAAATAATATTAGAAACATCCTAAAAAGTGACAGCGGCCGACTAGATTTTTTCTTAAAAAAATTAGAGCAGCCCACTAGATTCTTTATCTAAAAATGTCTTTTGTCCTGACATGTAATGCTTTACATTTTATTTTTTAATTTCAAATCGGTGAGTTTTATCAAAAAAACACGGGAGATAAAAAAGTTTCTAAACAAACCAAGCTATCCAAATTAATTTTTTTTGCATGTGTTTGATAAGATTTTTCTTTAAATTTCGTTAACAAGAATGATAGGGGTAGTTTATTTCAACCCCTTCCACTCATTTTAAAAAAGTGAAAAAATTACTAGAAAGTGTGTTTTCATAACAGAAATGCTCCCATAAAATTCCATTAGTCTATCTCTTTTCGTTTTCAAGGTAAAAAATAAAAACATTATTTTTCCGCCATCTTTGTACCGCGATATCTCCCTAATGGTTGACTTTTGACCCAACGTTTATGAAGCAAACTACCCTTTATTTTGAACAAGAAATCGCCTGCTGAAGTTTTTCGCATTTGTTTTGAAACACCCGGTATAATTTTTTAGATAGCATAGACGCTAAAACATATCTATTGACATTAATTGAAGTATTAACAGAATTAAAATATAAAGTACGCTATTAAATACAATGTAATTCGAAATAATTATGGTAATTAGTTTCTTCATAAATCGTAATTAATGGGTAATTTGTACGAATAAATCTAGAGTTTTTCTTGAAACGAGTATTTTAACGCGACATCAATTAGATTGTCCAATGATAATGAATTTTGCAAATAAAAAAAGGCGTGAAATAGCTTAGATAGTTAAAATTCAATTTCGATGTTAGTTTTCTGAAAAGTGGGCGTTAATTAATTGGATTTTAAGAAAACAGGCATTGTGAAATCTTTACTTTGCTCTTAGGAATGTTGTCGTTTGTGGTTTCATTTAAATGACTTAAATAAACATATAAATTAGTAAAATAACACAGTGATGAGCGAGACTAGTCTTGGTCTTGCATAAAAACAAGATCAAGACAAAGAATAGTGTTTGATTTGCAAGACCAAGATCAGGCGTGCAAGACTCTTGTGGTTTCGAATTTTTTTCACCGAATTTGTATATGTGATACAAGAAATTAATTATTAATTCCAAATTATTGTTTTCATTTATTACAAATAGTGATTTTCCGACTATTGCAAGGAATTTTAAAGAAAGACATGCTAATACAGTATAATACAGGTTTGTCCGAAATGTATTCCGGAAACTTCGGCAGTATATTCCGCAGATAAAAATAAGTGAAAAAGTTCGTATAAATGTATGTCCTAAAATGGCTTAGTTTCAGAGATACAGGGCGTAAAAGTTTCATTTTTATTTGGTTTTTTTCCAAATAATTTATGAAGTAACGTTAATATTTGGATGAAAATTGGAGTCTGGGAGTTTTTTGA
Source organism: Sitophilus oryzae (assembly GCF_002938485.1). Classification (NCBI taxonomy): domain Eukaryota; kingdom Metazoa; phylum Arthropoda; class Insecta; order Coleoptera; family Curculionidae; genus Sitophilus; species Sitophilus oryzae. The sequence goes on along the minus strand of NW_022146579.1, from coordinate 710,673 downwards.
CATAAAAAATTTGATTTTGAAGTCAATGACTCCTACTTGTAGAGAGTGCAACCTACGTATTTTTAACTGGTTTAAAGAGTAATAACTTTTCGTACCTACCTGTATAAAACTACTAAGTAAAAAATATACATTTACGGCTTTTTTTACGTAAAAAAGGTTTCTTGGAAAAATTCCTACGAGTAATGGTTCTCGAGATATTTGAGATCAAATTTATCAATACCTGTCATCATTGACATAAATTATTAAACATGTTGACTGAATAGTTATTAGATTGAAATCATAAATTTGAAATGTTTTTGTGCCAAAAGTTCAACAGAAACTGTTTTATCATAATTTTTTCGCAGAAAAATTAATGATTAACTATTAAAAAAATATATGTCTAATATTCTTCAAATGTATTAATTCAGTCAACTATTTTTTTGTCAATAATGACATGTACTGACTATTTCAAAATCAAATCAAAACCATTCTAAGTATCTTGAGAACGGTTGCTCGTAGCAATTTTTACCAAGTTTACGTAAAAAGTCAGGGAAACGTATATTTTTTCACTCAGTAGTTTTATACAGGTACGGATGAAAAGTTAGTACTCTTCAAAATAGTTAAAGCACATGTCCCCCCTACAAGTAGCAGTTATATTGACATCAAAATCAAATTTCTAATGTCAAAAAACTTCCAGACACGAATTTTCATCCAAATATTGACGTTCCTTCGTAAATTATTTGGGAAAAATCGAAATAAAAATGAAACTTCCACATTGATGTGTATCTCCAAAACTAAGCATTTTAGAACATACATTTATACTTACTTTTTTACTTATTTTTATCTGCAGAATATCCTGCCGAAGTTTCCGGAATACAGTTCGAACCACCGTGTATATTGAACAATAAAAATTTTCGTCAGACAATACGTCTAAATATCTTTTTTTAAAGTTTTATTTGCATTAAATTACTGAAAATACTATTTATAAAGCCAAGGCTAAGCTTTTCTATGTAGAAAGTACCTCTAGTAAAAATCTAGTAAAAAATACAAGACTTGCAAGTCTTGCACTAAGACCAAGACTGGGTCTTACAAGACCAAGACTACTTATTAACTGGAAGACTTTGTATTTGCCCATCATAGTAAAAATACACAGGTAGTACAGAATATTAAACTCAAATGACATAGTTTCTATTTACCTATTAGGTACCGTACGTAAGCTGCGTCTTCTTGCGAAGACGAGTAGAAGGAATGCGTTAGCTGTGACAGCTATGACAGATGACGTGACGAGTCCGACTGTAACTAGCCAGTGATAGTGCGACTCCATTTACGTCCTGAAACAAAACAAAAATGTCAAATAATATAAATTTGAATAATATTGCATACACATATTATCCACGGAGGTTATAGGATACAAAATAAAATTAATATGTGGTGAACTGGTGAATGTTATCGATAGTCATTTCCAAGCCAACATGACGTTGTTTTTTATTCGACCAGACCTATTTAAATTATTCTGTTTGGTATATTTTCTTTTTATGAAAATAGTATAGTACTAGCTGACCAGGACTAAATTCGTAGCGCTTAACAGTGAAGTGAAATTATGTTTCAAGACTATTTTGTCAATCTTGGTGGTACGAATGACTGACTGACAGAATGATCTGGAATGATTGATATAAATCGATTTGACGGTTGACAGTTATTGACATTTGCTCTCTACCTTTTTGTTATTATTTCTATTCAATCATTTTCTGGGGAAATGACGATCGATGACATATATACATTTACTAATAAAATGACAGCGATCTTCATTTCATAGCCATTGGTGACACCGTTTTTTTTCGATCGCTTTTTGTTAAATTTCTATTCTATAATGTCTAGTATGTGAGTGATTTGCAGTGGACATCAATTACTACAAATAAGCGTACGTGATGTGAGCTGTCAGTTGTGTAAGATGGCGGAGTTTCAAACCCAATTTATTAAAAAAAAATATTTTTTGTAGGTATATTTTTTTTCCGTGAATTTTTTCGATGTTTTAATAGTATTTATATTACATATTAACGCCTTATTATTAATTCGCCGAATTCACTGTTTTGTTTTATTGATCTAATTTTCAGTTACCACTACCTTTACTTAACTTACACAATTCTAAAATTAGGTGACTATTGACAATTCGTAGTAAGTTTAACGATATTTACTTTACACACATTACACATTTATAGCAAAACTGGAGCAATAATCTATTTTTTCTCCATTTATGTAGAATAATTAAATTAAGTTATATTTCATTGAACAGTCTAATCGGGTACAAATAGATATTTAATAGGCACTCTAAAATGGACTATATACTAGGTTAACAAGTTCTGAATATAGGTATTTAGCTATGATAAACGTATTAAAAAAAATTGTGTGTGCACTATGTGCGCATTTTTGAAGTGAACTTCCATCTATCTGTCTGTCCGTCTCAGCACTCCATTCGGGCACCTCTATCTACGTGCCGAGTTTGGTTCCAATCGACCCATATTTAAGAAAAATCCTGATGATTTCGTCCATTTAGAGGCATCGGTTCGAAACGTCGAGGGCGTCATTCTGTACTCCGTCTCCAATTATCACTATTCTGTAGCCCGTCCAAATCAAATCCTTAGTCCCACCCTGATGAAGATGTAAACGAAATGCCGTATTCAACTTAACAGGATGTGGCCATGTGCTCTGTCGTCGCTTACACAGCCTACCCGCCAAATTTGGTTAAGTTAGTTGATTCAACTAACTGTCACAGTGACCAGCCCCGGATCTACAATTTTTTTGAACCGGGGCAAAAAATCGATAGTAGCGCCCCCTCTCTCCAGCGTTTGCAATAAATTAATTTAAAAAAAAAACTTACAAATATCTAGATATAAGTAGGCATTTTTCGTAAACGGGACAGAATGAGCCCTTAAGCTTCATTCAGAATCTCCGAATTAGTGGAATAAATTAATGGTTTCAATTAGCGTAGAAGTTTGTTCCTTTAATTTCATTGTAAGCATTCAGTAGGTACGTCTAAATTAGTGGTAGTCATTTTCAAGCTTCATTCAGACCATCGCAATTAGTGAAATAAATTAGTGGTTTCAATTACACTTTATACTTTTTAGTTTACGATCATTCACAATTAAAATTAATAAAATATCCTAGCAACAGCTAGCGGTAGTCTGTTGTATCCGAGGTTGTATCCATAGAGAAAGCATAATATTTAGATTATAAAACAATAAACTTTTGATTTCTAACCAAAATTTTTCTTGACAGATGATAATCAAAGGCCTAAATGACATTCCTTGCAAATTTTGAAGTATAATTATTGGAAAAGTCAAAAGTTTGTTAACTTTTTCGACTAATTGAAAATTACTACCACTAATTATGACGTTCTGAATGCTTACATTACAAATAGGTGAACAAACTTCTACGCTAATTGAAACAACTAATTTATTCCACTAATTGCGAGGTTCTGAATGAAGCTTTAGGTAATTAGTAGAAAAAGTAAACAAAGTTTTGACTTTTCCACTAATTATACTTCAAATTTTGCAGAAAATGTCATTTTGTCCATTGATTAGCATCTGTCAAGAGAAATCGTGGTTAGAAATCAAAAGTTTATTGTTTTATAAGCTAAATATTTGGCTTTCTTTATGGATACAACTGACTACCGCAAGCTGTTGCTAGGATATTTTATTAATTTTAATTGTGTTTTTTAAACATTGTGAATGATCGTAAACTAAAAAGTGTAATTAATTGAAACCGCTAATTTATTCCACTAATTGCGAGGTTCTGAATGAAACTTTAGAATGTGTTCAAAAACTAACTGGGCGTTTTAAAATAAAATGAATACTTGATAGAAGAGCGTAAGGTGCATATACTAGGCGCTTTGTGGAGCAATTTTTTGATTTTCAACCATATTATATTATGATTTTGGCGCCCCCTGACACTGGCGCTCGGGGCAGGTGCCCCGGTTTGCCCCTCCCCCCCATTTAGATCCGGGGCTGACAGTGACACATGTCGTCGTACACGGTCAAATTGGCCGTGCTCCAATCTATCGACATACCAAATTTCATTTAAATCGGACGATTTTTTCGCCATTGATGATGGGGTTTCATAGGGCACGAAACGTTGCCAAAATATCATGAAAAGATGTCTCTTCGAGCCTACATTCTGAATTTCAGCCCGCTAGCTCACATAGGGCCTGAGTTACGACTCACCAAAAACCTCAACTTCCTCATTGGCTTACCACTTTTTCGACCGTTACCACTTGTCGTGAAGCTAGCTCTTGTGTCATGGCCTTGAATTTTTGCTCCCGTTTCACTTCAATAAGAACATCTACTCCTTCACCTTCGCTCTGATTTAGCTACTCTAAGACGTTGTTACTTGGATATACGAGTAGAAGTTTGGTAGCGCGTCTGGTGAAATTTAAACTGCGAGAAATAATTTTGCAACCAATAAGAAATTGGGAACCACATTTTCCATATATCTATACTAAATCTATTCATGTCCTTTATTATACAGAAGAATTGTATCAGATTTCGACATATTTTAGTCTAGAAACATGTTCTGCTTTAAATTAATCTTATTTTCTCACATTTTACACTATTTTTTGCCCGAAATTACGTAATATTTGTGGAAACCCCATCTCCCCCCCACGTGAGATTCCGTTCGACCCCTTCACCCCTTGATTCCCTGACGTAATTTAAAGTATAACAGAATAATAATTTTAAACAGCGGGGCGGGGGTTAAAATATCGACGTTGCGCCACTGATGCATGGATAAATCATCAGACGATAAATTAATTACCATGTTAATGAGCTTATACAAAAACTATATCGCACGACGACGCGTTAATTGCCAAAGGTCTAAAGATTAGGTCAGCGGCTTGCGAAAGTTAATTTTAATTTGATGCCCAGACATTTTTCTAATGGCGAATACGTGACAGTTGATTCAACAGAAGCGATTTTATTTATAAAATACGTTAATTTGGACATGTTACTTGATATAACCAATCGATTGATCGAAGAGCTCATATTCACAATGATGTATGCATTAACAATTAAAAAAAGAAGTAGCAAATAAAGCACTAAAACCAAGACGTTATAATAACTAAATTTACTGAGACTATGTTAGATATTTTTAAGTCTGTGTGACGGATCAAGGTCACAGTAATGCAACTGACTTGAGAGCATATTTCGTGCTTTCGTGACATTTGATGTCAAAAAGCTTTTCTGCTAGTTGCTTCCAAGTGGTGGCACTGTGAAAGGCTGTACTTGAAACTGCAAAAATGTTAGCAATGAAATTGAAAGTTTATTGCTTAAAGAACTGGAAGCGTTGATTGAAAGTTCTTTCAGTCAACGCTAGAAGATAAAAAATATGGCCCAGAAAAAGAGGTAGCCGCAGAAGAACTTATAGTGCTTCTAATAATTTAGAGAAGCTGAATAAATTAGGCAATAAAAAGAAAATAAAGTCCTTCTACTCTGGTTGCCATCCCATCAAGGGATAGAAGGCAATAAAAAAACAAACGATTCAGCTAAAAAAGGAGTGAACACTCCATTAACTGGATCAGAACCGTTCTGCTTCCCAAGTGAAAGCCAAGGACTTGGATGATTCCTGATGCTGATGAGAAGTTGAATAAATTAGGTAAAGAAAATAAAGTCCTCCTACCTTACTAACTTATATTTTACTTTATTACTAACTCATCAAGAGATAGAAGGTAATGAAAAAGCAAACGATCTAACTAGAAAAGAAGCGAATACTCCATTAACTGGATCAGAACTGTTCTGCTTCCCAAGTGGAAACCAAGGACTTGGATGATTTCATCCGTCACCTGGAATGGCAATCCTCCAACGGTCTAAGACCGCCGAAAGAATTTCTCAGAACTTACGACCGAGAAAATCAAAGATTTTCCTTGATTTAAGTAAGGACAATCTTCAGATTGTCACGGGGTTTTAACAAGAAAGTGTTTCCACAATAAACACCTCAGTAGACTGAAGCTTAAAAACAACGACAATTGCAGAATCTGCGGAGAATATGGGCTGTGATATGGGGAACCACCAGAACATCTCATCACTGAGTGCGTCGAGAGGACTATTCGTGCCATAAACTTTGATACGACTGATATTGAAGATGTAGAACTAACCTCTGTAAACCGTCTCAAATATTGGTAGAGGTGGGTTGTGAAATCGCAGTCCGCTACTTTGTCACAGCTCCACCAACGTCGCAGTATGTGACTGCTCCAGTTCCAAGAAAATCGCAGTGACATTTCGGAGCAGTTTACAAGTTTAGGACATCTGCGCTCGTGAGTAGCAATAGGAGCAATAGCAGGCAATAGTGTAAATTCTGTACAGGGTGGGTCAAATTCGACGCTTTTAAATGGAAACACCCTTTTCTATAGGAGATAGACAAAAACTAATATCGGTGTCTGGAGCTCAATTTTTGTCAAAAATATGATGGTGAAAACCGCATATCGATATCTGTTACCGTTTCGGAGTTACGGGGTGTTCTTCAAAAATGTGCATTTTAAACAAATCGCTGTAACTTTTTTGCTATGGAAAATTTTGTATTTTTATGAAAACATTTCCGAAACATCCTTTTACGTAGAGTTTAATGGTTTAAGTATAATTTTTTTAAAATTAATAATTTAAGAATTATCAACAGAAAATTTTATTTTTTATATGGGACACCCTGTATATTTTTAATTTATTGAAAAGAATTTAAAATTACCTTTCCAAAAATAAAATACACTTCATATTTTGCTCGATTCCTCTTCGAGATATAGAGTATATAAAAATTCGCCCGCTTTAAATAAGTAGGCTTTGAACGGCACCGGCTGTAATGCAAAAAAATCCTGTGAGCATCAATTAAAACGAAAATAATATTTGCTATGAGAGATGCAGAATTTTATAACAATTTAAAATATATTTAACCAACATCAACACATTTAAACTATATCTAATAACAATAAAAATAAATAGCAAACCAAGACATGAGATTTTGCTACAGGTGTTCGATTTGGTTTGGTTTCGACCGTCTTCTGTTATGGACAGACGGGGCAGTTTTTGAACATTTCTCGCGGAATTCATTAACTCAGTGGGGGTGAAAGATAACCTCACATAACTGCTAAGTATTTTTTAATTCTTGTCTAGATTATACGGAAGAATAAAGAATCTTTATTCTTCCGCAAATATATCCATAGGATTAGATCCATGGGCACTAAGTCAGGCGGCCTCGACGGCCAACGGCTGGGATCTTGGTTAGCTATCCAATTATTCTTGAAATTGGCTGCAAAAATTTGCTCATAACTTCAGCGTTCAGAGGCGGTGCGTCGTCTTGCTGGAAAAATATGTTTTCGAGTTCCATTAAGGGCATATCATCAATAAGGGTCTCCTCAATCTAAGCCTACTAGTTAAAAGTGGCGAACTTTTAAAAATTCAGTATTTCGAAGGGCATTATTACAAAATATCAAGTGTGCTATATTTTCGGAAAGGTAATTTTAAATCCTTTTTAGTTAATTAAAAATATAGGGGGTGTCCCAAATAAAAAATCAATTTTTCTGTTGATAACTCTTAAATTATTAATTTTAAAAAAATTATAGTTAAACTATTAAATTCTACGTAAAAGGTGCTTTGGAAATGTTTTCATAGAAATACAACATTTTCCATAGTAAAAAAGTTACAGCGATTTGTTAAAAATGCACATTTTTTAAAAACACCCGGTAACTCCGAAACGGTAACAGATATTGATGTGCGGTTTTCACCATCATGTTTTTGATGAAAATTGAGCTCCAGACACCGATATTAGTTTTCGTCTATCTCCTATAGAAAAGGGTGTTTCCATTTAAAAGCATCGAATTTGACCCACCCTGTACTTATAATATATAAACTGTATAATGTCTGTCCATCATTCATAAGGTTAAAAAAAAACTTGGCAGTTTCGTCACTGGGAAAGAATGCTTTTTACGTTGGTTTCCAGGAAAATATACGATTTTCAAAAATATAACTTTATAAACAGAACGAGCTTGTCCATCACGATTTCATTTCCATTTTATCTAATTGTAACGTACTAAATATATGAGGTGATATACTATTTTCAACAAAATTCGGATATCATGCCAATATGTCTGTCCAATATTCTAGATTCTTATTAAAATATATTTTTAATACACTTATATTAGCAATAAAAAATAAAATTATTTTCTTTTTCAAACGTCATAAAAGTATTAATTTTTGCGACGTAGTTGACAATATAAAAAAGTCATTTTAACGCTTAGGTACTTTGCTTAGGTATAAAAGTAAGCACAGTAAGCAGTTTTATGCCTAAGCATAAAAGTACGAAAATATATTATTAAACTGACATAAAGTGTCAAATTCTACGAGCCCGTAATCATAGTTTCTCGATATATAATTACTTAACAAAAAATCAAAACAAATGCAGTTAATATATTTCACAATTTTCAATTAAATTGTGATTCTGTGTCAAGTTCATCGCAATCTTCTCATAAAATGGAATTAAGATTTGTCGTTTTATCTTAAATAAACATACAGAGATTTATATACAAAATGCGGTAAGTCTGGAATTGGCGATGGTGTTAACTATGCTGATGTTAATTATACAGCGGATAAATTATTAATTATCCATGTACTTGTGAAAGTGTCATCAGTTTTTCACAAGTATACCTATATTTTATCTATGTATCCGAGCACCAATTCTATTTAATGTAGACCAGTTCTCTCCTATAGCAATTTGACTGATTCAATAAGATTCACTGAAGCAGTTTGGCTGATTTAACAAAACTGAACGACCAATGAATTTCAGTACGCGCTGTCAGTGAAACCGATCAGTATCTAAATACTTTCAGCGAAACAGAAAGGTAGTTCTCCTTTTGTCCATTTTGACTGAACAAATGAGGCATCAAGTTGCAAAACCCGTCTTATCCCAAAAACGTTGTTTCGAGAAAATACGCAAATACTGTTTTAACAAATAATATTATAATATTTGAAGCGTTATTTTACAAACAACGTGTCTATTGAGTGGAATCATTGTTATGGTATCTCGTTTTTCTAGAAATAAAAATTAATATTTAAATTTTAAAGAGAAATAACACAAAAATAATTCGGATAAGGCCGGTTTTGTTGCAGTATGATGTTTACTGTGGGTTTTGTTACAGCAAGATATTTGCATCCTAACTTGGGATTTATTAGATATCCTATTTTATTAAAATTAGGTAAGGATTTGAAGTGGATAAGACGGCAGTAGTAATATTACATTTGTGCAAAAAGCCTATGAAAAATGCGGGATTTGCAACAATAATGACAATAAAAAGCAAATATAAGTGTATAAGACGGATTTTGCTGCAGTTTGGGACTATGTTTATGTATATATTTTAGGGTTTAATTGATTAAAAATGGATAAGGCGGGTCAGGGGCGGATACAGAAATTTATTTTAGGGGGGGGCCCAAATAAAAAATAATGCCAAATATGCCTTTTATGCACGCCATTTTTAACCCAAAAGCCTAATATTTAACCCAATTTACAGATTTTAGGGGGGGCCCGGGCCCCATGGGCCCCCCTCTATATCCGCCACTGAGGCGGGTTTTGCAACTTGACGCCTCGAATTAGGGTTTCCGGAACCGGAGACGTTTGTTGGAACCGGGAATTTTGGTACCACGCCTCTAAGGAACCGGGATTTCCCGTTTTTTTCGGTACCTACTTCCGGTACTGGCTAATTTTTTGTTAAATGATGGCACATTTCGTCAATCAGCAAGCAAGGGATGGTTTTCAAAAATAAAATCGATAGAAATATGTGTTTTTAATGAAGATAATTATTAAACAATCAGTCAAAAAAATGCAAATTCTTAATTAATAAAAACAATAGCAAATAATTAATAAAAACAACATAAAATATAATTAATATATTGAACAACGCTATTTATTTAGAAGAGTTTGATTTCGACCGCTAGAAAGTATCAATGGACTTTCGCATGTAACAAAAATTAATTTTAAGCCGACCATACCGACAGGCTATTAAGATCGGCAAAAAAAAGTTTTTTTAATTTCACTCAAAATGAGTTATTTGGGTCATAAATGACCTAAATACAAAATATTTTCATGGTGTCTGTCTGTCTGTATGTCTGTCCGTCTGTCTGCCCGTCTGTAACAGGATAACTCAAAAACCGCTAAACCGATTTTAACCAAATTTGTCAAAAAAATACTGTGGCACCAGAAAATCTGGCCATTAGTTTTTGGTGGTGGTGGGAGGTTGGTAAGGGGGTATGAGAGGGGGTTAAAAATTTAAAAAAATCGTAACTCCAAAATTACAGAAGCTAGCGAAACGCGGTTTTCAATTTAAGATTAGGAATAATATTTGCAACAAAATTTGTAATAACATCAAAATCAGTCAGTCTCAGTTTTTGAGATAAAAAAAATATCAAGTATTATCTGACAAACGAATCTAAAACAGAGGAAGGAATTCGGGCAAAAAATGTCGATGTTGTCACGTTTAATTATAGAAAAGCAAAGTTGCTCGATATTACCTATAAATTGAATATATTTTAGTTCATTTCAGCATACATAATTATATATATGCTAATATGTTGACGTTGTTCTTATTGTATTAATGTGTATTTATTTAATTAACTGATCTCCCTCATTCTGCCTATTATAAAAGGTAAAGTATTTCCTAAAAATAACGTCCGCTTAGGGAAAGCTGGCAACGCTGACAAAATTCATCATGGCATCGCGGATTCAACCAGTCTGATTGGTCGAGATTCTCGCACGTCTTGTCGCCATTACCTCCAACTTTATGCCCCTCTCTAGGAATAGTAGAAACAGTCACTACTATTGAAAAATCCAGTGGCGGTGTTATTGTATTGTGTTTCATATCTTTAACTTGATTTGTGTTTATTGTAATTAGTACACGCGTTTTAACAAATATTACTATATTTGGTAAATGACTAAACAAAATGTAGGTACATTTAAAGTAAAATAATATTATAAATTCTACTGGAAAATATTATAAAAATTCCTGATATATTTTTATGAAACACCGCACGCTCGTGGATATTTTATGAATGAAATCGGTCATGATTTTAGAAAATTGCGATCCCCTTGCCGTTGCCCCGTTTTTTCAGATCCGTTTGTCAGACTGTATGGGCGGCTATACGTGCCTCCCGGCGCCAATTATTAACTAGTAAAAAAAATTCGGTACCGAAAGTACTGAAAGAACCGGGATTTTATTTTTAGTCCCAGTTCTTTGATGTCTCAAAAGAATTCCCGGTACTTTCGGTATTTCCCGGTTCTGAACCCTACCTCGAATAATCTAAACTGAAGTGTGAGAATGTTTTTTTTGCCTCAGTTTTTCAATTTTTAAAGAAATATTGACAGAATTGACTTCCAAAACTGATTTTTTCATTACAAAAGTGGTTGTAATTTTCTAGACAGTTTATGTATACGAAATTAACGAAAGATGTCTAGACACAAGCGCTATTCTCCATCTCTCAGTTACATTGAATCAGTCATCATAGCTTCAGTGAAACTGACAGCTTTATAATACCCGCCTATCAATACTCTTCCTTAATAATTCAGGAGTCTCGTCCACTATTTCCATTTCTTACTTTTATCAGCTCCCTAAAATTCATAAAGTTATCATAAAAATGTGCTGACAAATATTACGTTGAGAGTGAGCTTATATTATAATTAAATAAGTAAATAATATCATCAGGTAATAGCAAATTTATTATAAACTTTGGAACATCAGCGATAAACAAACTGTTGTTATTGAATTTTAAGCGGTTAATATGCCTTGGAAAACTACCACGTTTCGACACGGTTAAAAACATAAATTTTGAAAAGGTAACAGTGTAACAGTTCAGTTGTGAAAGCTTCCGTCATTACAGAACCAGAAACGTTATATTTTACATAGTATCTAATAAAGAATTGTTACATAAAAATAATTATACAGAGGGTTCCCAATATATTATTTAGAAAATACTATGAAAAATCTGTTAATATACAGAAATACAATATTATAGGTTTTTCAGAATTTTTATTATTGATAAAAGTGTTTGTTATTTATATACCTTATGAGGAAAAAAACGGCGTTAAAAAGGGCTGGAAAATGACGATCGATGATAATTTTTGCGAGGTCAATCTCTAGACATCGTTTACTAAAAATTGACATAAAACTTGTCAAAAAATAACACTTATTATAGAAAAATTAAAAAAGGCTTTCAGAAAGGACGTTGCCAGACACACAAATTTATTTAAAAAAAAGTGGTTAGGTTAGGTAGTTTAACTGGCAGTAAGTGTCATTAAAAAATAAAGAGGAGTACAAGCCAAGGAATAGCGTCTAAGGTCACTGAATGCCATCAAACTCTAAATAAACTAGTCATCTTCTAAGTTACAGTATGATGAAAACCTTTTATGATTAAGCTTTAAACGATGGCAGATATATAAATTTTTCTTATGGGAATTTTTATTATAGATTGAAAGATTTTTAACTGTCAAAGTATAAAAGCCCACTTAAAACTCTTTGATCGTAAGATTTTATTTAAAATATTATAAACAAAACTTAGACGAGTTGCTTCAATTCCATCAAACTGTATATCACACACCAGAATTTATAAATAAATATATTTTACACAAAGAATGTTGTTAATGCTCCTTATTGATTTTTCATTCCTTTAAAATATTTTAACAATGTCGCTTTTTTCAAGCCCTAACAGTATATTAATTCTTCATCTAAATCTAGAATGTTTTTCTTTAATACAAAAACAAAATAACAAAGAAATGTGTTTTCCGACTACGTCAAAAATTTTGAAACAAATAAGTATTTTAAATGAAAAAATTAATTTGAATATTTTTTACCACAAACCCTGGATATTTTTCGCATAAATCCATTAATATGAATTATGCTAATTAAAAATTTTCAAAATAATATTAAAAAACAGTCAAAATAAAAAATATATATACAGTATGTCCCCGGATTGTTTTTACAAGAGGAACAACTTCTTCATTATTAAAATTTCGCTAAAATTCTTGCTTCTTCTAAATTTGTTAATCCCGTTTATATTTTTCCAAATTTCCATACCGTTTTAGAGAAAAATAAAATCAATATGAAAATAGGGTTGAATTTCTTCTAATTCTTAAAAATCAAAACGCCTTTCTGTGGTAATATATTTCGATAGATGGTTATTATTAATTTTGATTAACATCATATTTTTTGCTGTGTTAAAATGTTGAAGAAGCACAAAAGTTATTTAGTTCAATGCTACGGTTATTGTAATACTTTAACAACAGCAAAAAGTAAGACGTTAATTAAAATTAATAAGAACCATTTATCACTGAATGAAAACTAAATGATTATTTTTCTCTAACATTGAAACTTAAAAAGGTAAAAACGGAATTAGCCATTTTAGAACAAGCAAATTATTTTCATAAAAAATTATTTTTCTCTCAAAATGTCAATAATAAACCATAAAGTTTATCCTTATGTAAAGACGATTCGGGGGCATACTGTATAATTCAGATAAAAAGAGACTAAAGGTATTTAGAATAGCCGTCATTATTAAGTTAATGTCTAATAAAAATCTGAGAAAACTTACAAATGCTAAGTACTTCACAGGAATCCTTAAAACGTTCCTACGAACTAGGACACAGAATATATCTGTATGAAAATACAGAACCATTTTCATCTCAACGCACTTGTTATAAGAACACACACATTTTTCTATGATGTTTTTGTTAATATTTATTAACAATAATAAGGGGTAATCACGAGAATAAAAACAGAGTTATCAAAAAAACTTATTAGATCCACTCAGAGATATCACAAAACTAATAACCAACTGTTATGAAAATATAGAAAAAAACAAGTTTTATGAAATAATAATAATAGATTTCAGAACAAAATATCTGTTGTCTGTTGCCAAAGTATATCTAAACTTCTAAATAGTTTCGCTGCTAAAAAAATCATCGTGCTACATGTTTCCAAGTGTGTCAAATTACGACACAATTTCAAATAAATTAAGCGGGTCACATAAATTCTAACCTAATACTTCGGTTCGACCTAAGTGAAATGAATATATCAGTGGTGTATTGGGAAATAAATTGTTATGTATATATTGAAAAGCAAGGTTTCGTTTGAATTTAGACAATGAATGTGTGCCATCGATATTGGTCGAATGTTATACCCGATCTAGAGTTTCTAGGGTTTCCAAACCGGGATCTTGGAATTCCGGTAGGGTGGCCAACCGTCCTCTATTCCAGGACAGTCCTCTGTTTGATCTCACTGTCCTCTTTTCTCGCACGTATTGAAAAAGTTCTCTTTTTTACATGCCAAACTCAAAATCTAAGAAAGATTCGTCTATCGCCACAATGCTTTAAAAAATTGTTATTTTGTGTCTTTCGCTACTCCCACTCGTTTGTACAGAAAAGAAAATTAAATATTTATATACAAGAAATATTTGTGGAAGCGACACACACGGGGCACTATTTAAGTTTTCAGTCAAACCATTCTGAAGCAACTAAGAAAGGACTAGTTAAAACATTATGTCATCGAGAAAGACCATATTTGCTGCTTAATTAAGACTTATTTTTAAGACTTATAAGAATATTAAAACGGATTTGCTTCAGAATGGCGAAAAAAAAATGAAAATTTAGAATTTTTCGGAAAGAAATTGATTTTTTTTTAATTTTTAGTTAAAAAACATAATATCTTGATAATATTCCAACATATAGGTAGTATATTAAATTTACAAGAAAAAAAAACAAAAAGTGGTTCTCAAAATTTAACCAAAAATCATATTTTTTAAAATTTTCAAAGTAACTCGGTTATTTTGGAGTTATTTCAAAAACGGTAAAGAGAAAATATGTTTCTTTTATCAAGACCTACCAGCCCTGAAAATATTTGCACTTACTTAAGACTCACCCTGTATAGCTAAGTTATGAATTATGTTATTATGCATCTGTATTACTTTCAATGTGGTAGACAATAATTTAGTATTAAAACTAAAAGAATTTCGGATTCCGTTGTCTTAATTTATTCAGTGATACTGAATATACATATGGAATGGATCAATACCAATGCCATTAGTACTGCAATCGTCAAATCCAAAATCTGGCTTCGATATGTTGATGATACCTCTATAATCTGGAATGGAACCGATAGACAGTTGGATTCCTTTCTCAATCATCTTAATTCACGAAGTAACTCAATCAGATTCACGATTGAGAAAGAGAAAAACTTCTGTCTACCGTTTCTGGATGTTCTTGTCAGTAGATGCAATGGATCCATGAACCATTGAACCTCTCTCTCTCTATCTCTTGACGATTCCATATGTGAAAGGTACATCGGAGAAGACCAGGCGAATAGCTAAGGCCAGTATAAAATTAAAACTGTTTTTAAGTCTAGGATCACTCTAAGAAGTGTCCTAACAAAAACAAAACCGGAATCATCAAATCAAGAAAAAGAGTGCATCTACCAGGTACCTTGCGAGTGCGGTGAGTCGTATATTGGAGAGACAAAACGTCTACATGTACGACTTGACGAACACAGAAAACATACGCAAAGAGGCGAAACAATGGTCAGGTGAATGGATCAGGCATTGCAGATCATGTGTGGTCCAAGCACCACAACATGAAATGGTAGGAAACCCGGGTTGTCCATAAAGAATCCCACTGGAAAAAGCGCAAATTTAAAGAGGCCGTATTTAAAATTTCCACGAAATAGTAAAAATGTTTTGAAAACCTGTACACGCTCCGTCCATCATTAAAAGAGCACATCATATAACCTCTTTTTCATTTTAGCATCTAATTTTCACAATAAAATTGGTTACTTGACGCTCGAGCAGATCCCCATTTAGCCATCATGGGCTCCCCTACTATTGCTATGTCTTAAACATCGTAATGTTTACGATAGCTCGTCGAAATCGAAAGTCCTCCGATACTCTCGTAACCCAATTGTGGCCGTTTAAAAGTTGGCAAGTGCACCGACTGGCACACTTTTCACCGAATCAAGATTCCTCGGCTGATGCACTTAGGCATCTCGTAATCGACGATAAACCATAGTTATTAAGGTTAGAGGATGATTCGAGATCGTTTACATTGAAATCTAACCTAATTCCTTAATAGATTCGTTACTTTTACTCCGAACACTTATCTATTTTATTTGGTTAGGTTTTGTAACGTGTATATAGAAAATTGATTCATTTATATTGATTCGTTTTGAAACTAAAAGAATTTCGGACTTCTAAAACTAATGAGCTTTTATACTGTGCTGAGTGAAGTCAACCGTGAGGTTGACCACTTAGAATGCCTGCATTCGTGCGTTTTATCAGTGGTTGCCATAACGTAGATATTTCCGTACTAGGATTGTGCTAAAAATGTTATTATTGTTTGCAATAAAAACGGCTTCTTTAAATTTACGCTTTTCCCAATGAGGTTCCCTGTGGACAACCAGTGCTTCTGATCACTTTATATTGTGCTGTTTTGACCAAACATGGCCCGTAATATCTGGCTTCATAGTTTCATCTTTTTGTACATGTTTTTTGTGCTCGCTAAGTCTCCAATATATGACTCACCGCATTCACAAGATACCTGCTAGATGCACTTTTTCTCTTGTTTCAATGACTCCGGTCTTGTTTTTGTTAGAACGCTTCTTAGAGTCGATCCAGATTTGAAGACAGTTTTAATTTTATAATTTTTGGCTGTTCGCCTGATCTTTTCTGATGTTCCTTTTACATATTATAGAATAGTCAAGAGAGAGAGAACATCCTCCTTAGGTCGATAAACCAATGAGTCAGTTTTACAATTTGATATAATTTTGTCTACCATTACTGCTAATGGATCTATCGCTTCTACTGACAAGAACATCTAGAAACGGTAGACAGAAGTTTTTCTCTTTCTCAATTGTGCATCTGATTGAGTTACTTCGTGAATTGAGATGATTGAGAGAGGAATCCAACTGTCTATCGGTTCCGTGGTTCCATTCAAGATTATAAAGGTATCATCAACATATCGAAGCCAGATTTTGGGTTTGACGACTGCGGTACTAATGGCATTGGTCTTGAATCTTGAACCATTTAATACAGGGTGTCCCAGAAATAAGTGCAAGTATTTTAAGGGGTGGTAGATCTCGATAAAAGAAACATATTTTTTCTTTGACGTCTTTAAAATAAGTCCAAAATAACGGAGTTATTTTACTTTGAACATTTCCAAAAAAATATATTTTTTGCTACAATTTTGAGAACCACTGGATCTCTTCTGGATTTTCTTTCTTATAAAATCTAATACCTATGTTGTCATATTATCAAGAAATTATGGTTTTTAACTAAAAACCAAAAAAAAATCCTAAATTTTTTCAAAAAATTTCGAATTTTCAAAATTTTTTTTTCGCGAAAAAAACCTCATAGGCGTATTTCTGGGGTTGAACTATACTACCAGTTAAAATACTTGCACTTATTTCTGGGACACACTGTATATATTCACTATCACTGAATAAAGACAATGAAAGACCGAATTTTTTTTAGTTTTAATACTGAATCATTGTTTATCACATTGAAAGTAAGTAAATATAGATTCATAAAAACATAATTCATAACTTAGCTATACAGGGTGAGTCTTAAATAAGTGCAAATATTTTCAGGGCTGGTAGATCTTGATAAAAGAAACATATTTTCTCTTTACCGTTTTTGAAATAACTCCAAAATAACCGAGTTACCTACATTGAAAATTTTAAAAATATGATTTTTGGTTAAATTTTGAGAACCACTTGATCTTTTCTGGGTTTTCTTTCTTGTAAATTTAATCTACTACCTATGTTGCCATATTATCAAGATATTATGTTTTTTAACTGAAAATTTAAAAAAAATTAATTTTTTTCCCAAAAATTCCATATATTCAATTTTTTTTCGCGAAAAAAACCTTATTACGTTAGATTTCGGCTAAATTGTTGTCAAATTGAATTTAAAATTCAATTTGACAACATAGAATAAATGTATCCTGTTGTCTTAATAACTACATATGAATTTTGTATTTGACATCAACCTTAATTGGAAATATTCCTTTCAAAATCTCTATACTCGTAGTATATTTTTTCTATCAACTTATTCACAATATTTTCCTTCTCAGAACATGTTTACCAATAGCGAATGAAACAAATATGTATTTATTTCGAGATCCTCGATTTGAAGGAACACAATCTTTCAAGAGTTCACCACAAATTGGTTTGTTTGATCTTTTTTCCTTTGATATTATAGAATGCAATAGATATTCAAATCATTATTTTCAGTAACATGAAACCCTTATTATACAAAATAGCAAAATAATATTGATACTTTCTTTACACTATTGAAAGTGCGTATATAGCATACAGGGAGTTGAAAATTATGAAAAAAAAACAAGTTATATTTTCCAAAATTTGACATACGAGCCCTAACAACTAAATGTTCGGACAAACAAAAATTTATTAAAAACCTTTATTTTCATAAACTGAATTTTTTACATTTAAGAAATACATTAAAAATATATTAAAATCTAACATTTCTAATGAGTATTTAAATAGTTTAGTTTCTATAAACATTAAAATAAACTGTAGGCCAAGAAATAAACAAAAATATTGCACAATATCATGACAACTAAATGTTCGGACACTTTAAAAAATAACTGTTCTAATATGGCTTTACATCGGCATGAACTTTTGCAACCACTGCATGCCTGTTTGGCATTGTTTTTATTAATGATTGACATACGCCAGAGTAAAAATTTTGCCATAATTCACTTAATATCATCGTCAAATGGGCAACGGTTTCTTGGGGCTCGTGGCACAATTTTTGTTTTGTTTTATGCCACGTCTCGATAACATTAAGGTCCGGACTGTGCGAAAGCCATGAGGGGACCTTGATGTTCATGTCCCTAAACCATTTTTTAGTAGTTTTAGCCATATGGCATGTCCTCCATCCTGTTGAAATATAAAATTCATATCCTGGTAAAGGTCTCTCGCACTTGGCACAAAACTGTTTTTCAAAATTTCTTGATATTTTGACACATTAGTTGTGCCTTTCTACCACCTCATACCTTCCTAGACCCATTGCGGGCATAAACTCTAAAAGCATAATGTCTTTAAGAAATTACACTGTCCATCTTTCATAAAGATCATGCATGCGTGCAGATGTAATCCTTGAACTTGCAGTTTGCGATTAGAATTAACAGCGTCGGATTGGAACTTCTGATGTCAGAAACTACAAAAATGACATTAAGGTAAAAAATTTAATTATTTCCCAATCCGACGCTAATAATTCCAATCGCAAATGGCAACTGTACGGATTACATGTGCACATGAGCCACCTTAATATCGATATAATAAATATAATCGAACACCGCTAGAGTGTCTATTTGATAAAGATTGCCTCAAAAGGACAGTGAAATTTCCTAAAGGCATTATGATTTGAAGGTGTATGACCAAAATAGGCCCAGAAAAGTATGCGGTGGTAGAAGGCATAATTGATGCGTCAAAAAATCAAAAAATTTTGAAAAATATTCTTGTGTCAAGTGGGAAGGACAAAGGTCCTTGTAACCAATTGTTCTGGTAAAGACCAGGACAATAATTTTATAATTCAACAAGATGGCGGGGCATGCCAGACAGCTAAAACTACTAAAAATGGTTTAGGGACATAAACATCAAGGTTCCCTCATGGCTTTCGCACAGTCCGGATCTTAATGTTATCGAGACATGTGGCATAAAACAAAACAAAAATTGTGCTACGATCCTCAAGAAACCGTTGCCCATTTGACGATGATATTAAGTGAATTATGGCAAAATTTTTATTCTGGCGTATGTCAATCATTAATAAAAACAATGCCAAACAGGCTTGCAGTGGTTGCAAAAGTTCATGTCGATGTAACGCCATATCAGAACAGTTATTTTTTAAAGTGTCCGAACATTTAGTTGTCACGATTTTGTGCAATCTTTTTGTTTATTTATTGGCCTACAGTTTATTTTAATGTTTATAGAAACTAAACTATTTAAATACTCATTAGAAATGTTAGATTTTAATATATTTAAAAAGTATTTCTTAAATGTAAATAATTCAGTTAATGAAAATAAAAATTTTTAATAAACTTTTGTTTGTCCGGACATTTAGTTGTTAGGGCTCGTAAAATGGACAAAAGATGACGCATACCATACTTTAATTGGGCATAATAATTCAAAATCCAAAAAAAAAACAATCTATGTATTATAGACTATAGAAAATCAACCCGGCATATACTTTTAAGTAAGTATTTCGATTATATTTTTAACTTTGTATTTAAAAAATGCCATGTCACTCTAAAAATACCCTACTAGTTTACATACAATTACACTTGAGTTTTTATTTAATTTTGTTTCACCTGTGGCTCTGTGTATAGGTAAATTTTCCTTTACGCAAGTCATCGTATTGTACAAATATTTTCTTATGCCACTGAACATCGAAGAATACTGGAAATAGAAAATATAATTGTTTCTCGGAAATATCTGTTTACTTCGAATACATTTTTCAAAGTTATGTCAATTTGTGTCTTTCCTGCACTACTGGCAACTGACTATGTCTCCACCACTAAATACAACAGTATCCAAAACATACAGAAGCGGATTAAAAAATTCTGTTATTTAAAAACATAAGTTTTATTCAAACAGTATGAAATCAAACACTACGTTATTCGTCCGCAATTAATTTTGATAGTATCATGTATTGACTATTATAGAACATCCAAAATAATGTCAGTTCAAGAAGATATATAATTTTATGTCAAATTATGGTTTAATATCAGCTAATAACTAACTAATTTGCACAAAAATACTATTTATGCCATTGTTTTTTGGAAGCAAAATTTACAGAAATGTTTTTTTAATTCGTATTCTTATTCTAATTAATAATAATTTATAGGTCATTGCTTTTATTACAATTGTTTTTATTAATTTTGATTATACAGGGTGACTAAAAATAACGGAGAAAAACTTTAAGGGAATTCGCTCGAGTACTCGATTATTGAAATAACCGACATCGTTCGATTATGAACGAGCGATGCAAGTGACGAGTTATGAGCGACAAACGCAAGCGAAATAAATTGAAATCCAATTTTAATGTGACAAACTTGATAAAAAGCGTACATATATTGCAGATAGCCTTTGAATAAGAAGACTACAGAAGGAGCATAATGCTATCCATGTATTCATGCATGGTGGGCGGAAAAGCCACCATAAAAGCTCTCTAGGGTGGGGATCCTTGACAGTTCTGTTTGACGATTCATTTGACACATTTGAATTTGATTTGAAATTTTTTGGATTTGTCAGTCTTTACGGAGCTTATTTTATGTTATTTATTATTTATTCTACTACTGATAGTTGTATAAAGGTAGTAAATCTAGTTGAAATTGTGGCAGAACTTAAATTAACAGTGACACTATCGCGATTTATCGAAAAAAGACTCTAAAATAGTTGGTTGTGTAGCGTGCGGTAGATCTCGGCAAAAATTGAGTGAAATAATGGAACAACTTTTCGCTAGTAAGTGACTATATAATATACATACGTGTAGTAAACCGATCATTTATGAAATTCACTTAAATTAACTAAATTATATATTTTTCTTGCATTTTAGCTTTTATTTATTACTTGTCAAAGATTAGATGTCAAAGAATTTAGATACGTTAATTTGACTTACCTGCTTCAGTAGCGTATCGGATGTTTGTGTTAATAAATACTTATTATAACTTATCTATTTTTATTAGAATTATATATTTTATAACAATTTTAATAACTACCAACATTTATTCACAACGTAAAATAAAACAACAAATTATTGAGTCTACCCCACGTCTACCCTACATCATAGTTTTACATTTTTTAAATAAAATTAGAACGACACTGATAAACCGGAATTTAAGTCGGCCATATTTGAGGCCCATCGCGGTGTACCTAAGATTTTTGATATGCTCCTTCCTTAGTCTTCTTATTCAAAGCAGATAGCCAATTTATACGACGTTATCCGTTGCGTATCTGAGTGACAAAATTTTACGACCTACATCGACAATGCTTTAAAATAAACTACTAAATCCTAAATCAAGCGACCAAGCGAGTCTCTCGTCGCTTGCTATACTTACCATTCATCACCGAAAGAATATGTGCTCTGCGTACGCAGCTTACTGCTTGGAGTTACGAGTACAAGCGACGCGCGACGGGCGAAAAACCGTATTTTTAAATACGAGCGATCTCTCGATTATTGAAATCGCTTAAAACTCGAGTACTCGATTATTGAAATTAATCGGTTTTTCCCATCACTAGTAAAAATAAAGGGTAGTTTGTTATACAGGGTCGCTGATATGTATGGGAACGGTCGATTATTAGGTAAAATATACGAGGTACCGCAAAAAAGTTAAATATAAAAGTTATATAGGGTTTTTAAATGTCTATTGGCCAGTAATAAATTTAAGTATACAGGGTCGGTCATGAAGTCGTGGCACATCAAAGTTTCATTTTTTTAAATGGAACCCCCTATATTATTGCATATTTCAATCCTTCCTTCAATTCTAAGCAAAAATCGAACCATTCTACGAAACCTGTTATACAAAATTATAATATTCTTTGGTGATACTTAATAATATTTGACATTAGTTTTCAAGTTAGCATTTATAGACGTATAAAATGAGATTAAATCAAGTCTGGAAATTACAAAATTTTCGTTTAACATTCAAAATCGAAACATCATAATTCGGAAATGGTTGAATTTAGGTACATTATGTGTATTATGATTATGGCTTAAAATTGAAAGAGGAATTGAAATAGGCAATAATGCAATAATATACAGGGGGTTGCATTTTAAAAAAATAAATTTTGATCTCTCCAAAAAAATTCATTATAGGTATTTCGCCACTGCACTGCAAGAAAAATCTACAAAATAAAATAGTAATTTTTTGTAAACACTTCTGCGTTAAACCTAAACGGACGCTGCTTGTCAGAAGTTATGTTTACAGTTATAAAAATAGTAGGCTTTGGACCCCTTATTGATGATATGCCCTTTAATGGAACTCGAAAACATATTTATCCAGCAAGACGACGCACCGTCTCTGGACGCTGAAGTGGTCAGCAAATTTTTGCCGCCAATTTCAAGCATAATTGGATGGCTAACCAAGAGCACAGCCGTTGGCCGTCGAGGCCGCCTGACTTAGTGCCCATGGATCTAATCCTATGGATATATTTGCGGAAGAATAAAGGGTTCCTTATTCTTCCTTATAATCTAGACAAGAATTAAAAATACTTAGCAGTATTGAGAGGGTATCTTTCACCGCCACTGAGTTAATGAATTCCGCGAGAAATGTTCAAAAATTGCCCCGTCTGTCCATAACAGAAGACGGTCGATATGTCGAACACCTGTAGCAAAATCTCATGTCTTGGTTTGCTATTTATTTTTATTGTTATTAGATATAGTTTAAATGCGTTAATGTTGGTTAAATATATTTTAAATTGTTATAAAATTCTGCATTTCTCATAGCAAATATTATTTTCGTTTTAATTGATGCTCACAGCTAGAATTTTTTTGCATTACAGCCGGTGCCGTTCAAAGCCTACTTATTTAAAGCGGGCGAATTTTTATATACTCTATATCTCGAAGAGAAATCGAGCAAAATATCAAGTGTGTTATATTTTTGGAAAGGCAATTTTAAATTCTTTTCAATACATTAAATATATACAGGGTATCCCATAAAAAAATCAAGTTTTCTGTTGATAACTCTTAAATTAATAATTTTTAAAAAATTATACTTAAACCATTAAATTCTACGTAAAAAGGTGCTTAAGGCAATAATGCAATAATATACAGGGGGTTGCATTTAAAAAAAATAAATTTTGATCTCTCCAAAAAAAAATCATTATAGGTATTTCGCCACTGCACTGCAAAAAAAATCTACAAAATAAAATAGTAATTTTTTGTAAACACTTCTGCGTTAAACCTAAACGGACGCCGCTTGTCAGAAGTTATGTTTACAGTTATAAAAATTTGCCTAACAAAGAAAAAAATGCTTAACGTTTCGGAAAGTTTATCTCTTTCCGTCGTCGGAAGCACAAAAATACAAAGAATAAAGAAAAAAACTATTTAAAATATTTAAATTGAACTATTCGAGAACACTTGACTTTTTAAAACAGATACGTCTGCAAGAAACCGTTGACGTTCTGTTAAAATGACATTATATTTAATTAATATTTTTTTTGTCATAAATTTTGATGTGCCACAACCTTATGACCGACCTTGTATACTTAAATTTACTACCGGCTAATAGAAATTTAAAAACAAGATAACTTTTGTATTTAACTTTTTGCTGTACTTTGTATATTTTATCTAATAATCGACCGTTTATATATTAAAATGGCAGAAATATAAAATGTTTCTATTTTTTTATCATAAAAAAAGTATTTGAATAATGAAATTTTATATGTACTGTGAAAACGCACTACGTATATATTTTTTGACTTTTTGAAGATAAGCGGAAGGAGTATTTCAACCTCTTCCGCTATAATTACCCCTTCTTAGTAACCAAATTGGAAGAAAAACTAACCCAACGGCTTAAAAACATATTTGGATAGCCTGGTCTATTTCTAAAGTTATCTTTTCAATAAAGTTACCAACAAAATTAAGAAATAAGATGTAAATCATCACGTACTAATGTAAAAAAAGAACTATTTATACATCCAAAATATAATCAATTTGATATTATAAGAATTAGACGTATTATTATTATTTTAAAACATTTCAGAAAGGAAATAGGCATACATGCATCATTTGCGTTATATGCATCATTGCATGGTCTTAAAAATACTATAAAAATATCCCTTTCCTGATCATTTATCCTTTTGCTTACTTCTATTTTTAAGCCTTGAAAAACTTTTGATTTGTTTGCCATCGTTGGGCAAAACTCTATGATAATAAATACGCCCATAAAAATAAAAATTACATATACAAAATGTATGCCTATTTATGGTTTTAGTGTGTCAGACTTTAGGTAAACGATGTCATTGCTTTAAAATCTAGGTGCAACATCTAGGAAAGATAATTAATCTAAACAGTTTAGGTGTGAGACATAGATTATAAGTAATTTCTAATTGTGTAAGATCTATCTCATTTGTGTATCAGAAAAGTGATACGTTTTATATTAGTAGAGACTAGAATATATTATGGCAGTGTTATTCAGGGTAAGCGTTCTGTTTAGATATCTTTAAAAAATTACTTATGGTAAAATTCTGAAAATGTCGTTGTTTATCTAATAAGCGAATATGAGCTTATAAAACAACCAAAAAATGTTACTATTTTGGCGAAAATTTGAAATACACTGTGGAATTGGGTTATTAACAAAGTAAATAACTGTCATTGAATAAAGTCATATTCCAAAGCCTTTCTCAAAAGCAAATATCTCAAAAAAAACTATTGAGATGATTCAAAAAACAAACTATTGAGAACAGATGCACCTTCATGATAAAGTGGTTTTTAAATTATTTACTTTGTTAAACGATTACACAGGGTGTTTCAAACTCTCGCTAAAATAGGAAAATTTTGTATTTCCTTGTATTATATACAGATGACTTTAATTGTTGCTTAAAAAAATCGGGCCACTAGAACAATATATTGGGTGAGTCTTAAATAAGTGCAAATATTTTCAGGGCTGGTAGATCTCGATAAAAGAAACATTTTTTTTCGAGTAAAAAATCTCATAATCGTGTTTCTAGGGTCGAAATATACTACCCCTAAAAATATTTGCACTTATTTAAGACTCACCCTATATAAATGTGAGCTTTAGCTCTATGTCATACAGAGAATGACCCTAGATATTTGGCCTAGAATCTAGTCAATTGAGAATGTCGGGTCGCTCTTATATAATCCTGAGTACTACGAAGAAATAGAGGAGTTATCCAGTATTTTAATTGGAAAATATGTAATATGTTCTGACATCAGAAGTGGGATAAACCTACTAAAAGTACCAGAAAAGTTTTAAAAAGTACCAATATGCCATGTTGTGTGTGAATTTATTGAATCAAGGGCTGAAAAATAAGATAAAACCATAAAACCAGCAGTGGTAGTGAATAAAAATGATGATTGTACCTACAGGAAACTATGAAATTGGCTATTAGGTAAAATTTCTTTGGAAAAATAACACACTCACTTCAAAAATGGTACAGGATTGTTACGATGTGCAAGCTGCAAACTACAAGTCATATTTGCTAAGATCGGTCTTTTGACCATGTTGATCTAAAAACCAAAGCAGTGAGCAAGTAAAACTTCGGAGGCTATATCTGAATAAGATAAATACTCACATATCAATTAAGTTACGAATATCAAAGTTTTAAAATTTAAAGAAGGCGGTATTGATTTTAAAGGCATAATTATAATAATATTCCAGTAAATCTACATATTTAATGTAAAAAAATCAAATAGAAATAAAAGGCTCATCATTTTTTTTTCTTCGATTATCAATGATATCATTATTGGACAGCCTGTTTAATGATAAAAAAGGTTAAACTAAATTTAAATACAAGGATCTTTTGCATAATACCCTGCTAAATTTCATTCAAATTCTCAAAGTCTAAATTATCTAAGTGAATTATAATATAGAACTAAATCACACATATATATTTAAGTTTCTTTCACATTAAGAATAGACAAATCTGACTTGCCATACTAATGCGCCAGTTTAAAGAATTATATAATTGTATAATTCTTTAAACTATGCTAATGTGAAAAAAATTATCGAATCTAAATTTAACCATTGATTTTTGCTGACTTGTTCACAACTATCAAGCGCCAACTAAATATGCATAATTGTCGTTATTGCATTCCCTTTTATTATGTCTGTAGATATTCAAGTTTGATAGGCATTTGCAGTTTTGTAATAATAAAATAATTTCCATTAATATTCGATGAATCAGAGCAAACAATCGTTCGAAAAGAATTTTTGTAATTAATTTTTGAAATTATGAAAAAAACCGGGAGATTAATATCCTACCGTTATTAGAAATACGTGGGCGCATGCACTATTAATCTATACTAATATACAGGGTGAGTTTCCTACGATGTTCTCTATGGGTATCTCGGAAACTACTGGAGATAGAGAGTCGGTTAAATGGGGAAAGAATTGCAGTTTTGTGGGGTCATAAATATGCGCCTTTCAGATTTTTGAAAAAGTTCAGGGCTTACTAG
Organism: Sitophilus oryzae; assembly: GCF_002938485.1. Lineage (NCBI taxonomy): Eukaryota > Metazoa > Arthropoda > Insecta > Coleoptera > Curculionidae > Sitophilus > Sitophilus oryzae. The sequence continues at coordinate 683,473 of NW_022146579.1, read as the reverse complement.
ATATTTCGAAAAAAACAAATTTCGGCTATTTTAAAAACTGTCCCTAACTCCATTATAAGCTATTTTAAACAAAAAATTTTCAAATAAAAGTTGTAGATAATTACATCCTTTATGAGACTGTGCCCTCCGTTTTCTTCTAAAGCCTGTAATTTTCGACATATGACACAAACATATGTTTTTTTTAAATGGAAACCATAGTTATGTTTTATATGACTTCATAAAAAGCGCTATTTTTAAAGCTTTTCAGCGATATAAGCTATAATATGTTTTCTTCGAAAAATTACAGAGTTATAGCCAATTCTTTTCATTTTTAAACAATTTCACTTAGTTAGCCATGGAAACAAGTTTAATCGTCTTTGCTCTCGGAAATGTGAAGCTGTCACATTCCAAATTTTGTAAATTAAAATAAACAAAAATTGTAAATATGAATTTTTCAAATGAAGAAAAGCGTGTAGATACTCCGCTTTTGATCAATAGAGTGGTTCCAACATGACTTTTATTACGACTCCCCCCCTCATAATGAAAGAAATGTTAAAAATTATTTACATCATAATTATGCAAACTCAGGAATAGAAAGAGGTGGACCAATTGCATGGGCCTTCTCGATCACCTGACCTATCCATTTTAGATTTTTTTTTAAAGAATTTATCAAGCGCCAACTAGATATGCATAATTGTCGCTATTGTATTCCCTTTTTGTTATGTCTGTAGATATTCAAGTTTGATAGGCATTTGCAGTTTTGTAATAATAATAAAATAATTTCCATTAATATTCGATGAATCAGAGCAAACAATCGTTCGAAAAGAATTTTTGTAATTAATTTTTGAAATTATGAAAAAAAACGGAGATTAATATTCTACCGTTATTAGAAATACGTGGGCGCATGCACTATTAATCTATACTAATATACAGGGTGAGTTTCCTACGATGTTCTCTATGGGTATCTCGGAAACTACTGGAGATAGAGAGTCGGTTAAATGGGGAAAGAATTGCAGTTTTGTGGGGTCATAAATATGCGCCTTTCAGATTTTGAAAAAGTTCAGGGCTTACTAGATATTTCGAAAAAAACAAATTTTCGGCTATTTTAAAAACTGTCCCTAACTCCATTATAAGCTATTTTAAACAAAAAGTTTTCATTTAAAAGTTGTAGATAATCACATCCCCTAATGAGACACTGCCCTCCGTTTTCTTCTAAAGCCTGTCATTTTTGACATATGACACAACTGATTAATCACGATCCTGCTCAAACCACTCAACGTAAGAAGCTCAGTTTTGGCATACAGGTTGATTCTAGGGTGTAGAGGTTCGATAAGAAGGGATTTTTCGAAATTCCAGTTCCAAGAGGGTGAAACCATTCCTTATATATTACAATATTTTTTAATTTAAAAACGGTCAAGTCTCCGAACAAACGCTTAAACATTAAACACGTATATTTTATTTTGTTTTTTTACATATTTTAAGATTTTTTAAAAATGTATACAGGGTGTTTCGAAAAATCTGGTCATTGATTAATCACGATCCTTCTTAAAGCGCTTGACGTAAAAAGCTGATTTTTGGAAAACAGATTGACTTTAGGGTGTAGAGGTTCGATAAGAAGGGATTTTTCGAAACTCGAATTCTAAGGGGGTGAAACTATCCCTCAAATATTAAAATCTTTTTTATTTAAAAACCGGTGAGTTTTTCGGAAAAACTCTTAAACACGTATATTTTATTTTGTTGTTTTACATATTTTAAGATTTTTTATAAATTTATACAGGGTGTTTCATAAAATATGACCATTGTGTAATCACGATTCTGCTTAAACTGCTTGACGTTTAAAGCTGATTTTTGGTAAACGGATTGACTGTGGGGTGTAGAGGTTCGATACGGAGGGATTTCTCAAATATTACAATATTTGTTATTTAAAAAACGGTTAGTCTTTCGGGAAAACGCTTGGACAAGCATAATTTATTTGCTTTTTTTACATATTTTGAAATTTTAAAAAAAAATCATACAGGGTGTTGGGTAATTGATTAACTGCCAAAATATAATAATATTGCCATATTGTTTTTTCTCATGCTGACATAAACGTGAGAAATTTTTTTCCAGTTTGTATGTTAATGGAAATTCTTGCTTTGCTTCATCATCACCATTACAAATGATTAATTCAACGCGAACGAAGTCGTGGGTACACGCTAGTTTACTATAATTAACTTCTCTAGATCAGGATTATTAAGAATATTACAAGCGAAGCCATAAATGTTCTCAAAATATGCAGAAGACCTAACATTTTGCGCTGGATGTATACCATGATAGTAAAATCCATGATTACCTATAGAGCAGCTGCTTGGCACACAAAACTAGAGCAACGTTCAGCAAGGCAAAACTTGTGCAGAGATGCTTAGTACAGAGATGCCTAGTACAAGAATGCGTAGAAAAGCTAAAAAAAATAGTCACAGAAAATGAAGTCCTCCTACTCTGGGTCTCTAGGGGTGGGATCCAGCATCTTCGGCTCCCCTACTAAAATGCTTGTAAGGTAAAAATAAAATAAATAACTAATAAAACAAATAAATGTAAAGAAAGAAATATGTAAAATTTGTCGCATGGCTTTTTCTGACGTCTATTTTTTTGTTTAATCACAAGCAATTTGTTACGAGTTATTTTTTTTATTCCAAACAAGATACAGGTACGTGTTTTCTAATATAGACAGCTAAAAATGTGTGCAATGCATTTATCACTGGCGGTGGTGGTTTATTTTCCGCAATGCTTCGGAAAAATCTATACAGCGACCGGCCATGACAACAACGACTTCCTTAATGCTATTGAAATGATGCCAACGTTTAATGTGTTCATATACGTTTCCGCCAGTTTCGAATAGATAATCGTTCAAACTTTGGTCGATTCATCGAAGTAAGAAGTCATGCAAAGGTGGCATGTTTACATAAAGTTTCCGCTAAATCGGGTAATAGATAGTCTAAATATGGTTTAATTTTTAAAGAAATACTCTTTTAATACAACAAAGATTAACGGAATAATTACGGTCAGGTTTTTTTGTTAAATAGTAACCCTAATATATTATCTAATAAATCAACATTGTATCCCATATAGATGCAACAGATATCAAAGCCACCGAATATTAAGTATAGCTTTAACAAGAAATTTAACAAGACCCATCAATGCCATCCATAGACCTAGAACTCTTCTGTTATGCTGCAAAAGCAACAGAAAGGCCACAAAACACTGGATGGCCAACAAATTTCTAGAATGGTGAAGAAAATCACCCAGGCAGAGACAAAAAGTACCTAGTAAACATTTGCCAAAATTTACTGTTTCTATAAACAAAGAAAGAAAATCTGCCAAAGCTGTAGTGGGTATACTAACTGCTGGGCATTCTAAGCCGAATAATATCATCATCATCATCATCATCATTTTCAGCTTATTCAACCATTTCTAATTATGGTGTAGCCACCCTCATATACTCTATTTGTAGTTGAGTTCATTGTTGTCTATTGGTGGCTATGCGGACCCAAGTTATCCCTGCTAATTTCCTAATATCATGGTCCCATCTCAGAGTCTAGGTCTTCCCCTAGGTCTCTTAATTCCTCGTGGGTACCATGCGGTAATTTTTGTGGTCCATCTGTTGTCTGTTCTTGCCAGGTGTCCTGCCCATTGGTATTTGAGGGATTTGACTCTGTGGATGACATCTATTACCTGCGTCTTTTGTCGTATCCACTCTACTCTTTTACGGTCTTTCTTAGTCATTCCCAGCATATTTCGTCCAGCCCAGCATATATATTTGTGTATACAGGTTGTTAACTCGACAGTTACTTATAGGGGAACAGAATGGCAACACTGCCTATTGAGAACGCGTGCATTTATAGGGTTTTCTGCAGATTCGTCCTGTCGCGTCGTCTATCGACGAGCGGGTCGAGGTTGCCATATTTCAACCATAAACAAATTAACAACCTGTATAATGGCTACATGTATATTTTGGGTTCTGTGCTAATAGGCACCTAAAGTTGATGGGATTGACGGACGCAGCCGTGTGCAAATTTTGTCAATCTGAACTAAAGAAGAAACGACATTTTAAATCAGTGCGACAGCCTGGCAAATATGGGATCCTTTGTATTAGGCAATGATAGCTCATCGATAAACAGCTATAATATGGAGGGTTCACTTTTCAAGTTATTAGAATTTACTTTTTAGAAAGGGTAGAACTGGATAATGTAATGTTACGTTTTTCGTCGGTTCCGTGTGGATAGAAAGTCACAATTTATTTAAACACTATTTATTTAACACTAATGAACAAAAATAATAACGATAAAAGACTTATAGAACTATTTACAAACGATTTATAACTAAGAATTTATTTTGAATTTTAGCGCGTCAACTGTATATTTATAACTGCAAATAAACTTTTAGTCACGTGATTAAGCTTGACCGGCACAGTGTGGCCCACTTAAAGAAGAAACGACAGAACACATTTTAAATCAGTGCGACAGCCTGGCAAATGTGGGATCCAAAGATCGTTAGGCGCATAGAGAAGGTTTTCGAATGTTCTCGTATGTACTAGTCCATTCTAGTGGGTCTCGATTCTTCTCGAACGAATGAATCATTGCGGTGTCTATGCGATGTTAAGGTCATCCGAGGGCGGGCCATATTGTGAGGTTAGGTCGAGTCCACACCGGCTCGCAACAGTAACTTACTGGAATGGACCACAATAGGTCTGAAAAGGTCGCAGTGTCTCTGATCTGAAAAGGTTGCTCGTCATACTAGAATGTATACATATAATGAAAAAATGTAGAAGAGATACAAATACAAATACAACAATACATGTAGATCATACCTAATAAACTTTAAGTCACGTGATTAAGCTTGACCGGCACAGCGTGGCCCACTTTTACATATTTACTTCTAATCAAAATATTTTAGGAAACAAACATAAATTAATTAGAAATATATAAACAGTTATTATTCGGATCAAGAAAATTTACCTGCTTAACAGCACTTTAGGGACATAAAGTGCCACTACTGCCGCTTTCCCGTTCAAAATATTCTAATAAGGTGCGATGAGTTTTATTCAACGGCTATTAAGCTATCTGCTTGTACACTTCGCACTAAAAGAGGTTCTCTATTCTAAAAAGAATAATGTTCGACTGCAAGGTCTGGGGTCAATTCATTTAAACCAAAAACTCCTAATACAAAACTAAAGTGTCAAAACGAATGACAATGTCAGGAAATAAATAAATAAATGTGGCAACTTGACATTTTTTAGAGCAGAGCTACCACCTGAATTCCCAGCGGGAAAGTTAAATTCGAATTAGTCAGCCCGGCGCCGAATATTTCCATGGATGGCAACAATGAATTTAAAAATCGCGCCCTTGATTACGTAACTGAAAGTTTAATTGGTATTGAATATATTTCACATTCCCAACACTACTTTTTTGCTTTTCAAATTGATTTTTAATCTAACGTTTCGTTTCTTAGCAACCATCATCAACTTAATTTTTTTTAATAAAGATCTGAATTTTCTTTTAAAACCTGATGAAATAGTATAATATAAAAAAATCCAGGCCCGTATTTAAAAAATAACATTGTTGACAGATTGAAAATGTAATAACATCAACTTATGCAGCAGAAAATGTAGTAATAGGAACGTGGAGTTTGTATTGTCATATTTTTTCAGTGAGAGCCAGAAAAAAAATAAATGCAAAATCGGCAACATTCCGTTTTTCTGAAAAATTTTTCACTTCTTCGGAATAATCTATTTTTTCTAAGTTAGGTTTTAACCAGGTGCAACTTTTTTCTAATATTCTTTTTTAAATAAAAAGTTTTTATTGAAAACAAATGCGCATCAAACGTATCAATCGAAATGTCTTTTCTTTACTTTAAACTGATAATTAAAATTCCAAGTAACGTTCTGTAGGAAGACAGTTTATAACAAACGTTTTTCAAGAACAAACTTATTCAATTATCAATCATCAATAGGTCGTTAAAATCTAATTGGATATTAAAAAAAGAACGTGAACTCAATCGAATGGAAAAATATTTCTTTTATAAACACATGCGATTTTCTAAAAATATTCTTGGACATAAAAGACCAAGATTGAGATCAAAACTCATAATAGAAAGGGACTATTTTTAGTGGATATTCTTGGAAGTGTTTTTATTAGATTAAGATTTAGTCAGACGACATCCAAAATCCAAAGAATAGCGGAAAATACAATGTCTCTGTGAATTATAATGACAGAACTGTTACTGTCATATATATCTCTGTTGGTTATGTCATTATAATTCACAGGTAAATTGTATCTCTCTAATTTCTTTTCTGATTCGTTGTACAAACTTTACATTATTATCTACATTCATAATTGCTATACTATATCTATATTCATCTTATATTAGGTATTTTGTAATTTTTGAAATAAAATCGTTAAAAGCGTGAATTATTTTCTTAACTACGGCTACTAATGTGAGGTTTTTTCATAGAAAAATATCAATTTATGTTCTAGTTTTAAGCCTTATTAACTATTAATTTTAGAAAGGTATCTTTATGGTAGATTCGTCATTTTTTGGTTTTTCCAAAAACCAACGTATATTTCTTTACCATTTGAAATTAAAAGATTTTTTTAAACAGAGTATAACGTTTATTTATAAAGCGTAATGTATTCACACTTCTTAAAATAAATTCAAAGATCTCTATCGAGTTTTAGTCCTAGTAAAATAATTGCCTTTAGACTATGTAAATAATTGAAGGATCTAGGGGAAAAAACTTGATAAGCGCCAATTTCTTAATTTTAGGATTTTACAATATTATAGTAGGTCTAACTGGTAAATGGTCTCTACAAAATGTATAAACTCTGCAGGGCACTAAGTTAATAAGGGCTATGATATAGAGGGTGTCCCAGGCTGAGCGTGCATTAAGTTTCTAGAGAACTACGAACAATATCTAGATCGGAGATTTTTTGTAAATCATTGTTTCACGAGATCTATCGATTAAAAATATTTTCAATATGGCGGCACTTCCGAAAATACCGAATATTTTAAATTTGTGCCCCCATTTTTTATTGCATAATTAAATTCTCTGTAAAATTTTATGAATTTTGACTCTATACCTAACATTAACCATTTTTGAGAAAAAAATATTTAAAATGTTTGGATGAAAAAACTGCCTGTCAAAAATATGTGTATAGCCTAAACGTCAAATTTAGTTATTACCACAGCCACTGTTCACTGTGCCATAAAGAGAGGACATGTGGCTATCTACTTCAAAAATGAAATTGTTCGAATGTCATATAATAATGATAGCAGCTGTCATGGAATTGAGCCATTAAAAAATTATCATAAATAATTTTTTTTAAATGGATACCCACTTTTTTATTTCACTAATGAAAAGGCTTTCCAATTCGTTACTTTTTGACTATACATGTTCCTATACCTAAAATGAATTGTTTTTGAGTTATTTAAGATTTAGTTTTAAAGCGTATATTTTTCTTGATTTTAACCAGTAGCCTATGGCTTTAAACGTCAACTGGTGTAAAACAATAGTTCTGGCTATGTCATATTGTGACACCTTGTTCAAAATGCAGTATGTTATCGATCATCATATCCAGGCCAACTTTGCGCTGTTTTTTTTTCGGGCATACGGTTTATTATTAATAATATTAACAATTAGATATCACTAAAGAGCAAAAATACGAGATATATTTTTATAAATACACTTTTTAAACTCTTAAAAAGACAGTATTTATCATATACGAAATTCAAATAATTTGTTTTAATAATAGTCGTTTCTGAGAGATGGAAATAAATTGTCTGACTGTTAATAAATTGTCTGACTGTGACACTTAATATTAAAGGAAGCTAGACAAAACGAAGAAAAATATACGTTTTCAAACTAAATCTTAAATAACTTATTTATTTTAGGTATAGGAACACGTATACAAAAAGTAACGAATTGGAAAACCTTTTCACTAGTGAAATAAAAAAAAATTGGGTTTCCATTTGAAAAAAAGTATTTATGATAATTTTTTAATCGCTCAATTCCATGACAGCTACCGTCATTATTATATGACATTTGAACAATTTAATTTTTGAAACAGATAGCCACATGTCTTCTCTTTATGTAACAGTGGCTGTGGTAATCACTAAATTTGACTTTTAGACTATATACATTTTTATGACAGGTAGTTTATTTCGTCCAAAAATTTTTAATATTTTGTAGACAAAAATGTTTAAAGATGCTTCATGAAAATGAACAGACTTTATAAAAATAATGGTTTGGAAATGAATTTATTAACATTATACGTTGATGATACGTTTGACGATATTTATTACCAAGATAAAGCCTGACGTAATTTTATTTATGGTTAAGATATGTTTCACATGCCTAACTTCAGATGGTAGTGGTACGACTTCGGCAACAGGTTTCCTTAACCGTACCATTTGCAAGACTTTCAAAAAATTGATAGTTCTGTTGAAATAATATTAATAATTAACATTTTATATAATTCATGTGGTACATAGATAATAATTTTATTTCTTAATAAATTTAGTATATTTGGTCCCATTCTACAACGACACCTTTAACGACACAAATGTTGCATTTATTAATCTTCCGGTATATTTGTATTTACGCTCCTGGTAGGAACTTTGTTTGTTGTCAGACTATACTATTGTATTAAATGACCTGTTTATAAGTTGATGGTTGCTGTCAATCGAGTTCAGTTTTTTGTTAAAAAACGTCTTTCGTAGGAATTCGGCACACGTTCGAGTACGTTTCCATTAAAATGGAGGAAATATTAAAAAAAAAAGCTAAAGAAGCACGACAAGCGTTACTTCCACTTAAAAGTGAATCCATTTACCAAAAGGAATATAAAAAATAGCTTCGGTGGCTGGGAAGAAAAATATTATAGCAGGGGGATGTCGATGAAACTGTTCTCTTGTAAATTTATTATATGTGACATTAATGATGTAAATAAATTATTAGAGTAGTTAGATGAGTGTCGAGTGTCCATTTTTATTTTATATTATTACTCAAAATATCTATTGCATTTGATGGTTGTTACCCATAAAATGTGGAGAGAATTATGGCATTTTACTTTCCGTTAATAATGTCTCAATGGAGTTATGACTCTGTTTAATGGTTAGCGTAACCAAGACGATATAAGCTTATATTAATTCAGTAAGAAATTAATAAAACACCAAATTGGCTAAACACTATACTGGGTGAGTCTTAAATAAGTCCAAATATTTTCAGGGTATAAAAGAAACATATTTTCTCTTTACCATTTTTCAAATAAATTCAAAATAACCGAGTTATTTTACTTATTTTGCTAAAATTTTGAGAACCACTGAATCTTTTCTGGATTTTCTTCTTGTAAATTTAATCTACTACCTATGTTGATATATTATTAACAAATTATGTTTTTTAACTAAAAACTAAAAAAATTCCCAGAATTTTTTTTAAAAAAATCCAAATTTTCAAAAGAAAGTTTTCACGAAAAAAAACTCATTTTAAATATACTACCACTAAAAATATTTGCACTTATTTAAAACTCACCCTGTACGTACAGGCAGTTGAAATTTATTTTGATAGTTGAAATGTAATACCGTAAATTCGTTCTCCGAAAACTTTTGCAAGGAGGATCATCCTCGCAATTTTTACTTTCATGTCGATTTCAAATGCTGAAAAGATTCAGAATAAAAGCTTTGATTTTACATCAGTGAGTCGACTCTAAAAAAAGAATTCTAATGGTATTAAATGGACAGATCCATTCATGGACAACTAAAAGGGCTTTTATAAAATACCCTGAACAAAATCCTCGGTTTTATTTTTACGCTGCACGGAATTTCAGCGACACGGAACATTTTCGAGACCCCACAACCCCTATTTAACTCTATTAAATACAGCGAAATACAAAACTAGAAACACCCAAATCTATTTTTAGCGTTTGGATTCATTCTGGTTTGCGAGCGATAAGTAATTGGAGAATAAATCCGGGAAATATATATTGGAAAATCTAAAAATACACAATAATAAACAAAAAGCAAAACAGAACAAAAATCGATTACATTAAAACTTATGACATGTTTGTGATATTTCACCGACAACTTGAGTTTTCAGTTTACTAACTTTTTTTTCTTCCGATTTCAAACATATATTGTTTATATTATACCGGGTGGTTTGGTTTGGTTATGTATGGTCGCAATTGTAATTGAGAAATATTTTGCAGATAAAAATAACTAAAAAAGTTCGTATAAATTTATGTCCTAAAATACTTCGTTTCGCATATACAGGGTGTAGAAGTTGATTTCTATTTTTTTTCCAAATAATTTCTGAACTAACATCGATATTTTGATGAGAATTGGTGTCTGGGTGTTTTATGACATGATAAATTCGATAATTTGACCAGAAATACTAAGTGTGTGGTACCAAATTATTCGTAAAAAATGCTTTTTCCAAATATGCTAATGAGCCACTCTTGCTTCATTTGAAAAAATTGAGATATGATTAAAAATACGATATAGGCATCTTTTAACCCACCAGGACAAGACACGAAAAACATTAGACGATCAAGTCTATTTTTTCAAAGGCTCCTTGATTAAAAATTACTGTTGTAAGGTTCTCTCCCTTTTTAACTTAATTTAATTTAACAATCGTAACACTAATGAAGTCATTACAATAATATTTTGATAATTAACAATCATTAATAAAATATATTAACAGTCATTATAGAAGAAAAAAAAATAAAGTCGCTTTATTCTTCTATAATATTAATTAACTCAATATACATGATATCCCAGGAATAAGTGCAGAAATTTTTATGAGCTTAATTACACTGTTTTTAATATAGCCATGGCACTCTAGATTGAAATTTAAAATACGATTATTTTTTAAGAGAAAGTGTGAAAAGTTTACATATGATATGTCATTCTATTCAAAGTGTCATTTTTCTATCGAATAAAGTAGAAATATACCGAAGGTCTCATTTAAAAATCGAAAGTTGTAGTCATTTCCGGTGAAATAGGAACTGACCAAAAACGTGAATACGTCAATCAATCCTAATTTATGACATATACTAACATACCAAATCTTGTTGTTTTATTTGAAAAAAATAAAAAACTTATAGGGGTGAGCCAATGGGCACCTACCCCAGTATCCTTCAGGCAGAAATTTACGCTATCGAAAGATGCGTACAATTCATCTTAGATAGGAACTATCGAAAACAGGAAATTGCCATTCTATCCGATAGTCAAGAGCACTTAACGCGATCAACTCAGTAACCATCAATTCAAAGTTGGTCAAAGAATGCCTAGAGAAGCTCAACAAATTAGGCAAAGAAAATAAAGTCCTGCTACTCTGGGTATCTGCTCACCAAGGGATAGAAGGCAATGAAAAAGCAAATGATCTAGCTAGAAAAGGAGCGAACACTCCACTAACTGGACCAGAACCGTTCTGTTTTCCAAACGGGAACCAACTGAAAGCGGAACTGAAGAATCTGGAAGACTCCATCCGTAACTTGGAATGGGTGTCCTCTAACGGTCTAAGACACTCGAAAAAGTTCCTCAGAACTTACGACCGAGAAAAATCAAAGGTTTTCCTTGATTTAAGTAAAAACAATCTTCGGATTGTCACGGGGTTTCTAACAGGACACTGTCTCCTCAACGAACACCTCAGTAGGCTGAAACTGAGAAACAACGGCGAATGCAGATTTTGTGGGGAAAATGGGGAAACACCTTATCACTGAGTGCGCCGAGACGACGACCATTCGTGCCATGAACTTTGGTACGTCTGATGTCGAGGATGGAGAGCTGGCATCTGTGGAGCCGTCTCAGATACAGGCTTTTGTTAAAGACCTGAGACTGTATGATGAGTTATAACTCGTTATAACTCAAGAAAGGGGAACACACAATAGATCTGTAAGGTCGCGGTGATTAAGTCCCCTCCTAAACATTCTACATAGGGGTGAGCCACTTTTGAGACGCACCCGGTATATCATCATCATCACCAATTTTATCTTATTCAACCATTTCCTATTATGGTGTAGCCTCTCTCACATATTTAGATACTCTCTTTGTTGCCCAACCCATTGTTGTCTATTGTTTGCTATGCGGGCCTAAGTTATCCCTGCTAATTTCCTTATATCTTAGTCCCATCTCAAGTTCGGTCTTCTTCTAGGTCTCTTAATTCCTCGTGGGTACTATCCTGTAATTTTTGAGGTCTATCTGTGGTCCGTCCTTCTTGCCAGAAGTCCTACAGTTTGCCACTTGAGGGATTTGACTTAGTTGATGACATCTATTACCTGGGTCTTTTGTCGTATGCACTAAGTGTCGCTGGACACCCTGTACATTTCTAATTTGTAAAATTATCTGCGACACTTTACAAAAGTAAGCTGTAAAGATACATTAAGTTATGACCCATTTCCTTCTGTAACTGGTCGTAAATTCCCATGTTTCTAGGATAATGATCTTTATATATATTTCCGGGATTTCAGAACATTATTTCGACACTTTAAATTTATATTTTTTTACAGGTTGGTACATCAAAAGTGTAATTTACGTAATTTATTGTTATAATTATTTTAAATCGCTAAAAATTAAAAAAAATATATTCAAATATTACGATATAGTTTGAGAATATAATATGTTACCTAGTTTAAAATAATAGGCTTGGAATAGCTACAAATTTAGAAAAAAAGATCACACGTGCATGTAATTTCTTGGCAATTTTGTACTGTTTTAAAATATTTATGAATTAAATGACGTGTGTAAGTATATTTTAAGCAGGTTACAATACTATTTATTTTGAGAAAAAAAAACGGACAAGTGCAAAAACATGAAGACTATATTTTTATACTTTTTATGATTTAATTACAAATATATAATTTTCAGATTTTCAGATACTTGCCAAATTCCATAGTTCCCGGTCAACGGAAAATACCCTATAAATTTTGATCTTTTTTTATCTTAACTTAGAAGTTTGATTTTTTCACAGCTAGATCTGAGTTCATGGTATTGATTTCAACTTCGTCGATAAAGCTATCCAGGCGTGTAGTCGCTACCGGTAACTACCTAAAAATTGAAATGTTTTGTTCATCAAAATTTTGAAAAAAATCTACTTTTCTGTGTTTTTTAAATGCCTAATTCCTGGCATTTATGATCGACCCTGTAGGCTATTTTAAAATACAAATACACTAAAATATTTAGGATTTCACTTAATGCGTATCTGTTAATGTTCTAAGTTATGATGTCGGAATGTTCAATTCTATTTTAAAACATATGTAAATATGTTAATACAAGTCGTATTTTAATCCAAAATGCCAGAAATATTATAACAGTTGTATTTATGACATCTTTAGTAGATGTAAAATTATTTTAATACGCAAAACTAGGACAAAATCGTAAGAAAAGTAGACAATAATCTCACTGTCAAATCCTGACGCAATGTTATCCCCGATTTACGCACCATTGCATAAAACTAAATTATAAAATAAACAAAGGAAATTGCTTAAAATACATATAGATAAAAAACATAAATGGCGTATTATATATACATGAAACTTGCAAAAAATTAAATTTGGGACTAACTGTCAATAGACATATAATAAATAAATCATTGAACTAGTTGGCAATACATTCCATTAGATTAAAACAAATGAAAAAAATCCAAATATCATTTTTTTTTTTGGTTTTATTAACTTTAAAATAAGTTTAACCACTGTTAATTGTGAAATCGACATATATGTATATTAAAACTTACTATTTTTCAATATAGCTATAGTGTTCAACATGGAAAAGGAATAATGACCCCTTTACCATGTTGAACATGTTATTATTGTCCAGGCATTCAAACCAAGGTTATAAATTGAACGTAATCGGCGAAGTAACTTTTAGTCAATACAGAGTCGCATTTTTGGACGCAGTTTAATTATTTATTAAATATCAAAAATGTACCTAGTACCTACAATTGGATGATTTCGAAATAGTTTTAACTGATGGAAAAATAGTGTTAAGTAGTGGACAGGGGCGCATGTACGGGAGAGGTAATGGGGGTAATTACCCTTCTGAGGCAGAAATTTATGAATAAGATAAAATGTGTTAGAAGTTAATAATACCAATCAACATAGAAAATCCAAATCAATCAAAGTATATTTCTTTCCAAAGTCACAATAATTTTCAGCAAAAATATAATTTAAATTTAGTCTTTTATTTAAATATTGCCACTATCTCTCCCATCAGACCCACTCTCTAGATGCGCCACTTGTAGTGGTAATAAATTTGGTAGTGGCTTTTAAATTTATCCAAATACTATGTAGAAATTTTTACTACTAATTCTAAATGTATTATATTGTATACCGGGTGCGTCGCAAAAGTGGCTCACCCCCTATAACTTTTTTATTTTTTCAGATAAATAAACGAGATTTGGTATGTTAGTATATGACTTAAATTAGGATTGATTGGTATATCCAATTGTTTTTGGTCACTTCCTGTTTAACCGGAAATGACTACAACTTTTGATTTTTAAATGGCACCATCGGTATTTTTTTACTTTAGACGATAGAAAATGACATTCTGAATAGAACGACATATCATGTGTCAACTTTTGACATTCTCACTTAATAAAAAATTGTATTTTAAAATTCAATCTAGAGTGCCATGGCTATGTTAAAAACGCCAATTCTTCATCAAAGAGCCTTGGAAAAATAGATTTGATCGTCTAATGTTTTTAGTGTCTTGTCCTGGCCTGCAGCCACCCTAAATCGTATTTTTAAGAACATCTCAATTTTTTCAAATGGAACGAGGGTGGCTTACTAGCATATTTGGAAAAAGCATTTTTTTACGAATAATTTGATACCACACACTTGGTATTTCAAGTCAAATTTTCGTTACGAACCGCAAGTTATAATTTCAAATTTCAATCACATATGATATGTCATTCTATTCAGAGTGACATTCTCTATCGAATAAAGTAAAAAAATACCGGGGTGCCATTTAAAAATAAAAAATTGTAGTCATTTCCGGTGAAACCGGAAGTGACCGAAAACAATTGAATCATCAATCAATCCTAATTTATGTTATATACTAACATACCAAATCTCGTTTTTTAACTAAAAAAATAAAAAAGTTATAGGGGTGAGCCACTTTTGAGACGCACCCGGTATAGCATCTAACCTAACTTATATTTATTATTTATTTTGTTATTTAATAATTAAATTAGAAAATCTTAAGATTAAAATCCATTTATTTCTCGTCTAAATTTTATTAGTCTCATTATTATGGAAAACTAATTTAGATAGATACCACACAAAGTATATATATATATATATAATCAATCAAATACATATTTACTTTTTAGTTTGTTTTGACGCTAGTAAATAGCTAATAAATATTAGAATAATTTCATTGCTAACCAAATGAGAAAAATCAGTATAAGAAACAAATTTCATCATTTTGAATAATTTTGTACGTTTTTCATTGTTTTCACATCAACAGATTTTACACCTAAAAGTCTAAAAATATAAATAAACTTAAACACATTTAATTCATGCTTGCTTCATCTACGTTACCGTAGATGGAGCTGAAGGCTTTTCATTTAATACATTTATGAATACTCTCTCAGAGACTACAAAATAAACTAGCCTAACGCACTCATTCTAGAGCAGTAGCATTCATATAATTTAGGCAAAAAGGCCTAAGCCCAGACAAAAGCATAATTTTTTTATATCATTACATTTTAACTCATTGCTAATCCAACAAATATTCGCAATAAGCATATTTTATCTTTATCTCTCTATACTAGTATCTAATACTACTATACTAATAATTCCATATAATATTTCCGATAAAAGCGTTCTATATTATTTACGTGACTTTATATTGTATCTAATGGGATATTTGTACATAGCTATTCGGTCAAATGGTACCACCATGTTTCACACGTAACGGTCCTTGAAAAAGCGGACAACTACTGAAAAGGATATTTTCCATGAAGACTTAAAGAGGATAAGCATACATAATTAGTAGGAGGAAACAGCGTACAATAAAACGCAATGGAGAAGAATTGTAAACTCAGTAACAACGACAACCAACAAGAGAAGAGGCAACAAAGTAATGAGATTTTTGAATGTCCGGAGTGCGGAAGAGAGTGCGTATTGGGCTTCTGAGTCACAGAAAAGCCAAGAAAGAAAACGCCTTGCGTAACCATCTCCTGATGCGTGTCAAATACCCGTCGGCGTACTCGTCATTACTATGTATTTTTTGTGTTTTTGTGTTTTTATGTATATCAATTAAAAATAAAGAAAGAATTAAATTTTTTTATTTTTTTAAACTTCCCGCCATACGTGACAATCTAGTCCGTAGTTCCTACAAGCGATATTGGGGGCGCTAGTAGCAGTAGACTTGTCAACAATGTCAAATTTAATTTAATTTAAACGTCAATTTCACTTTCCAATATTTAGCAAGGCGTTAGCACTTCTTCTTGTGCGTATGTGTTTTGTGATGGCAGTAGCAGAGTAAGTAGACCGCCGAGTAGCGACAGAAACCGTCGGCTCTTTTGATGTGGTGGGACCAAATTTTCTTTCTGTCTCTTTTTAACGTGTTTGACAGCTCAACTTATGAAGTGGTCCTATAAACATGGTGATCATAATTTGAAGTGGAATTAATTATAAAGTTTTATACATATTTTTTTTGTTTTGTTTTATCCTTATTTTTAGATTTGAATGTATAAAATATCTTACAGCTAATAAATAATTAAAAAAATGATTCGTTGCACGAGGCATACTTGAAATAAAGTATATAGAGATATTTGATAAATGGCAACAGTGGCAACTTCTCTTCTTCATATGACAGATAGACTATTTATTTCGTGCAGCCGGCCGCAAAGAAAATTGAAAACATGACTGTCGCTACTCATCGGTTTACTTACTCTGGCAGTAGCACAGGGCAGTAGTAAGTAGCTGTGCCCGAGTTTTAATTTCGTCTACAGCCTGTCCTGCACAGTGATGCCAAATATGAACATTTTCCCCCCAATTTAGAGTATTCTATTAGAGTATTATTTAGAGTATCCTATTCTTATTTCATTATTGTGCCAATTTTTGTCTACCCTGCTTTGATTTGAACTGTACGCCGCTGTTCTAGAGTCACCATTTCAAAATTAGACCGTCCAGTTAAGTATGGCAACTACAAAGGAATTATATATAGAATTCTGATATAGCATATATATATACGTATATACACACGGGCTTACTGCTTGTCTCGGTTTATTCAATACACTTTGCGCTAACACAATAAACAATACATGCCACTAAATCAATTCTCGTCAGTTACTGATAATGTATTCCACCTATATTATGTTGATTTAATAAAGCAGAACGTGTACCATCATATAAGGAATTTCTTGTTCAAATATTTATTACTAATAGAAATCACATTCCTCTTATGTAGAGAATAAGATGTATCCCATCAAAAACATAGAATGTATAAAAATACCAAGTCTCGTAACGCAATTCTTCACTACAAATAGCTATGAGATCTCATGTAACACCGAGTCAATTATTTTATTTAGTTTCTACCCAAGTAGCATTTTTATACACAAAATCGAAAGAAAATCTCTGCTGAGAAACTTTGCGAAACAATTTCGACACATTTTTGATACCTACATATTTGTTTCGTAACATAAATCCCTTTTTGTTTGGAAACATTTTACCAAAATATGGTTATGGCTACATAAGCTATATAACAATATAGATCTTAGTGTCACAAATTTTTCGAAACTTTTAAAAAACAGATGTGGCTCACATTTACAAAGATTTCGTATCCGTTTTGTGCCGGAAGAGTTTTCATAATTTAGTTGATATTCTGTGTCCAATATAAGAAATTCCGTGTCCAATATGAAAAATTCTGTGTCCAATATGAGAACCTAACCTTACTTTATTGTTTGGATATTGTTCTGCAGTTTTTGCATTTTAGTATTCTTCAAGTTTTTATAGTACTATCGTTGATTGAAGGAAATACAGTTCTTTCAATCAACGGTACTATAATTAATAATATAAAGTAGCCGGCCGTAGCTCCAGCGGTAGTGTGTCGATCTGCGGAGCGGAAGGAACTGGGTTCGATCCCCAGCCAGTACGGTCGCTTTGGTCGCTTTGTTTATTTAAATAAAAATAATTATTTATCTAAATAGAGCGACCAACGAGCCGCCACCTCAAGGAAGGCAATGGCAAACCACCTTGAGTATATTTGCCTCGTACACCTCTCAAATAGTGCCGTTCGAATTCGGCGATAAACTGTAGGTCCCGTGTACTTGTGAAACACTGATGACACACATCACAAGTACACGCGAGAGGTAGCCGACGCTCTACCTATATAGAGTATGGCACTGTAAGAAGAAGAGCTGTTTATTGCAAACCACCGATTGTAAATCGTTACTTCAAAATTTTGAAAAGCTCTTTTTAAAAGAGAAAAGAAAAGCAGAAAAGTACTTTGCCAGAATGGCAGCCTAGGCAACGCAACTCTCTCCTGAAAAGGAGAGTTTGAGAAGAAAGAAGAAGAAGATCAAAATGGTTAAAAATAAAGCCTAAACTATCATTTGACATTAAACGGGGAGTTCTAAATAATGTTGCCTATTCTAAACAATAGTATATTGTTTTATTAGGAGTAAAAATGTTTAAAACATTACAGGTGAGGCACAAAAAGTAATTTTTACTCCTACTTAAAATATTTTTTATAAACAATTTCAAACTTTACAAATAATATAAAAAGATTTAAAAGTAATACCCTGTAAGTAATTATATATCGAGAAATTATGGTTCCACTCTTTGAATTTGACACTTTATGTCAGTTTAATAATATAATAAAAGGACAATTTGTTATAAAAAAGGACTGTCCTTTTCAAAAAAGGATAAGTGGCAACCGTAGTACAAATATAGATATTTTTTCTTATGAGATTTTATAATAATTTATATTATATGCCTTACAGAGATGATTTGTTTGAGGAATAAATGTAATAACTAGTGATGGGAAAAAAAGATTAATTTCAATAATCGAGTACTCGAGTTTCAAGCGATTGCAATAACCGAGTGATCGCTCGAGCGAAATATCACTCGTATTTAAAAATACGTATATATAATATGTACATAGTTTTAAATGGGAGCGCGCTCACTTGGCGGAAGCGCAGCGGTCGGCAGCGAAACTATTTAAAACTATGTATTATAAAAACTCCTTTTCGCCGCGCGACTGAGCGCAAGGCAGCGCGGCGAAAAGGAATTTTTATAATACATAGTCACCATAGTTTTAAATGGGAGCGCGCTCACTTGGCGGAAACGCAGCGGTCGGCAGCGAAACGATTTAAAACTATGTATTATAAAAATTCCTTTTCGCCGCGCGACGGAGCGCAAGGCAGCGCGGCGAAAAGGAATTTTTATAATACATAGTCACCATAGTTTTAAATGGGAGCGCGCTCACTTGGCGGAAACGCAGCGGTCGGCAGCGAAACTATTTAAAACTATGTATTATAAAAACTCCTTTTCGCCGCGCGACGGAGCGCAAGGCAGCGCGGCGAAAAGGAATTTTTATAATACATAGTCACCATAGTTTTAAATGGGAGCGCGCTCACTTGGCGGAAACGCAGCGGTCGGCAGCGAAACGATTTAAAACTATGTATTATAAAAATTCCTTTTCGCCGCGCTACCGTGCGCTCCGGCGCGCTTACGGCTAGTGAGCGTCAGCCTTTAAGGTAATATTTTATAAGTTACATAGTACAATTTAACAAGTATAGCAAGAGACGTGAGAAATATAAAATAACACGCGACCGGTGCTATCCCCAAGTCTCTTCCTATATTTGTTCAACTGTACTAATATATTGGATAATAATTAATCTAATAAAGGCGACTTTATAAAAGTGCATTTATCTTTATCACCATTGCAATTTCGTCGTATCTATTAATCAATTAACTATTCTAATTGCGTGTCATTTCAAGGGAATTAATTGTAAAATCCTTTATACTATTGCGAAACTACTCCTCAAAACGAAACCTCAATTTCCAAATGGGAAACGGAAAGTTTTTTGTCGCTTTGAAAAAAAGTCACACGCGTAATTCGTTTTGGCAGACATGAATGGTTTAAAAAGTTCCATTCAATAGAGTGACGGCACAATAATTGAGCCGTTTTTTTCATCCAGTAATTGATGAGCAAGTATTACGGGGGACATATTTAAAATGAAAAATAACAAACTAAAAAGAAAAATTGTAATTGATCTGAATTTTTTATTTTAATTGGGGATTGATTATCGGTTATTAATTGTCCCATTTTTAAGTTTTTTGATCGAATATTTGTTAGGAAATGTTTTTCAATAATACAATTAGCAGGTACAGCATCATATTTCGTTAAAAAACAACAAAATAAATCAATTACAATTTAATTACCAAATTCGGTGTATTTGTGTAATTTTCATACTAGTGTACATGTAATGTTATGGAAAAACAATAGAAATAGAAAAATATAACTATGACATGATAATTACTCTATTAAGTATAATTTAATATAATTCCATACTACTAAAAATGTTTTAAGAACTTGTAAAATACGATTTAATCATGTAAATGGAACAAAAATAAATAAATTAATATAATATACAAAATTGCAAATATATAGGTACGTCATATTCTTATTATTCCTACTATATTAAGTGACAATAACAGAATATGAATAATTATGGTAAAAACAGATTTTAAATTTAAAAATAAAAAAATTATTTATGAATTTTCATGTTACTATAAATATACATACATATGTACCTATATTGTAATGGCAAAACATTTTCCGATGCACGTTATCAATCATATCGACATTGACACTAAAGTCAATAAACCTGACTAAATCAAATTTTGGCAAAAATGTTTAAATTTGTTGTATGTATAATTTAAGATACCGAGCAGCTCATCGTTTTACTTTATAGAGTAAATGATTGTAACAGATATTTTATTTAGATTAAAGCTGCAAAAATTAGTTTAAACCGAATTTTATTATCGCTATGTTAGTCACATTGCGCCTTTTTTAGCAAGGTTGTCGTTCATTATTTGACAATTATCCCAATGTCAGTCATTATTTTGTATAATATCGTGTTGTTGTTGAATCTTTGTGAGTAATTCTCGTTTTTTTTGTCTATTTTCATAGTCTTTTTTAAAAATTGTACTTTTAAACACAAACAGTTCTTTTAAGAACTAAATTTTCGAGTATTGCATTTCTTGAATTTGTGTGTTGAAAATATGCCGAAGCATTTAAACACTCGAAGCAAAGAGCTTGTAGCTTCCCTGATAAACTATTTTGAACGAGAACGTGACAATAAAGGTCCTTTATTACCCTTAACTGCAGTTAGAGAAGTAAGTTTGTTTGATAAGCACATTAGACCACTTTCAAAGTTATTTCTACGTTAGATTTTATTAAATTTTGTGATTATTTGTTTGTGCATTAATAGCATCCTCTTACTTGTTATTACCACTTATGGCGTTGTAAAATGTACATCAATAAATAAATAACCCATAATAACGCTTAGAATCATCTACATAATGGACTAGTTTTTGCCAATATGTAATAAGTAAAATAATCTATAAAACAAATACATCAATTAATTACTAAAATATTAATTATTAACTTAAAAAAAACGTAAAGATCTTTAAAAAATTATATAATTTATTGTTTGTCAATTTTAAATTAAGATTCATCTCATAAATCCATCACAATCTGGCAGCGCTGTCGCCATCGCTTGTCACTCAAAGTTGATCACGTGCATCGGAAATTGTTTTGCGATTACCATATTTTAACCAATTTTATAGATTTTAGAATTTTGTTATTAATTTTTTATAAAAAATATAATTCTACTTACAAACTCTTTTGTCTTCTGACAGCAACATTAGAAATATTTTTTAGTGCAAACATGTCACACTAGTCCACTTCAGGTTTCCTGTCAGCAATATGGCAGGTGTTTTCATGATATGACAACAGATCAGTTGGATTGATCTAGAACAAACAAAGTAAGAATGTCAAAAACACAATCTATGAACATAATTATAGAAAGAAAAAAAATTAAATATGAGTTCATTTCTTATATATAGTTTAAAAGGGAAATTACAAAACACGATATCTACTAAATAATTTTATGTATAAAATTTTATATCATGTGATCGAAAAAAAACGGCGTTAAGGACGGCTGGGGAATGACAATATGTGATAATTTTTTACTTATATTTTAATTGCGCTTATTGCCAGTTGGCCTTAAGGAGGTCGAAATTATTTTTATTTTGAGTAAAAATTATTTTTAAATGGTGTAGTATATATATATATATAGGCTTATATATATATATATATATATATATATATATATATATATATATATATATATATATATATATATATATATATATATATATATATATATATATAAAATACCAGAAAAAAATAATTTTATAGATTATGAATTTTTTGCCATCTTTGTCCGTCTTTGAAGCCGTTTTTTAGATCATACTGTAGTAAAACTATACTCTGGCATTAAGAATTATTTTTATTAGATTTGCTTTGTTTTAAGTCATTCGTTCGAAAAATATTATAGTATAAAAGTCTAAATATAATATATATAAATCTAGTAATGTATAAAGACCTTCTATTCTAAGATAAGACTAAAGAGAAGTTTAAAAATAGACGCTTTTCAAAATAGATCGGTAAATATTTTAGGTTATCTAAATAATCCTGAAATAATAAAAAATATTTCAGGGTAACAGATGAGTGTGTTAATATAATGACAGTCCCAATCATAAACTTAAAAATGGTTAAATTCTATGGTTCCAATATAATATTGGTCATTTGTTGATCAGTTTTCTACAATGTTAAACAAAATTTCTCGTTAATTGTTATAATATTTGGTATTACACAGAAAAATTAATTGCAATAAACCCCACAATTGTAGAAAACACTGCTGCATTTTACGTTCAAAATGGTTACAGTTGGGGGGTTGGAACCTTTGATGCTACAACAGCAAATTAAAACACTAAATCACCACAATTCACATGTTTACTTCTACACTGGACGCGCGTTTCGCTAACCATGCATCAGCAGATGATTAAAACTAAACTAATATCTACAAAATAGAGCGTTTGTATACTCGCTCAGTTGGCTCTGAGTGGGCGTGGCAAGATTTATCCGGTCTACCAATTTTATCTGAGCTATATGTTCTTTAAATCTAGTTAATATTGATCTTCTAGTTTGCCCAACAAGATTGTAATCAGAAATATGTTGAGTTGGTGTGTGGGTAACTCCCACAATTTTGTGTCAGAGAATATTTAGATTATGTTTAAATTTAAATGAAAATCATTATTATGAATTGCAGCACTACTAACTATATTATTTTGACACAATTTACTGTTACTTGGGATTGTTGTAAACTGAGTTAGTGAAGAATAATAACTTAGCTAATAAGAGTACAACAATAATTGTGTAGCATATGTTTATAAAATCACTCACAATCAAAGTACAATGTAGTTTTTTATTTTTGTATTTTATTGATGAACCGCAACTAAATGAATAATGTCTACTGGCTTATGGCTTATTTTAATATCTCACAAGGGATATTAATCTTGTCAAAATATAGTTTTATCAATTTTTTTCAGAATATTTTAATATAAATCACATTAAATTTTAAGATATAATGTATAAATCAAAATGACGCATCTTAACAATAAAACTTTCTATATTCGAAAGTATGGATTTTGATTTATGAAGTTGTATTTATCATGTTATTGACCCAAATAAAAAAACAACCAAATGCTTTATATCCTCGGATGTAGGTATTATATCCTCGGCTGTCAAATGTATGCGAAAAAAATCTTACTAGACTTACGACACTGGACAACAATACAAAATCTGTCATATATCTTCCTACGGTATTGCCATTATGGCAAAAGAAATACAAGCTGCGTTCCCAATTTTTGTGATTTAGTAAGAAATTTGTAGAAATATGAATATCATCAGAGATACATACCGGGTGTTGCATCGTCGTTGGGAACATAGGAAATCCCATGCAAAATTTGAACTGTCCAGATATTGGCTCCCCTATGGATTTTATAGCGAAGTCGTAAATAGACTTTTTAAAGGTCTACATTTGGTAAACACACATGCCAAATTTGAACAATTTTGGACAAGCCGATTTTAGGTAATTTGAGAAAAACTTAATCGATTTTTATATTAAAACCGAACAGCTAACAATCAAACACCAGTCAAAAACTGACATACCTTAGGTTTACAAACTATGATTTTGTCATTGTCAAAAGTAATTTTAGTAAAATTTTAATATTTAGGGAAAATTAACCGAAACATGTCAGATACACTGTCTAATCTATTTCCCGCGTATTTTATCATGTTCACTTTTCTTTATGTGTATAACAATAAATTATTACTAGTACTGAATATTACAATTTTATTAAAATTAAGTTACGTTTGAAAATGACGCTGACAACTTAAGGAATGTCGGTTTTTGACTGGTGTTTGATTGTTACCTATTCAGGTTTAATTTAAAAATCGATTAAGTTTTTCTCAAATTACCTAAAATTGGCTTGTCCAAAATTGTTCAAATTTGGCATGTGTGTTTACCAAATGTAGACCTTTAAAAAGTCTATTTACGACTTCGCTATAAAATCGATAGGGGAGCCAATATCTGAACAGTTCAAATTTTGCATGGGATTTCCTATGTTCCCAACGACGATGCAACACCCGGTATGGTTATAACGCTGTATAACAATTGTTTGCAAATTATATATTTATCGAGAATAGCGATGCGAGACTGGTCTTGGTTTTGCACAAAAAGCAAGACTAAGCATGCAAGACTCAGAAACTATCGGAAACAAGAAATAGCCATTTTATCCGATAGTCAAGCAGCCTTAAGAGCGATCAACTCAGTAACCATCAATTTGAAGTTGGTCAAAGAGTGCCTAGAGAAGCCGAACAAATTAAGCAAAGAAACTAAAGTCCTCCTACTCTGGATAGGAGGTAATAAAAAAGCAAACGATTTGGCTAGAAAAACGCACCAACAAGTAGAAACCAACTTAAACCGGAACTCAAGAACCTGGAACACTCCTTCCGTAACCTTGAATGGGAATCGCCCAACGGTATAAGAAACTCGAAGAAATTTCTCAGGGCTTGAGACCGAGAAAAAGATTTTCCTTGATTTATTGTAATAACAATATTCAGATTGTTACGGGGTTTTTAACAGGAGGATCTCCTCAATGAACACCTCAGTAGATTGAAGCTAAGAAACAACGGTGAATGCAGATTCAGTGGAGAAAATGGGGAAACACCAGAACACCTTATCACTGAGTGCTCCGAGACAACGACCGTTCGTGCCATGAACTTTTGTACGGCTGATGTCGAGGATGGAGAGCCGGCCTTTGTGGAGCCGTTTCAGATACTGGCTCTTGTTAAAGCCCTGAGACTGTATGATGCGTTATAATTCGTTATAACTGAAGAAAGGGTAGCACACAATAGATATGAAAGGTCGCGGTGATCAACCCTCCTCCTAAACATTCTGCATACATACATACTGCACTATTAATATCTCAAACGCCCATGTATTTGAGATAACATATCCTGACATTCTACAACCTCTATAAAACCATCTCAGATACTAGCTTTTGTCAAAACCCCGAGACTGTATGATGAGTTATAACTCAAGAAAGGGGAACAGAATAGATTTATACAATCTACAATCCACCAGACTAAAATCTTCGGGAACTCTGATATAATTGGACGTAGCCATGACATGGTAGTTTTTCAAATTATGGAAAGCGCGATATTATACGGCGGCTTTTTTCGAAATTAACATCAATAAATATAAGTTTTTCCGTCACATTAGCCGGTAAATTATTACGCGTGCCGTATTTAAACGCGTGAATTTCCCAAACCAGTTTCACATGAGTCACCTAGGTCGAACAACTCTGTATTATGTCTGTGTGTGAGTGTTTTGTCTTTTTGCATCGCCGATTTTGTTTAATGTTATTTAACATAGTATGTACATTGTTTTACTCCGACTGAAAAAAAAACGATTCTATTTTTGTTCCATTGTTTTCAGCAAAGAATAACAAAAAAAAATCACTACAATAGAGTTTTTTTTTAAGTTTATAAACCGACTGATTTATCGGAGTACTTAAAAATATTGCGTAATCGAAAAAAAAAACGACGTCATAGTAGGCAGAGAAATACTTTTTGATCGAGCTTTAGAAGGTTTATAGTTGAAGGCAGGGTGCAAAGATTTAAATCAACTTGATTGAAATCATGATCTAAATCGTGATTTAAATCAAAGGATTTCTTTTTCTATTTTAATGATGGATTTAAATAAAAAAAATCAACTTGTTTAAAAACTTATAATCAACTGGAAAATAACTGTAAAAGTAACTACTTAAATCATTTATTAAAATGTTGGACCGATTTTTGAAGTAATGTCGTGTGATTCTAATAGACTTCTAAACTGCAGAGATATGTTTTGAAATAATGGAGTGACAGAAATCCGGTTAGGGTTAAAAAATCTGGTAGGTTATTCTTTCCAAATTTCTACCGCATAATTTCTACCGACATTTTAATCTGCAGTAAGTATTTTGCAGTTTGAATATTAGATGGTGCAAATTTCATTCTCGGCTTAAGAAAGTCATGACCATTTCTAAACCAAATCCCTTTGATCTAAACGGGCGACTTTTTTACGGAAATAGCGGTATCGGGAAAGTAAACAAAAAAAAAACACTAAAAAGGCATTTAGACATTCATCTACATTTTACAGAAAGAGATCGAGGCTTTTGCAAAATAATAGTAGTAGTGATATCTTGCCTTCACCCACGAATGTTTTTTATTCGGAAGAGATGCTGTATTACACTGGTGCATCTTAATTTCATTTTTAAGCTTAGGAAACCAGCAGACTCCATCCTCCTCCCACATGTGAGGTACTGGTTCCAATTCTTTTAAATTTTGTATATATACTATCTTAAAAATGTGGCTGTCCATTTTTTAAGGAGAAAACAAAAACTAAAATATAGTTGCACAAATCCACAAATCACTGATACGCAAAGTGAGGTTACGTGGCGTACGTTGGAATTATATACGTCATCAGTGTTGGGAAAATTCGAATTAAACAATACGACTAATTCGATAGTAAATTAAAACTAACTAATTCGAATTATCTTTTTCGATATATCGAGATAAAAATTAGTAGTATTTTATATTATATCTGTGGTAAGCGAATTACAAATGAACATAAAACATAACCTCTTATGGACAAATACGAATATTAGTAATTAGTATAGTACTATTAGTAGTATTCTTTCGTTCTGAACGAACTGAAAATTTTCACTTAAACTGATTTATAAAGGGAATCGGCAAAGAAAGGAACGATCCGATATAGAAAAATCCAGAAATCATTGTTATTTCCTATACCACGTAGGAATAAATCAGTTTAAGTGAAAATTTTCATTTCGTTCAGAACGAAAGAATACTACTATTATTTGGTTCATTTCCATCTCACCCAAATTTCACCGAACACTAAAATTAATTTTCTTCTTTTATATAAATAATTATTGATTGCAACTGATAACATAAAAAGAAATACGAACCGCACGTAAACAAGGACATACTTATATCGTTTTAGAAGAAGCTTTTATTTTAGATATGAGCTTTTCAATAGGAATTGAAACAATCATAAACTCGGCACTTTTAAATTTAAAACTTTAAATTATGGTTTAATTTATTAAACGGCTTCGGCACAGTTAATAGAATACATTGAATAAACAATATTTTTTTTTAATTTTTTATTCAGTGATAGAATATAGGTATGGCAATGGTTCAGAATTTGTTTAAAATAGCCCCTAGACGAGCACTAGCTGGGACGAATTTATTTTTAGTTTAAATTTATAATACTACTAAATAATTCGAATTATTAATTCGATTGTGAAATATGAATTATTACTAATTATTCGATGGTGAAAATAATTCGATTATTCCCATCACTATACGTCATAATACGATTGCCACGATTGCCGGTAGTCTGGTTTGATGACTTCGGTCGTGTGAGACGACTTATGTTGGAGACCCGGTCGGAATTGGTATATTGGTAGTTCATATTAAGTCGGACACAGAAATCCGCCATTCTTAACAAGTATCCGATTGTCAGCCATTTTAAAATCGTTTTTTGTTTTTAAAATTTATATTCACATTCCGATTTCTAGTAGAATAATATTGATAAGGTTGATTTTGGGGGGAACCACAGTACAATTTTATGATTAAACCAGCTAGAAAAAAAAATATTTTGCGAGTTACTTTTTTATAGAAATATTTTTATTTCATAAATCTACCTAATTTTGAAGGCGCTCGTTGTTTTCCGGAGTATTTTAATCAGATATATCAAAAAAGTGACTTCCGTTGACAAAAATGATGTCTGGATTAATGATTCAGAATTATTATAATATGAAATTAGGTAGGCACTTATTATAGTAGCACTTAGTTATATTCGAGAAGTTATTATGAATCCATTTGTAATTAGGTAGTTTGGTTAGGTTTTTATGTATTCTTGGTAGCGAATATGAAACCAAAAGTAACGTAAGTGCTTAGCGACGAATTTTAAGTGACTAAAATCTAACGTAATATGACGTTGGTAATTGGTAGAATTACATTCCCTATTAGGTCAGATACCGACGTCGAGGCGACCCGAATCTGTATTCCCCATTTAGGTGCAAATACGGGTCGTCAGGCGGTCGAACCGACGTTGGTACCCGACGCCGGGTTTATTGAACGCGACGTATACCCGACGTTAGATAACGTCCAAATGCTACTTGGGTATTTTCTATGTAATTTGACAAATAAATAAAGCTGTCTCTGTGGTTGTCAGTTTTGAGTCAATACTTTTTAATTCTCTTTCTTGTCGATTGCTGATTGAATTGGGGCCAGAAATGGCTCAAAACGAAATAAGTAAATTACCAAGAGATATTCAGGCTGAGACGACAAACGCCATATCCAAACTACTTCCATTTAAATCCCGAATAACTTATGAAAAGGAATAGATACAAAAATTTTCAAAAATGGAAGCAATTAAAAAACGTGCGAGAAGAAATAAAGTTTTTAACCTATCCTCGCTGTTAAAGTATCATTTAATCTACCCTTGCGGTTAAAGTACTATTTTATCTACTATTTTTGATAGATATAAGGCAATTTTAACAGTTGCTATGGAAAAATACCATTCTTTTCTCGAAGCAACTCACGGCACTTTACCTCCCTGTAACTTCGTTGTGGATATTGTGGATAAAGCAAGAATCTCAATCTTTTGTGATCAAGTTAACACATGTAAGGGATCTCTCAAGATCTCTTTGTTTTATGACTCAGATTCCGTTGAAAATAAGTAGTGTATCGGTCACGCAAAAAAAAATTATACATGGAAACTAAAAGCACCTCGAAAAGCACATACCACCATTCAAAGAAAATTATACATGTCTCAGGATATAATAATATGCAAAACAACTAAATTAATGGAAATTATATTTAAAAAATAAATATTTTACAATCCCAAATCATCATAAATTCAAAGCAAACCGAGAAACCTGTCATGTCGGGTGACAACGGGTGTCAATCAAACGCTTTGTGTGGGCTACGTTAACGTGTCTCATATTGCTTCATGTTTCTGTGGTTGACAGCATCAATTTCAAAAATAATTTTTCCCAAAATATTCTAAGATTCAGAATATTTCCTACACCAAGTGAATCATTTGTATCTAAGCAACATAAGAGAAAAGTAAGTATTTTTATTTATGTAAGTATAATAAATTATATGAAATAATGTCTATTAATACTTTTGGGATACTGCCTGAAAGACAACACAACTCAGATATATTTTATCTACCAGGTGACAAATAATATGACAATATACTTAATATACCGGATTATGCATCGGCTCGGAACATAAAATAGGGAATCCCATGTAAATTTTAAGGGTGTCGTTTATTGGCATTGGCGTAACTACAGGGGGTGCCGAAAAAAAAAATCTTAAACATTAACTCTTTGAATAAGAAGACTAAGGAAGGAGCATATCAAAAATCTTAGGTCCACCGCGATAGGACTCAAATATGGCCGACTTAAATTCCGGTTTATCAGTGCCGTTCTAATTTTATTTAAAAAATGTAAAACTATGATGACTATGTAGACGTGGGGTAGACTCAATATTTTTTTTTTATTTTACGTTGTGAATAAATGTTGGTAGTTATTAAAATTGTTATAAAAACATATTATTATAATAAAAATAGATAAGTTTTAATAATTATTTATTAACACAAACATCCGATACGCTACTGAAGCAGGTAAGTCAAATTGACGTATCTAAATTCTTTGACATTTAATCTTTGACAAGTAGTAAATAAAAGCAAAAATGCAAGAAAAAATATATAATTAGTTAATTTAAGTGAATTTCATAAATGATCGGTGTACTACACGTATGTATATTATACAGACCGGACCACCGTAGTAGTAACATAGGCAGAACCGGACGAATTAGCGTATACCCGTCCGCCGGACAAAAATCAGGCCAAAAAATGCGATAAAATAAAAATAGGTAGATATGTGATAAGAATGTTTCAGAATTTGTATTTAATCGTGTTTATTAAAATTTATTTTTTAAGTAAAATAATGGATGTATACGAAGTTCGTAAAATGGTATTTCCAAAATATTTTTAATTATTCCACAAACTTTTGTAAACTGGCCAATTCCATCTTTACCTACTATATCAAGAGTTATTAATAATTTTGAAGCACATGGGTACGTGTCCCCACAAAAAGCCTGATGTGTTGATTAATGAAGAACAAGAGTTAAAGCAAGTGTTCATTTGTGCTACCGCGGATCAAAATCCCACGTTTTCAAGTAATCAAATTGCTGAGGTGATTGCCCTGCCCACAATGCCCGTATTGTTCAAGAATATTTGAACAATACTTTTCTCAACCGTTTAATTAGTGGATATGGAACTATTTTGTGGCCCGCTAGATCACCAGATCTTTCTCCCAATGATTTCTTTTTGTGGGGTTATGTAAAGTCCAAAGTATATGGTCCATAATAGGGCTAATAATCTGGATGAGCTTCAAGTAAAAATACGAGAGGCTTTCCAAACTATTAGCCCTAAGATGTTAGCCAATGTCAGACGGGGATTTTACAACCGCCTAGGCTTCTGTCTAGCACAAGAAGGTGGTCTTTTTGGACACTTGTTATAACTTTTTTTTTATTTAGAGTAATATTTTATTTTTTTTTGGGTTTAGAGAATTTATTTATTTTTAGTTTTTGGCTTGTAAACACATTCAAATAATACATATTTAAGTATTTTTATTTTAAATGTTACCTTAAGTGAAGGTAAACACTTAAAATGAAAATAATAAATACTCGGCACTCCTCGCGTCGTATTCCTAGTCTGTCACGACCGACCCGTCCAAGCACAACTGCAACTGCGTACTGCGTACTGCCTGACCAGCCGACTAGCCGGCAGTGAATCTCGAGTACGAACGCAAATCGGGTAAATGTAAATTCGTCCGGCAACTTGCTATGTTACTAGTAGCCTGGTCTTCTCTGTATAGTCACTTACTAGCGAAAAGTTGTTCCATTATTTCACTAGATTTTTGCCGAGATCTACCGCACGCGACCGCACGCTACACAACCAACTGTTTTAGAGTCATTTTCGATAAATCGCGATAGTGTCACTGTTAATTTAAGTTCTGCCACACAATTTCCATCTAGATTTACTACCTTTATACAACTATCAGTAGTAGAATAAATAATAAATAACATGAAATAAGCTCCGTAAAGACTGACAATTCCACAAAATTTCAAATCAAATTCAAATGTGTCAAATGAATCGTCAAACAGAACTGTCAAGGATCCCCACCCTAGAGTCCTTTTTCCGCCCACCATGCATGAATACATGGATAGCATTATGCTCCTTCGTTAGTCTTCTTATTCAAAGCATTGACTAAATTATGACTCTTGACTAGATATTAATTTTTATTTGCTTGTGGTGTAGTAAAAATTACTTTTTCTAGTTTTATTTAGTTAATATTATTTTCTTTTGTTCAAAAAATGTTTGTTAGTTTTAATTTTTTTATAAAATTTATAGGTACTATTAAGTAAAGTGCGGCAAGTGGGGTTGGTAACCAAGTCTGTCAAATTTATTAATAGAGAAATTCGTGTAAACATTTTATTCAATAAATGTGTTTATTTTTTAATATTATTATTCTTCATTTTTTTAGGGACTTTATTTTGCAAATTATTTAAAATCGGCCTAGCGAAAGGATCTTAAAGTTGATAGGTAGACTGATCTAATCGAGTACTTTAAAAAATTCCCTTGAAAGTTTCTTCTAAAATCAATAAAGGAGCCCTGAAGAAATTTACTTGGGATTTCCTATATGTCTTGAGCCGATGCATAACCCGGGATGTATGGTTCAAACATATTATAAATTAATTGAAAGATCATGTGAAAAACCTGTTTTATGTGTGTGGGTAATACAGAGGTTAAGTAATGATTTGGATCAATTAAAATTTTGGGTGTGAGGACAGCCAGTATTAGCAGACTGTCTAAAAATATTTTTTTTCTTTATAACGGTCGTATTCGTTGATCAAATTTACTCTACGCACCTAACGATCTATGGACAATTCTAGAGTTCTTTACCTGCCGGTATAAAAGCCGGCGGCCGTGGCCTACAGGGGGCAGTTATAAATATACAGTTGACGCGCTAAAATTCAAAATAAATTCTTAGTTATAAATCGTTTGTAAATAGTTCTATAAGTCTTTTATCGTTATTATAATTGTTAATTAGTGTTAAATAAATAGTGTTTAAATAAATTGTGACTTTCTATCCACACGGAACCGACGAAAAACGTAACAATATGTTATCTGTGGTAGAATGACATATCATATGTCAACTCTTGACATTTTCGCTTAAAAAATCGTATTTTAAATTTCAATCTAGAGAGCAATGACTGTGTTAAAAAAACATTAATGTTTAATCAAGGAGCCATGGAAAAATAGATTTGATCATCAGGCACGAATGTTTTTCGTGCCTTGTCCTGGTCGGTTAAAAGATGCCCATATCGTATTTTTAATAATATCTCTAATTTTTTCAAATGGAACGAGGGTGGCTCATTAGCATATTTGGAAAATGCATTTTTTATGATTAATTTGGGACCACACACTTGGTATTTAGGGTCAATTTCTATCGAATAGAGTAAAAAACTACCAAAGGTGTCATTTAAATATCAAAAGTTGTAGTAATTTCCGGTGAAAGAGGAAGTGACCGAAAACAAAATTAAATACATAATATATAAGTGGATATAAAACAATTGAATACAATCCTAATTTATGTCATATACTAACGTACCACGTACCAAATCTCGCTTTTTATGTGAAAAAAATAAAAAAGTTATAGGGGTGACCCGCTTTTGAGAAACATCTGGTAAGTAATATAATAATTACTAGGTGTTCTATTTAAAATACACCTTTAATTACTAAGTTTATTATACGTAATGAATAAAATAATAGACTTTAACATTTTTAAATTGTTAAACACATTTTTCCGCCGGCTGTCAAGGTAATTACATAAAATGAGTGTAAACGCTGAGAAATCATATAGTTCCTAGTTTACTTAAACGGGCATTTTTTTATATATCTATACATTTTCCATATACTTTCTTTCCATCGATTTCAAATGCGGTGAGAAACTGAGGTATACGACCTATCAATTTTATAAACTAACAACTTTCATTCGACTTAAAAGGTAGTTTTCATCGCCAGTTTCATTCAACCACATTTGTAAAGTATCTATCAAATACACGAAATAGAAAAAATAAATAAAAAAAACTTTGAACTATTTTTTTTTGGTACTAAATGTGAACAAAAAATTAAAATGAGGCAACGACAATGACTGGAAATAGTTGGCAATACTGTAAATACTGTGTTAGAGGATTTTAGGATTAGTGATTGGTGTACTGATGCGAAAATATTTTAGCAAATTATGTCAATTCATTGACGTCATTATTTTTGGCTTTTCTATCTTCTTGAAGATTTACAAGCTTTGACTTCATTATTTGTAAAAACGATATATTTTTTAATGTCATCATTATCGTCATTATTTTCAGCCATTCGACCATTTCCAGTTCTCTTTTTTCCAAACACTCTTTGTAGTTGGGCCCATTGTTGTCTATTGTTGGCTATTCGGGTCCAAATTATACCTGTTTTTTGCCACTTAGAAGAAAACATTCGACCAATGTGTACTACCAGTCATGACCTATGCATGCGAAACCTGGACACTTAAAACGGACATTATAAGGAAACTGTATCTCGCACAACTCTCAATGAAATGAAATATGCTGGAAATAACCAAGTAAGACTGTAAAAGAATAGAGTGGATACGACAAAAGACCCAGGTAATAGATGTCATCCACAGAATCAAATCACAATTTAATAATAATATAATCTCATCTCTCAAGTGGCAAAGGGCAGGACACGTGAAGATAAAACCTGAGATGGGATCATAATATTAGGAAATTAGCAGGGATAACTTGGGCCCGCATAGCCAACATTAGACACCACAATGGGCCCAACTACTACATCTAAATATGTGAGGGAGGCTACACCATAATTGGAAATGGTTGAATAAGCGGAAAATGATGATGATATATTTTACCTTAAAAAAGACACTTCCTGTATAATCTAATTTTCTATTTTGATATAGCAAGCTCGAAATAATTAAAGCAAATAAGATTAAAATGCCGCAAATGAACAAACGCAAAATATTTATAACGTTTATATACCTAATTATTTTAGTAGTAAAAATACGCATTGTTATTGTTATTCATTCTATACATATACCTACAGTTAATAGTTAATCTTTGTTTGACCGAATTTGAGACACAAAAGTTCATTTAAGTAAAATAGTAAATATTTATTAAACCTGAATTATACAAATTAAACAATGCGGAAGTTAGACTTCAGACAGAACATGCTTCGTCTAAAATAGGTCGGGAACCTGAATATTTATATAAATATTTGACATTTATTTTAGATCCAATAACAGCTGTTTAAATCACAAAATGGTTCAAATGGTATAGACCATAGATTTTTATAAAATCTAGAAAATATGTTTCACAAACCTTATTGTTAATCCAAAAAAGTGAAAAGAGAATTTTCAAGGACCTTATAATTATGTGTAGTTCCTATTTTACCATATTAATTATTAAAAAATTCAAATTTTATTTGTTACGTACCCGTATCAAAAAATAATGTATGTCCATAAATCTACATTTTCCACAATTGCAGAAGGTTACGCGAGTATATTGGGGCTTGATAAAAAATAAATTAACTAAATTAACTGAATTAGAACATTTTTAAGGTAATTTTGTCCTTTGTTTCTATACAACCACACAATGTTAAGATGTTTTAATGTAACAAAAAAAAACAAATACTTAATGCTCGAAATTATATAACATTATTATTGTATCGTTAACCTTTAATGTGACCATAAAAAACGAATTATTATATTAATTCAAGGGCGTGGTTTAAATAATTCATATTCATGTAGGAGAGTTACAGATGGGAACTTTTTTTGTTGAATATTTTAAGATATTTATTTGCATTTATTTAATATAGAATACCAAGAAAGACCATAAAAGAATAGGGAGGGGATACGACAAAAGACCCAGGTAATGGATGTCATCCACAGACTCAAATCCCATAAGTGATAATGGGCAGGACACCTGGCAAGGAGGACGGACAACAGATGGACCACAAAAATTACAGCATGGCACCTACTTTGGAGTACACCTGTTCGGTGTTGAGATTTGAACACCGGTGTTAGGTGTTGATGACAACCGGTGTTTCAGTCGGTGTACCGGTGTCAACACCAACACCGGTGTTTATCGCAACACCGATGTTCATTTCAACACCGGTGTTTATCTTGACACCGGTGTTTATCACAACACCGGTGTTTACCTCGACATCGGTGTTTATCTCAACACCGGTATCACGATGAACACCGGTGTCGATCGTCGATGTTGATGGTACCGTTTGTTTGTTTTTTTAGTTTTTTAATGTAGTATTTTTTAGTTTATTTTACAGCTACGAATTTTTGTTTATGTTTTGTTTTGTTTTCTATTTGTTTTTGATTAAACAATTTTTTACTTTATAGTTGTTTATCTGACGCTTCTACTTTATTTTAGTGATTAGTCTGACAGAAAAATTATATTTAAATTTGAAAGCTTTAAGTTAAAGTCGGTGCTCCTTAATAAACTATAAAAATAAGCACCGATACGACATTATTATTATCAGGTTTATTTTGAACTTATTAATTATCATTATTTCTTGTTTAACCCGTTTACAAAACACCGGTGTCAATATCAAAACCGGTATCAAGATGAACACCGGTGTTGTAGATGAACACCGGTATCGAAATGAACACCGGTGTCGGTGTCAACACCGGTGTCGGTGTCAACACCGGTGTCGGTGCCAACACCGGTGTCGGTGTCGACACCGGAACACCGGATAGTCTATATTTGGCCACCGGTGTCAGCCCAACACCGGTGTTAAAAGGGTGTTCCGATGTTTGGAACAGGCCTACTTTGGAGGAATTAAGAGACCTAGAGAAAGACCAAACCTGAGATGAGACCATGATATTAGGAAATTAACAGGGATAACTTGGGCCCGCATAGCCAACAATAGACAAAAATGGGCCCAACTACAAAGAGAGTATCTAAACATGTGAGGGAGGCTACACCATAATTGGAAATAGTTGAATAAGCTGTGAAAGATGATGATAATTTATGGAATTGGAATCCTCCAACGGTCTAAGGCACCCGAAGAAAATTTTCAGAACTTACGCGACAGAGAAAAACCAAAGATTTTCCTTGAATTAAGTAAGAACAATCTTCAGATTGTCACGGGGTTTTTAACAATACACTGTCTCCTCAAAGAAGACCTCGGTAGATTTAGGCTAAGAAACAACGGATAATGCAGATTCTGTGGAGAAAATGGAGAAACATCAGAACACCTCATCACTGAGTGTGTCGAGAAGACAACTATTCGTACCATAAACATTGGTACGACTGATATCGGAGACGGAGAATAGAAAGACAGAAATCCAGTCCAATATTCAACACAATATTGGGTCGCGTTTTAACTATTTTTAACATTAACAAACTTAGCATAACTACATCATTAAAAAGATATAGAAACTGAATCCAAGTCTACGAAAAAACTAAAATTGAATTTTTAAATAACATCGTAATCTTCACTCACAGCTGTCGATATTGAAGGTCGTTGATATTTTCATTCATAAGTTATTTCTGTAGCGGTACATCAACGTACAGAAACATGAAATAGTAAATAACGTAATAGATACACATCTGCTTAATTATTCGCAATGGCTGTTAGATTAGTGGTTAATAAATTCAGCAAGGCGCGTAATCCAACCTACAGCACCGCGAAATAACAGGATGTTGTGCAAAAAATGTCAGAATAGCATTGATTTTCACATCGAGGAAGACAAGATGACGTGATATTTATTATCTGATACTCTTTTTACTTTAATTGATAGATTTATGCTGTGAATTCCTACAAAAAATCATAATGAGTTTCCAAAAAATCAAATTAATAAAAAATATTACTTTATTACTACTCAATACAAGTAGTGACTTAACACATCTATTACTATGCTGAGTAGTACTGTACTAGTACTGAGTAGTCATTTAAACATTAATAACATACTTTTGGAACAAGTACATACACCATATACCTAGATCGGTATTAGAAGGGATAATCAGACACACGAAATTTTACGAAGAAGGTTTGTCGTGTGCGGCATTCGGTCAACTAGTGTTGGGGCTGGTCAATTGACTGTCAATTGACCACTTCTTATTTGACCAGTCAAATTCGGTCAAAATGTCTTAAATAACATCTTACAATAATTGTAGAATGTTATCTATCATTATTTAATAATAATATGGCATTTTATAATTATTATGGGTTTGTGATGTCCAATTTACTTAGCGATTCGGAGAATCTCAATAAAAATATCGAAAAAAATAACAACTGCATCAGTAACAAGAAGAATTGGTATGGTCTATACCGACACGCACAATGCAGCATGTTCGTTCGATCCTAGATATAAAGGAGAAAATCTAGCTCCAGAAGACCACTAACGCGCGACTACGTTGATCGTACAACTTGGTATCAATGAATCTGAAATTGAAATACTTGGAGAGATATAAAATTTTAGAACAGCATAAAATGCATTCAATAATCGAATAATATGAACAGCCGTAAAAAGTATCAAATCAGTATGTAAAACATCGTTAGATATAGATAAATCGGTATTTCACAATGTTTCAACAAAATTGCTAAGAATGCTCAGCTCCTCAGCTTCTTGTGAACGAAACTTGTCAACTTGGGGAGAATTGTTTATAATAAATTAAGAAACAGGTTGACCACTACAAGATTTGGTAAACTTGTTTATGTTAAACATAATTTAAATATAATAGGCTAGGATAACAGATGGACGGTGGACAAAGAGACTTGTGGAATGGAGACCAAGACACGAGGCCTATAGAAACATAGGACGACCTTCTAGTTGATGGACAGACGATATTAAGAGAGTTGCTGGATACTGGATTTAAGTGGCACAAAATCGAAAGAAATTGCTAGAGTTAAGGAAGGCTTCAGCAATGGACGGAATAAGCTAAATGACGATGATGGTTATTTTTACTTTATTTACAACACACTTGTAAAAAGAATAATTACATGCAGTAGCGAATTATCGCTACTCAAAACAAGGAGTTAAAACCCTTTAAAGTCGACCGAGATGGAATATTGGAGAACGGCTGTAGGGAAGTCAAAAATGGAAAGGATCTCCAACGATAGATCCGGAAAATCATGGGAGTGACACATAAACTAACTCATATAAAACCAGCAAAGATGATTTGGACATCTACAAAGAATACTGGACATAAGACTCCCAAAGGAAGTATGGAAATGGATACCACCAATAGGTTAGTTTTTACATGGAATTATCAAAATTAAATGCAAAAAACAAAAAAGATATTGTTATTATTTATATATTACTGTAGTATGCCAATATAATTATGTAGTAACTTTTTACAATATCCCTGCCAAATAACAAGTCAAAGAAATTTATATTTCAGTTCCTGGAAATGTAAAAGCGAGCTTTGATATTCCGCCAAACATTTAGTGTGTTAAACTACGTGTTTAGACTTTTGATATGCATGCACATTCATTTATTCACTATAAATACAATCGAAAAATTTTCGTCTGCCAACCAACCAAACCAAACTAAACCATTCTGTTCGGTATACTATTCTATAAATTTTCATTTTTTATCGAATGATATAATTACAGAAATCAGTTTACGACATCGTGGTTGTTTTCAATATATAGCACTGAAATTTTTGTAAAGGCCGCAAAAAGTCAGAAAGCGTTTCTTTTGATTTAGACATTTTCTTGCTTAATTTAGATGTAATAAATCGAACTAATCATGAGAATCGCACGGTTTAAGTTAATTTTGTTATAAACATTTTAACGTCAGCCAATAATAGTCACCTTTAAATTTAAATTTTTAGTTTAAAAACAACGCTACCTGTATAAGCTAGGTAGTTATTTTCGAAAAACTGTAAACTCAAACTCATCAAGAGACAAACACCAAGACCAAGGGAGTCTTGGCATTTGATTATGACTAATTGGATCAAATGAGATTTAATGTTAAAAATAAATATTCGGCAGACTTTCTATAATGCGTATTTAATAATAATAATTATTATAGTTAACGTTAATTACCTGAATAATATAAATAAAAATTATTGTTATTTATACTATGCATACAACGGTTAATCTATGTTTGACCGAATTTGAGACACAAAAGCTCGGTTAAGTAAAAAAGTAAAACATTTGTTTAAACCTGAATTATACTATAATTTAAACAATACCAAAGATGATACGGAAGTTATACTTCAGACAGACGCATGGTTGATTAGAAGTAGATCAGTAGTAGTGTCTAAGCAAATATTTATTTATATAAATATCTGGTATTTATTTTAGTCACAAGAATAGTTGTTTAATGCATTATTATTATATGTTAACTTTGTTAATGTTAAAAATAGTTACACATATTATATTACATACAATATTAAACACATATTGTAGTTGAATATTGAATTGAATTAAGTATTATTGAAATAGTCGTGTGTCCAACGAGTCAAGGAAGATTTCGACAGACAACATCCAAAAATGAAAAAAAAATATATAATTATTTACCTGTCAGTTGACAGCAAATATCACTGTCATTGGTATTCTCTCGTTGACCAGACTGTATAGATTAATTATAAATTATAAAGATGCAGAATTTAAAGAGATATGAATAATAGCAATTAAAATATTCTTATTATACATTTTGAGTTTGAAATTATATGTGTATCTACATAGGTACCTGTACATAGGTATAGGAGATTATGAACGCTTTCACCGTGAATATGTAACGTGTGTTTTAACTTCCTGTCATTATAATAATACTATATGATTTGGGAAAATCTAATTACTATATTCTTCTTAGTAAAAATGCAAAGAAACTTCAAATACTTCTTGATTATTATCATCTTGAATATTATGTCTAGCTCTTAATATGTGATTCTGTAGTTACTTATCATTTTCTTTATCTTTCTTTATACTTAAACCTTGAAAAAAATATTTACTTGGGTACCTACTTTGAAATAAAATTAAGATAATTAATAGTATTTTTAAAGATAATTCCTCCACAAAAAAAATCAAAAAATGACTTTGAACCAGCAAAAAGCAAGAAAGTTTATAATATAGCACATAATATTAAATATCTTTATAAATTTTAATTTTTGAAATGTAAAATTACTGTCCAGTAATGATTAATAAAACAAGCGGTTTTATAAAAATAGTGGGTACTATTTACAATTGCCAAAAAATGGAAATAAATTAATGGTTTCCTGTTCTCCGAGAATACCAACTTCCTTTCCAAAAAATGGATAATTTAGAAAAAATTGTTGTTCGTGTTCGACATATTGCACTTAAATATCATTATTTTTCCGAAAAAAATGCCGACAAATTTTATAGTAAAATTACACATACCAACCACAATACACCCATGCATTTATTTAAGTCCTAGGCACATATTTTGCTAACCAGGTTAGCATCATCAGTAGGTAATTTTTAACTATACTTTTTCTACCAAAGCGATCAATTTATACCGGGTGTTTCTCAAAAGTGGCTCACCCCTATAACTTTTTTTATTTATTCTGATAAAAACAACGTTATTTGGTTAGTATATGACATAAATTAGGATTGATTGAGAGGTATCAATTATTTTCGGCCACTTTCTGTTTCACCGGAAATGACTACAAATTTTGATTTTTAAATGACTCCCTCGGTATCTTTTACCCCATTTGATAGAAAATAACATTTTGAATAAAATGACATATCATATGTCAACTTTTGACATTTTCAATTAAAAACATAGGATTTTAAATTCCAATTTAGAGTGCTATGATTGAATTCGAAATACCAAGTGTGTGTACCAAATTATTCGTAGTTTTTTTTTTGAAATATCATAATGAGCCATCCTCGTTCCATTTGAAAAAAATCAGTTATGATTAAAAATACGATTTGGGCATTTTTTAACCGACCAGGACCAGATACATTACACAATCAGATCTATTTTTCCGAGGCTTCTAGATTAAAAATTACTATTTTTAACACAGTCATGGTACTCAGATTGATATTTAAAATACAAAGCGGGAATGTCAAAGTTGACGTATGATAGGGGAGATTAACCTAAGATGGGACGATTTTCTTAAAAAATTAATATCTTAATAGATAATCAAAATAAAACAAGTTTTTGTAAATGAAGGAAACTTATACTCCATAGCCAACAAACTTTGGTCAAAAAATTACGTAAAGAAAAAACAAAATACATGTAATTCCCTTATTTATAAAAAGAGTTTTTGTCTCATCTTAGGAAGCTTGTCTCCTAAGACTGGTCAGGAGGTTGCCTAAGAAGGGATATTATTTTTCACAATGGGCACATGTGAAATACAAATCATCCATGATTCCGCAAGACTTATGAGCCCACTGTGAACATTTATGGTGATTATACCAGACTTCTCCACTCTCCATATAATTATCTCCACAGACGGTACATGCTGTGTCATCTTCATCAGTAACATTCTTTACGTTGCAGTCAATTTTATTCTGTCTGTAGCTCTGTTTTCTTAGACCTTGGGCACGTAGATCTTCGTTGAAAAGTATATTTTTAACACTGTTTATTCTTTTATTTACTGTTGGCGTCTGCTGGGCTTCCAATTGGTTTTTGTGGAGACTCTGTCAAAATAGTAGACTTCGATGATCTCCTAGCTGTTTGTTTTTTGGTATTGGTAAAGGACTGTAATAATTGCTATTGGTAAAGGACTGTCAATAATTTTTACTTATAAATACGATTTGTCGGAGGTATCTGAAATGAAAAAAAAACGTTGGAAGAACAGATTTTTATCTAAAAATAGACAGTTTCCCAAGTTGGGACATCCCAACTTAAGGAATTTGAAGTGTCCTATCTTGAGAAATATGCTCTGATTCATAAACAATATAACCTATTTTATAAACACCAACCTGTTGCAAAAGTTTATATCTGAAAATATTATTACAGTAAACCACACTCACTATACTTAAAAGGCTATACTTTATACCGTCAAGTCAGTATACGAAGTTGTCTTACTAGCAAAAATTTTTAAAAATCGTCCAAATATTAAAAACCGGCTGTCCACTCTACACAAGTCTACACAAGTATGACTAGACAAGCAATCTTTTATCTGAAAGATGGTCGTACTATTAACTTTCCACTAACACAAATAGATGCCGCCGCAAGTGTACTATGTCTTAAAAAAATTACTGTCTCTGCTTAGGAGACCGTCCCATCTTAGGTAACTCTCCCCTATGTCATTCTATTCAGAATGTCATGTTTTATCAAATAAAGTAAAAAAATACCGAGGGTGTCATTTAAAAAACAAAAGTTGTAATCATTTCTGGTCAAACAGGAAAAAATAAAAACGTTATAGTGGTGAGCCACTTTTGAAAAGAACCCGGTATATTACAGATAGATAACCAAATGAATAACCAAAGCTTTATTCTATTTTCTATTCCAGATAAATAAAATAATTGTATTAAATAACCCTGCTAGATTTTTCCCTTTTCAAGTTTATTCATTATCCTGAGACTCAATTTTGTAATATGAGTTAAAACAAATTTATGTTTTATTCAGATCTTGTACTCGGGCGCTATATTTAACTAGGCTAAATATAAAATGAGTTCAACAGAACACGACAGACTGAAGTTTAGGCCTATAGGCCGATGAGGATTTTAATATGTTTTTTTCTTCTGGAGCTCTTGTTTGTTTGCCAGTCTGTAATAAAAAATGTCAAAAAAAGTAATGAAATTCACATTGAAGAAGAGAAATACTAAAAATAAAATCACTCCAGACCAACACAATTTTGATAGAAATGTGGTAAAAAACCCACTGACAGAAATAACTCATTTAGAATCGCTCCAAAAAAATAAAAAAGTTTGTTTTGGTTTTGTAAATATTCATTCAGAACCTCGAAATTAATGGAATAAATTAGTGATTTCAATTTACGTAGAAGTTTGTTCCTCTAATTTCGATGGTCATCATTCAGAACGTCAAAATTAGTGGTAGTAATTTTCAGTTAGTAGAAAAAGTTAAGCTTCACAACCTCGCAATTAATCGAATAAATTAGTGGTTTCAATACATTTATACTCTTTATTTTAGGATCATTCACAATGTCTAAAAATACAAATAAAATTAATAGAATATCCTAGCAACAGCTCCCGGTAATCAGTTGTATCCATAGAGAAAGAGTTAAGCTTCATTCAGAACCCGCAATTGGTGGAATAAATTAGTGGTTTGAATTACACTCTATACTTTTAAGTTTGCGATCATTCACAATGTTTAAAAAACACAATTAAAATTAATAGAAGATCCTAGCAACAGCTTACTTTAGTCAGTTATATCCTAAATATAGTATTTAGCTTATAAAGCAATCAACTTTTGATTTTTAACCACAATTTCTCTTGGCGGAAGATAACGAGAGGCCAAATTGACATTTGTCGCAAATTTAGAAGTTTAATTAGTGGAAAAGTTAAAAGTTTGATAACTTTTTCTACTAACTGAAAATGTCTACCACTAATTCTCACGTTCTGAATGCTTACATTGAAATTAAAGGAACAAACATCTACGCTAATTGAAACCACTAATTTATTCCACTAATTGCAAGGCTCTGAATGAATCTTAACAAACTTAACTTTTTCCACTAATTATGCTTCAAAATTTGCGAGTAGTGTCTCCTATGTTGGCCTTTGAATTATCATCAGTCAAAAGAAATTGTGGTCAGAAATAAAAAGTTTATATACAGGGTGTCCCAGAAATAAGTGCAAGTATTTAACGGGTAGTATAGTTCAACCCCAGAAACACGCCTATGAGGTTTTTTTCGCGAAAAAAAAAATAAAGATTCGAAATTTTTTGAATTTTTTTTTTAAAAAACATAATTTCTTTATAATATGGCAACATAGATATTATATTAAATTTACAAGAAAGAAAATCCAGAAAAGATCCAGTGGTTCTTAAAATTTTAGCAAAAAATCATTTTTTGGAAATTTTCAAAGTAAAATAACTCCGTTATTTTGGACTTATTTGAAAAACGATAAGGAGAAAATATGTTTCTTTTATCGAGA
The DNA here is from genome assembly GCF_002938485.1 of Sitophilus oryzae. NCBI lineage: Eukaryota > Metazoa > Arthropoda > Insecta > Coleoptera > Curculionidae > Sitophilus > Sitophilus oryzae. Next base: position 638,622 of record NW_022146579.1, on the reverse strand, counting down.
TCTACCACCCCTTAAAATACTTGGACTTATTTCTGGGACACCCTCTATATGCATATAATTAGATATATACCGGGTGCGTCTCAAAAGTGGCTCGCCCCTATAATTTTTTTATTTTTTCAGATAAAAAAACGAGATTTGGCATGTTAGTATAAGACATAAATTAGGATTGATTTTTTTACGAATAATTTGATACCACACACTTGGTATTTCGAGTAAAATTTTCGCTGCGAACCGGAAGTTATAATTTCAAATAAACCATATACGAAAATATCAAAAGTTGACATATGATATGTCATTCTATTCAGAGTGTTATTTTCTATCGAATAAAGTAAAAAAATACCAAGGGTGTCATTTAAAAACCAAAAGTTGTAGTCATTTCCGGTGGAAACAGGAAGTGGCCACAAACAATTGAATATGTCAATCAATCCTAATTTATGTCATATACTAACATACCAAATCTCGTTTTTTTTAACTGAAAAAATAAAAAAGTTATAGGGGTGAGCCACTTTTGAGACGCACCCGGTATAATTTGAGACTTGTTTAATTAATTTTAAATTATTAGCATCAACAATAATCTTTGTGTACAATATGTTGAACAACATTGTGAATGAGCGTAAAATTAAAAGTATAAAATGTAATTGAAACTACTAATTTGGAGGTTCCGAATGAGACTTCCAAATATGTACAGGGTGGGTTAAATTCGACGCTTTTAAATGGAAACACCCTTTTCTATAGGAGATAGACGAAAACTAATATCGGTGTCTGGAGCTCAATTTTCATCAAAAACATGATGGTGAAAACCGCACATCGATATCTGTTACCGTTTCGGAGTTACGGGGTGTTTTTCAAAAATGTGCATTATTAACAAATCGCTGTAACTTTTTTGTTATGGAAAATTTTGTATTTCTATGAAAACATTTCCAAAGCACCTTTTTACGTAGAATTTAATGGTTTAAGTATAATTTGTTTAACATTAATGATTTAAGAGTTATCAACAAAAAAATTGATTTTTTATTTGGGACACCCTCTATATTTTTAATTAACTGAAAAGAATTTAAAATTACCTTTCCAAAAATATAACACACTTGATATTTTGTTATAATCTCCTTCGAAATACAGAATTCTTAAAAGTTCGCCACTTTTAATTAGTAGGCTTTGGACCCCTTATTGATGATATGCCCTTAATGGAACTCGAAAACATATTTTTCCAGCAAGACGCACCACCTCTAAACGCTAAAGTTATTAGCAAATTTTTGCAGCCAATTTCAAGAATAATTGGATAGCTAACCAAGATCCCAGCCGTTGGCCGTCGAGGCCGCCTGACTTAGAGCCCATGGATCTAATCCTATGGATATATTTGCGAATAAAGGTTCCTTATTCTTCCGTATAATCTAGACAAGAATTAAAAATACTTAGCAGTTATGAAAGGGTATCTTTCACCCCCACTGAGTTAATGAATTCCGCGAGAAATGTTCAAAAACTGCCCCGTCTGTCCATAACAGATATAAGGTCGATTTGTCGAACACCTGTAGCAAAATCTCATGTCTTGGTTTGCTATTTATTTTTATTGTTATTAGATATAGTTTAAATGTGTTGATGTTGGTTATATATATATATTTTAAATTGTTATAAAATTCTGCATCTCCCATAGCAAATATTATTTTCACTTATAATATCACAAGAGCTTAAATTATTTTCTGAAATTTTTTTGAGGGCACGAATATTTTGAAAATTATCCCGAGTCGAAGACGAGGGATAATTTTCCTAAAATATTCGTGCCCAAAAGAAAATTTCCAGGAATAATTTAAGCTTGCGTGGTATTCGGTAAGAAAATTTCACACCTAAATTTGAAAAAAAAATATTAATCCAACATGACATTTTAAAATAATTTCAATTTGTTAAGTTGGCCAAGGTATTGATGTTTTTGACATATTATGTATTTTGTCATTTTTGTTTGCGATTCTGTCATTAAGCTATTACTAGTTTTAAAACGTCTGTACGTAGAGTAAGAAGTGTATAGCGAAATGTCGCGATTTGGAAAAGTAAACCAACAAGTCATTAAAGAAGAAATTGAAAATATAAAACCAGATAACACCCGAAAAATACCAGCTTTAGTTAAATAAAGGCGGCAGAACTATATTTTTTAGAACATGGCAATTTCGAAGAAATTCATATGTAGGTATATCTAACATATTTCCTTAAATAAAAAAATTTACCAACCTTAGTTACATCAAATGCTAAAACTCAAATGGGTAATATTTCAATATATAGACATTGTAGTTCATTCACATTATGATTGTAGATCTTATGTTTACCTTTTCAACTGTCAAAAAATTTCCACTAAAGTTTCGTGGCGCCTCGAAAAAATTTCCGGAAATTTTTTCAGTTGCCATGGTAACTAGTCAACATTAAAGCATGTTATTGGTTGAAAAGTAGAGGTGTGAAATTTTCGTTTTAATTGATGCTCACAGCTAGAATTTTTTTGCATTACAACCGGTGCCGTTCAAAGTCTACTTATTTAAAGCTGGCGAATTTTTATATACTCTATATTTCGAAGAGGAATCGAGCAAAATATGAAGTGTAATATATTTTTGGAAAGGTAATTTTAAATCCTTTTCAATAAATTAAAAATATACAGGGTGTCCCATATAAAAAATAAAATTTTCTGTTGATAATTCTTAAATTATTAATTTTAAAAAAATTATACTTAAACCATTAAATTCTACCTAAAAAGGTGCTTTGGAAATGTTTTCATAAAAATACAAAATTTTCCATAGCAAAAAAGTTACAGTGATTTGTTAAAAATGCATTTTTTGAAAAACGTAAGTAACTCCGAAACGGTAACAGATATCGGTTTCATATTAATGTAGTATGCGATTTTCACCACCATGTTTTTGACAAAAATTGAGCTCCAGACACCGATATTAGTATTCGTCTATCTCCTATAGAAAAGGGTGTTTCCATTTAAAAGCGTCGAATTTGGCCCACCCTGTACGTAGGCCTTAAAATAAAAATATATTTTAAAATTTAATTTTTTATGTGTTATTACTAACAAAAATCATTGTTCTTGATAAGATGTGACAAATTTTCGCCTAACTACCAAAATATACTCGTATACCTTTTTTGTAATAGTTTACAAATAAACATTTGCTGTTCATTTTCATATTTTGCTCATATCTATTCCCAGGAAAAAATAAAAATGGCTAAAAATATATTGTTAAAGACCTTATTACAGATAAATCGCTATTTATACAGGATGTTTAACTAGTGGTTTTTGATATATTTTCGATTTTATGTCAATAACAATATTTGAAGTGTATGTTAACTGTGAACTTTTAGCTTAATACATTATGCCATTATTCTATTCTGCTATGATAATTTTTAAAGTGGAACAGTACATGCATTGGATTTGAATGATTATAGTCTGCAATCAACAATGCTCCGTTACAAAAAAGAAAATAATTTTTTGTTTATAATTTATTTTCTTTAACTAAAAACACTTCTTGCTCAAAAAATTGCCAAAAATCCTAATTTTGGATAAAAAACTTCATGAATTCTCTTTCATGTCTATTATTTTATAAATTTTTTTTGTGAAAAATCTGTTTGGCCTGGTTTTGTGAAAAAAAACTGTATAAAGGGTTGGTTTGGTTATGGCACAAACAACAGGGAGTGAATTATGTATTAACGCCACAGTTAAAATAAATGTACTGTACAACACTAAATTTTCATAATAAAATACCATACGATCGAAAAAATCGGCGTCATAGACCGTTGATAATGTATTAAATTTTTATATTGAGTAAAACTAATTTTTAAATGGTGTAGTTTAGATTTTGAGAAAAAATATTTTTTCTAAATAAATTTGTGTGTCAGGAAACGTTCTATCCTTTCTAAATCTTTCTATAATTAGCGTTAATTTTTGTCAAGTTTTATGTCAATTTTTAGTAAATGACGTCTCCAAAATTATCGTCGATTCTCGTTTCTCGTTTTTTAAAGTACCTAAACCCAGTTCAGTCATACTGTATATTTATCTTTTAATATTTAACAAACAGACACACATTCTATCGATTAGATTTTTGGTATTCGACAGATGTCACGCTCTGGAATTTTGTTATAACAATTTGTTTATTAACTTAACGCTAAAATAGGGACGTGGGAAATTTTGATCAAATAACGTTTTATCACTTACAGGAATCGGTGCCATAATACATGATGTTAAAAATAAATCTTATGATAATAATAATACTATATAAAGTTTCTTATATGTATAAAATTTCTGGTTGGAAGTCTTAAGCATGGTCTACACAAAACATTTCATCTGTCAGGTATGACGGATTAAAAACTAACATAGAGATTGTAGGTTGTATGGGGAAAGTTAATCACCGCGATCTTATAGATCTATTGTGCCCACCTTTGTTCAGTTATAACTCATCATTCAGTCTCAGGAATTTGACGAAAATCAGTATCTGAGACGGTTTTAAGTTTATAGCACGAAGGGTGTCGTCTCGGCGCACTAAGTGATGAAGTGTTCTGGTGTTTCCCCATTTTTCCCACAGAATCTGTATTCGCCGTTGATTTTTAGCTTCAATCTACTGAGGTGTTTCTCATTGTGGAGAGTGTCTTGTTAAAAATCCCTTGACGATCCGAAGATTATTCTTACTTAATTCAAGGAAACTTCGTAATCTCCTTCGTAAGTCCTGAGAAATTTCTTCGAGTGTCTTTCACTGTTGGAGGATTCCCATTCCAGGTTACCGATGGAATATTCCAGGTTCTTTCCACCTAGGAATCAGAACGGTTCTGATCCAGTTAGTGGAGTGTTCTATCCTTTTCTATCCCTTGGTGTGCTGGCATCCAGTTTAGAAGGATTTAATTTTCTTTGCCTAAAATCTAGCGTATACATTGGAAGTTTTATTTGCGGATTTATCAAATTACTAGCGTGTACCCGCGACTTCGTTTGTGTCGAATTAATCATTTGTAATGGTGATGATAAAGCAAAGCAAGAATTTCCATTAACATACAAACTGGATAAAATTTTTTCACATTTATGTCAGCATGAGAACAAACAATATGGCGATATTATTATATAACTTTGTAATATTTGAGGGGTAGTTTCATCTCGTTGGAATTTGACTTTCGAAAAATCCGTTGGCCAAAAATAAGGTTTTTACGTCAAGCAGTTTAAGCAGAATTGTGGTTCGAACACCCTGTAGGATTTTTTAAAAAATTTCAAAATATGTAAAAAAACAAAGTAAATTATGCGTGTCTAAGCGTTTTCCCGAAAGACAAACCGTTTTTTAAATAACAAATATTGTAATATTTCAGGGGCGTTTTCACCCTCTTGGAATTTGAGATTCGAGAATCCCCTCCTTATCAGTCAATCCGTTTGCCAAAAATCAGCTTTTAACGTCAAACTGTTTAAGCAGAATCGTGCCTCAATGGTCATATTTTATGAAACACCCTGTATATATTTTTAAAAAATCTTAAAATATGTAAAACAACAAAATAAAATATACGTTTTTAAGAGTTTTCCCGAAAAACTCACCGGTTTTTAAATAAAAAATATTCTAATATTTGAGGGGTGGTTTCACCCCCTTAGAATTCGAGTTTCGAAAAATCCGTTCTTATCGAATCTCTACACCATAAAGTCAATCCGTCTTCCAAAAATCAGCTTTTTACGTCAAGCGCTTTAAGCAGGATCGTGATTAATCAATGACCAGATTTTTCGAAACACCCTGTATACATTTTTAAAAAATCTTAAAATATGTAAAAAAACGAAATAAAATATACGTGTTTAAGCGTTTTTTCGGAAACTTGACCGTTTTTTAAATAAAAAATATTGTAATATTTTAGGGGTGGTTTCACCCCTTTGGAACTGAAAAATCCCTTCTTATCGAATTGTGATTAATCAGTGAGTCAGTCACTTTAGGATTTTATATATTAGTATAGATAACATTATGTTTAAATGAAGTTGGAAAAAAAAAACATGAAATTTTACTACAAAATTGCATATTTTGGTTTAAATTTCATTTGTAAGTACAAGGTGGTACAAGGCTAATAGAAGGCTGATAGTGAATATCGTATATCGTATTGTGTCATCCTATTTTTTTGTATACCCCTGTAGGTATACACGTTTAGTTTTATTGAATATATTTATATCTCAATTCAATAATAAAATAATTTTTAATAGTTTGCTAACTGTTTAAAATGCTAATATTCAATCATTCGTATTTGATTAGACTTATTCGAGATGAGATGACTAATTTAATAGTGAAAATTTTCCATACAACTAATGTTTGTTTTGTTTATTGAAGATAATGTTGCAAATAATGGAACTAGCTCTTGTAATAATAAAACATCTTGCACGAGGTAATTTTTTTCTTTGGCAGAAAATATACAGAAGATTTAACTGTTTTTTAATAGGTGTAAATTAAACAAAATTATATTTTATGTGTAAATAGGTTAATAGCTATAGGGCTACAGGTAATAAGGTATCCTCAGTAGTTTACTTGATGATTATATATGTTGTAAAATAGTAATAATAATATAACCACAGAAGAAGAAAACTAAAAAAATTATATCAGTGACAGTTCATGAGTTTTACATCAAAAGTAAGACAGACTTAAATGCCCCACTCAAAAACAATGATATAATATTAAACAACCCCAGAAATCCCAGCTGGCGAAGGAGTACGACAGGGAGAACACTAGAAGAAATCTTCCGTCAACTCGACTAGACCAACAAAGGATTCAAAATAGATGGAGAATATTTTAACCGTCTAAGATTCGCTGACGACTTAGTCCTAATTACCAATAGTCCTAAAGAACTACAGGCACACATCAACGAACTAAATACAACCAGCAACAAAGTAGGTCTCAAAATGAATTTAGTAAAAACTAAAGCAATTAACTAGTAGACAGAAAAGATATTCTAATAAATAACACAACACTGGAAATAGTAGAAGAACAGATATATAGTTCATACCAAATAAGCTTTTAGTCACGTGAGTGAGCTTAATCGGCACAGCGGTGCCCACTTTTACAATTTTCTTTTAATCAAAATATTTTAGAAAACAAAAATAAATTCAACAAAACACACTACCGCTTTACCGTTCAGTATACTACCGCTTTACCGTTCAATATATTTTAATAAAGTTGCGATGAGTTTTTTACGGCTATTAATCTATCTATAATATTTATATATTATATGATATTGGATTCACGGCAACCAACAAAAAGCAGGAATGGATGACGCAGGAAACACTAGACCTCATGGATGACAGACGGAAGCACAGTGCAAACCCGATAGAATACAAACGTTTAAATGGGATCATTAGGAAAAAGTGAAAGAAAGTGAAGAGAAATAGATCTGGATGTCAACAAAATGTCAAGAAATAGAGCAACTACAAGCAAAGTATGACACCTTCAATGTTCATAAAAAAGTGAAAGAATTTACAAACAGACAAAGAAAACACCAAGAAACAATCCTAAGAGACGATAACAACGAGATAATTCTAGGAGTAAAGGCTAAGCTTGCGAGATGGAAAGAATATATCGAAACACTTTTTAATGATGACAGACCTTGTTCCCCATCACCGATAGATCACATACTAAATGAAAAGGCTCCAGCAATAACCAAAGACGAAGTTGTTCATGCAATAAAAGCGCAGAAAAGCGGAAAAGCTACCGGCCCCGATAAAATAAACGTTGAAATACCATATGATCGAGAAAAAACGGCGTCAGCGATGGCTATGAAATGAAGATCGCTGTCATTTTATATGTAAATTTATATGAGAAATATCATCGATTGTCATTTCCCAGCCAACTGGACGCCGTTTATTTTCGATCATAAGGTACTTAAACTCATTGCAGATAACGAAAGCAGAAGTCTAGATTTGCTAACAGCATTATTTAACAAATTATATAGCTCAAGCAAAATACAGTCAGATTGGCTTAAATCAACATTCGTAACCCTGCCAAAGAAACCCAACGCCTCACAATGTGATGACTATCGGATGATAAGCCTTATGTCCCATGTCATCAAAACCTTTCTTAGAATCATCCACACGCGAATCTACAAGAAGTGCGAAAATCAGATGGACAACACCCAGTTTAGCTTCAGAAACGGACTCGGAACGCGTGAAGCACTCTTCTCCCTAAATGTAATGACACAGTGGTGTAGAGACATGAATGTGAATGTATTTGCATGCTTCATAGACTATCGTAAGGCGTTCGACTGTGTTAATCATCAGAAGATGATCAAAATTCTAAGAATATCCGGAGTTGACGAACAAGACCTACGTTTCATATCAGAACTTTATTGGCATCAAACGGCTGTAGTTGAGATGAAGCAGTCAACATATATACAATAGACTAGAATAGGAAGATATAGAAATCAGACGGGGTGTTCGACAGGGTTGCGTCTTGTCTCCGCTCCTGTTTAACCTGTACTGGGAGACTATATTTAGAGAAGCACTGGATCGAATCCAGGGCGGAATCAAGTTCAATGGAATCCCAATAAACTATCTCAAATATGCCGATAATACGGTTATAATAGCCAACGACATATAAGAACTGCAAAGCATTATAGATTCCGTAGTCCACTGTAGTGAGATGTTTGGATTGCATCTCAATGTCTCCAAGACCAAACTATTGGTCTTTTCTAAGACTCCAATAAATGCACACCTGCGTGTCAAGAGACAAACAATCGAACAAGTGACCTCAATAAAGTATTTAGGAGCTAACATCAATAGTCAGTGCGACCCGAAAAGAGAAATATTTTCAAGAATTGAGCAAGCGAGAAAAATGTTCGTGAGAATGAAATCATTGTTTACAAGAGGAGACCTCAGTGCGGAACTCACAACTCGAATGGCCAGATGCTACGTCTTCTCTGTGTTACTCTATGGATGTGAGAGCTGGACACTCGGTTCACAGACCGAAAAGAGAATAAAAGCCTTCGAAATGTATGTATACAGACGGATGCTGCGAATCTCATGGGTACAAAGGATCACCAACGAAGAAGTACTCCAGCGCATGCAGAAAAAAAAGAGATACTGAACACCATCAAGGAAAGAAAAACGCAATACCTGGGTCATGTGATGAGAGGTGGTAGATACGAAATACTGCGCCTCATAATAGAGGACAAAGTGCAAGGAAAAAGATCAGTAGGAAGACGCCAGAACTCATGGCTAAAAGATTTGAGGAGATGGTTTGAACGCTTGTCTGCGGAAATCTTCCAGGCTGCAGTTTCCAGAGCCACAATTGCCATTTGAATCGCTAACCTTCGGCAGGAGAGGGCGTGATAAGAAGAATTAATCTATCTTGTACACTTCGCACTAAAAGAGGTTCTAAAATGAACAATGCTCGACTGCAAGGTCTGCTAGTAAAAATTTATAAGTTTAAAGTATCACAACACTATTTATTTAAACCAAAAACTCGCAATGCAAAACTAAATTGGCAAAACGAATGACAATGTCAGAAAATAAATAAATAAATATGGCAAGTTGACATTTTTTACCGCAGAGCTACCACCTGAATCTCCAGCGAGAAATTTAAATTCCCGTTAGTCAGATCGGCGCCGAATATGTCCATGGTTTGCAACAATGAAATGGCGTCGTCGATTACGTAACTAAAAGTTTAATTGGTATCAAATATATATTTAAATTTAAGTTATATTTATATTGTTGTTCAAGTTCATTGACAAAAACAAGTTCATTGATGTCTAAACTAAAATAAAATTGGCAATAATTCTAGATAAGATTGTACAAAAATATAATTTAAGTTTACAACAACGTTAAGATAAAGGTAGGTAGGTTTCAAATCCGCTTTGTTTAAGACTAACTTAATGGTATCATAAAGATACCATTAAGATAAAATAAAATTGTTATTGAATGTCGGTATTTTGAAGATATCCGGATGTTTCTCATAGTCCAAAGATCATTTTTTTGGTGTAATTTATATTATATGTTAATTTCTGGTTACGGGGGTTTATACTATCAGATAAAAATCAATTCGAGACGTACTACAACCGACTGACTACGAAACTGGATTCATATCAACCAATAGACCAAGCAAACGTATCAACAGAAAGAATATAATTATTCATCTAATATAATTTTCTATATTACATGAATTAAATACTTTAATATCAAACCATGAATTTAATTAAAATATACCATAAATTCTTTTATCACTATAGTATATTTATCTCGTGATAATTAATTAATTCTCTTATATCAAAAATAAAATGGTTTATTTTTCTTAAAATGTGAACTGATTAACCAAACATTTAGACGTTTGAACTGATGGGAGTCAAAAAATTTATCATCAATATTTCCCGGAGTTCAAGTGTGACTTTGACCCCCACGACTTACCAGACATTTTCCATAACATTTATTTTATTAGAGAGCATTAGAGATGTTCATTTTGAGAAATAATCGATATAATAAGCAAAACTATATACATAGTTTGTTTTTTTATTTCTTACTGAATTATTATAAACTTATATAATGGTTTTGAGAGTCTTTTTTCTTTCTAATTTAATGTGTAGAAATTGAATTACAACTTTCTGAGATTTGTTTTCATGGATTTAATTCTTTATAGTTGTTTTTAAATAAAATCAAACGGTCTTTTTGTTACTAACTATAAACTCTCCTTTAGCCAAGCGTTTTTTTTATAAGACAAACATGTGGTAATACTACAAAGACCGTTTTACGAATAAAAATCTGTCGTCTCTGAAGTTGCAAAAGATTTCTGTTAGAATTTATGTAGAGATGAGGGTAGTTTTCACCCTTCTCGTACCCTTTTTATTTTTTGTGAAGGCAAATGTTAAAGCATATTTTAGCAAAACATAGGCACCCTTTTCATTCAAATCGGAATAACGGTCTTAAAGTAAACATTTAAAGTAAAAGTATCTTAAAATATGTGTTTATTAAACGAAGCATTTTTGTATAGGTGTAACTTCTGTTCAATTTGCTTATTTTGATTCGAAAAATATGCAGCAGTTCTATGTTTACAGAAATATCCTGTATATTTTTAATTATCAAAAGGTAAGATATACATACTTCAGCTTATCGATATATCGAAAATAAAAAAATACAGGCGATGTGTATCGACATTTTCTACATTATCGATATTTTTGAGCGTCTCTAGCGAGGACTCGTGCGAAAATCTGACCCCAGCCAAATATTATTGTATTGTTTTTATTTTTCTGAAAATTCATTTCCTACACATGTTCGGTTTTTTTTCTTATAGAAGCGTTTAATGATTACAGTTGTTGTGTTAAAATTTACATTTACAAATATATTTTTAAATGTTATCATCCGTATATTATTAAGATTTCTACGGCGTATCTTTTAGTATTTTTTTTAATTTTTCTGAAAATTCATTTCCTACACATGTTCGGTTTTTTTCTTATAGAAGCGTTTAATGATTACAGTTGTGTTAAAATTTACATTTACAAATATATTTTTAAATGTTATCATCCGTATATTATTAAGATTTCTACGGCGTATCTTTTAGTTTAATTAGGTATTCATGTCAAAGAATTTTGTTTCTGTAAAACCTTTTACCTGTAAGGTAAGATAGATAAAAGACTAGAGAATGCGTGCATACACCATACACTAGAAGTTTTACCTGCGATCTCGTCATTTTTAGATCAGTTTTTTGTAATTACCATGGAGGAAGTACTGTTGTTAATGTGGAAATAATATTCGTTTGGAAATAATGAATAAATATCTCTAAACAATTTTATAAAATTATATTATTTTGTAAAACTATGTGAAAATATTAGGTTTTTAAAAGTCTCTTATTAAGGATGCTATACTATATCCTTATTATTTTTTTTGTAGCTGTAGTGTGCAGTGTAGGCAAAACGACAGTTTTATTGTAAAACTGAATGATTTCTTCAATTGTAGACGGTCCTTCGTCTTAATAAGTTAAAACGGATCGTGTTGTTCGCCCACACACGATTTTACTTGATACGTTTTGACTGAACAGGCAAGACTGACAGGTAAAACGTTATGTGTATACAGGGCTTTACAGCTAAAAATACAAAAATGACATATGCATAGTTAAGTCAGCGATTGATTAGCTATAGTCATCCATTACGATTAAGTGTGACTGAGAAAGATAATTTTTATATATTTTTTGTCTAGTTTTTATTATCTCTGATAACCTGGACCCCCGTGAAACGTGATAATATATTTTTTGTGGTATCTATGTATTAGGAAATTAATATTTATATAAGTATTAGTATATTAATCCCTTAATCCCAATGACAAGTGGCAATAGACATCTCCTATCTAAATGAAAAATGGATCACAATACCGTTTGATCGAAAAAAAACGGCGTCAAATAGGGCTAAAAAATGAAAATCGATAATAATTTTAGCGAGGTCAATTTCTAGACGTCATTTACTATAAATTGACATAAAACTTGTCAAAAAGCAACATTAGTTATAGAAATATTAAAAAAGATAGAACCCCCCACCCCGTTTGCAGATGTACAAATCTATTTCTAAAAAATTATTTTTTCTCGAATTAGTACGCCATTTAAAACTGAGTTTTACTCGATATAAAAATAAGACGAAGAATACGGGCTAAGTAAATGACGTCTAGGGCTTGACCTCGCCAAAATTGCCACCGATTGTCATACCCCAGCTGTTTTTGACACCGTTTTTGTTTTTCGATCATAATGGTATAAGTAATCAAATAAATTTACACAATCAGAATAGAGTGGTTTCCATACCATTTGGGCTGATTTTTTCCTTAAAAATCTGCGTTTAATGCCTATATCTCATTTGTTTTTCAGAAAAGAACTAACAATAAAGGAGAAAAAACTCTAACCCAAATTCAATACATAGTTAGCAGCAATAAAAATAATAAGAAAGAAAATGTTCCTGGTAAATGATTCGACTTCTTCTAGTCCCTCTCATTTGAAGAAATTTTCCACATATTAAAATAAAATTTAAGCCTTAAATATCTCATAAATGACTATCATTTAAAAAACGACAACAAACTTAATTAGAACAATCATGATTAAAAAAAGCTCGAGCTTCAATCAGCTACCTAAAGAGCTTTTTTTATTTTGTATATTAATTATCAAAAAAAGTTATTTTTACAATATATTTTTGAACGTTCTATTTCGAAAATGGTTTACATAATTAACGAATTTGAATTCTTTAAGTTTTACTACTTGTTAAAAGGACAATTTTACAAATATACAGGGTATACAAAAAAAGTGCGGCCAAAATTCCGGATGTGATTCCTCATCAAAAAATATGAAAAAAATGGTCCTATAAACATATGTCCGGAAATACATAATTTTAAATATACAGTTTGGTTAAAATATTTAAAAAAGACTTTTTTGCAATTTTCGTAAATAACATAATTTTTTTTAATATGCTCTAGGTAGCAGGGTAGCACTAAATATCAATGTTATAAAATATCATTTATTAAAAAATTTGATATTTTATGTTTTTTTTGGGGGTTTGGGTTCGTTTCTAGTAGCACTTTTGTTTTTCTTCCTATTAAACTATAATAATTATTATTATATTATACAGGGTTAGGCAATAGTGCGCCGGCTATCTGTAGCTCCTGGAATAAAAAACTTGTGAATTTTGTTTAAGTCCAAACCTGTACGAGGATGTATTTCACGAAAATATTTTAAGTTCTATAGGGTGGCTCAAAAAAGTGTGAGTGGATCGGGATGATTTTTTTAAATGGAACACCCTGTGTATTACTGCATTTTTGTCTTCCTTTCTGATCACTTTACATAATCCTAAGATATGAGTAAATATATTTTGATAGTTTTAGAGATATTAATAAATAAATAAAAAATATACATTTTTAAACCTTCCTTAAAAAAATATGATAAATATAAGAACTGCCCTGAAATCAAAACTATATTAGGTATTGATATTAGATGGTCTGTACTTACTTTGCTGTAAATATCGTAATCTTAAATCATACCGGGTGTTCAAAATTCTACGCGCTAACTTATATAAAATATAAAATAATTTTTCTTCGTTTTATTTAATGGAATATTAATTTACACGCAGTATTGTTTCATATGGCTCTTTCAACGGTAATATACGAGAAAAAACCATTGGGTGACTTTGATAAAAATTTACTGTAGAGAATGCTATGTGAAATATAAAACCGCGAATATCTGCGAAACTGTTAAAAATTATGAAATAATAAAAAATCTAAATACAAAAAATGTTCATTTTTTAATTCCCCATCTATTGGAAAAATAATATATTAAAAAACAAAGAAAAATTATTTTATATTTTAGAAAGTTTGGCGTAGAATTTTGAACATCCTGTATGATTTACAATTGCCATATTTATAGCAAAGTAAGTATAGACCATCTAAAGTAAATACCTAATATAGTTTTCATTTCAGGGCAGTTCTTGTATTTTTAATATTTTTTTTAAGAAAGGCTGAAAAAGTAATTTTTTTTTAATATCTCTGAAACTATCGAAATATATTTACTCATACCTTAGGATTATGTAAAGTGATCTGAAGGGAAGCCAAAAATGCAATAATATAGAGTGTTTCATTTAAAAAACGGTCCTTTTTGAAAACCCTTCCTTGTAAATTTAACCTAGAGAGATATTATATTAAAAAAATCCAAAAAGCCAAAAAACACGTCTATGAGGTTTTTTCAGGGGTCGAAATATACCACCCTTAAAAATATTTGCACTTATATAAAACTCACCCTGCATAAATAAACATTATAACAAAGTTACCTAAAATTTTATAAAATTCAATGGGTGTTTTAATTCGCGACATGATTTTTTAAAATTCACTAAATCCATCAAGTTTCAGCTTTAGAAACACAAAATTTTACTTATAATTAAAAAAATCCTACCTTTTTCAATTCAAGACATAATTTTCCATAATCCTAATAAATTCTTTGAAAACTCCAGGAATCACCATTCAAAACCACACATATTCCGCAAAAACAAACAAAAAAATCGCCCAAAAATGATCGGAGAAAAGCACACCGCGATCAATCCGCTTCAGCCAGCTTCACAGAGCTGCTATCGCAACGACTGGCGCGTCAAAACTGCCGCTTGCCACAGATCACCGCCAGCCTGCCAAACGAACGACAGGACAGACGCCGACTGCGATAGAGAAAGACTTCGTAACAACCGCAGCAGGAGCAGCAGCAGCAAGCCGCGGCCTGCCTAGACCGTCTGCTGGGATCGTGCCAGGTCGATGGTAAAGCGATTTATCTAATTGATGGGTCGGTTCGGTGACTAACGGTCGGCATCATCACTGGGACCGATGGAAACTGAATAGGACGCAAACTGGTTTAGAAGATGAAGGTCTACGGCCTCAAAAGCCTATATAGGAGGGTAGAATGTTATAAGATAATAATATATAAGGGGGTACCACAATATACCGCAACCAAACAAGCTATTAACGTATTTTATTTGTTCTAATACTAACCTGTAGAGATGAGCAAAACTGTGATTCTCCAGTCGCCATGGAAACTGCGATTGCGATTGTTAAGTAGCGGCGACTATACCTGCAATTGCGACTGTAATATTTACCAAACCAAATTATTCTTAAAAAATGCTTTTTCTAAATATGCCAATGAGCCATCCTCGTTCCATTTGAAAAATTTGAGATATGATTAAAAATACGATTTGGGCATCTTTAACCGACCAGGACAAAACACGAAAAACAATAGACGATCAAATCTATTTTTCCAAGGTATATTGATTAAAAATTAGTGTTTTTAACACGGCCATGATATTCTAGATTGAAATTTAAAAAACGATTTTTTTTAGCGAAAATGCCAAAAGTTGCCATATGATATGCCATTCTATTCAGAGTGTCATTTTCTATCGAATAAGATAAAAAAATATCGAGGGGGCCGTTTAAAAATCGAAAGTTGTAGTCATTTCCGGTGAAACAGGAAGTAGCCAAAAAGAATTGAATACGTCAATCAATCCTAATTTATGTCATATACTAAGATACCAAAAGTATTTTTATCAGAAGAAATAAAAAAGTTATAGAGGTGAACCACTCTTGTGAAACACCCGGTATATTATTGATTGTTGCCCTAGAAAATCAACCAAACCAATACCTTCTCTATAAATAATATCACAGAGAAAATTCAATCGCAGTTTACTATAAAATGCTTCAATAGACCACAAAATTACATTTGCAACAATATCGCAAATCGCAACTCTTAAAAATTCAAACTCGCAAATAGAAATCACAGTCCCGGTTTAAAAAAATCACAGTCGCAGCAAAATCGCCAATCGCAGTAAAATCACAAATCGCAACAAAGTCGCAAATCGCAGCTATAGTAATACTGGCTGCCTAAATTGAAACTCGCAAGTAGGAGAAATCGCAATCGCAGTTTCCTATGAGAGCCAATCGCAGGTTACAATTGCAATTTTAAAATCGCTGCGATTGAATCGCAGTTTGCGATTTTTTGCTACCATCTTTTTGGAAACACTTCGAGAATGGATGACTTTCGTCAGTTATGGATTATCTCGGAACATCCGCACAGCCGACTGACACTAACAATACTGTGTATATTTTTTTGTTTCCTGCGTTAAACCGATGTAAAGTTTTTTGACACCACTGCTTTGACTCTTACTGCTTTCTGTCCTTCCGTCAACAGGTGCGGTCTCTAACGAGAATAGTATATTACCGAGGAGGGAAATGTTTCATTATACTGTCGAGAGATTGATATTGTTGAAACTAAATCTCGAGACAATAATGAAAACTTTCCTCCGAGGTTTGTATACTATTTTATTTACAACCTGTTCGAATTCAATTCAAACGCATTTGTTTTTTTACTATTTTGATGAACACCTAGTATTAGTTTTGTAAATATGTTAAAATTATCCTACTACCTAATGTATACAAAATAGAAAGTTGATCACGAAGGGATGCTTTCACACGCTTCGCTAAATTGACCTGCAAAACACTTAAAATACAACCCTTGACGGCCATGTGTTTTTTTGTCTTGTTCGAATGGCAGATCTTAACTTTCTATTTTGTCACGAGGAGACGCCCGTGAACCCTCTCAGGCAGCATCACGCCTATTAATTTAGTCTCTGAATTGTACATTTTTCGCTAATTCTCGCAATATTACTCTCGCCTCAGTTAGATAATGTTATTTCTCTCTCTCACCTATTTATTGTAGGTATTTTATATATCAAGTTTACCTTTAAGTTAATGGGAAGCTGCAGTGAATTTGTTTAATTTCAGTTTGATTTACCGTTTTTAAAGTTTTATCATTTGCCAATATACGTGTTGTTGTTGACCCTAGTAGTTTTTTTTGCGACGTGTACTGGATCCACTTTGAAATTAATTACACATTCGAGAGTAATTTGAATATTACTCTCAATTTTGGATTTGGTGCTCTCAAGCAGTAGTACCGATACACAACCATTAATTAAAAAATTGGGACAGTATTTTATTTTGACAAAAAATAAATATGCGAAAATTTGTCATTTTCTGTTTAGGCATTTCCGTATCTATAGTTACCGGTACCAGTGGTTGTTATGGCGCAAACCTTCAAAAGCAAAACAAACAACTAAGTGGCAGTTTTGAATTTCTCGATCGCTTTTTCGAATTTATATAACATAGAAAGCCAGAATGTTGTCGGAAAGTTCTGATAATGGAGACTACTTTAATATTGGTACTCCAACTTACAGAAGCTGCAAAAAGAGCCGAAGTCAGTTTACTTCCAGAGAAAAGTAGGGGGCGATATAAAATAGCATTGAAAGTATACGAAAAATGGTGTGACGAAAGAAATTCTAAGAATATTGCTTAGGAGACACTCTTGATGACATATTTTAGCGACATGGCAAGGCAGAATGCTTGGCCATCTGCTCTTTGGGCTACGTACAGCATGATACGGACAATGCTAGAATTAAGGGAAAAGACTGACATATCAAAATATCACAAACTCGTCGCTTTTTTAAAACGCCAGAATGTAGGTTTTAAGCCAAAGAAGTCTAGCATTTTTACCTTCAACAAATAAATGTATTAAAATCTTCATTTATTATTGTTAATCTTCTGGTTTATTTTTGTTAATGTTAGATAACTATTTAATAAAGATATTACAAGAATATTTTGCTTAATTAAATGAGGCGAGAAATAACAAAAATCGATTGAGGGAAATAGGTAAGGGAAATGGATGAGGGAAACGGGTGAGGGAAACGGGTGAGGGAAACGGGTGAGGGAAACGGGTGAGGGAAACGGGTGAGGAAAATGGAAAAGGGAAGAAATGTAGATAATTTGACACTTTCAAATTTTTTAAGTCAGTAATGTCGTAAATAAAATATTTTTTTACAGATAATTTTTCATTTAAATTTATTTTTTTAATTGAGGTCTTTGAAATGCCCAATGATGCTTTAATTTCACGATATGTGACACGTCGACTTTCTTGGATGAGCTTAAGATTCTCCATACTAACGAGAAATTGTCGACTGATGCTTCATATGCTTTTTGAGCCTAATTATAAAAGATCTTCTATCTGGCCAGCATGTTTCTGATCCCATAATCTTTACATATTTCATAGACCTATATTTCCAGTGGAGATATTTTAACTTTAGTATTGCGAATAGTTGTTGTAATTCATCTATTATAACTGTACCACACACAATTATAATCAGGAAACTAGAATGCTCCAAATGTAAACAAAACAGAAATCGCTTGCGTTCTTTTGGTAAATATTTCTGTGGCTTGCACCCACCTGATTATAGTGTTGCCAAATTGAATTCTTAAAATAAAAAAAACTGACGAACATGATTTTTATAAATAGTTTTCTGATTATTAGTTTATGAGAGTGTTCGGTATATTTGAACATACAGGGTGGCGCAGCTCATTCGCCTCGGTTGATTATACGAAAACGGAAAGATGTAGAAACAAAATATTTTATGGGTACATGTGGGAAGGCAATGTGCATAATTTAAAATTATTTTGAAATATACAGGGTGTGTCAGAACTGAGATCCATACCAAAGTTATGTTTTTTCTTATGGAACGCCCAGTATTTTATTTCATTTTTGGATTCTTGGACATAAAATAAGGCATTTATTATAAGGGTTTAATATGTTTAAAAGCTTTGATTTTTGAGCTATTTAAAGATATTTAATTATGCATGCTATAATAAAAAAGTTTGTCAGCACCTCGTACATTAATTTTCAGAATTAATTCTTGTGCTGTCTTTCAAGCCAGAGAAATAAACTTTACTAAAAAACTTGATTGCTTCCTTAAATGTATACAGGGGTATTAAAAATTGCTGGTCTATTTTAAATATTTATTTTACATAAAAACTTCGATATTTCAAATACAACACCCTGTATTTTTTTAAATAAGTCAAAGCAGATTAAAATGCTCCTTCAAACTATATTAGGGTCCTATACCTATTTGGCTCAGATTTTGAATAAAAAGCGATTTTTCAATAAATGGCAATTTTCTAGTGACACTTAGTAGCTATTTTCAAAATCGACATTAGTTTATGGACTTTATTTTAATTTATAACAGGCTATTTTTATTTAATTTATCTACAATAAGGTTAATAAGTAAGTATTTATTATTTTATCAAGAAAAGTAAAGCAGTATCTGCCGAAGGAATGGATATGTTACTAGTGGTTTTATTTTGTGAGGACAATTGCTTGGGGGTTAGCCTGAAGAGTTTATGCTCAAAGATATCCAAATATGAATTTTCTTATCAAGCGTTCCTTTGAAAAACTTTTCCTATTTCGCAGAACTGATAGTGTGGTATATGAAAAACCTATTAGGCAGAAACCTGTCGTTGGAAGTGAAGAAAATGAATTTGCCTTAATTGGTTCTTTTCTAGAAAATCCAATATTTCTACAAGTCATCGTAATATAAAAAAACTACTTCTTTGTTTTTCTTGATAATAATAAATACTTACTTATTAAACTATTGTAGGTAAATTAAATAAAAGTAAACTGTTATAAATTTAAATAAAGTCATAAACTAATGTGGATTTTGAAAACATCTACTGTCACTAGCAAATTGCCATGGCGACACTAGCCATCTTGATTGCCATTCTATTGAAAAATCGATTTTTAATCAAAATCTGAGCTAGATAGGTATAGGAAACCCCAATACAGTTTGAAAGAGCATTTAAATCTGCTTCGATTTATTTAAAAAAATACAGGGTGTTATATTTGAAATAACAAACTTCGTTATTTCAAATAAATATTTAAAATAGACCAGCAATTTTTGATACCCCTGTATCCCCTGTATACATTTACGGAAGCAATAAATTTTTTTAGTAAATTTTATTTCCCTGGCTTCAAAGTCAGCACTACAATTAACTCTGAAAAGTAATGTACAGGGTGTTGATAAACTTTTTTATTATAGCATGCATAATTTAATATCTTTAAATATCTCAAAAACCAAAGCATTTAAACATATTAAACCCTTATAATAAATGCCTTATTTTATGCCAAAGAATCCAAAAATTAAATAAAATACCGGGTGTTCCATAAGAAAAAATATAAGTTTGGTATAGATCTTAGTTCTGCCACACCCTGTACATTTGAAAATAATTTTAAATTATGTACATTGCCTTTCTACATATACCCATAAAAATTATGTTTCTACTATCTTTCCGTTTTCGTATAATCAACCGAGGCGAATGAGGTGCGCCACCCTGTATACACATGAAAAAATATATTTCAGATTTCTAGGTATACTCTTAATAAAAAGTAACACAATCTAAAATTACATTTTGCTGGCATAATTCTATTGATATCACTTTATGCACTGATGTGTAGTCGTATATCAATTACAATTCTCAATACGTTTGACTGAATCCGTAATTGCTAAACAAGCTATAAAGCTACATGGCATGGCTGTGCTTTATCTGCAAATAATAAAGCTCTGGCAAAATGCGTAGGGGTAAACAAACAGAGAAAGCATTAGGGTGGCATTAGATAATTTTTTTTGTAGGGGTGAAATACACACACAGGATTTGTTTGGAGAGATGAATCCGCGACATAGGTATAGACATTTTTTATAAAAAATGTATTCGAACGTAAAATTTGCAGTCGGCAAATTAAATTACACAGTCTGCATGAACTTTGTAGAAAGAAATATATTTTTAAAAGCTACAGGATGTGCTATTATTTCAAAAAAGTTCTATATAAAGGTTTATCTTTGAAAGGCGTAGCTATACAGAATACATATTGTCTTAATATTGCGTGGACATAGACTACCTACTGCGTATTTTTAGAATCAAAATAAGTTTATTGGACACAATTTACCTCTCTATAAAAGTACTTCGTTTATCCGTTAGAGGGAATCAAACTTTTAAAAAAATAACTACATTTTTTGAGATATTTTAAGAACTGTTATTCCGATTTGAATAAGATTTGGAGTGCCTATGTTTTGCTAAGTACCATAACATTTGACTTTCACAAAAATCATGAAAAAGTACGAGAAGGGTAAAAAAACTACCAACACCCCTACATAAATTTTAGTATTTATATAAATATTTTCCACCATATAAAACTCCACCGACGCCCGATTTTTTTTTCTTAAAATGATCTATGTAAATTATACCATATAATTATGAATAAAAACGGCGTCAGCGATGGCTATGAAATGACGATCGATGACACATTTCCTATATAATTTAACATATAAAATGACAGCGATCTTCATTTCATAACCATCGCTGACGCCATTTTTATTCGCTCATACGGTATATTGTCTTTTGTTTAAAAGCGCCACCGACTTTTTGAGGAAAGAAAATATTTGCCCGAATCTGACCCATCAAGCTAAGTAGGCGCATAAAATCTATTGTGCGCTAATAATCTAGTTATATAGGAAAATATGAAATTTTATGTTAGTATCACAAATGGTATTTGAAAATAAGCTTCATAAATTTTTAATTAACTAACGTTTGGGTTTATTTTTTATTGATGCCCTCTGACGGACAAACGAAGCACTTTTGTATAGAGATAAATTGTGTCCAATGAATTTATTTTGATCTCAAAAATACGCAGTAGTTCTATGTCCACGGAATATTGGGACACTCTGTATAGTACTACTATCTACAAGACATGTACAGGGTGTCCCATTAAGAATAGCTCTCGGCTGTATCTCGGAAAGTATTAGCCGTAGCGGCTGCGGAAAAAAAGATTTATAACTAAAGATGCTATGGGAAATTGCTGGAAATTATTTTCAAGTTTGTAGAATGACCGCTAGGGGGCGCAACTGCAACAAAAAATAAGAAAATGGAGTTTTTAGACAATTTTTCCTAGATAAGGTGTACTATAAGTAACAGCTTCATAATCTTCAGTAAATTTTGAATATTTTTTGTTAGAGCCATTTTCCCCTATTTACCAAAATAAAGTGGTGGGGGAAGGTCAGATCTGCTTTTATTTGAATATTAATAACTCTGGACTGGATGATCGGAATTCAACAAGCGAGGGCTCGTTTAAAAGAGTGTTTCTTACTCTATATTGTACCGTATAAACAATAATAATAAGCTTTTGAACGTAGACGCTAGGGGGCGTTGTCTTACAATTTAACAAACATTGCGCGTTTTTTCAAAAAAATTAAATGCAATAGTATATGTAATTTTAGCTGATAGTAAAGAGTAGTAAAAGCTTAAAAAGTCAGCGAAAACCGCATCTTGATATCTTCTTTCAAACCGAAGATATTAGCAAAATTATAATATATACCAAAAAATAAGCCCTTAATTATCTTATTTTTACAACACGGTATTAGTAGCCCTCTTGATTATGCCCATTCTAACCTAAAAATAAGATAGAAACAGTTAGTTTATTTTAAAATCGACGAAATACCAGAATACCATAATACCAGATGTATTAATAGATATATAATAATTAAGATAAAAAGTGAACAAGAAACGATGATTCAGTGAAGTCATGGTAGGCTTTGGAAAAAAGTTGCTTTTGACGTAGTAGTATAAACGTGAAATTGTTATTAGATAAACATTCTGATAGTCTTAGCAGCGTTTTTTTTTATCTTTTGATTGCTTTTTCAAAACGCCAACAACTTCAACTACTTCAAATAATAAAGGCATTTTGAAAAAGCATTTAAAAGATAAAAAAAAACGCTGCCAAGACTATCAAAATGTTGATCTAATAACAATTTAACGTTTATACTATTACGCCAAAAACAACTTTTTTCCAAAGCATACCATGACTTCACTGAATCATCGTTTCTTGTTCACTATTATTAATATCTTAATTATAAATATTAACACATCTGGTATTATGGTATTCTGGTATTTCGTCGATTTTAAAATAAACTAACTGTTTCTATTTTATTTTTTTGTTAGAATGGGCCTAATCAAGAGGGCTACTGATACTGTATAGCAAAAATAAAGTAATAATTAAGTATTTATTATAATTTTGCTAATATCTTCGGTTTGAAAGAAGATATCAAGATGCAGTTTTCGCTGACTTTTTAAGCTTTTACTACTCTTTACTATCAGCTGAAATAACACATACTATCGTATTTATTTTTTTTTGAAAAAACGCGCTATGTTTGTTAAATTGTAAGAAAGCGCCCCCTAGTGTCTACGCTCAAAACCTTATTATTATTATTTTTATGGTGTAATATAGAGTAAAGAAACGTTCTTTTAAACGAGTCCTCGTTTGTTGGATTGTGATCATCCAATCGGGAGTTATTAACATTTAAATAAAGATAGATCTAACCTTCCCCCACCACTTTATTTTAGCAGATAGGGGAAAATGGTTCTAACAAAAAAATCCAAAATTTACTGAAGATTATGAAGCTATTATTTATAGTACCCATTATCTAGACAAAATTCTGTAAAAATCTATTTTCTTATTTTCCATACCAGTTGCGCCACCTAGCGGCCGTTTTACAAACTTGAAAATAATTTCCAGTAATTTCTCATAGCCCCTTTAGTTATAAATATTTTTTTCCGTAAGCCCTACGGCTAATACTTTCCGAAATACAGCCTAGAGCTATTCTTAGTGGGACACCCGGTATATAGTTTTAAAAAATATATATTTAAATTATGAATGTGAACCTTAAATTTAGCTGTGCAGAATTTAGAACATCCTGTATGAAGTAGTCGAAGTCTGTTGAAACAAATACAGTACATACACTGAGATAATGGTATAAGCCTAGTATGTAAATTATGCACAAATAAAGAAATAAACTTAAATAACAACGGAGTGTATATGGAAATATTGACAGTTAAAAGTTTGTAAAAGGAAAGTCAAGGATTAGGTGCAACGCCACTGACCATAAAATTTTAATAAGGATGCAGTGGAAAAATCCGCTTTAGACAATGCTGAATACCAAATGCTTTAAACTAGCAATATGGAAACAAAATATCAAATTGTTGTAGATTGTATGTGAGGGGGGAAGTCCATCACCGAGACCTTATAGGTCGATTTTCCCCCCTTTTTTTTAGTTATAACTCATCATACAGTTTCAGGGCTTTGACAAAAGACAGAATCTGGGATGGTTTTACAAAAGTTAATGTCTCCATCTGCGGTATCAGTTGTACCAAAGTCTGTGGCACGAATGGTTGTCGTCTCGACGCACTGAATGATCAGGTGTTCTAGTGTTTCCCCACTGCTGCATTTGCCGTCGTTTAGCTTCAATCTACTGAGGTATTTATTGAAAACCGCGTTTCACTAGCTAATGTAATTTTGGAGTTAAGATTTTTTTAAATTTTTAACCCCCTCCCATACCCCCTTACCAACCCCCCACCCCCACCAAAAACTAATGGCCAGATTCTCGGGTGCCACAGTTTTTTATTGGCAAATTTGGTTAAAATCGGTTTAGCGGTTTTTGAGTTATCGTGTTACAGACGGACAGACAGACGGACAGACAGACGGACAGAGAGACGGACAGACAGACGGACAGACAGACGGACAGACAGACAGACGGACAGACAGACGGACAGACAGACAGACGGACAGACAGACGGACAGTCAGACGGACGGACAGACAGACGGACAGACAGGCGGACAGACAGGCGGACAGACAGACGGACAGACAGACGGAGAGACAGACGGACAGACAGACGGACAGGCAGACGGACAGACAGACGGACAGACAGGCGGACAGACAGACGGACAGACAGACAGATAAACACCATGAAAATATTTTGTATTTAGGTCATTTATGATCCAAATAACTCATTTTGAGTTAAATTAAAAAAAAACGTTTTTTGTCGATCTTAATAGCCTACCATACTACATAATAAAAGAAGTAATTTAAAATGTTCACTTATATAAAAAGGAAATCCTTTCTGATACATTCAACTAATATTAATTATAAAAATATTTTAGTAACTATTCGGTCCTGTTGGTATTTATCTTATATGAACGATCACGGTCATTTTGGCCATAAACGCTACACAGAAAATACATAAAGTATCAAAAAATATGGGAAATTCATTGAAATAACCTTAATATCGATTATACAAATTGAGATATGAAATAACCATTACGTCATATTAGGCGAATTAAGGCTACGTTCATTTGTTTCGCTGTCTGGTCTGAATTTATTATTTCTTTATTGAATAAATAATAAAATATAATAAAACACTCTTAGGATGAAAATAATTTAGTAATATACGAAAAACTGGTAAAGAGAAAAGACATTCTAATAAATAGCACAACGCTGGAAATATTAGAGGAATATGTTATTTGGGACAACTAATACACCAACTCTGGCTCTCTACTACCAGAAATCAACAGAAGTATTAAGTTACTATGGACAGTGGCGGATTTAGAGTAAAATACGTCGTGGGTAAAGACAAAATTTGGCGCCCCCACAATTCAAAAAATGTGTAGACCCCCCCCCTGCGAAGATCACGAAAATACCTGCTTACTACAAAATATTGCACGAAATTGCGCTTAAGATTTCACTTTTCTAGCCTTATAGAAGCCATTTCATCTATCACTTTATTAATGTTAATTATATTCCGCCTCGTCTTGTAATTAAGATAACATGTAGTACTCCCTCAGACGTACATACCACACGCTGCGCGGTTCCAAAAATCCAAAATCTTCAACCCTGGAACTACCCGCTGTTTGCCCTATATCCTCATTCTTTCGCAGTCTCTCCTGTGTTATAATTGAACTCCTAAAATCTTTAATTAATTTAAGTTTACTAAACGACCGCTCACATGACACAGAACTGACTGGCATGGTCAGAAATATTCGCAGCGCTGTCTGCAAGTTCGAATAATTCGGAATTAAGCAATATTTTTCTAGCATATTAAGAATATCTAAACCAAGTTTCCAAGTTTGGAAGCAACAAGTTTGCGTGATTCTTGAAATTTTCCAGTTCAAGATACAGCTCTGTTGCATCCAAGTCGTTAGCATATTTAATTGCTAAATCTGCAGCATGTTTTTTTTATTTCTTCTAGTGGTAATGATACCAGTGACTTTACAGAAAGGAAATAAAAATCTTCGACAGCACCTTCCATAGATGGAAAGCGTTGGCCTCTGCAAAGCAGTGTTTATATTTTCGATGTTCCTTAAAAATGCCTGCCGCATGCTCTAGGTAGCGTTTTCTATCTAAATTTTACTATTTTATTGTATGATGTTTGCATGGTGATAAGAGTTTTTACTACTGGTTTCGGACATACTTATATTTTGCCGCCCCTGTGCAGAAATTTTACTTGTAGGTATGATGTTTGCAGAAACTACTAACATACCTTATGTGTGCATGCGGTGCGTGATTAGAGTTTTTACCTATTGATTTCGGACATATTTTGGCGTCTCTGCGGCTAGATCCGCCACTGCTATGGACATGGACTACATATGGAAAGAACTGAATCATATTCAAATCAAAAAAGTGCCACTTTATCTAAAGGAGAAAACATTCGATCAATGAATGAAGATAAAAACCTGGATAATTTATTTCAGATAGAAGAAAATAAGTATATTAATATAAGAAATATTGTAGAAAATGTAAAAAACATTATATTTAGTTTAGTTACAGGACTAAGAACTCTAAAGAAACATAAATATCGTACGTTTAAATATCAAAATTACCCTTAACGATATTTTAATATTTTTTTATCTTCCATTGATCTGTTACATTGTTGTACGATGTACGATTCAGTTAAAACTCAATGAGCGTATAATAATATGTATGCCATGTCATTAGGCATTCATTTATCATAGTCATTTGCTAAATTTAGATCCCATTCTATTCTCTGGCTGAAAACGCGTTTATTGATTTTGGCAGCCGTACTTTAGGAAGTAATTCCTATGTTTTCTTTTTCGGCAGAGTTTCTAGAAAATGACTGATAAATGAATTGTTCTCTGACAATTTTCGGATATACACGGGTGGGTCAAATATAACTTAAAAATCAGTAGGTATATAGGTTGTTAACTGGACAGTTACTTATAGGGGAACAGAATGGCAACATAGCCTATTGAGAACGCATGCACTTATAGGGTTTTCTGCCGACTCGTCCCGTCGCGTCGTCTATCGACGAGCGGGCCGAGGTTGCCATATTTCAACCATAAAGCTCTTGCCGCGAGTAATAAACAAATTAACAACCTGTATATCTTTTACTAAAGTGACCAGACAAAGCGACAGAAATAAGAAATAACCATCTTCTCGGATAGACAAGCAGCTTTAAGAGTGATCAACTTAGTAAATATCAATACAGAGTTGGTTTGGGTTATATAAAGTCTGGGTGCCTATGATACAGTGCCAATAATAAAGTTATGGGAAGTATTGCACCAACTGAATTGTATCCAAAATTAACGCAGCTGTGATAAAAGCTGTACAAAATCTTTACCATTGAGGAAAATCGCAAATAAAAACGGTCAACGGTCTCAGAGGAAGTTGCTACCACTAAAGGGCCCCGAGAGGGTTGCTGTAAATCCTCAATATTATTTAAAATTTATATTGCCAAGGCCTTACATCTATGGAAAAGAAAATGTAAACGAATTTATGGAAAAGAAAACCTAACGGAAACATGGCGACTCACTGAAAGGAATAAAAGGAAATTAGAGACAACAGAAATGGAGGCGATTAGAAGAGCAATGAGAATTTCACGCAAGGATAAAATCAGAAATGAAGACATTAGACGACAGACGGGAATAGAGGGAACAATAGTCAAAGATATAGATAAAAAATAATTAATATGGTACGGCCACGTTCAGAGAATGCACAATGAAAGAATTCCAAAACAAGTATTTCATTGGATACCACCTGGTTTAAGAAAAAGAAGACTTCCCTAGAAAACATGGATGGAAGGAATAAGAAGATCGATGGGAAAATCGCACAGGGTGGAAGTTAGGCATCGGACAACGTCGTAGCACGTTTTGACTCGAATTTATATACAGGGTGGTCCGAACTGTATTCCGGAAACTTTAGCAGCATATTCTGCAGGTAAAAATACGTAAAAAAGTTCGTATAAATGTATGCCCTAAAATGCTTAGTTTTATAGATACAGGGTGTTGAAGTTTCATTTTTATTTTGATTTTTTTCAAATAGTTTATGAAGTAACGTCAATATTTGCATGAAAATTGGTGTCTGGCAGTTTTTTGATATGAGAAATTTGATTTTGATATCAATATGTCTCCTACTTGTAGAGGACGCCACTAACTTTTCGTCCGTACCTGTATAAAACTAGTGAGTTAAAAAATATACATTTACGGCGTTTTTTACGTAAAAAAGGTCTCTTGGTAAAAATCGCTACGACTAATGGTTCTCGAGATATTTGGAATCGAAATTACCTATACCTGTCATCATTGACATAAATTAAACATGTTGACTAAATAGTTATTAGACTGAAATCATAAATTTGAAATGTTTTTGTGCCAAAAATTCGAAAGAAACTGTTTTATCATTATTTTTTAAAAGAAAAATTTATGATTAGCTTAAAAAAATAAAAAGTTCCCAAATTTCTCATTTCAGTCAAATATCTATCTGCTCAACATATGTTTATTTTTAGTCAATAATGACATGTATTGACTATTTCCATTCTAAATATCTTGAGAACGGTTGCTCGTAGCTATTTTTACCAAGAGACATTTTTTACGTAGAAAATCACGGAAATGTGTTTTTTTACTCAGTAGTTTTATACAGGTATGGACAAAAAAAGTTATTACTCTTCAAAACAGTTAAAACACACGTAAGTGGCGCCCCCCACAAATAGGAGTCATATTAACATCAAAATCCCAAAATCCCATATTGACGTCAAAAACTTCCAGACACCAATTTTCATCCAAATATTGACGTTACTTCAGAAATTATTTTGAAAAAATAAAAATAAAACTTCTACACCCTGTATCTCTGAAACTAAACATTTTAGGACCCAGCAGGTGAAGAAGAAAGGGAAAGTTTGGACTCATAAGATTAACAAAAAAAGAAAGAAGTTTTTGAAAGAAGTGGAGAATTTTACCATCTTTTTCCTGATTTAATAAAAGACAAGAGCATTTTTTTTCAGTATTATAAAATATAAAGGAAACATTTTACTAATTCCTCAATTGAGGGTTTTAGAAGCGAAACACCGGGTATCTCTACTCATCATATTTTTTCAGAAGAGACAAATTACTAATAATGCAATAATGAATCGCTTATAGCTGACGACTTTTAAAAATTCTTATTTATTCTGATGTGTATATTAGTTACCTATGTGATGAAAAAACCCTAATCTTTTTGTTTATATATTTAGGTAATTAGAATTTAAAAATTGGAGATTGTCACTTTTGTCAAAAAGTGGAGATTGCCGGTTTTGCTTCTACACCCCTCAATTATATTAAATCTTTGATAGAAAAACATTTCATCCATCTGTCTCTAGTAAGGAAAGACTGAATAAAATATCATATTTCTTTATGAAAATCTGTTTGCCTAATTTACCTTTAAAAAGACAATTCTACCATTGATACGTATCACTAGTTCCTAGTCAAAAATCCAACTGAAGAGACTCGAGATGCAAAATTATTTCCGTTGTGAGTACGCACACTGCCACGCGCCGAAAGGCGGGAGACGGAAAAAAGTTGCTAGGGAAGTCTTCCGACTTCTTGACGGAAATTCCGTGGCGCGCTTCGGCGCTGCGCGGTCTAATGTGCGTCAGTCCATTTAAATACATGGCAAGCAGACAAAAGACATTTCCACATGGCGCCGCGCCGCGTCGCGCCGCTGTCTAGTGGGCGACAACCTTAAGACACTGGAAGAAATTTCCCTTACGACAGAGAAAAATGAAAGATTTTCCTTGGATTAACTAAGAACAATTTTCAGATTGTCACGGGGTTTTAAACAGGACAATGAACACTTCAGTAGATTGAAGCTAAGAAACAACGGCAAATGCAGATTATGTGGGAAAAATGAGGAAACACAAGAACACCTCATCACTGAGTACGCCGAGACGACGAACCATTCGTGCCATAAATTTTGTACCTACGACTGCGACTAATATTAGAGATGGAGAACTAGCCTCTGTAAAACCGTCTTAGATACTGGCTTTTGTAAATGCTCTGGGACTGTATGATGTGTTATAATTCAAAAGGGGGACACAAGAGATCTATAAGGTCGCGGTGATTAAATTCCCCCATCCCATCTACAATCGATATTGTTAAATATACTAAAATGCGAGTTACGCCGATACGTGAGATAGGGGACTATATTTATGATACAGATACATTTGCTATTGCTGCAGCTGCATATTTAATATTCAACTAACAAATTATCAAAACTGTCTGTCATTATTATTAAAATTGACACTCTTTGGAGGCGTATTATTAATTAAAATGCACATAATTATGCCAAAACAAAATATTCACAATCGGAACAATGAAGCACGAGGCTCGATCGTGTTCAGGTCTAAATAAAATGTGGCGCCTATTTTTGTACTGGTGATGCCCCTACTTGAATTTCACCAACAACAATAGGCTTGATACAAAGTGGTACCATAAGCAAAACTCGATTAAAGATTAAAACAATGATAATGGTACGCGACACTGCAGTGCAATAGATTTTTATGCTTCAATTTATAGAGGGTGTAAAAAATTAAAAAATATTGTACGAAACTTAGTTACAGTAGTATCAAGATAGTATCAGATAAAAATAAAAAAAGTTCCTATAAACTTACACTGTGTAATATAGAAATTGCAACACGTAGAAAATGTAAATGTATTTTATTAATATTTTAGGAAGTAGTTGGCATAAATATGAATAATAATTGATAGCATATTTAAACAAGTTTAAGGAACTACAGCGATTCGGATGATCAGTGGCGGATGTAGGTATTGGGGGCTTAAGCCCCCCTTGAACAGAGTGTTCAGGTAAAATTGATCCATTCTGGTACCTCTATCCACGTGCTGAGTTTGGTCCCAATCGACCCATAATTAAGAAAAATCTTGATGATTTCGTCCATTTAGAGGGCATCGGTTCAAAACGTCGAGGGCGTCATCCTGTAGCCCGTCCCCAATTATGCCGAAATCGACCCACATTTTTCTTCAATATCAAATCGTTAGGCCCACTCTGATGAAGATGTAAACGAAACGTCGAGTCAAACTTTGCAGGGTGGGACCGTGTGCACCGTCGCACACATAGCCTATACCCATCAAATTTGGTCGCGATCGGACGACACCAACTTTTGACGTTTCTTACGTCAAAACTAACTGTCATAGCAGGGGTGGATGGGGAACTGGAAAACGGCCCGGGAATAACAAACAACCAGCCTAAATTCACAAAATCAAAATGACCATAACGAAGAAATATATTTTATTTATTAATATATAAGTAAGGGTGATTTTTGCTCGGGTAAAAAAAAACTCTTTTGCCTTCTTGTTTTTTAAAAAAATTGAAATTGTCTTGATCAAAATTTTATCAAAGATCAATATCAAAGGGCCGGTCATCTGAATTTTAACTACAAAATGGCTCAGTTTCACAGGGTTCTACTGTTTTATTTCCATTATCGATAACGGTAATTTGATCTTGAATAGGCTACGATTTTGATAAACTTTAAGACTTCCTGGTTCATTCAGTCCAGCTGGCCCAATCCTCTGTAAAATACATTATTTTTAGTTCTCAACGCGTAACTTTTTCTCGTTTCTACATTTGGCATCTTATGATAATACCATGACTCAAACGAAGAAAACCTAGGCAGTGGATATAAATATAAATGTGTTCTGAGGTAGATGCTATGTTATGGTCCGGCAATAAGCGTATTTGGATTTTCGAGACATATTAATATTTTATTATCTAATCTCGTTTAAATCTTATTTAGCTCTTCTCTCCTGTCTCAGTAATTTTTAGTAAATTTATTTTAGCATCATTTAAAACAACAATTTAGACTTGACTTTTAGTTCTCAGATTTGGCTTTTAGTCCGTCCCCAATTCAAACCAAGTCAACCGCAGAATTCGCGTCAAATTCGCCTATACCTTTTTACTCAAATGAACTCGAAAAGTATTGCACCGAGGCTCCCAATTGTCAAGCTACGCTACCGTATTCTTAGGGCGCAAACATAGTGAGGCATCTCGATGCGATGCTCGCCAAGATGCTGGCCGCGCTGCTCGCCAGGATGCTAGCCGCGATTCATCCTACGTGCACTGTTTTAAAACGGCGAGTAAGTGCGCGTAGGATGCATCGCGACTATCGTACAAACATAGTGCGGGGCATTTCATCTCGAAGCGATTCACATCCGGCGATGTTGAATCAAACATGGACAAATTTATGCGTCAAAACATACTGAAGCCTCGCACCTCGCCACGCACCTAGATGTTCAGAGCGATGCTTCCTAGGAAACAAAATTTTTGTTTTTTGCGAGAAGCGGACGCGGATGCCTGAAACTTTACATTTGATTGGTCGGTTTAGGATCACAATTCGTCGCTTCAGTATGCCTACGCGCACCTATTCGCCGTTTTAAAATAGTGCGTGTAGGATGCATCGCAGCTACCATCCTGGCGAGCAGCGCGGCCAGCATCTTGGCGAACATCGCATCGAGATGCCTCACTATGTTTGTGCCCTTAGATCGAGACTATTTAGGTTTACCTAATGATATTTACTCTTTTTTTTTGTTGTACGCCCGAGTTTATTAGTTATTAATAAAAGAATAGTGGTAAAACTATACAGGGTCAGTCTTAAAAAAGTGCAAATATTTTCAGGGGTGGTATATTTCGATCGCAGGAACACGTCTATGAAGTTTTTTGGCCAAAAAAGATGTTGAAAATCGTGCATTTTCTTTTAAATTTTCTTGTATTTTTTAGAAAACTTTTTAGAAGTTCTTGTTCACCGCAAATTTTCCCACGGTATAATTTCTTAATCTTTGATATTACGAGACTAAAAGAAATGCAAATACAAAAAAAATTCGGTAGCTCTCAATTTTTTTTTAAAATAAATCATTTTTTTTAAGTTTCCAAACTTAAATAACTCGGTTATTTTGGACTTTTTGAAACACAGTAAAGAAAATATATTATGTTTCTTTTATTCAGATCTACCAGCCCTGAAAATATTTGCACAAAGCAGCACAAAAATAAGGTGCACTTATAGACTCACCTTGTATAATAAAACAATTGAAACCGGACTACAAATAACAGATGTTTATTAAAATTATAAGTGTCTCAGAGAAAGACATGTAACAATAGTTATTTTACAAATTGGTGTTTATGTTTAAAAGCAACTGACAATACTGATGAAAATTGATTAGTTAGTTAGGCAGTCACTAAGCATCTAACATAACTTTAGTTAGAAGATTAGCCATGTAATTTTTTCTAAGCCAATCTTTTTTTCAGTTCTGATCGGGACCGGCCCATCTTGCCACCGACCCACCGGGAATTTTCCCGTTTTGCGATATGGCCCATCCACCCTTGTGTTACAGTAACACGTGTCGTACACGGTCAAGTTGGCTTTGGTCCAATCTATATTATATCGGACGATTTTTTGATTTTATTCATTGATGATTAAGTTTCGTAGCACACGAAACGTCGTCAAAATATAAAGAAAAGATTAGTGATGAGTGAAATATCGGTAACTGTGACTTTGTCACTGATATTCTATAATCACAGTCACGGTCTGTGACTGATTTGAAAATAAACGGTGACTTGCTAAAGCGTGACGATTACAGTTAATTGTGATTTCTCTGGTAACGAGAAAATACTTCACAGAGCGAAACGTCGCGCGTCGCAAACGCAGCTGCCGATGGCGCCGGTCGTGACTCAGTTCACAGTCACGAGTCACGACGTACGTCTCATAGGATAGATATCTGACAAAGTGATCTAGAGACAGCATATACGTATTATTTACAAATATACTCAGGGTTCCCTATTTAACCCCGTGTGCAATTTCTGTGCCGTAAGAAAAAGACAACATAACCCAGCTTCATATTAAAACTGCATAAGTCTATTTCACCCGGATATGGATTGAACTGCAATTGCGCCAAATTCCGATTGATTGTTGTTTTAGTTCTGTTTGGATTACTTTTTATTTGTGCGCGTAAAAGAGTGATTTTGTTTAGTTTATTGTTTCCAACTATTTTCTGATATTTTTCCAACTCCATGATAATGTGTTATAAATAATAAAAATATAAATAAAATTGAAGGTTAGGTGAAATGTCAGTCAACCACTTTCCTTTAAAAACATCGACCAATGAAAACTTCTTCAGGTGAGGCATGCGCAGTTAAATGAATATCCGGGTGAAATAGACTTATGCAGAATTCCATATTGTTCTTTCACTGTTTGGGCTTCACTTTTTGGAGATTAGGCTGAGTATATTTGTAAATAATATGTATATGAAAGACAGTGACTGTTAGAAGTGATTTAATTTTTTATGTATTTTATATTTTATTACTATTTTTTATCACTACGAATCGGTTTGGTTCCTTTTTAGTTTAGCAGGTTTTTTTAAAGCCAAACATCAAGTTTTACCTTTATACTGTTTATTTTTTTAGAAACTTCATTTTTATATATTTCGTTTATTTTAATACAAAGGAAAATATTTGTTGTTTAATGTATTACTTATCTCGTGTTGTTAAGTTTCGTTCGTTATGGTTATGAGCATATTGCATATTTTATTCTTTTCCCGTTGGTTTCTTTAAATAAAAAAATTGTTTTATTTTTATTTTTTAATATACCTTTTACCCACTGTTTAGTGTTTTCTATTTCAGCGGCCTTGGATAAAGGACAAATAAAAATTAGTATAACAGCAACAGAATCGTATCATTCGTATCGTATCTTATATTTTAGCCGTGATTGTGCTTTCGGATTCATAATCATAAAGTCGCAGTCACAGTTAAGAGTCACAGATAATACAAAGTCGCTGTCACAGGTAAGCCTGTGAACAGAAAATCACGGTTTGGTTCATCACTAGAAAAGATGGGACCCGAGTTACGACACTCGATTCTGCGATACCTGCGATCGTTACCACTTTTCTTGGCGCGTCTCGTGTGTCACGGCCTTGAACTTTTACTTCCATCGCGCGTAAAGAAGTTTTACTTCAATAATAATAAAATAAAGTTTTTTTGGATTTTGACATTAATTAAAGTTGTAAACAGACAGGGGATGAAAATGTTATCATTTACTACACTTCATACAGGAAATCAACAGACAAAACATTGTAAAAAAAATTGTATTTATTAAGAAAATCTGAAAAAAATTGCAATCTAACATAATTTAAGGGTAGATAAAAGACTAAAATTTAAAGAAGTTAGTAATGTGTCAACATTCTATAACGGCTGTAAATATAAATTAAATTATATTTAGAATGAGGTCGATAATGATCAATATTTATACTATAAACATACATCTTTTAACATTCAAACTCAATCTTCGAACGGTATTGATTACTCGATAAAATATACTATTCGTTATTTTAATGGTTTAATTAAGTTTTTCTAGAAGTAAAAATTGGCATAGTTTAAATTTTATAGTTTTATGACTCTAAGTCGGAAATTGATGTAGAACTCTATAATAAAATCTATTTTCTTTTGCTTTTTACACCTGATATTTTAATGAAGTTTATAAAATAATTTATATAATTTATTTAATTCAGTTCTTTTATTTATTGTTCAGATAGACTTTACGGTCATAATGAAACTTGTGGTTTGTCAAACTTTAATTATCGGAATTTCTCCAAAAAATTTAACAATTAATTATTGGAATTTGTACGATCATTGTGTATCAAATTCAAGAGTTTTAATTTAATCTTTATGAGAAAAACTGAATACAAAATAAATACTTTACAAAAAAGATGGATATATTTGGCTTTTGAAAAAGCCGATTGGAAAAAGTCGAATAAAGAAATAAAGATCTTAAATAACCAGAACTAGTAAAATAGTCATAATAATATGTAAATATGGTGTCATGTTTGTATTTTTCACAAGAAAATTCAGAATTAAATTGAAAAACAGGACAAGTTCGAGTCGGACTCGCCCACCATGAGAGAGTTAACTCAATTCAAAATTGGATAAAGATATAAAGCTTATTTTTTTTTGTTTTAATTAAAAATATGCGTCTTTCAGATTTTTCTCCACTCTACAAATTAGCAAGAGTTTAAAAAATCTACGAAAATATTTGGTCACCCATACAATCCCCGCGCATACCGTTGCTTAACCTCGATGATTGGTTACTTACTTAAAAACCAGTGGCGGACTAAGGAAGGGGGCCGGAAGGGGCGGTCCGCCCCGGGCCCCGTCTTTTAAGGGGCCTTCAAATCCCAATAAGTAATTTTTTATTCAACTGGCAAACAAGACCAATATGTGTTCAGTAGTTATGAAGCAATTTGTAGGTGGAGTATGCAAACCATACGTATACGCAAACTATAAACAGTATAAATAGAAGCAGATATTTACTTAATTATCAATTATCAGGCCCCAGTAATAATTATCAATGGTATTTTTTATTTAGGAGATTAAAGCAAGGGGTAATTTTCTTTGACTAAAATCTCAAATAATTATTATTTTTTATTATTTTAAAGATTACAATAATTAATTATGAATATAAACTTGAATTTATTTATTTTAGCTTTAAAGTGATATTTCAATGGTTTCATTATTTACTTTTATTGAATAAACATTTTAAATTACCATTGCATAGCATAACTTCTATTCTAGCTTTCTAACCGATCGATGGTGAGTACTGCCGTCTTTAGTATAACGGGAGCCACGAGTCTGGAACAGCGAAGGGGCCCCTCGAATCTTGGAGGACTTACAAAATCGCGATATTTCTCTGGAACGGTCGCGAAAGTAACGCGGCTCATTTGTGGAACCGGTATTTCCATCACTTTGTCATCATAAGTTGCCATTAAATACAAGCGAACATTCGGGGATTTCCCGATCTAATACTGCAGGGCCCGTGAATAGAAATATGTGGCTCGTTAGAAAAAATTATGTTCAATAATTTAATCCCTCTAATTTATTACAGTTGGGGTGGGAACCTTTGGTGTTACAACAGCAAAATGAAACACTAATTCACCACAATACACCAAAACACTTTATTTTTGCACTAGACGCGCCTTTCGCTAACCATGTTGATATCATCAGCAGATGATTAAATCTTTAGAGTTTTGTGTATTGAGGTGAATTATTATTTTAATTTTGCGACCTCTAATTTAGTTGACTATTACTTGTTTTATTACATCAATTGCGTTTTTCGATTTAAAAATATTATTATAAGCTTTAAAAAATTGATGTTATTGTTTTGGGGTTTTGAGTTATCATTGTTTTAAAACAAGATTTATCGATTAAAAATATTTACAATATGACGGCACTTCCGGAAGTACCGGAAGTTGACAGCAACTTTCTTATTTTAAATGGGTGCCCCCCATTTTTATTACATACTTATATTCTCTGTAAAATTCTATGGATATTGACTTTACACTCTGTACCTAACATTAACCATTTTTGAGAAAAAAAAATGTTTAAAAATTTTGGACGAAAAAAACTACCTGCAAAAAAAAATTGTATAGCCTAAAAGTCAAATTTAGCGATTATTGTGACATAAAGAAAAGACATGTGGCTATCTATTTCAAAAATTAAATTGTTCAAATGTCATATAATGTGATGGCGGTAGCTGAATTGCTAACATTACATAATTCATTTTTTTTTCGTTTTTAATCGATAGATCTCGTTGTGAAACAATGATGTGCAAAGAATCTCTGATCTAGATATTGTAGTTCTATATAAACTACTAATGCACGCTCAGCCTGGGACATTCTGTATAAATAGTACCTGAATTTTGTCAACCATTATACATACGTCATTCCATCTTTACAAAATGTGCATTAGAAGTATATCATTATCCGAACAGACCGGGGGCCACATTTGGCTTCGCCGCCCCGGGCCCCCGACATCAGGCTTAGTCCGCCACTGATAAAAACTATATTTTTTATGATTTAATTATTACAGATTTGTAGTTTTCAGATGTTTCCCTATACTTGTAGTACAAGACAGTATTACTTGCCAAATTTCATAGTTCTAGGTCAACGAAAAATATCCTATTAATTTTGATTCCCTTGAGAGTGTCGAAATATACGTTTGTGCGGCATAAACGGCCGTATCTTTTTTTTACGTTAACTTAGAAGTTTGAGTTTTTTCACATCTTCAAGAGATTGTAGATGAAGGGCCGAATTCTGTAACTTTACCGCTAAGCGCTACTTTACCCATTGCGCTAAGCGATTCGAAAACGGCTATCTACCTTAACCAAAGACCTTAACCCTCCACTGGCGTGGTGGGGTCCCGCGGACCCCAAGCGCTATATTAACCTCTTTAAAATGTTTACGTTTAAGAATTAGGCTCCGCCGCGCCATTTACCTTTAAGTTAGAGTACCAATATGCAACTGTTAAAGGCGCACTTGATTTTATCAAGTATTGTTCCTACCAGCGGGGGATACAGTTTCATTGGGGTCTGTGTGGCACCACCGCGCCAAGAATGTTTCATTATTAGGATGGCGGGTAGTCTAAAAAGTGTGCCTCACTGGGACGATAATTTTGAGGAAGCACTAATTGAGTGATCTGATGAACTTAAAGAGGCTTAAGTGAAATGAAGACCATCGAGACATTGATTTTTCTCCGAAGAGTAACCATAGCTCCGATTCTGAATCTCTTACTTATAGAAGAGAGAAAACTGAATAATCAATACCAGAAAAGAAAGAGATGTGGTATATGGCAACTATATGTCAATGAAGAAATGACAAAAAACAAAAATCTCATGAATGCAATGTGCACGATCCAAAGGCGGCAAATGCAAATCCTTTATTAGCATAAACTGTATTTGAAAAAATTATGTCCATTCAAGGTTTGCAGTTTTGTTGAAAATAATTTATGTTTATTACTTTAGCTTCAAATTTCAGTTGTTTGTACTTTTAATAATACGGTAAAATCATAAAATATATATGTTTTTAATTTCTATGGGTTTTTTAGCCAAGTTATATTTCTGTTGTCAAAAATTACTAAAAAATGCGTTTAACTTTATTTTTGTGTCCGTTCTTATTAATTTGTTGAAACTGATGAAACTATTTGTTCCCAAGTTTGAATATATTGTAAACAGTGTTAAAATAACAAGCTTTTTCTAAAAGCTCTTCATCATGTATTTTTAACTGAAAAAAATAAATTGGGGTCCGTGGGACCCCAGCACGCCATAAGCGTTACAAAAATTCACCACGCCAGTTGAGAGTTAAAGGATCATTTTGCTTGTCGAACTGTGAGTAAAAAAAAACTCTGATTTTGTGCGTTCTTTTGCTCTTTAGTGAAATCTGCTTCTTCTTCTATAAATTCCTCAATAAGTAATTGATAATTTACGACTTGGCAGCTATAATTATTGTTCAAGACATCGAAAATGCTGAGAAGCGTTTTAAACATTCACCATAATAATAATAATGATATATCCATAGAAAAATAGGTTGACATAACTCAACAATAGATTATAAAATTCACGTAACATTGGCATTTTTTATTGTTTTATCCACATTTGACTATTAGATACCTGAGAAATTGCGATGCTGCCAATATGTGCTCAACGCGTATCTAG
This sequence comes from Sitophilus oryzae, assembly GCF_002938485.1. NCBI lineage: Eukaryota > Metazoa > Arthropoda > Insecta > Coleoptera > Curculionidae > Sitophilus > Sitophilus oryzae. Next base: position 598,655 of record NW_022146579.1, on the reverse strand, counting down.
AAAACGATTCGCACGACAACGAGAATACTAAAATCGATTACTTGACGTTAGAAGTATCTAGCCCTAGCAGTCAACTATTAAGCTTGACCAATCAGGTTGTGATTATTTGGAGGTCAGTCGTGGTTATTTGGAGGGAGGTCAGGTCAATCGTGGTTATTTGGAGGGTGTTAATTCATTTGTGTTTGTCAAAAACTCTAGCGTGATTGGTCGGGCTTAATAGTTGTCTGCTAGGGCTAGACACAAGTCTTGGCGTTCCGCGAATCGAGTACTTTTTTACGTCGAAGTTCCAGAATTCAGGCCCTGCTAAGTATATGGTTAAAATTCAACGCATTCCCAAGATAAAAGGTCTTACTACTAAACTACTACTATTACTGCGATTACTCGTTGACGAGTATTTGATACGCATCATAAGCTGGTTACGCATGGCGTCTTCTTTCATGAGCTTTTCTGTGACTGAAAAGGCCGATACGTGATGTTATCTCTCTTCCGCACTCCGGACATTCAAAAATCGCATTGCTCTGTTGCCTCTTTACTTTTTAGATGTCGCTGTTAACTGAGTTTACAGTGCTTCTCCATTGCGTTCTATAGTGCGCTGCTTCCTCCCACTGATTCTGCATGCTTATCCCCTTTAAGATTTCATGAAAAATATTCTTGTACCTTTTTAATTGTCCATCCGGTTTCCTCTTACCGTCTACAAGCTCACCGTAAAGAAGAAATTTTGGTAGGTGGTTTTCATGCATCCTGCATACGTGACCAAGTAACCAGCCCATCTTAAGCGGGTTTTAATAGTCATGACTTCAGTGCTCTCCCAGCTAGTTTTTTTCAAGGACGGATACGTTTGAGGCATGGTTGTACCATTTAATTCTTAACAGTTTTCTAAGGTGCCTCTCTCTGTTGCAACTTGTTTAATGCGTTCATGTGCCGGCGGTACGGCACCCAGGTTTCACTCTCATATAACATAGTGGGGATTATTATCGTTCGGTACACTGCAAGTTTCGTTTTTCTGTCCAAGTCATGATTGCAGAAAAAATAGAATTAGTAGCACCTCAAGGGCATTGTGGAAATAAGAAAGGGTTTTCTAGAAAGGGTCTTGACAGACAGACGGACGGACAACAAAATGATCCTATAAGGGTTCCGTTTTTTCCTTTTAAGTTACGGAACCCTAAAAACCAGAAAAATCAGAACCAAATTTAGAAAAATAACTGATTGATTTTACCACCATTTTTATTTTTGCTAATTATAACCCGTAAATTTTTTACTCCAGCCCGTCAACGGAAAAAGATCTTACGATAACGTGACGATAACGGACGTTTTGACACTTTTTTGACAAATTTAATATAACCTTAATAAAAATATAATAGTACAAGGGCTAGCAACGTCAGGAAAACGAGCATTTCAAGAACGCTATATAGGTAGTTCTTTAATATATCTTTTGCTATGCTGGCTATGCTCTCCTGACCAAAGTGCGGGCCGGTAGACTACTGCGCATCACATATGTACAGGGTATCTCATTTTCGTGTGTTTTACGGGATTTCTCGTTTATAAGTAGAGATACAATAATGCGATTTTCACATTATTTTGCTACTTTTTTATGAAACTAAATATGCTACACATATGTTTGTCATAGCCTCCTTAGTTCCTGAAATACAGGGCAAATTTGTGATACGCAGTAGTGAATAGATGTTGAATACAGATATGGGATGCGCATTAGTGAACGCAACGTCTACCGGCAGCCAGACGGTCCACACTCTGTTCAGGAGAGCATAGCAAAAGATATATTAAAGAAACAGCTTTCTTAAAATTCTCGTTGCTAGTGCTTAGCTTATAAGTAAAACAGCGTAATCGTTATGAAAATGAAAATATAAAATGACCCCAATCACAAGCAAATCGTACATCAGATGAACGGAGGCATGAAAATGCAATAAATTTACAAACTGCGTTATTTTCTAACCAATCGAAGTCTTTAAATTCAACCAATAAAATTAATATGGTATCATCGTATCGTTGGATAACGGATGCATGAAAATCAAGCATTTTAAATCTTTAATCGCAACACATCTCTACTAAAAACTAATCAGTTCTTAGCAGCGACAGTAATTAGTTGTGGTAGATAAATAATTACGCGATTGAAGTAGGTCAGACATCTAATTCATTTTTATGTAGATTCCTTCAATTCAATTTGCTACTTTACGATTTGTAATAATCAGTATCTCGACCTAATTCTACCTTCGCAATGCGTTTATTTTCCCAACTTATGTCACGCTTAACCTATTTCGCTCTTGAAACCTGTTAGAATTGCACTAATTAAACAAATTATTTGAAATATTTGTAGCAATAAATATCTCAAAAAAAATCTGTAGGTCAACTTTAATGGCGATCTATTTTCTCAATGGATTTTTTTTTCGTTTTTTTTATTATTTTATTTCTTCCATAATTTGCATTTATTCTGTATAACAGTAATTATTTCATAACGAAAAAATCTCCTTGAAAAACAAGTAGTAATAATTAAGAAATATGCTGGGTTTGTTAAGAAGTTCTTTGTTATAATGAGAATCGCCTATTTGAAAAATAGCAAAGGCTCTGTCAAGAACAAAAATTTTATTCTTCTTCTTACACTGCTATACTCTACAGGCTTGGTGCATTCTCCACCGGTACTGCCACCATCGGGGGTCAAATAGCGAGCATACGAAAAAAGTTTATACAGGTTATTAATTTGTGTATTACTCGCGGCAAGAACTTTATGGTTGAAATATGACAACCTTGGTCCGCTCGTCGAGATACGCCGCGACGCGAAGCGACGAGACGAGTCGGCAGCTTAGGGTAAAAACATAGTAGAGCGACGAGGCTAGAGGCACAGGGACGAGGTAAGCGTCGCGACTTGAATTTGATCGTGTATTGTAATGGAGGCAAACATAGTAAAGAGATTGCCGAAGCGTCAAGCGACGAGACAAGAGAGGAGATGCGCGTCGAGATCAAAATATGATTTCTCGTCGCGTTGACGCTGGAATGCGTGTGGCCTTTTTTAAGTTGATTGGTATCATCAAAGTAAGTAAACCGCCGAGTAGCGACAGTCCCGTTTTCAATTTTCTTTACGGCTGCGCGAAATAAGTAGTCTATCTGTCATATGAAGAAGCGAAGTTGCCATTTATCAAATATCTCTATATACTTTATTTCAAGTATGCCTCAGGCAACGAATAATTTTTTTAATTATTTATTAGCTATAAGATATTTTATACATTCAAATTTAGAAATAAGGATAAAACAAAACAAAAAAAATATGTATAAAACTTTATTATTAATTCCACTTCAAATTATGGGCAGTGTATACCATGTTTATAGGACCACTTCATAAGTTGAGCAGTTAAATACGTAGTCTATCTGTCAAACACGTCAAAAGAGAGAGAAAGAAAATTTGGTCCCACCACATCAAAAGAGCCGACGGTTTCTGTCGCTACTCGGCGATCTACTTACTCTGGTATCATTAAGTAGGAGTACTGCTGGTATTTACTATTAAAAAGTATAGTTACCATTAGTAGTAAGTATATATATTAAGTATAGTTATCATTAAGTAGGAGTACTGCTACAACATTTATCATTAGCAATGGCTGAGAATAATATAATGTTTGTGTGTAATGTTGTGTGTAATATAATGTCCAAACTGTTTGCGTGCTTGATTAATGGGATGTACAGAGTAGTTTCTGTCCAATTCTCTCCCTGCTATAAGTCCGCGAAGCGCCACATTATCGAATAAAATCTCATCTTCACTGTCGGAGAACATTGTACAATTGTACATACTGGTTTGAATTTGGAAAGTCGCGCAATAAATCGCAAGTTTTGTCTCCTTACTATGTACGTGTCTCCTGTCGCGTCGCTTATCTTGTCTCTTACCTCGTCACTGTGCCTTTAGCCGCGTCGCTCCACTATGTTTTTACCCTTAGCTTAGTACTCGTTAGGAATGTAGACAGTGTTGCCATTCTCTTCCCCAATAAGTAACTGTCCAGTTAACAATCTGTATAATAATTATTCTAAAAGTGTTGGGAAGTATAATTTGTGAAAATTAAAAAAAAATTAAAAAAGTCAATATTTTGATATCTTCAGAAGGTTTAACTTGTATTAAGCCGGTCGAATGTGCGAACATTCGAATTATGTACTGCGTCTTGATTTTCAGTGCTGTTGCAGTTCAAAATGGACAGTGAAGAAGAGCAACCATGGTTTGATATGCGAACCGCGTAGGTTTGTAGACTTCATCCCTACCAGCACCCGACTTCAAACTAGCTTTCACTTTATTAAACAACTGGCGGAACATTGCCATCAAAGACTCTTTTTTTTAATTCTAACTTCTAAACTTTGATTTAATATTATTCCAGGCATCAGCCATTTTGTTCCTGTTATTATGATCTGGAATCTGTGGATTCCAAATCACTGGTTCACTCTCGAATAATTGCAAAACCTGCAAAATTGCAAAAACAAAGTTAACTCGCTTGTCCATTCCATTTTGGAGTAAGAAAATGGAAATCAACCCGCCACCAATGCAATACACAAGTGAACTGAGGGGAGCGCGCCGCTACAGCAAAAAAACACGTAAACAAATAGCCGTAGCGTCTGGGAGTAATTCCGAAGTTGACTACGCCGCACTACGAGCTCCTTTGATTCGTGCTAGTTTACCGACAACCGAACCGCAAAAATGACGAAGTACGAATCTTCGTCGAAGGTAACCTCCCACACGCTACGCGAATAAGCTCGAGTACCGAATATTCGCCAAATGTACGTAGTGTCTGGGACCGGCTTTATAATTTATTATTTAAACTAAAAAAACCTTTTAGATTAGTTCAACTACGGTAGCGAGTATAGTTTTAATCACCAGTTTTGTTAGTAAGGTCATAATTGGGGCTATTTCAACTATAACGAAATTTTTTAAAGGTACATAATTATAATTTTAGAAGATATTCATAAAACATTTATCACTAGTCGATTAAAAAAAGTATACTGTAATCGGGAGATTAATATATTTAACAGAAATTGATATTTAAAATATAATTCTAACTAGCTTGACAAACAATGTCTTCTCTCTGGGCCGAAATCAACAAACTCCGACATTCAACTGTTTCCAAAGCCTACTACTCCGCTACTCGCAAAGATCAGCGGACACGGGGTGCAGGCACGGCGTGAAAACGACTGCCTATCATAAGGATCATAGGCGTCGATAACATTCGGCCATTCCTGACTTTTGAGTGTCCTCACTCCTCTGAATCACACTAAAAGGACATAAATAATCAGAACCTTTTAAATGGCATTTTTAAATGCTGAAATAAAAATATTTATTAGTACATTTGGAATTGTCACAACACAACACGACACCTAGTTCAAATTCTTTTTCACTTATTTTTTACTACCCGAACAGCATTATATTACACAAACCGCGTACCTGAGTGTTTTATAGTCTCAATAATTGCACTAGCAAAAAACTAAAATACTTCTTACGATTTCAAAATTATTTTAATGGGTGGCGGCGTAAAATATATACTTATAATTTCTGATTTCTGCCGTTGAAGCGCTGCGGTCGGAATTTGTTGCGGTTGAATTTGTAAATTCAATTTAAAATCAAAATATTAAAGGCAATCAGATACGCATTAATTAAAGAGAAAATGAAAAAAAAAAAAAGAATGAAACCAAAACAATCAAAGTACGCAGTATATTTATTTTTCAGATTTCTCTTTCATTGGCGAGATTTTGTTCAAAAACTTCAAGATCAGAAAGTTAATCCTCATATTCGACTTTTTAAACATTACGAAATTAGATTTATGTCAAAGACTTTTCTATGATTCATCATACATACATGTTATTTCTGGCACTTAGCTGTACCTGATGACCCGTTTTGCCTTATGGGACTTCCATTCTAGATCTAACTTAATAATTTAGAAACGGTTTGGTATTTTTGGTTTGTGCGTGACTAACAATCTCGACCTGTTACGATACATGTGGGTGCAAGAGAACATTAACAATTAGTTTTGCATAATTATTCGGGCGGTCTATCTGTGAGTCGTTGGCGAAGGTCGACATTGAAATTACAAGTGGCGAGATGACCTTTTCGCTATTAGAAAATGGAAAGTGACACTTTGCTCTACTGATCCTGAACTATATACAGCAGAGTATGAGAATGAATTAGGGATGCCAACGATATCGATTGATGTTTACCGTCGATGTTCTTTTATTACAAACTATCTTTTCAGATGTTTTTCCAACGATGTTTTGTATATTGACATTATTTAAAGTTCCTAGCAGAGGCAAGGTTTCCATTGATACGGGTGGGTAGTTCAATTTCAATTATTTAATGTGTGTATTCGTCGAGCTTTATAGATAACGCTAAGACCTACCTCTAAACGTTAAAAATAAAAATATCTAGACAGCTCGATGATGCGACTGTCCTCGTTACATCTTGAAAGCCGCCGAACGCGAGCCGGGGTCAGCGAACTTTCCGGCCGCGATTACGTTCTCAGCCGTCTCCCATTCGCTGTTCAGTCGGTGGGTGATGCGGATTTTTAAACACATCTTGTTCGCGGTATAAAATAAAAAATATAGTCGCGCGTCGCGATGACCGATTCTGAGTGCGGCTGTAAAATAGAAATAATTTTGCAATCATCCTTCACAGTTCTAGGGTTTATTCTGGAAAAAATATAAACTATTGATATATCGGGTGCGTCTCAGGCCCCCTACGTGGCTCACTACTGCCTGGTGGCTCACTACTATATAACTTTTTTATTTTTTCAGATAGAAAAACGAGATTTGGTATGTTACCATCGGTATTTTTTTACTATATTCGATAGAAAATGTCACTCTGAATAGAATGACATATCATATGTCAACTTTTGACATTTTCGGATATGGTTTATTTGAAATTATAACATGCGGTTCACAGTGGTGAAGCTATGGGGTGTTGGGGGGAGGGGATGGTGGGGGATGCACCCCCCAATGTATAATTGAGTTTGGAAATTAGTCATGACAACGCGACGTTTAAATCCCAAATTAAAAATATTAAGGATGGTACGATTTTATTTAAATTTTAGAGTTGTCATAACTATAATTATTTATGCATGTTATAATGTTCAATAATGTTAAATTTAAGTTTTAAATTAATAAAACAATTTTTTTAAAACTAGGGTTTTTATTCCTATCACGATACATTATTACATGTATTATGGCCTCTAAAAAATAGTAGGAAGTTGGGAAAATTGCTTACACTAAAATGGAAGTTGGGAAAATTGCTTACACAAAAAATGCACGACACTAAAAACATTAGACAATCAAATCTATTTTTACAGGGTCCCTTGATTAAAAATTAGTGTTTTAACATAGCCATAGCACTCAAATTTAAAATACGATTTTTATTAAGCGAACATATCAAATTTCAAACAAAGTAAAAAAAATACCGAGGGTGCCATTTAAAAATCAAAATTTGCAGTCATTTACGATGAAACAAGAGGTGACCAAAAACAATTGAATACGTCAATCAATCCTAATTTAGGTCATATACTACCATACCAAGTCTCGTTTCTTTATCTGAAAAAATAAAAAAAAGTTATAGGTTATAGGGGTGAGCCACTTTTGAGACGCACCCGGTATAACCTCCAAAGCTAATATTTTGAATATTAATACTAAATTACAACGTGTATTCGTCATTTTAGTGAAAATGTTTATAAAAGTGAATACTGGGTAGCTATGTGGTTGTAAGGCACTCAGTAAACTTTTCCTTGGCCTTGTCTACTATTTACTATTTTATCTACAGATACGCTCACAGCTTTTTTTCACCTAAATTTAGTTCTTTTTTTAAATTGGTATGATTATTTTTTTAAATTGGTGTGATTATTTTTTTAACCTGTTATTTATTTTTTTACCTTCAAAATTAGAGACTTTGTTAAGTGAAACTTCTTCACGCGCAATGGAAGTAAAAATTGAAGGCCGTGATACACGAGCTAGCGTTACGACAGGCATCACGAAAAGTGGTAACGATCGAAAAAGTGGTAAGCCAATGAGGAAGTTGAGATGGGACTTTGGAGTGTCGTAACTCTGGCCATATGTGAGCTAGGGGGTTGAAACTCGTAATATAGATGGGGATCGAAGAGCCCCATCATTTCATGATATTTTAACGACGTTTCGTGCATTATGAAAACCCCATCATCAATGGCGAAAAAATCGGCCGATTTAAATGAAATTTGGTATGTTCATAGATTGGACCAAGGCCAACTTGACCGTCTTGACTTGTACAACACGTGTCACTGTGACAGTTAGTTTTAACGTAAGAAACGTCAAAACTTGATGTCGTCCGATCGCGACCAACTTGGTGAGTAGGCTATGTGAGCAACGGTGCACACGGTCCCACCCTGCAAAATTGGTTACGACGTTTCGTTTACATCCTCATAAGGGTGGGACTAAGGATTTGATATTGAAGAAAAGTGTGGGTCGATTTCGACATAATTCAGAATGGGCTACAGGATGAATAGGCCAGCTCCAGCCAAAGACACTCTGCATATTTCACGTATTATTTACACATATTTGGTGTTAAATGAAGAACCAAAAATCGTCATTTATCACCAGAGTTCTTGTTTTCTTTACCTTAAAACTCATTAACTAAATGATATTTAATTTTTGTTATTTTCCAACAATTTGTAAATTCAGCTGGCATTAAATAATGTTTGTTGTTATTATTTATTTCGATAGGTCTGGGAATTATTTCGGGAAAACCAAGCCTTTCAATTTAATTCGACCACTTCATTTGCCAATTATTTAAATTACTTTTACACGATCGCACTTTTGTTATGGGGAATGGCCAAAATGTCGGTCGCTCTTTAAATTGTCGCTAACACGCAATGAAATTGTTAATGGTTTACGACTACACACATATGTATGCTTGACATTTTAAACAAATTTTATGAATCCGACGTAATTACACTTGTAAGAAGGCTCGATTGATGTAACAAAAAGACCGATTTGGAATTTATTACATGAATGGTGCTTGTTGAAAACTGTAAATAATTTTTGGTTACTTACACCGTATACGATCGAAAAAAAACCACGACAGCGATGGCTATGGAATGAAGATATAGTCATTTTGTATGTAAAATTATATTGGGAATGTCATCGATCGTGATTTACAAGCTAACTGGACGCCTTTTTTTATCATACGGTATACCGGGTGCGTCTCAAAAGTGGCTCACCCCCTATAACTTTTTTATTTTTTCAGATAAAAAAACGAGATTTGGTATGTTAGTATATGACATAAATTAGGATTGACTGACGTATTCAATTGTTTTCCGTCACTTCCTGTTTCACCGGAAATGACTACAACTTTGGATTTTTAAATGGCGCCCTCGGTATTTTTTTACTTTACTGGATAAAAAATAACATTCTGAATAGAATGACACATCATATGTCAACTTTTGACATTTTCGCATATGGTTTTTTTGACATTATGACTTGCGGTTCGTAACGGAAATTTGACTCGGAATACCAAGTGTGTGGTATCAAATTATTCGTAAAAAAATGCTTTTTCCAAATATGCTAATGAGCCACCCTCGTTCCCTTTGAAAAAATTGAGATGTGATTAAAAATACGATTTGAGCATTTTCTAACTGGCCAGGACAAGACACTAAAAATATTAGACGATCAAATCTATTTTTCCAAGGCTCCCTGATTAAGAATTAGTGTTTTTAACATAGCCATGGCACTCTAGATTGAATTTTAAAATACGATTTTTTATTAAGCGAGAATGTCAAAAGTTGACATATGATATGTCATTCTATTCAGAATGTCATTTTCTATTAAATAAAATAAAAAAAATACCGAGGGTGCCATTTAAAAATCGAAAGTTGTAGTCATTTCCGGTAAAACAGAAAGTGACCAAAAAAAATTTGAATACGTCAATCAATCCTAATTTATGTCATATACTAACATACCAAATCTCGTTTTTTTATCTGAAAAAATAAAAAAGTTATAGGGGTAAGCCACTTTTGAGACGCACCCGGTATACAAAATGATAAACTGAAGAATTTCTGGGGAATACCATAGAAAAAAAAATCCAGAAGAACCAACAGATATTTAAATGCCGTATTACGGTGTTGCTAAGTGTGGACTCAAGAAGGGCGAGGGTATAGAGCGGAAGGATCTAGACTTCGCAGAGAAACCAGAACCAGCCCTTCAAGATCGCCGATTAAGAATTTTGGCTCTCAGAGATCGCGAACACTCACACCATTGCAGATCAGTGGCCTCGCTCGAAGAACATATATATACCCCAAGAGGACATCGACGCATTGCAAAAATCAATGCATTTGCAAAAATCTACCTTCAAATTAGTAAAATTGATAATACAGGCCCATAGAAAGCTACAATCATGCTACAATTAAAATACTAGCAAAAATGTGATTGTGTCATTGTCAAATTCGGTGTCACATTTTCTTCTTCTTCTTTCTTCTCAAACTCTCCTTTTCAGGAGAGAGTTGCGTCGCCTAGGCTGCTAGGGCCATTCTGGCAAAGTACTTTTCTGCTTTTCTTTTTTATGAGTGGTCACGTTTTATGGACTTTCACTGATTTATCCTTCCTTCTTAACGACTAACAGTTATTGAGGCAGGCTATTAAACAGGTTGCTTTAAGCTCTGCGACTATTCAGTTATGCATGCGTTCTACGAGATTCACATTTTATTTACAAAAATTTGAAGGTACCAAACAGAGTAATTTTGTATAAAATAATTATAAATTTTGCTAAACCAAACCAAACTTCTAAAAAAGTTACGATGATTAAACGGCATGTTGTTGGAAATAGTATTCCTGCTGTGTTAGATATGTTCGCAGCTCAGTCTCTGGAAATCCTATACCTAATAAGTCAACAGTTTAAAGAATAAACCAGAGATTTGAAATTAAATTAAAGGCACAAAGGTATTATGCACATGGAAGTGAGAAGGCAAATATAATTGAACAGGAAGAAAATAACAATGACTTCAATATTATATTCATGTTGAAGAAAAGAAAAACATTTACTCTCTTGTATTGGAGATACAGTAGGAAAAGACCACAGGATCTTTCGCCGAACGACTTCTTCCTGTGGAGAACACTCAAAACCTGTCTTTGTTGGCATATTAAATACAGAAATTTAGGTGGACTGAAAACGACACCTCTGTAGAATGCTAAAGATTCTCCCCTTAACAGTTTCGTATTGTGAGGCGTGAATTTCACAATCATTTGGAGTATTGTTTGGCTGTGAATGGGGAATTATGCAAACCTTTTATTAATTAGTATAGTTTAATAAAGTTCCTTGTGTTACAAATATTTCGATTATCCCTTTCGATATTGTGGATGTAACACACAGTCATGCACCGCGAATACGATTATCAGTTCAACTAATTCTTTTGTAGATGTTCATTCAAATTCAGAAAAAAATAACCACCTTTTTCAAAAGATTCCACAGAAATTTTTGTAAACAAAAAAAAATGTGACATCGAATTTTACATAACAAAATCATATTTTTGCTGGTATTTTTATTATAGCTTTCTCTGGACCGTATTATAAATTTTTAGTAATTTCAAGGTAGATTTTGGTTTGGCAAATAACTTTTAAATGCCTATTCCAAATAAAACGAAATTCTAGACGACAGTACAACTTTAACGCCTATTCAAAAAAGTCTAATACAATTTTTGCATAAAATAATCTGGGGAGTTAGGAGAATATTTGACCTTTTTAAAATTTACATGGGGTTTCCTATGTCCCACGTTCCGATGCACTACATGGTATATATATATATATATATAAAATTTACATAGGGTATATATATATATATATATATATATATATATATATAGGTGTACTCCTTTTTTTGTCACAGAGTATATTATCTTAAAATATCCTAAAACATAAAAGACTTGAAGCTATGCCAAACGTGCCAAAATGTCAAATATCGTTTTATATGTCGTATGGATTGAAATACATTGAACACCTGATGTTTCTTTCACCTTGATCCAACAGCTGATACATAATACTGTTCAATAATAAACAGAGTTTAAAAATATCTGTATTATTGTCCCAGTCAATACGATAACAAGTTATATAAATATCTATATATTGTGGCTAACAAGGACTATTTTTTATATTGCTAATTATTAATCCTAATAAATGTTTAATCCCAATATATTATAACTTGTTTTAGTATTTTTTATACATCTGTTTTACACAAAAACATTTGTAAATTAATAAAATTTATACTGTACAATCAAAAAAGCTTTATGGTCAAGCGAGATTTGATTTTTACTGTTAAAATAATATCAATTTCCAATGCAAATTCTTCTTTCAATAAAAATATTAGGAGAGAGTATTACTAATTTTCTGACAATCATTGGTTTACAATAGAAAAAAGATCCCTCGATTAAACATATTTTCACTATGGTGGAACCGGAAGTACCGGAATCTGACAGCAACTTTTTTATTTTTCAATTTTAACGGATATCCCCATTTTTCCAGATAGTTATAGAGTTAGATATCTTATAGAGTTAAACTTTCTGTAAAATATAATGAATTTTGATATAAAACACTCTATATGCAAAATTAGCCGTTTTTGAGACAGAAAATATTTAAAATTTTTAGATCAATCTCTCAAAGAAAAGTTGTATAGCTCAACCGTTGATTAAAGAAATAACAAGATGCGCAACCTTATGGGCGATTTCGTGGCACAAAACATGACCGAGATGTAGCTGGCGTTGCCGTCAGCCTGTCCTGTTTTAGTTTACATCGTCTAAAGTTCGATCTAAATCGATCTGCGCAGCTGCGCGCTGATAGTACTTTACAGCGCAGCGGATAAATAATACTGTACCGTAGTTCTGTTTTTCGTTGACAAAGTGTTTGTTGCCAATTTAATAACAATTTAATATAATATTATATGATTAAACAAAGAACGGCATCAGAGTTAGCTTGGAAATGAAGATCGCTGTTATTTCAACTGTAAAATATTATCGTAAATGTCAATAATCGCCATTTCCAAGCCAACTAAATAACTTTTTTCGATAATACGTTTTGTTGTTTATTCTCTGTTTAACACGAATAAATTTTCAATACACAAACGCGGATTTTTCATTGAAAGATATTTTCGTCAAACGTATTACAGATATAGTCTGTCCAACGACAAGATCCTTAACAGTGATAGACGTTTTAATTTCAAAGTAGTTTATTTTATTTTACAAAGAAATAAGTTGGTAGAACTGGAACGCATAGCAGGAAATTAATATATTTAAAATTTGACTGACAAGTGATTATTTCAAAATATTGTGAAAAAACTGTATAAAACTAAAAAAATGTAATCGAGTTATTTTATTTAACAAAAAACGGTATGTGGTAAGACGAAACAGACAAGAACAAGACACCACATCCACATACCAAAAAAATATAAAAAGAACTATTTCTTACTTTCAAGCTTCATGAAACTTCCCGCATTTATGATTATATTTATCAATATAACCAGGGGCGTATACAGAAATTTATTTTAGGGGGGGCCCAAATAAAAAATAATGCAAAATATGCCTTTTAAGGCGCCATTTTTACCAAAAAAACTAATATTTAACCCAATTTACAGATTTTAGGGGGGGCCCGGGCCCCATGGGCCCCCCCTCTGTATCCGCCACTGAATATAACTTATGTACATAATATTTGACAGGAATAAATAAAACAACATAAATAAAACAAACTATTTTATTAATAATAACACTTACCAAATTTTATACCTTAAAGGTTGATTAAATAATGTTAATCTTAATTTTTTTAAACCAGTACCTTTTGACATTATGTTTCTGCAGTACTAAAATCCATTATTTACCTATCGTGTGATGTCGATATTTTACAGCTACTCCAGTTTTTAGTATGTGTTTAGTATGATCCTTCTACCATATACGAGATGCACTTATCTACGACGAGACGGTATACAAACTTTATCGATGGTAACTTCACTGGTGTATAGACTTTCTGCCTGGGCAGCGAGTATTAACCATAAACTGTGCTCTGGGTCTACAGTTAATTTTCACTCGATTTTTCCTCCACTTGACTTCAAAAGACACAAAACACACGTAATAATACGAATCAAAATGCATCATCTTCCAAAACGCAGGGTATTTGACAAAAGTTGACACAAAATTATAATCCATAATTTGGCAAGACTTTGACAAGCGTCAAAAATGACAAAAATCTAAAGGCGAGTTCATACGCATCGGCGTCCGTTTGTCGTTCATCGTTCCGTCAAACCAATAAAATTGTTAAATAAAAAGTACGATCTGTCATTTTTTAAATAAACCAATAAAACTGGTTAAAAACAACAAGACACGACGCATGACGGATTTATATTTAAACCCATCCATAATTAACTTAAAAATTATTAGAAACTTTTTTAGTAAAATAAATAGATTGGTATGGGACGTCATCTGCTTTTCTTCTGTCATCGTCTGTCGAAATCTTACTTGAGAAAAAAAACAGAGTATATTACACATTTCAATATGGCAACACTGTCGCTTTCAATTCCACACCGTCTGTCCGAAATGCCTTCGCTGGCCGAATTAGAGAAAATAAGTGTTTAATGCGTTGGCCGCAGAACAATTGGTGGTTCCACCGTACAGCATTTGAGACGTAAGGGGAAATCAAATCAGCCTTGTCACGAATTCGCCCATTAGGTTGCGTATCTTCCCAATTCTTTCAATTAACGGCTCAATCGTCTAAATTAGTGATAGTTACAAACACTGTACCTTAAAGAGAAGGCATGTGGCTATTATTTCAAAAACAAAATTTCCAAAAAGTCTTACGTCATTGGCTGTAGCTGACAGCAATATAACACAAAATATCACAATTAATTCATGAAAAAGTTATCACAACTCTTTTTATTCAAATGGAATGCACTTTTTTATTTCATCAGCCAATACTTATTTATTCCCTATTAATTTATATCATGTTCCTATATATCAAGTAACACTGTTTTCAAGTTATATAGAATTTAATTTTAAAACATCTTTTTTCTTAATTTTCAAATGCAAGCTCTGCCATCGACACCCTGTATAAGAAATCCGGTCAATGGGATTCAAGGAAAATATTGTCTAAGAAACGATGGCATCTAAGCAGGCCAGGGCTAATCAAAATATGGGAGATCTTCCAAGTTTAAGGTTGATCTGTGGGCGTGCAACAAAACAATGTCGAATTTTGTCGGTTTGTTCAAGTTCAGGGAATTTTCCTTCGGTTAACTTGGGTCAATGTTATGCTTTTTAATTGAATACATCTTTTTTCTTAATCAAAGTCTACAGGGTGGTCCGAACTGTATTCCGGAAACTTCGGTAGCATATTGTGCAGATAAAAATAAGTAAAAAAGTCCTAAAATGCTTACTTTCGGAGATACAGAGTGTAGAAGTTTCATTTTTACTTCGATTTTTTCCAAATAATTTATGAAGTAATGTAAATATTTTGATGAAAATTGGTGCCTGCGAGTTTTTTGACAAGAGAATTTTAATTTAATTTTTTCATATCGACATCAAAATCAAATTTCTCATGTCAAAAAACTTACAGACACCAATTTGCATCCAAATATTGACGTTACTTCAGAAATTATTTGCAAAAAATCAAAATAAAAATGAAACTTCTACATCCTGTATCTCCGAAACTAAGCATTTTAGAGCATATATTTATACGAAGTTTTTTACTTATTTTTATCTGCAGAATATGTTGCCGAAGTTTCCGGAATACAGTTCGAACCACCCTGTGTTATAAAATAAAGACGGAGAATAAAATAAGATCTAAATAGATTATACAAACTATTTATAACTGGATTGGACCGATTTAAATGATCTCTGATTTGTTGGATTCTTCTCCACCCCGAATAGCAGAATAGCTATTAAAATATCGGAAAAATTAACGGAACAAAAAGTTATACAGAAGATTACTTAATTTTTAAATAAATTGAAACGCAACGTAATAATAAAATATAAGTTTAATATACGTTACTGAGATTGTGTTGTTCGCCTGAAGAGTATTATAGGCTTGGTGCATTCTCTGACGGTACTGCCACCATCGGAGAATATCGTAAACAACTAGTATAAACAACCCATAGACCATATTTTATCAGCCTGTGGGATATTAGCAAGAACAAAGTATTTAAAAAGGCATAATCAAGTGGCAGGTATTATTCATCAGAGCTTACTGATTCAAACAGGAATTAACGCTGATTCGTGGTACACCGTGACGAGCCGGGGCCGTGCGACGGTGAAGGCACGGCCAAACATTGTCAAATGTTATTTAAGGTTGATTCATGGTACACCGTGACGGGCCGGGGCCGTGCGACGGTGAAGGCACGGCCAAACATTGTCAAATGTTATTTATACTTATGCATTCATGCTAAGCCGAGCACGGGCCGAGCTGCGCCGGAACGCGTCCGTGCCCCGTCCGAGAAATGTCGGTGTACATTTTTCCTCGGATCCGCTACGGTCCGGCCCCGTTGCGGCAAACATAAATGAGTCGCCCGGGCTAAATACTTCGTTCGTCTACGGGCCTATAGCACAGAATAGATATCAACCAGAAACCTAACTGGAGCTGAAATCCGTGACGTTTCACGAATTGGGCCGCCATTTAATAGCGGTAGAACACAGAGACGTACTTAATAAATTTCCGTTGAATGTATACAGAGTCGTATTTATTTTTTTGTTGTAAATTGAAAAGTATAGAATTAATTAATATCATTCGGCAGTTAATAAAACTACTGCTTAAAACTTTAATAGGTGAGTTTGTTAAAGTTAAAAGTAAAGGCTAATTTGTTTAAGATGCTGTAATATTGGTTTAGTACAAATGTCCCAACATATTTTATGGAGTAATATTTTTAATGTAAAACTTATTGCCAGCGATAAAAAACACTGCATTAGTAAACCATTAGAGATATCGCGGTATAAAAATAGTTTATATTTTTAAACGATTTTATTTAACTTTACCATACCTTTGTTTGTTGCAAATCTGGCAGCAGCTTTATTGATCACTTCTATTATCCCAATTTTTCCGAAATGTTGCACACGTATTGAGTTCCGGTGACACTTTTATAATATTTTTGAAGAAAAAAAATCAAATTAGCGGATCCAATATGGCGGATTTTTTAATATAAGAAGAGATTTGGTTGAAATTTAAAACTTTGGGTTCTTTATAAGGACGCTTGAGATACTTACCTTCAATTGGCCCGTTTTAAAACATCCTGTAAAGATAGGGTAGGTGTTCATTTAAGTTTCAAACGAAATAAATAAACAAGCTAACATCAGCGGTGGGATTCTGTAAGCTCCAGTAGCAAGAAATTTCCTGTCTAGCCTATGCTATTTGTATACGATTGATGAGTCACTAGACAGAAAATATGTTTACAGAATCGCTAGCCAGAATACTTAGGTATTTATTCATGCCTCCATATAATTAGTTTTGTTTTTATTGGCTGTTTTAAAATTAAGGTTTATCTTTTTTAATGTATAATACAATTTCATAAAAGCAGATATAATTTAGTTACATATTTTAGGGAAAACTAGTACATGGATGTTTGAAATTAATTTATTTGCATATTATATATATTTCTTTAATAAAATGTCTTGTCCCATATTCTTCATAATATTTACTAAAAACAGGTTCTAATGAAGAAACATAAGATACAAAATTGTCTGTGACATCTGAAGATTGCCAAAAATATCTAAATTATTATTTTCACTCTTTATTATTTTCATAGGCACGTAAATGGCAAAACAACGATGTATCATCTAACTCACTGTGTGCCTTTGCATATTTGGTACATATATCACATGAATGTATACTCAAACATTTTTTTATTAAATATTCACAAACGTATCGTAAAACATTTTGCGTCCTGGCGAAACATAACTCCGGCTTTTGCACATTCTTGAGGCACAAACTGAACCAGTAGTCTTTGAAGTTATTATAAATAATGTACCTAGCACAACAAATATTTAATAACTATTCCAGACTATTCGCTCCGTTCAGTTATAAAACAACACAAACTACAATATTCAATATTTACGAAAGACGAACAGCTACTGCTCTCAGCAAAACGCAAAACATAAGTGAACTGCGAACGCCAGTGCGTTGACAGGTTCTACCGCTATTTTTAGGTTAGGCGATGTTTCCCGCGCAAACTATAAGTTAGGCTTCTGGTTGATATCTATTCTTGTGCCTATAGCGACTGTTTTCTAGCAGTGTTGCCGCACCCAACTTTTAGCGCGTACCACATTATAAAGTAAAAATGTACCACTTTGGTACAATTTTTTAAAGCACAACAAAATACATCTGCAAATGACTTTAACCGGTTTGGTCGCTGTGAATTTCTTCATAAATTTCTACATAAAAAAACTTCCTGGAGAAAGACACAAATCGAGACGAAAAACATGAAATAGAAATTCAGAAAACCCAATTATAAGTATGTATAGGTTGAAGAATTCTAAGTAATTCTAATACTACACACAATACTTGGAAAACTTAAATTTTATTTAAAAAAAACGCAAATATAGAAGCATGTTAGAAACAGTAAATTTTCAAGTTTTTTCTTCGGGTTATTTAATATAGGCAACGCTATAGACATTACAACGTTTATAATACGTCGTTAATTAATGCGGATTTTCTCCGAATGGTATCGGTAAGCGCGTTTAATGCAATATCAACGACAATAATTATTAAATATCTATTCAATTTCGGTGCGCGTGGGAAATAATTATTGTACCAAATCATCCTGGATTTGAAAATGTAGTACTACTGTACCAAATAGAATTAAAAGTATCAAATTTGGTACAAATGTACCACTGCGGCAACACTGTTTTCTAGAATATAATCGGCACGGACATGATCCCCGTTGTCCACTCGGTGTAGCATATATTGAAGGCCCTGACGTGGCTCGGTGTCTACTTTACGGAACGTGCCCGGCTCGGGTACGGCCCGGTGTACCATGAATCAGCCTTTAAGGAAGATACACCATATTATCAATACGACCCGGCCGAGTGCATTGGCGTAACTACAGGAGAGCCCGGGGGTGCCGCCCCCAGTTACTGCTGGGCACCCCCCAGAGAAATCCTGAATTATGACTCTTGGCTACGTATTAATTTTTATTTGCTTGTGATGCAGTAAAAATGACGTTTTTTAGTTTTGTTTAGTTAATATTATTTTGTTGTGTTCAAAAAATGTGTTAATTTTTATTTTTTTAGAAAATTTGTAGGTGTTTAAGTAATCTACGGGAACACGGTTTGATAACCAAGTCTATGAAATTTATTGATAGAGAATTCATGTAAACAGTTTATTCAAAAAATGTGTTTTTTTAAATTATTTTTCATTTTTTAAAAAACAAAAGCCCTAGGCCCCCCCAGGCCCACCTCAGGATAAATTGCTAGTTACGCTAATGGGCCAGTGTTGAGGATGATTCGAGATATAAAGTATACTGGCATAGGACTATACTTACCGACCAAATAGTGAGTCATAATAGGCCTGACATTACTCTGGTAGATAAAGAGAAAAAAATTACTTACCTGATTGAAATGTCAATTCCTGCAAATAATAATATACATCAGAAATATCAAGAAAAAATAGAGAAATACAGTAAACTTCGAGAAGAAGTGCAAAAAATATGAGATATGATAAAGGTAATTGTGGTCCCAATAATTATGTCGTCGACGGGCTTAGTACCAAGTCATCTAAAGAATAGTTTAAAAATAATAAATTTGTCTGAAGATATTATCTCAACAATGCAGAAAGCTACTATACTTCAATCTACATCAATGGTCCGATCTTTCTTGGCCAACTAAAAGTGAGAGTTCTTGCTAACCATTCCTCAACACACTACCCAATAAGAAGAAAAAAAATGAGATAAATCTATTATTGAAAAAGATATTAGCATAGTTTAAAAAACATGCTACAAAATTATGTTTGGAACTATTACTATTCATGTTATTTACGTAATCCGTTATACAAAATCTGCATGCACTAAATCTATTTTATCTACAATTAAATGATTTTCTTGTCAGACTAATGGTAATAAGCAACACTTTATTATATTAGCTAAGTTGCGTGTCGGATGCAAATCTATCATCAGTTGGCCAGTCCGTAACCTATATACTAATTAACCATAACGAAGCTTATAGTATATTTTAGTAGAAAGGCCACGATTTTGGGAGCACTGTAATTATATACTCTAAAAATATAATTTAATAATTTACAAAAAATGTTATTAGTAGATAGGTATGTAATAAATCTATACCAATATATAAAATCCTTAAGTGACTGACATACTGATTAATCACGTTCCTGCTCAAACCACTCAACGTAAGAAGCTCAATTTTGGCATACAGGTTGATTCTAGGGTGTAGAGGTTCGATAAGAAGGGATTTTTCGAAATTCCAGTTCCAAGAGGGTGAAACCACCCCTCAAATATTACAATATTTTTTATTTAAAAAACGGTCAAGTTTCCGAAAAAATGCTTAAACACGTATACTTTATTTTGTTTTTTTACATATTTTAAGATTTTTTAAAAATGTATACAGGGTGTTCCGAAAAATCTGGTCATTGATTAATCATGATCCTGTTTAAAGCGCTCGACGTAAAAAGCGGGTTTTTGGAAAACAGATTGACTTTAGGGTGTAGAGGTTCGATAAGAAGGGATTTTTCGAAACTCGAATTCTAAGGGGGTGAAACTATCCCTCAAATATTAAAATATTTTTTATTTAAAAACCGGTGAGTTTTTCGGAAAAACTCTTAAACACGTATATTTTATTTTGTTGTTTTACATATTTTAAGATTTTTTATAAATTTATACAGGGTGTTTCATAAAATATGACCACTGAGTAATCACGATTCTGCTTAAATTGCTTGACGTTTAAAGCTGATTTTTGGCAAACGGATTGACTGTGGGGTGTAGAGGTTCGATAAGGAGGGGTTTCTCGAATCTCAAATTCCAAGAGGGTGAAAATGGCCCTCCAATATTACAATATTTGTTATTTAAAAAACGGTTAATCTTTCGGGAAAACGCTTGTGCAAGCATAATTTATTTGGTTTTTTTACATATTTTGAAATTTTTTAAAAAATCATACAGGGTGTTCCAAAAAGTTGGGTAATTTCTTAACCACGATTCTGCTTAAATTGCTTGACGTAAAAAACTTATTTTTGGCAAACGGATTTTTCGAAGTCAAATTCCAACGAGATGAAACTACCCCTCAAATATTACCAAGTTATATAATAATATCGCCATATTGTTTTTTCTCATGCTGACATAAATGTGAGAAAATTTTATCCAGTTTGTATGTTATCGGAAATTCTTGCTTTGCTTTATCATCACCATTACAAATGATTAATTCGACGCGAACGAAGTCGCTGGTACACGCTAGTTCTATATATATATAGAACTATATATAGTTATAGTTCTATAGTTATATATAGTTATAATTCTATAGCTATATATAGTTATAGAACTATATATAGTTATAGTTCGAATAGTTCTATATATATATAGAAATATAGTAGTATATTTAATTTAATGAAATAAAATATCTTCTTCTTCTTCTGACAGTGTCTTTAATTTTAAAGTTTTGCCATATTACATTGAGCGTTATAGTTGTCGTGCAATTGTCCAAGTCATTATAATTATCTTAGAAATAAAGATGACTATACTTGATATGATCATTGCTAATAGGTAATTGATTACCTAACATTATTGATTGTGGAATAGGTACTTCCATTGACACTAACTAAAGTAACTGACTTGGTTTTATTTGAGATCTTAGCTTTTTACAGTGCTAGACTTGCAATTTTTTTTTTTTAGGGGGTCAAAATACTAATAACCAGAAAACATCATAAACATTAACGTTTCTTTTCTTAAATTCGAATGAGTGGCAACCTCTAATCAGTTATACAGGAGCATTTTTTAGCATTTCAGCAAGACGGTGGCTCCACCTCATTATTTTCTTTACAATTCACAACCTAAATGAGAGATTTCCGGGTACATAGATTGGCAGAAGGGGACCAATTGAATAGCCTCCAAGATCACCGGATTTAACACCCTTAGATTTCTTTCTTTGGGGACATCTTAAATCCATTGTTTATAGAACACAGCCTACTGATATTGATGATCTTAAAAGGCGAATTACAGCAGAATGCCGGTCAATTCCCGGTGAAGTTTTCCGAAATGTTAGAGAGGAGTTTGAAAACACAGTTTATTATTGTTAACAGGAAAATGGACAACATTCTGAACAACTTATAAGATAGGGTGTAAGTGGTGAAATGTGATCTACTAATCTTTTGTGCTCTAAGGAAATCCATTGCAATAATTTTTGTGTAAACACTAGACTGAAAACCAAAATCTCAATGCAGGCATGTTTAATTGTTTCTGCAACTTTTAAACGTGATTATTCGGAAACCACTCGACAAAAAGCAACAAAGTAGGATACCACTGAAAAGATAATTAAACGCCCTTTAAAACGATGTGCCACTTGACCCCCATTTCCATTTAGGATTGTAAAGGTGACATCTCCCCTTTCTAGGGGGTTAAAAGAAAAAGGCTAACAATATTAATTTAAAGTGTCCTCCTTACAAATAAAATTGACGTGTATTTCTGATTTTTCATATTTTTAACTGCAATAAAGATATTAAGGGTGGGAAGTTTTAAAATTGACACACTGTATATATTATTAATTATATCATATAACTTGTACAATTATCTGATTTTATCAGATATTATAGATTTATTACATCTAGAAGTTAATAAATCAAAAGCTGTAGCCGTTATTACCACTAAAAAAGTGTTAAGGAATGTAATATTTTCTGAATGAATTCATTTCAATTAATATTAATTGAAGGCCATCCTGTAAAAACCCACAAAACAAAATAGTATAAAACGGTACGGAAGAAAGCAAGCTAATAACAAAATTGTATTTTTTATTTAATTGACAATTTTCATTGTGTAATTATTAAAAAAATACCTGCCTATAATTTCAAATATAACAGTTACCTATGTTATTTCTGGTTGTTTTAAGATTTAAACAGAGATTTGGAGGTAAGGAGAATGAGCTTCGACGAGTGCGTATCCAAAAATGCTCTTACGCCATGGTGTACAGGGTGGGTCAAATTCGACGCTTTTAAATGGAAACACCCTTTTCTATAGGAGATAGACAAAAACTAATATCGGTGTCTGGAGCTCAATTTCTGTCAAAAACATGATGGTGAAAACCGCATATCGATATCTGCTACCGTTTCGGAGTTATGGGGTGTTTTTCAAAAATATGCATTTTTAACAAATCTCTGTAACTTTTTTGCTAAGGAAAATTTTGTATTTTTATGAAAACATTTCTAAAAAACCTTTTTACGTAGAATTTAATAGTTTAAGTATAATTTTTTTAAAATTAATATTTTAAGTATTATCAACAAAAAATTTGATTTTTATATGGGACACCCTGTATATTTTTAATTTATTGAAAAGAATTTAAAATTACCTTTCCAAAAATATAACACACTTGATATTTTGCTCGATTCCTCTTCGAGATATAGAGTATATAAAAATTCGCCGGCTTTAAATAAGTAGGATTTGAACGGCACCGGCTAGGTAAAAATTCTAGCTGTGAGCATCAATTAAAACGAAAATAATATTTGCTACGGGTGAGGCAGAATTTTATAACAATTTAAAATATATTTAACCAACATCAACACATTTAAACTACATATATCTAATAACCATAAAAATAAATAGCAAACCAAGACATGATATTTTGCTACAGGTGTTCGACATATCGACCGTCTTCTGTTATGGACAGACGGGGCAGTTTTTGAACATTTCTCGCGGAATTCATTAACTCAGTGGGGGTGAAAGATACCCTCTCATAACTGCTAAGTATTTCTAATTCTTGTCTAGATTATACGGAAGAATAAAGAACCTTTATTCTTCCGCAAATATATCCATAGGATTAGATCCATGGGCACTAAGTCAGGCGGCCTCGACGGCCAACGGCTGGGATCTTGGTCAGCTATTCAATTATTATACTTGAAATTGGCTGCAAACATTTGCTGATAACTTCAGCGTTCAGAGGCGGTGCGTCGTCTTGCTGGAAAAATATGTTTTCGAGTTCCATTAAGGGCATATCATCAATAAGGGTCCAAAGCCTACTAGTTAAAAGCTTAGATTAACAATGTTAAAAGTGGCGAACTTTTAAAAATTCTGTATTTCGGAGGGGATTATAACAAAATATCAAGTGTGCTATATTTTTGGAAAGGTAATTTTAAATTCTTTTCAGTTAATTAAAAATATAGAGGGTGTCCCTAATAAAAAATCAATTTTTCTGTTGTTAACTCTTTAATTATTAATTTTAAAAAAATTATACTTAAACCATTAAATTCTCCGTCAAAAGGTGCTTTGGAAATGTTTTCATAGAAATACAACCTAATCTACCCGGCGTGCGGCGGCTTTTTTGACTCGCACCCAGGGAATCCATTTGGTGTCGAATCAAAATAATTCTCCTAAATTTTTAGCTCTTTAACTCGTTTTAACGTTTTTTCAATTTTATTTTTATAGTAAAATTCAAAATTAATTAATGATGTTTTTTTTTCTAATTGTTAGAAGTCTTGAAAAAATAATTTCATGATTCTTAAACGAAACTCCTATTTCTAGCGGAGGAAAGAAAATTAAAATCTTCATTTTTTTAGCCTTTGTGAAATATGTCACTCACTAAAAATCGTTAGAAAATGTTTTTTATAGTCCTTTACACTCAAACATTTTTTAGAATTTTTTGAAGTGGTGGAACAATATGAAAAAAAAAAACTCATTTTTTTCTAAAATCTTTTTTTTTTCTAAAATCTTCTCGGACTCATTTTTTATAATAATCTTTTTGTTTATTTCTGGCAAGGATGTATTTTTAATGAGAAAATATTTAGTTAAAACAGAAGATTATAAAAAAATGAATTTTTAATTTCTTTCATATTGTTCCACCACTTCAAAAAATTCTAAAAAATCCTGAGTGTAAAGAAGTATAAAAAACATTTTCTGATGATTTTTAGTGAGTGATATATTTCACAAAGGTTAAAAAAATGAAGATTTTAATTTTCTTTCCTCCGCTAAAAATCGGCTTTTCGTTGAAGAATCATGATCATATTATTTTTTCATGTCTTAGAATTTACTTCTAAGAATTAGAAAAAAAATCATCATTAATTAATTTTGAATTTTATTATAAAAATAAAAATAAAATTTAAAAACAGGTTTTTTTTTGAAAATCTCGAAAACCGTTTGAGTTAAAGAGCTAAAAATTTAGGTGAATTATTTAGATTCGACATCAAATCGATCCTTTAAGTGCGATTCAAAAAATCTGCTGCGGCAGATTTTCCATATTAATCCGGCTATACCCGTTACATATAAAATGACAGCGATCTTCATTTCGTAGCCATCGCTAACACCGTTTTTTTTATCATACGGTATTACTAGTCTTAATAAAAATAATGAAGAAGATTGCGTTTTTAATAAATATAACGCATTTATACTCAATATACAAATTTTGAAAGATCTCCCCATGTGAGATTACGGGGACCTCACTAGTGGTGGAGGGGGGTCAATATTAATTAAAGTCTATAAACACTAATATTTTATGATCTCTTCCTATAGGCCTAAAGGTAGAACATGTCAGCCAACATTATTAGAATTTCTGCGCACCTCATCCATATTTCTGGTTGATATATTCCTTCCCCTAGATTATTAATGTATGCTAACCTAGAAACGCCACCTATGCCTGCCATTTCCGAACTATCGAAGACCAGCAAGAATGGAATTTTTAACTCTTTCAACGTTATAATTGGAATTGAGTGAAAAATTGTTCGGTGGAAGGTTCAAAAATTATCGCAAAATGTACCGTAAAGCGGAAATTAAATTAAACAAAGAAAATTATTTATGAGATGTCTTGTACAGACAATATAATTGCAGGAGCAGGAAGTGACTTTATGTTAATGACATTAAATTATTATTGTACTAAAACAGTTCTGTATATTTTAAAGACGTTTTAGTACAATCAAAATCTCTAGTAAAGTAAAGTAAAGTAAAGTATTTTTAAGTTAACGTTTCTTTTTTGCTGCTAGGGCTAATCTGGACGGAGCCTACTTTATTTGCGCGGAATCTGAATTGCGGTTCTCGGCTATATCATTGTTAATAGCCTACCGACTTGGAGGGTGTCAATATCGACTCTTACTCACGATATATCTTATCTCATCCGGCCTAGAACCGGCGCGGCGCGGCTTGATGAAGTAGTGTGTGTCAATAGATTCTGCACTCTTGCCATGGAACAACAACACGATAGAGTTTCCAGACGGTTACTCATCCATCCACACGCATCGTCTAACGTCGCTTAACCTTTTATAGGGCAACACTAATTATTTTCTAGTTTGATCAAATTAACTTCAAAAATATATAAAGTAGCACAAAGGGGGCATATATTCTTAATAACATTTTTCAAAAAGTTAACAAATAAGGGTGTGGGGTGGTGGTGGTCCATTTTTCAACCCGAGACTGTTAAAGCAAATGGATAATTATAATGATCATTTTTTATGTATATAACAGAAGTATGTATATAATGTATTAACTGTATGTGTATCATTATCACCCAATGTAAGAAAAAAGAGTAAATTTAATTTGATTATCTCTGTTAGCTCTCTGCTCATACATATGCCCATATCAAGTAAATCAAATTTTGTTTTTTAAGAAACTCGCATCCTAAGAGAAATTATTGAAAATATACAGGATATGTTAACGATTTTAGAAAACATTATCCGAGCCGTAAATTAGGTGCACAAAATAAAAAGAAATAAACGCCACAGATACATTTGTTTCCATATTTTTAAACTTTTATCACACGAAATATTACCTACATATATGACACACAGCGAATTCAGTGTTACCAATAATCACTGGTCGAATATTCAACCGCTTACGTTAACTTTTCGCGCCAATTCGGCCAACGTATAGATATGGTTGATTAAATGACCAGAACACGCATAGAAATAAGCATAGCAAACAAACTGGGGATAATACACTTCCACGCGACTGATTCGTTGGTTAAATTAAAGTGATCGATTTAGCTACCATCAGCCTATAAAGGGTTTATTTCGGTGATCTATCGGGAAGTGGTGTTTCAACGTAGCTGGGCCATCGCCCAAAATCTCAACAATACATCTGGTAGATAAGTAAGCATCGTCTATTCCAACCTACAGATATACGGGGTATCCCAGAAATAAGTGCAAGTTTTTTAAGGGGTGGTAGATCTCGATAAAAGAGACATATTTTCTCTTTATCGTTTTTCACATAAGTCCAAAATAACGAAGTTATTTTACTTTGAAAATTTCAGAAAAAAATTATTTTTTGCTAAAATTTTGAGAACCACTGGATCTTTTCTGAATTTTCTTTCTTGTAAATTTAATCTACTTCCTATATTGCGATATTATCAAGCCAATTATTTTTTTAAATAAAAACTAAGAAAAATTCCCAAAAAAAATTTTTTGTCAAAAAAAAATTAATACGCGTGTTTCTGGGGTTGAACTACACTACCAGTTAAAATACTTGCACTTATTTCTGGGACACCCTGTATAATATTAGACAGTTGCATCTCTCATTTTAATTCAGAGGTAAATCGTATTTACTGTCATTTTTTGGACGTCAATCTGTAGAAATCTTCCCTGACTCCATCCAAAACGTTCTTATGCCATTGTGGCCACCATTGTCTAGCTCAGGTCTACAGGGAAAAATAATCCAACTAGATAGAATAGAAATACCGCCATCGCAGGAAGTCAAATATCCGGGAAAAACCCTGAGCAGTTGTTCTATGGAACATGAATATTAAGAATATTTCCAGCAAAGCCACAAAGGTTGTCATGATATGCAGAAGACTGGCGTGAAATAGATGGTGCGGCGCCCCTAACATTTGGGGCATGCTTATACAGGGTGTCTCAGAAATAAGTGCAAGTATTTTAACTGGTAGTATAGTTCAACGATTCAACCCCAGAAACACACCTATGAGTTTTTTTTCGCGAATTTTTTTTTTAAATTCGGAATTTTTTGAAAAATTTTGCGAAATTTTTTTATTTTTTAGTCAAAAAACATAATTTTTTGATAATATGGCAACATAGGTAATAGATTAAATTTACAAGAAAGAAAATCCAAAAAAGATCCAGTGGTTCTCAAAATTTTAGCAAAAAATATTTTGTTTTTGGAAATTTTCAAAGTAAAATAACTCCGTTATTTTGGACTTATTTGAAAAATGATAAAGAGAAAATATGTTTCTTTTATCGAGATCTACCACTCCTTAAAATACTTGCACTTATTTCTGGGACACCCTGTATACAAAAATGTACTCCGTCCTTAATCTTTTTATTCAAAGATCTGGTTTAATAGACGCTATATCAAATTAGTTTTATATTTTTATTGCAATATTGAGTAAAAAATAAAAGTAGTAAAATAAAAAAAAATGTATCTTTAATGAACTGTCGTGTATTCCATATTAAAAAAAGCATAATCTACAGGCTAAAGAATACTGAGACTCACGAAAATCGATATGCTTCCGACTTACCGTTGAATTTTAAATAAAACCAAGCTGATATCGCCAAGGTTTTCCAAACGTCTGGACCATTACAAATTCTAAATAAAAACCGGTTAAAAGCAAGCACATTATTTATGTGCCATTCCAGTTCCATTGAATGTATCTTCTTTTAAGTGGAAATATTGGATTATTTCCAGATTATTTTAAAATTTATCTCTAGGCAATTTCTAGTAAGTACCTAAATCGTAAATTCATTTTATTATGAATGTTCTCTTATATTTATTATGAAGTTTTATACCATTATTTTTATAATGTCCTTGTTTATAAATTAAGCAACCCTTGTTAGTTTGGTTTGGTTAGGTTGTAGCGAAAAGTGCTTCCAGTAACTAATAAGCCAGTTTCCGTTTGGATCCCATGGTGTTCACAAAAATTAACTTTTTTTTTCAAACGCCACCAAAGTATTACGAGTAATTCCTACACGTTTTTCTTCATTTGAAAAATGCGTATTTAAAATTTTTGTTTATTTTAATTTACAAAGTTTGGATGTGACAGTTTTACATTTCTGAGTGCAATAACCAATGATGATTGAACTTGTTTCCATGGCTAACTAAGTGAAATTAGTCAAGAAAGATAAAAATTCGCTATAACTCTAAAATTTTGTGAAAAACATATTATAGCTTATATCGCTAAAAATCTTAAAAAATGGCGCTTTTTATGAAGTCATGGCCAACTATGGTTTCCATTTAAAAAAATATATGTTTGTGTCTTGTGTCATATGTCAAAAATGACAGGCTTTAGAAAAAATCGGAGAACACAAACTCATTAGGGATGTGATTATCTACAACTGTTATCTGACAACTTTTTGGTTAAAATAGATTATAATGGATATCGAGACAATTTTTAAAATAGCAAAAATTTGTTTTTTTTCGAAATATCTAGTAAGCCATGAACTTTTTCAAAATTCTGAAAGGCGCATATTTCTGACCCCACAAAACTGCAATTCTTTCCCCATTTAACTGACTCTCTATCTCCAGTAGTTTCCGAGATACCCATAGAGAACATCAGTGGCGTAACTATCGCATGCTATCGCGAATCAAGCCGAATCTGGCGATCCCGAACTAAGTTCTTATCTATCACATGTCTTCTTAACTACTTAACTAGCACACGCTATCGCGAAAATAACTTATTGTTCTTGTGCAATTTTAGAGCTGTGTTTTCCTTTATATTTTGCAGAATAAAAATAACTGGAAATATGTGATTTTTCATTAGGGCATTAAATTTGACAAAAAGGAAATTTGCTGTATTGTCACTGTATTTCTGTACCATCGAATAGAAATAGAACTAAGCTAGTTATAGCATCAAAAACAGCACGGCCAAATTATACTGGCCAAACTAGTTAACTCAAAATCACAAAAACTCTAGTTATCTAATGGTTGTATTAAGGGGACGATAAAGCAGCTGAGTTACGAGAGGTGTCCGAAACTGCCACTTTTTTAAAATCACCCTGTAGCTCAGTAACTAAGAGGGCCATGATAAATCCTATTAGGGCATCTCTCATTTTGTCAAAAAGTAGCCGACTATTGGAAAACCTATTCATAAGGGCAACTAAACACATGAAAATGGGATACCCTGTAGGTTCAAGGTATTCCATTCGTAAAAAAATATCTTATTATCGCACCCTGCATACGAAGGGCATAAAAAATTGCTATAGCACTTAAATTCAATTTGTCCTTGCTTCAAATAATATCGCGATTACCTGTGCTGGTTATGACGGCAATTCCCAATACTTCTTTCTTAACATGTTCATGTTCCTATTTACATTGTTTATTTTAATTTAGTTAGTTTTGTTGTTGTTTTTTGTTTTGTTTTTATTTACTTTTTTATTTATTTGATATTTT
This sequence comes from Sitophilus oryzae, assembly GCF_002938485.1. NCBI lineage: Eukaryota > Metazoa > Arthropoda > Insecta > Coleoptera > Curculionidae > Sitophilus > Sitophilus oryzae. Next base: position 568,186 of record NW_022146579.1, on the reverse strand, counting down.
ATATGCTTTGGGTTACATATTCTGTGTTGCAGTAATAAATAATACTATATAAAAATTAATTTGATAATGTTATTTCTAACCTAAAATATGAGTGCATATTATTCAGATTAGTATATAAGTATTGAAATATGTAGGTGTAATAGGGGGCCCGGTAAAATTTTTGCACACAGGCCCGTGAGTCTGTTGTTACGCCACTGGAGAACATCGTAGGAAACTCACCCTGTATATCTACTATATTTTTCAAACGTCACAAAAGTATTAAATTTTTGCGACGACTCTATAAATAAAATTAAAACACTAGATCTATATTTCTATTGGGACATATGTAATGAAAGATCTATTCAATTTATGTATGCATATGTAGAGATAAGTTGGAGTAGGTTTAATTAACAAAACAAAAAAATTCTACAAAGTAGTTTATGTTTTAAAATCCAGGCACACGACATTAATTAAACCTCTGTAATATAATCTAAGAATTAATCGATATAATTCTCAATGTCATATTATAATTGTGAAATCGAATTCTTATTTATAGTAATGAGATACCTACTAAAAATATACAGGGCGGTCCGACAAGAAACATCTACCGGGTGCATCTCAAAACTGGCTCATCCCTATAACTTTTTTATATTTTCACATAAAAAAACGAAATTTTGTATGTTAGTATATGGCATAAAAGAGGATTGATTGACGTATTCAAGTGCTTCTAGTCACTTCCTGTTTCGCCCGAAATGACTACAACTTTTGATTTTTAAATGGCACCCTCGGTATTTTTTTACTTTAATCGATAGAAAATGACATTCTGAATAGAATTACATATCATATGTCAACTTTTGACATTTTCGCTTAAAAAAATCGAATTTTAAATTTCAATCTAGAGTTCCATGGCTGTGTGAAAAATGGATTTGATCGTCTAATGTTTTTCGTGTCTTGTCCTGGTCGGTTTAAAGATGCCCAAATTGTATTTTTAATCATATCTCATTTTTTTCAAACGGAACGAGGGTGGCTCGTTAGCATATTTGGAAAAAACATTTTTTTACGAAAAATTTGGTACCACACATTTGGTATTTCGAGTCAAATTGTCGTTATGAACAGCATGTTACAATTTTAAACAAACCATATGAGAAAATGTCAAAAGTTCACATATAATATGTCATTCTACTCCGAGTGTCATTTTCTATCGAAAAAAGTAAACAAAAAAACGAGGGTGCCATTTAAAACTCAAAAGTTGTAGTCATTTCCGGTGAAACATGAAGTGACCAAAAACAATTGAATACGTCTATAAAGTCAATCAGCCCTATATTACGTCATATATTAACATACCAAATCTCAAAAATTATAAGCGTGAGCCACTTTTGAGACGCACCCGGTATAGGACAGGTTTATAGAAGATATTTTTTTGTATTAGGACTTTTTTAAAAATTCTTCAAAAATATAGAAATAAATAATTTCTAACTAATATTTGCTAATATAAAAGAAATAAGATAAAGTCGAGTTTATAGTTATACAATTTATAACAGAAGATTTTAATGATTTATAGGATTCATCTCCGTCCCGAACAGCAGAATAATATATTAAAATATTTGAGAAATTCACGGGAAATAAAATTATACAGAAAATAGATTTTTAAATAAATTAGGTTTGGAACTCCACCATTTACCGCAATTGACAGCCCACGTCACAAACGCTTATATTTTATTTGCAAAGTTATTTGTAATAATTGATGATCTGACTTTTTAAAACCAGTATCTTTTGACCATATCTACAGTATTTTTTTTCACAACAAGGGGCCGTCCTCTGCCGGAAACACTGTGACCTGTGAGGCCTATTGTGTTTGTCCCCTATCTACAGTATTAAAAGCTATTATTATTTAAAGCTACTTCAGTTTTTAGTACCATACTTATACGAGATAGTAGATGGTATACAAACTTTATTGGTAGCTAATACAACTCTCTGAGTCTATACCTCCTAAGTTTCCTCCACTGAACTTTTAAAAACACAATAAACACATAATAACACAATTTTATTCAAAATGCAAAAGCACATATTTATCATTTTTCAGAACGCTGGTTATTTGACTTAATTTGACAAAAGTTTCATAAGTTTCAAAAATCTTAAGTCGAGTTCATTGTTCCGTCAGTCTAATCATATTGAAATAAACCCATAGATAAAAGAAAATAATCTACCATTAATAAACCATCATTTTTTAAAACGTCATTTTTTAAATAAACCAATAAGACTGGTTAAAAACGCATGACGAATTACAAAACGACGCATGACGAATTTATACATAAATCCAGGGCCGTTCCTGGCGAGCGTGCAGTGCTAGCACGCACGTAGGCACAACATTTTGGGGGCGCAAAATCGAAGGGTCAATCGGTACTTTGTAACAAAAAACCGATACGCTTTCTTGCCAATAAACAAATACTTAAACATAGGATAAAGTTTGATTAGCGTCTTTTTGGCGTTGGCCGCACCGAATAAACAAGTCTAGGGCAATCTGTCGGCAACATATTGATCTCATCTATTTATTTTTCATTTTATGGAAAGCATTGTTCATTAAAATGTTATATCCTATGTTATAGGGCTTGTTTCTCTCTACAATTTCCTGTCTCACAATGTACCGTTTGTGTCGGGGAAGGGATCATAGTTTCATAGTTGTCGATTTTCGAAAGAAATCAGTACATGTATATTATTTCGTATATTTTTCATTTTATTGATTATATGGAAAGCACTGTTCATTAAAATGTTGTATCCTATGTTATAGGGCTTGTTTCTCTCTACAATTTTCTGTCTTACAATATACCACTTGTGTCGGGGAAGGGATCATAGTTTCATAGTTGTCGATTTTCGAAAGAAGTACATGTATATTATTTCGTATATTATTCATTTTATTGATTTTATGGAAAGCACTGTTCATTAAAATGTTGTATCCTATGTTATAGGACTTGTTTCTCTCTACAATTTCCTGTCTCACAAATTACTGTTTGTGTCGGGGAAGGGATCATAGTTTCATAGTTGTCGATTTTCGAAAGAAATCAGTACATGTATATTATTTCGTATATTTTTCATTTTATTGATGTTATGGAAAGTACTGTTCATTAAAATGTTGTATCCTATGTTATAGGGCTTGTTTCTCTCTACAGTTTTCTGTCTCACAAAATACTGTCTGTGTCGGGGAAGGGATCATAGTTTCATAGTTGTCGATTTTCGAAAGAAATCAGTACATGTATATTATTTCGTATATTTTTCATTTTATTCATTTTATGGAAAGCACTGTTCATTAAAATGTTATATCCTATCTTATAGGGCTTTTTTCTCTCTACAATTTTCTGTCTTACAATATACCGCTTGTGTCGGGGAAGGGATCATAGTTTCATAGTTGTCGATTTTCGAAAGAAATCAGTACATGTATATTATTTCATATATTATTCATTTTATTGATTTTATGGAAAGCACTGTTCATTAAAATGTTGTATTCTATGTTATAGGGCTTGTTTCTCTCTACAGTTTTCTGTCTCACAAAATACTGTTTGTGTCGGGGAAGGAATCATAGTTTCATAGTTGTCATTTTCGAAAGAAATCAGTACATGTATAGTATTTCGTATATTTTTCATTTTATTCATTTTATGGAAAGCACTGTTCATTAAAATGTTGTATCCTATGTTATAGGGCTTATTTCTCTCTACAATTTTCTGTCTCACAAATTACTGTTTGTGTCGGGGAAGGAATAATAGTTTCATAGTTGTCGATTTTCGAAAGAAGTACATGTATAGTATTTCGTATATTTTTCATTTTATGGAAAGCACTGTTGCACGTAAGCGCCAGATACCCCAGGAACGGGCCTGCATAAATCCATCCATAGTTAACTGAAAAAATATTAGAAAATTTTTTAGTGTGAAACAAATTGATTGGTATGTAAGTCATCTGCCTTTTTTCTGTCATCCTCTGTTTAAATATCCCCCTTCATATAACAGAGTTTAGTAGCGCTTACTGGCGACTAAATTTTAATTCAATCACATTGTATATATTTAAATCAGTCTTTTAGAACATATTCGTTATGTTTGTTATTATTGTGCAGTGTCTGGTATTGTATGACATAATAGTGTTAAATAATATGTCACCTAGAAACGGTATACCTTGTGAAATTAATTCACTTTCACTGACGAACTATATATTCCATGAGCTTCATTGTGCGTTACTTAATTTTTTCAACTTTCGTTCCGCAAAAAAATTGTAATAAAAACTTTTTGGAACATATGTTATTCTTCTTCTGAATATGTATTTTTAAATTTCTATTATCAAAACAAGTGTTGCTCATATACATTATCGAAGGGCATACTTCTTGTGAAAATAATAAAACGAAATTTTCATTTCTTATTTCATTCAAAAGATTATGATCGATTATAGTTGCCCAGCCGTCTTTGACGCCCTTTTTTCAATCAAACGATATTTTTAATATAGATCATTATATGGTGTATACCGGGTGTTGCATCGTCGTTGGGAATATAGGAAATCCCATGGAAAATTTGAACTGTCCAGATATTCCCAAGCAGCATTTGGACGTCGCCGGGACAACGTTATGTCACGCGACCAAACGTCGGGGCGCAACGTCGGTACAACCACGTGCCAACCCTAGTCTGCACTAGTTTGGAGAATAATTTTTGGGTCGAAACGACGTTGGATACCGACGTTGGCTAGAAGCCTAATTTAGTACAAACTGCAACGTTGTTTAAAATCCTAATTTACAGAAATACAAAACTAATATGGCGTCGTAAGTCGCGTTTTATCCTAACTTGGGATAATTATAGTAAAATTATTATTTTTATGATTTAGTTAGAGACATATGTCAGATGACAGTGAAGGAAAACAAAACAAAAGTATTTAAGTGTGGAGGATGTTTGAAGATCATAATTATTGAAACACCTTAACCGACTCTGTAACTCGTTACCCAAGGCAAAAAAGTTAAACGCAAACAACTTTATTGATAAATGTATTGTTTCTACTTTGAAAAATACTAATGGGCCTTAAAATTAAAAGTTTTAAAAAATTTTCTTGAATTTTTTTTTTTTAGTAAAATGAGAATAATTTATTCGCAGTCGAAAAAATTGTTTCCGCGTGATTTTTAGGGTCAAATATTTCAAGTTAATGTATTCAAAAAGCAAGAATTGCTATTTTAGGAACGAAACATTTTCTTATTTAACAACATGGCGGCTTTCACTTTGTTGTTTTGGGAGATTAAGATGGAGTAGTTCGAGTAGTCGCATACTGGACTAATAAAGTCGCAGTTCAGCCTTAACAGGTAGTATACTAGTCGCAAGATTGCCTAATTTAGTCATCCTAGAGTCTAGCTTGTGCCGCCCTCTATAATCTAAATAAACGAGGGAGTGGATAAACTATCGGTAATATATGCCGATGTATATTTAAATTTAGTTTTATATGTACCTTTCTTATGTCCCATTTTAAATAAGTTTTTTTTATAAAAACAAAAACAGCACTGAACTGTCTGACTGAACAGAACAATGAAGTGAAAATTTAAGATTTAAGGTTATGGTTCAATACAGTTGCAAAAAGGTAGTGCCTCGACGTCCTACCAACGTAAGAATAAGGAAATCTAAACAACGTTGGAATAAGTAAAACAGACGACGTTTGCATAACGTTGGAATAGGTCCTGAAACTGACGTCGGAAAACTCTATATTATCCAACGTTGTAACTACGTTGTCCGAATCACCTAAAGATCACTTAAGCAAAAAGGTTACAAGACAACGTTTATTCGACGTCGCAGAAGCTTCTACTTTGCTGTAGTACTAGTCCAACGTCGGCACAACGTTATAAAAACGTTTAAATTTATTTTAATACCAAAGGTAGGGAGCTAACTATTTTTTGTAACTAATCCAACGTTGTGTTTAGTAAACATGTGGTCGCAAGTCGTGAAAATGCTACTTGGGTTGGCTCCCCTATGGATTTTATAGCGAAGTCGTAAATAGACTTTTTAACGGTCTACATTTGGTAAACACACATGCCAAGTTTGAACAATTTTGGACAAGCCAATTTTGAGTAATTTGAGAAAAACTTGATCGATTTTTATATTAAAACCGAACAGGTAACAATCAAACACCAGTCAAAATATTTTTGACAGCCAGTTTTTTTCGTCCAAAATGTTTAAATATTTTTTTTTCTTAAAAACGGTTAATGTTAGGTATAGAGAGTATTTAATATCAAAATTCATAAAATTTTACAGAGAATTTAAGTATGTAATAAAAAATAGGGACATCCATTTAAAATAAGAAAGTTGCTGACAACTTTCTTATTTTAAAAATGTCTGCTATTTGCGGAAGTGCCGCTGTATTGAAAATATTTTTAATCTTCGATCCAGATATTGTAGTTCTTCAGAAACTTCAAATGCACGCTTAACTTAGGACACCCTGTATTCCTTCCCTTAGATTATTAATGTACACTAACCTAGAAACACCACGCCACCTATGTTTGCCATTTCCGAACTATCGAAAGCAGGGCAATAATAAGACGTTATAATCGGAATTGTTCGGTGGAAGGTTCAAAAATTATCGCAAAATGTACCATAAAACTAAATTCAAATTACAGGCAGTTAGATTACAATATAGAAGACACAATTTGTCTGTGAATTAAAATGCCGTACACAACTGCCACTGCCATGTATCATCTCGCAGGCCATAAATCTCAAAGAAGCACTCTGCTTAGTATATAGTCTCTAAATATAGATACATATACATTTAATATTAAAAATGATATCCATATATGGTGTCCTTTAAATAACAATAAATGTAGTGTGATACAAATACCGGAAGTTATAAATATAGGATTGAAGTCTGCCATTCCCTGAATAAAAATGAAAAAAAAAAAAGTTATTTTACACATGTGGATGACACAATGGTAAGATGGTAGCATATAAATGGCTAATTAAACTATATTAGCAATTATTACAAACGTTAATAATAATTTACTGCAAAGGAGAAAAGAAAAGAGAAGAAATATATAGCTGTGGCAGCTGATTCTAAGGGTATAAGGGTTCATGCACACCGTTTAAAACGTGCTGAGAATTATAAAGCCGAGATTTTAATGAATGTATAGGGCCAATGCACCGGTAAAGGTCATTTTAAAAGTTCGTTATTTTTAGATCAATTCTAGCTGTTAAAATATTATTTCTATAAGTCAAAAAAAGTTATGTTGAATAAATTAAGCATACTCAAAACTAAATATAATTATTTTGACATATTTATTATAATAAACGTAATGTCTATACAGTTGGTTCACTTGATTAGGTTATTAGGATAAACGTAATGTCTATACGGTTGGTTCATTTGTTGAAAAATGACTGGATATTTCCTATTAATACAATAAATCTAAGAAGAAAAAGAGGACTATGATACGCGATTGCGTAGGATCCAAACGGAGACTAGCTTGTTAGTAGATTTTTTGTAACTTCAGGCATATTACAGCTACCTAGATTTTATCAAATAATCTGACAAGATCTACTGACACGAAATCTCCATTCTCCATTTAATATCGGAATAATATATTGGGTGTTCTATTTAAAATAAAAGAGTAATCTGCTTTTAAGTGTGACCAATGTTCAATATCAATTTTCTCCCAACCCGTATAACTTTTTTGGTCAAGTTTCAATTCGACTTAAAAAAGTACAATGATTATTTTAACTACATATTAAACTATAACCGGTAAATTCCAATTTAGGTACTTTTTACTGAAATTTATAATTTGTTCTTTATTTTTAGAATATATTAAATAATTAAGTCAAAAACATTTTAGTCAGCTTGGTCAGCTTATGAGCTTTCTAACTCATCTTTATTTTTCTCCTAGAATCCGAAAATAAATTAACATAAATAGTGTTCTATTACAAAAAAAAAACACAACTTTGATGTGTAACTATTTTTGCGGATACCATGTAGAAATCTGTATTTTTAAAAAAAAAATGCCCTAAAGTAACCCTACATAATACGTGCTCACAAAATTTATTTTCAATACAAACTGTCATTCCCCTGGGAGCCTACGCGTCGTAGGCGCCACCCTGTATACCGGGTGCGTCTCAAAAGTGGCTCACCCCTTTAACTTTTTTATTTTTTCAGATAAAATAACGAGATTTGGTATATTAGTATATGATATAAATTAGGATTGATTGACGTATTCAATTGTTTTTGTTCACTTCTTGTTTCACCGGAAATGACTACAACGTTTGATTTTTAAATGGCATCCTCGGTATTTTTTTACTTTATTCGATAGAAAATGACATTCTGAGTAGAATGACATATCACATGTCAACTTTTGACATTCTCGCTTAATAAAAAATTGTATTTTAAAATTCAATCTAGAGTGCCATGACTATGTTAAAAACACTAATTCTTAATCAATGAGCCTTGGAAAAATAGATTTAATGGTTTAATGTTTTTAGTATCTTGTCCTGGTCAGTTAGAAAATGCTCAAATCGTATTTTTAATCATATTTCAATTTTTTCAAATGGAACGAGGGTGGCTCATTAGCATATTTAGAAAAAGCATTTTTTTACGAATAATTTGATACCACACACTTGGTATTTCGAGTCAAATTTTCGTTACGAACCGCAAATTATAATGTCAAATAAACCATATGCGAAAATGTCAAAAGTTGACATATGACATGTCTTTCTATTCAGAGTGTTATTTTCTATCAAATAAAGTAAAAAAATTACGAGAGTGCCATTTAAAAATCAAAAGTTGTAGTCATTTCCGGTGAAACAGGAAGCGACCGAAAATACTTAAATACGTCAATCAATCCTAATTTATGTCATATACTAACATACTAAATCTCGTTTTTTTAACTGAAAAAATAAAAAAGTTATAGGGGTGAGCCACTTTTGAGACGCACCCGGTATAAATCGATTAATTTCTTAAATAAATTATACTAACTTTTATATTATTGAATTAAATAAATATGTGTAGCTATCACAAAGAAATAATTAATATATTAATGTATATGTTATCTATAACGTAAATTCTTTGTTTAACACAAAAATTTAAATACCTTATTAGGTAATTGGAATTGAAATCACGATTGTTTTCGGTGACCACTTGATTTTTGGTGACCCTAAAATTAAATGTTTGTTACTGTCCTAAATAAAGTCATTATCATTAATTGTACATGATGTAAATAAAGAAAACTAATACAGCATAAAGCCCAGTCTAGACATAATGTTTTACCTTGCGTCATTGATACTTACGTTATTGATACTTACGTCAGATGAAAAAACGGACTTTTTACTTGAACTGAATTAAGACAGTAGATAGTGTTCTTTCGTTTTAACTGAAATACATGATGGTTCAAAAATCAAAGCAGGAACAGGGATAGAAGTATTTGGGCTGAGTAATGGGCACCTACCCAAGCATCGTTCGGGCAGAAATCTACGCTATCGAAAGATGCGTAGATTTCTTAGATCTTAGAGAGGAACTATCGAAAACAGTAAATAGCGTGTTATCCGATAGTCAAGCAACATTAAAAGCGATCAACTCAGTAACCATCAATTCGAAGTTGGTCAAAGAATGCATATAGGAGCCGAACACATTAATCAAAGAAAATAAAGTCATCCTACTCTGGGTATCAGCCCACCAAGGTAATGAAAAAGCAAACGATCTAGTTTAGAAAAGGAGTCAACACTCCCACTAAATGGACCAGAACCGTTCTGCTTTCCAAGTGGAAGCTAACTTAAAGCGGAACTGAATTGGAAGACTCCATCCATAATCTGGAATGGAAATCCTCCAACGGTCTAAGACACTCGAATAATTTTCTCAGAACTTACGACCGAGAAAAATCAAAGATTTTCCTTGATTTAAGTAAGAACAATCTTCAGATTGTTACGGGGTTTTTAACACTGTCTACTCTCAATGAACACCTCAGTAGATTGAAGCTAAGAAAATAGGGAAACATCAGAACACTGGAGAATAGATCACATCAGAACACACATCAGAACAAATGGAGAACCAACTTCTCTAAAAACCGTTCAGATTCGGGCTTGCCGCAGCCCTCTGAGACTGATGATGAGTTATAACTCAAAAAAGGGGGACACAATAGATCCATCAGGCTGCAGAGATTAACTTCCCACTCGGATACAACCTATACGTCTACATCTACAAAGTATAGTTGTCCAACGAGTTAGGGAAGATTTTGAAAGACGACATCCATAAAATCAGACACAACTATCAGTGTCCCCAATGATCCTCTCGTAAGAAATACTTAATGTTACGTTTTTTCGTCGGTTCCTTGTAAATAGAAAGTCACAATTTATTTAAACACAATTTATTTAACACTAATTAACAAAAACAATAACGATTAAAAGACTTAAAGAACTATATACAAACTATTTATAACTATTTATCTAGAAAGAATTTATTTTGAATTTAGCGCGACAACTACTGTACTCGTCTATTTATTTCTGTCCTCTTCAGACCCCAGCCGCAGGCTTTTATACCCACAGCTAAAAATTTCTCGAATAGTCTAGACTAGGTCTTTCTAGATCATTAGGTGCATAGAGAAGTTTTGGAATGGTCTCGTATGTACTACTCCATTCCAGTGGAACTCGATTCTTCTCGAATGTTCGAATGAATCATTACGGTGTCTATTCTTTAATGCGATGTTAAGGTCATCTGGGCGCGGGACATATAGTTGGGTTAGGCCACACGGGTCCGCAACATTATATTTTTTATAGACCTATCATCTGGACTTGAATAAAAACCAATAATATATGTATAATAAAAGACAGCTTTCTATAGTCTAATCTTTCTAGTATATTCATAAATTACAATTAAATCACCTTCATTAACAAATTATATTAAGTACCCCATTATTTATTAATTACATTTATTTATAATATATAACAAATATATACGCTAAATAGTCCATGTTTTATTATTATAGAAATAAATCTAACGACAAAACTAGAGGACTTCTAAATAATTAAAGATACTATCAGTTAATTAATGTTGTTTTTATTTTAAAGTCTGTATATTAACCATGTCTTGTCTCGTACTGTTAACACCAAGGACAAAATTCTATAGATGTTTTATTTATAATGTATAATATGTGTACATAAAGATTATAAAGATGGTACTCACGTTTAGAATAAAAGGGGAATCCTTTATACCCAAAGAGATACTGAGGACGCGATTATAAGGCATACCGTGTCATGGAATCCTATATAAGGAGTTTATATGTTTTCTTAGTAGAATTTTGTTGAACTAGTATAGTTAATGTATCTAATAGTAAAGCAGAACTGGGCTTTTTTGGAATTCTTTACATAGGCAAAAATAAGTTGTAATAATATAAAATATCCTAGAAATGTTATTTTGTTTTGCATTGATTTTCAGAAAATATTTCAATATATTCACACGTTTCTTGTAAAATTCCAGCAAAAAATTTGTGTTAATGAATAATTTTCTATGCTATCTTATTGATAGTATTTTTCAGATAAGTTCCTACATGGGTATAGATCTACTGTATAGATTATTGTAGCTAAGAAATAATACCAGCAAGATAAGTTACTTTAGTTTTTTCGTCTACATCTCTACATATGGTTTGTAACCTATTACATTCATTTAACAATAAAATTTTAGATTCTTTCCCTTCACTAATCACTAATATGTACGATAATTCAGTGTATTTGTATAATCCAATGTTACTGAATATGCGAATAACCGATAAATAAATATTTGTATTGCCATTATCATATTATTTTACGTTCTGTAACAAAATATATTTTAACAAAACTTAAAATAAATCTTAAAACCCTAATACCCGACAGGGGTGCGATCAATGCCTAAAAATATCCCTATTATTCTCGGCAAACGCACATAAGGTGTCCATCTACAAATGATATATATATAACTTGTATATATTTAATATATATATATATATATATATATATATATATATATATATATATATATATATATATATATATATATATATATATATATATATATATATATATATATATATATTTTGTCTGTTTGGTCTCGACCAGAGAGAACACTAATAACTAAAGTGAGAGAGACCGATCAACGTTAATTTTTGAAGACTGTTACTAACCCGAACTATAAGCGCATTATCGATATAAAAGGTTGCAGTAGTGGAGCCCATACTCCTTGTCATTCTCCAACTCAAGGCTGCAATCTTCAATGTCTTTTTTATCTAACTTAGTTGGGAGTGAACAGGGAAGCACGGTTGGGAGCTCGCACAGAGTATCAGTAGGTATCCCGTAGGTATTCAATGTTTTTGATAGTCTTTATTCTATAACAAGAACCTATCAGTTGAAGAAAATAATTTGTATTACTGGTAATAATACCAGGTATAATACCTAGTCGTTCCATATGTATCAGAAAGGAATGTGATGTTTTACTTTTACAATCGGATTTATCCTATAGGTTATGCTTATGTAAATTAGCAATGTACGATTATTAAGTGCACTCACTATTACTATTAGGTATGTTAAAATAATTACCGAGATAAAACTTACCTTTAAAGGAAACGTTTTGTCTGGATCTCAACCACAAAACAAAAATTACAGAAATGCCGAATAATCGTGGAATCTGAAATAATCAATAATGACAATAATCTTCTCTTCTCACAAGCTAAAAGAACAGGGCACATTCAGTCAAGAACAATTTATTACCCCGATTATCAACAGATTTTAGTTATCTCCTTCTAAAGCTAAGAAATAGAAAAAGCTACTGACAATCAAATTAATCCAGACAAATGTTTAACTTGCAAAGTTGAAAACTTCCTTCTTGACGGCCTAAACACTATGCGCGTCTGGGAAGCGCGGTGACGCAAGCCCTCTCACTTTAGTTATTAGATTCTCTCTGGTCTGGACCCGGCATAAGAAATACACAAAATTTCAAATCAAATTCAAAAGTGACAGTTGAAACGTCAAACAAAACAGTCAAAAATGGGCTTGCATATGATCATGATATTGATTCTGAATCTTAATCTTTTTATTCAAAGCTTGGAAGAATCCAATCAGAGAGAATCAATCGCTTTAAATTTCGGATAAGAAATTCATGAAATATATGCAGTAACTTCTATCATAAGTATATGGTCTACTCTGACTAGACTATCTCTCCATATGCATTTATTTACAAATCGGCAGTACGTATTGGGTACAACGGTATATAACACACTTTCCTTTCCATACGCGACCTATAAGAATAGATTTCAAGTCGATTGCCAAAACCAGTGAAACGGCTCGCGGAGTCCGACCTTGAGAGTATGACGGAAGCTAAATTTCCAAGCAGAAATAATTACTTGGATTTAAATTGTGTCGGTTTGACGGCGTTAGATTGTCTTAACTTAAGCAGTGCATTAAAAAGTATATACCAAGTTTTCTGGTTAAGTTAGAATTTGTCGATATAGTAATTTTATTGAAAAAGTTGATAATGAAGGAAGTAAACCAAGTGCAACCGAAACCTGTATTGAGGAAGTCTTTGCTGCAAACTCTGAGATGAATATTAATAAATCATTACAGACCATTGCCCGTTGGAAGATTTCCATTCCAAGTTACGGATGGAGTCCTCCAGGTTCTTGAGTTCCGCTATAAATTGGTTTCCACTTGGGAAGCAAAATGGTTCTGGTCCAGTTAGTGAAGTGTTCACTCCTTTTCTAGCTGGGCATCTTTTGACCAACTTTGAATTGATAGTTACTAAGCTGATCGCTTTTAATGCTGCTTGACTATCGAATAAGATGATTATTTCTTGTTTCCGATAGTTCTAATCTAAGTTGTACGCATCTTTCAATATCGTAGATGTCTGCCTGAAGGATGCTGGAGTAGGTGCCCATTAGTTCGGAATATTTAGTTTTCTGTATAAATCTCCTATGCCTGTCCCTGCTTTGGTTTTCTAAGCACTAGTATACCACGTTATGGTAAGGTCTTTTACTTGCCGAACAAGCATTTCTCTCTTCCAATCCTTGTTATTGCTCAATACTACAGTGAGGTGTTTCTCAAAGCTGTACATTCACTGAGAGTTGGAGGAGTGAATTTTTTTTTGAAAATGTTCCAAGCCCCTGGTCTGGCAATTCTTCCAGTACTGCTTCCGTCAATGACCATTCTAATCATTGTCGCATTGCCATATCTAGCGACGACAATGTGCAGTAGTGTTAGGTCTACAATGACCTCCATTGCTGCTGTTGGGTATGTTCACATGGCACCTGTGATGCAGATGCATGCCAGTCTCTGTACTTTGCACAGGTTTTGTCTTGCTGTACGTTGCTCTAGTTTTATGTACCAAGCAACTGCTCAATAGGTAATCTTGGGTCTTACTATAGGTATAAATCTAGCGCAAAATGTTACTGGCGCAGCCGCATCTATTTCCCGCCAGTCTTCTGCATATCATGAGAAACTTTGTGGCTTTGCTGGTAATGTTCTTAATATGCGTGTTCCATAGAAGTTCACCACTGTTCAGGGTTATTGCCAGATATTCGACTTCCTGCGATGGCAGTATTTCTTTTCCATCTAGATGGATTCTTTGCAAGTGTTTCAGACTTCGCTTTCTGGTGAATGGCACTACCGCAGTTTTGTCTGAGTTAACGCTCAGCCCGACATCGATAGTCCTGCACCATCTCTCAGTGATACGGAGTCCTCTTTGGATAATATCATACAGGGTGCCTTTATGTTTCCCCGGGGTGATTATGACAATGTCATCGCATACCCAATGCAGTGTATTTCCGCTATAGTTAATTTATCGAGTAGTTCATCCACTATCAAGCTCCACAGTAGGGGAGATAGTGGTAAACCAATATATTTTCAAACTATACTAAAAAATAGATGACTCTCCATAGATGTTGCATTTTGAATGTTCATAGTTTTCCGAGGTATTTTAGTTTCTTAAACACTGGGTATATAATCTGTCAGTGATATAATTGAATAACAATTACAAACCGGGTTTATCTATCAAACTTGTTCGAAATTTTTAAAACAATAATAACTATTTATAACTACTCTAAGTGATTTATTACAGCACTAGGCCGACTATTAAAAGTAACTAAAAGAATGGACCTTTCTAGTAAAATATGATAATAATATGTATGAGATCGGAAACTTACTTAAAGGTCATGTATTTGCTTTTTTTTTTAAATATATAGAGTAAAATTTATTTATATCAAACTGGTTTGTAGTAGGACTAGTGGAGAATGGCGCAATTGTGGTCAGTTGGTAATTAAGACCACTTTACATGCTTGACTAGTTTTAATTCTATAGTACATTGATAATTTTTTAAATAATATAATCTGTCACAGGTAAGAATTTTATCTAGATAATTATCTTGAAAGAGTATTTATTATAAGTTGTATATTTAAAAAAAAACATGTTGTGTTTATGTGGTATCTGTCATAGAATATCAGACTAAATTGGAGGATAAATATTTTCTTTTGAGGTGCACAACCTTCGAAAAAAGATTGTCAAGCTACCACGCCTATATCGAGGCCTATATAAAAGGCTGCAAATTTAGAGGATCTTATTAAAACACTAAAAACCGATATTATATTTTTTGAACTGGCGACACTGGTTTAGTCCATATAATAATTGAATGTCACAAAGTAAAAAATATGCATAGGTAATAATTAGTAAAAGTATTTTAGCAAACTAAGTATTTATAAAATACTAAGATATTAAAAAATGTATCTAAATACAAGATACAAGATGAAATTAAAAAAAATAAATATAAGATAAAAATACGTATTTTGTATCTTACCTATATCTGTGTTTCAAAAATTTGTATCTGAAATAAGTCTATAAGACATATCTGAAAGTCTATGACAAAATCGCTTTTCGAGTATTTAAATCGAATCAATAAAAGAATTATAAAATTTAAATTACTTGTTTTCCCAAAGAGTATGCCTCTTCTTGGGACCCAATTTGGGGCCTTACGTGCACATGTGCACGTATTGAGAAACAGCCGCTTTTATTTTTTATCTATGACGGCAACTGGAGTTCTCAGAATCGAAACAATCACAAACCTTTTAACTTACAAACCCCAAAAAATGTAGCTATTCGAGAGTTATTTAAAACAACTTCTGACCTTTCTCAAAAGTTCTAAATAACGTTAAATTCAGTAGCAATGAAGAGCATAACTAAAGTAAATAACATTATTAGTTATTTTATTATATCTAATAAATCTGAAATTTGTTATATGTACTTAGAATAGCCTACAATAGAAATACATCATTATTTAATAATTATGTAATAAATGTATTACTTTGTAAAACATTTGTAACATAACAAGGCAGAACCTTACTGAAAATATTTCAATTGCCTGTTACTGTAACAGTATCCTAGGTCCTCTAACATATCCTTTATCTAATAAAACAACAACTGTAGGAAAGACAAACCCGGATAAATTATTTCACAGAAACCAAACTATCGCAAACCTAATTTAATCAACAAAGAATAAAAAAAATGTATTGGAATTTAGAATGTTCGGCATATCAGTGGCAGATCCTATTTGACTTTTAGCTATTGGAATTTTTATACGAATTAAATATAAAAACAAAGGAATCTGTCGACACATTTAGTCTGTCTTACTGACTTCACAGAATCGAAACAATCAGAAACCTTTTAACTGACAAACCCTAAAAAGATTCAGCCATTTAGTAGTTATTTTAAGCAACTTCTGACCTTTCTCAACCAGAGAGTTGCAAATAACGGTAAATTCAGTAGCAATGGCAATGTGCATAATTTAAAATTATTTTCAAATGTACAGGGTGTGTCAGAACTAAGATCTATACCAAAGTTATATTTTTTCTTACGGAACACCCGGTATTTTATTTCATTTTTGGATTCTTGGGCATAAAATAAGGCATTTATTATAATTCCAACCAGAGAGTTGTAAATAACGATAAATTCAGTAGCAATGAAGAGCATAACTAAAGTAAATAACATTATTAGTTACCGTAAAATGGGGTGAATAGAAACAGTTTCGTAGGCTATTAGCGATATACCGGTTGATAAAAATGTGGTATTATTTTCCCGAATATTTTAAAACATGGGTCTTTGTTTGTTCTTTGCGTATACTTATAATTTGATTTTTGAAAAATATGCATATAAATATTAAATAAAAATAACATTTGTGTTTCTATTCTCCTGCTATTCGGGAGAATAGAAACACACATTGATGTTAAGGTTTTTATCTATTATATTTCCAACAAGGTGATTAGAAACAGTAAATTATTACATATTTAAGTAGGTTTAACAATGATTAACAATACATATAATATAACAACTTACATGTACCAGCTTATGTATTACTTTAAAAATAAATATTTTATTTATAAAGTTTTCGGCCATACAAAATAGGTGATAAATCGATCTCACATTTATTGATCAGCTGATGACAGAAACAGTGCTGCCACAGATAAAAATATAATTTTTACATTTTATTGTGTATTACCAATGATAGAAAAATTAGATATGTCGACTCTTTTTACTTTGAGTATTTTTAATCGTGATTTGATTTTTTTTCAGAAATTTTGTTTCTATTCACCACTATGTTTCTATTCCCCCCATTTTACGGTATTATATATCTAATAAATCTGAAATTTGTGTATTATATCCTTGAAACAAGGATTATATGTAGGTACTTAGAATAACCTACAGTAGAAATACAACGCTCTTTAAGTATGTAACAAAATCTAAAAAGATTTAGCCATTTAATAGTTATTTTAAGCAACTTCTAACGAAAAGTTGTAAATAACGCTAAATTCAGTAGTAATGAAGAGCATAACTAAAGTAAATAACATTATTGGTTATTATATATCTCATAAATCTGAAATTTTTGTATTATTTATGTAGGTACTTAGAATAACCTACAGTAGAAATACAACGGTCTTTAATTATGTAACAATTCAATTACTTTATAGAATGTTTGTAATCTAACAACGCATAATGTTTCTGAAAATATTTCATTTGCCTGTTACTCTAATAGTATCCTAGGTCCTCTAACATATACTTTATCTAAAAAAACAACAACTGTTTGAAAGAAAAAACAGACAGCCAGACCCGGATAACTGAATTCACAGAAACAACACAATCACAAACCTAATTTAACCAACAAAGAATAAAAAAATGTTTTGGAATGTTCGGCAAATCAGTCGCGGATTCTATTTGACTTTTAGCTATTGGAATTTTTATATGGATTAAAAATAAAAACAAAGAAATATGTCGACATATTAAGTCTTGTCTTAAGCTTGATTTTCATGCATCTGTTGTCCGACGATACGATGATACGATATTAATTTTATTGGTTGAATTTAAAGGCTTCGATTGGTTAACCGTTTCTAACCAATCAGTCTTTAAATTCAATCAATAAAATTAATATCGTATCAACGTATCGTCGGAAAACGGATGCATGAAAGTCAAGCTTTACTCACTTCACAGAACAGAAAGAATCAGAAATCTTTTTACTGACAAAACTTAAAAAGATTAAGTCATTTAAAAATTATTGTAAGTAACTTCCGACCTTTCTCAACAGAGAGTTCGAAATAACGCTAAATCCAGTAGCAATGAAGAACTAACTAAAGTAAATAAAATAACATTATTAGTTATTATATTATGTTTAATAAACCTAAAATTTGTTATATGTACTTAGAATAATCGACAATAGAAATACAACGTTTTTTGATTATGCAACAAATTAATTACTTTATAGAATGTTTGTAATGTTAATATAACAAGCCATAATGTTACTCAAAATATTTCAATTACCTGTTACTCTAACATTATCCTAGGTCCTCTAATATATCCTTTATTAAAACAACAAGTCTTTGAGAGAAAAAAACAGTCAGCAGACCCGGATAACTTAATTCTCAGAAACATAACAATCACAAACCTAATTTAACCAAACCAAAGATAAAAAAATGTTTTGGAATGTTTGGCACATCAGTCGCGGATCCTATTTGACTTTTAGCTATGGGAATTTTTATATGGATTAAAAATAAAAACAAAGAAATCTGTTGACATATTATTAAGTCTGTCACTGATTTCACAGAACCGAAACAATCAGAAACCTTTTAACTGATAAATCCTAATAAGATTCAGCCATTTAATAGTTAGTTATTTTAAGCAACTTCTGACCTTTCTCAACAGAGAGTTCTAAATAACGGTAAATTCAGTAGCAAGGAAGAGCATAAGTAAAGTAAATAACATTATTAGTTATTATATTATATCTAATAAACCTGAAATTTGTTATACAATGTAGGTACTTAGAATAGCCTACAATAGAAATATAACGTTCTTTGATTATGCAACAAATTAATTACTTTATAGAATGTTTGTAATATAACAAGGCATAATGTTACTGAAAATAATTAATTTACCTGTTAATTTAACAATATCCTAGGTCCTTTAACATATCCTTTATCTAATAAAACAACAATTGTTTGAAAGAAAATACAGTCAGTAGACCCGGATAACTTAATTCACAGAAACCAAACTATCACAAACATCTTTTAAGTAACAAAGAACCAAAAAAAAGTATCGGAATGTTCGGCATATCAGTCACGGCGATTGCTCGCGGGTCCTCTTTGATTTTTCGCTATCAGAATTTCTATATACGTATGAAAAAAAGCAAAGGAATCTGTCGACAAATTTAGTCTGATCGAAGTACCATTATTCCAACAGGTAGGTACCCCGACACTACTAAACTTTAACTGAAAGGCCTGGCGTTGCCTCCAACTGTATATAGTACGGTACGGCCTCAGTTCGAGACATTCGCTAGAGAAAGACAGAAGAACTGAACGAAGAGGAAGAAGGTGGTACTGCAATATCTTGTAACGTTGTGGTAGTACCCAGGTGCTCGAACTTTTCACTTTAATTTGGTCCTCCACTATGCCAAGATTTCAGTACTTACACAATATAGATAGAGAATACCGAACGAAAATAACTTTGGATGAAAAATCGGCGTTTATGTATTGGAAATTTATTCGTGTCAAACATAGAACAAACAACAAAAATAAAAATTCTTTTATAGATACTGAATATTATGTCGTATGATCGAGAAAATTCGTTTAGTTGGCTTGTAAATGACGATTATTGACATTTACCATAATATTTTACATATGAAATAACAGCGATCTTCATTTCCAAGCCAACTCTGACGCCGTTCTTTGTTTAATCATATAATATTATATTACATTGTTTCATGATAGAAAATCCGTATTATTAACGTACTATACCCAAAATCCATAAATCTACGGATTAATTAGTATAGTTCTGGCAACACTGTCTCCGGCAACCACTCACCCTGTCGACTGAAAGCAGAACTACGGTACGCAGCGGCGCAGAGCTAAACTAAATCTCGGAATTCTCGGACAGGCTGACAGTAACGCCAGCTACATCTGGGACAGGTTTTGTGTTACGAAATCGCCCATAAGGTTGCGTATCTTCTTATTTCTTCAAACAATGATATTATCGGCTTCGATGAAGTTTACAAATTCAAACATATCGTGACATAGTGTTTAATAAAATTTTTGGGTCGCAATTACATACGACAATTTTTTCGCTAATAACAAGAATGTTAATTGTGTCGTTCCTGTTAATGTAAAATTTCTTAAAGGGTTATAAGTTCGTTCCCATAAATATAACATCGGCTGTTTTGGAATTTTCTCATACTTGGGTAAGTTCTTTTGGAGTAGAAAACAACTTAAAGATTAGAGATGAGATAACTCATTCTTTGACGCATCTTGTATATTATATTAATAACAAGGATTAGGTACTAGGTAGAGACAACATAAAAACAGGGAACTCCAAAATCAATTTCTTATTGCCTGAAACTATATCTAGAAAGTATCCGAAAAAAAGAAATTAAAATTACAATTATCGATATATATTTTTAGGATTTGAGTTAAAAAAAGTTTAACAAATTATTAATTTTATTTACTTATACTACCTCCATTTAACTCCGAACACTTAACTAAACGTCCAGATACACCCGAAACTAGGTCCATACCATAATGACCAGTGGCGGTGGTTCAGGCCTGTAAAACTGAGCGAATTAAATCTTGTTTATTTCGTGGAGCTGCCCGTTCCACTTCAATCTTCATTACTGCCCATATGTTTTCAATAGGACTAGGTTCTGGTGAAGCTGCTGGCTATGGAATTGTTGCCAAATGGTGTTCTTGCATCCAACCTTGAGTATAAGCAGACGTATGGCATCTTGCATTATCCTGCTGAAAACGCCACCCCTCTGAATATAAAACATGAGCCGTTTCAAGAAGAAAACCATTTAAAATAGAGTAAAGCGGGGAAATATGGCAACATAAATTTCATAGGATCACATTCTAACACAACCAAGCGACTCAGCCGCAATATGAAAGTGACACCTAAGACCGTGCCTTTATAGCTAGTCACTGTAAATATCTCGTTGCCGTATTTCCACTGATAAAAATGTTACACGTAGAAATTTTGAATGATACTTCATTGCCATATTACCCGTGGGTACGGGTAATATGGCATATAGCTTGGGGTAATAGGGCAACATTAATTCATAATTAGAATTTATAGTTTTAACAAAAGTAGGCATATTTACAAAAAATAGCTTTTATTTTCCAAAAAATAAAGAATATTATGTATTTTTAATCAACAAGAAACAACAAATCATTTCAAATCTCGAATAACGGGATGCAGTCGTCGCAGAATCTATCAGATGGAGTGCAGATTTCATGGACCCATTTCGAACAACTTCCACATTGAATCCAATCACACTTGGAACCTTTTTTGCCCATATAATATCCTTTACAGCTTGCACAAAAATCTGATTCATCAAATTCGAGTTCTGAATCATCGCTTTCCTTTAATTCTACCTCTGTCTCGGTGTCTGATGAACTCTAGAGCTGTAATTCATTCCCTTTGAAACAGTTTTCTTTCTCGGAACTTTTGCGCTTTTTCCAGATTTTTTCTTTGCAAGTGTTAGCCTAGTATTTAATTTCTTACTTTCCACTTTATTTTTAGACTTTGTCGCTCTTTCTTCTTTCTGTTTTAATTTCTTTATTTTTTCTTCTTTCTTTGCTCTTTTTATGGTAATTGTTTCCGGTGATGTTAGCACTTCAGCATGTTGCTTTCGGTGACCTCTGTTGTTACTTGGTCGTGGTTCTATGCGAGGAATTGGGAGAATTTCTTCGAATGGATTTTTGTCTTTACGATCATTATTCCTTGCAATGACATCTGGAAAGTTATTATTTTCATTATGCCCTTCGCCCTCAATGATATTTTCTCCTGGATTAGGATTTTCTTGACTTTGTCCTATTTGGTTAAGAACAAATGCATAATCGGGAATCCGTTCGGGATTAAACGGAAAAATCACACAAATAGTTGCTGCTTTACACCAGGCGACATTAAAAAGTGAGGCGAACTGCAATCGACCTAGTTTTCTACCCGGATTATTGTGAATCCAATTTTCGAAAGTTTGGGACCAATAGGTTTTCAGGGGCTTAAAGAAAGACCGGTCAAGCGGTTGTAGCCAATGAGTACTGTGACTAGGCAAACAAAACAGGATCACATCGTTCGGTACAGCATAATCTAACAATTCAACATTGGAACAGTGCGAAGAGGGTCCATCCATAATCATTAAAACCTTACCGTGTCCTTTTCTCGGGACAAGAATTCACGAAACCATTGGAAAAAGATATCCGATGTAACATACGCCGACTTTTCACCCATGACAACTTTACCACCGGGTGGCAAACCATCCTCGAATTCTATTTTTTTATTCTTTCCCTTGAAAATACAACAAGGTGGTAGAAAACTGCCCTCCGCGTTTACACATGTTATAACAGAAATTCCCCCTTTTCAGCACACGTAATACAATTTACCATCTTTACACCTTTATTTGTCACGACTTTTTCGGGATTATTGTTCAACTGCAATCCAGTTTCATCGAGGTTAAAGATTTTCTGTGGAACATTCAACAAATTATTTTCTCTTAAAATGTCTCCTAGTAATTCAAAATATTTAACACATTCTTCTTGTGTCATTCCTTTACCTCTGGCGATGGACAGTCCTTGAGCTTTACGTTCTGCCAACTCAGGATATCATAAATGACAAAAACCAGTCTTGCCCTGCTTTTTTTGCCTCATTATTAAAAGTATGGGGAATGTTTTTTTGAACAGCAAAAGAAAACGTAAGTTTTCTGATATCATGGGCAGAAAGTGCAAAGCCGTGTGATGCCATGTTTTGTATGTATTTGTATTTTTTTTTCAGTATTAAGGCAGCTTTTGCGACCTAGAGGAATTTTATTCAGATTTCCTGATTCCTTCCGCCTCATTATGGTTCTAACAGGAACTTTATAAATTCGACTTATCTCCCGAACTGAGCCTCTACCAGCAATGATATCCCCAATGGCATTCTGAAGATCTTCTTCTGACCACTGCCCTCTTAGATTTTTTCGGACGTAAGAACGTAGCATTATTGTTATCTAAAGAATAAAAAAAAGATTTTATTTAATAGATACGTTATGAAAATGTTTCGGATAATATGCCGCACTACCATTTTAGTGGTGCATATTACCCCAGAATACAAAATATATGTTTTAACTAAGAATCGCAAACTCCAGTGTAAACCTGGTAAACGCTACATACGAAAAATGTTGGTTAAAACCCTACTTTACCAGTAATATAATGTTTAAATCGGATTATTAATACCTGGTTCGACAAACTTTTGCGAAATATGTTGTAAAAATTTTTTTGAGATGTACTTACCGGTTTTTTAGCACCAATCGTTTAAGTTTAATCACAACAATCAACCAAGCATGCGCTCAGCGCTACCTTTTTAAACAAAACAGGTGTCCACTGCTGGAATGTTGCCAACTTTCTTGTACGACCTAAAAATAGACTGCGGCATATTACCCGATGCGGCATATTTCCCCGCTTTACTCTATCACAATATTTTGCACTATTAACAGTTCCATCAACTAGCTATACACAGAGATGTAGCACCACGCTGAGATATTGCTCCCCAAACCATTATTTTAGTGGGGAATTTTGAAACTTGAACGGTAACATTTTCTTTTGATAGGATTTTTAGGTGGTTTTCACCAAGCTGGAAACAACTTTCGTCAGAAATAAAAACATTATTAAAATTATCTTCTTGAAAACGTTGACAAAAATCCATTCTTCGCTGCCTTTGTAGAGGTGTTATTGCAGGGACTTTTTTTGGCTTCCTTGATATGTAGCCTTGTCTTTTCAATGACATGCGGACGGTTTCTGGACACACTTTTAATTTTCGCTAACTTCCAAATCTGTTAAGCGCGGATTCTGTCGTCCTTATGCCACTAAAGCGTTTAAATTGTTTTCGCGAATCTTACGCGGTCTTCCTGAAACTGGTCCATGCTTCATATCTGTGCCATTTTTATCCTCTTTATTGTCTCATATACTGCACTTTTTTCGAGTTCAGTCAACTGCACTAATTTTTTAACGTTTCGAACATCTTTTCTATACAAATATTCCACCATTTCTCTTTTTTTACTTGCGACATTATTTCTGAAACCTTAAGCCGGTTTACAATCAACAATATTTGACAGATGGTGTTGCCATGAGATTTTGGTCATAGCCTACTATCGGCACAACCTACGTGATGGATTACTGTTGTCTTAGAGTGTTACAGAAAAAAATACATTAAAATTAGGAAAAATAATAAAATTCCGGATACTTTCTTGACGGACTATATTTCTTTACCTACTAATAAAATAAATGCTAAAGATTCAAAGAAGATAAGTATTTCATTTTCTATATTGGTTTGGCAATTATTTAAAAATTAATGTTGAACTCTAACAATCAATTTTCTCTAAGTATTTTGATATACATATATATTAGTAACAGTTCCGCAGACATTAGACAAGAATAAAAAGATTATTCTTTCTGTTAAAAAGTACAATTTTGTGTTAGGATCAATTCTAAAACTATCTGGTTTGAAGCCTATATATAATAATGAACCATTATACACAGCGTTCATTTATGTGTTAGTTTTACTCGAAACTATAGAGTCAATAGTTTATTTTCATGGGGAATGTGTAAGAATTTCACGCGGACTCTATCTGATTGATCTGCTCTTTAACATTCCACAGCTTGCAACCGCATTAACGGATATCTATTACAAAATTTGTATTGTTTGGCTAAAGAAGAATACCTTTACTGAATTGAAAACTTCAATTTGCGATATAAAACAAGCAATGGAGAGACGTTTTCATGAAAAGTTGGAATATCATTTTTTGTTTCCGATGATAGTGATTTTCGGCTATAAAATTTTGCTGATATCCTGTCATTTACTATTTTTATGCGCATATTCAAACATGTCGATGCTATTCGTATTATATCTGTACCATATGAATTCAACCATGAATTCTTTTTGCATTCAGTACTTCGATGAAGTTTACAAATTCAAACACATCGTGGCGCGGTGTAACGCACGTTTCAAAAAAGCTATTCCAAGAATTGTAATGGTACAAGGAAAGACAGCAAAAGGATTTTTGAAAATGGGAATGTGATATTTTTTAGAAAGATGTACGAAGATATTTTCGATGGGTTTGAAATGTTTAATACAGCTTTTGGGTCGCAATTACATACGACAATTTTTTCGTTAACAACAAGAATGTTAATTGTGTCGTTCATGTTAATGCAGAATTTCTTAAAAGGATATAAGTTCGTTCACATAGTTATAATACCGGCTGTTTGTGAATTTTCTCATACTTGGGTAAGTTCTTTTGGGGTAAAAAACAACTCTTTATGGCTAATATTAGGCACCCTGACGGTGTAGGGTATATACCCATTGAGTAAAAAAAAATTATAGAGATAAAAAACTGTGATTTAATATGTTAATATATGACAAATTTGGATTGACGGACGAATTCAATTGTTTGGATCACCGAAAATGACGACAACTTTTGATTTTTAAATGGCACCCTCGGTATTTTTTACTTTATTCAATTGAAAATGACACTCTGAATAGAGTGACATATCATATGTCAACGTTTGACATTTTCGCTCTAAAAAATCGTATTTCAAATTTCAATCTAGAGTGCCAAGGCTATGCTAAAAACACTAATGTTTAATCAAGTAGTCTTGGAAAAGTGGTTTTGCTCGTCTAATGTTTTTCGTGTGTTGTCCTGGCCGGTTAAAAGATGGCCAAATCGTATTTTTAATCATATCTCATTTTTTTCAAACGGAACAAGGGTGGCTTATTAGCATATTTGGAAAAAGCATTTTTTTACGAATAATTTGGTACCACACACTTGATATTTCGAGTCAAATTGTCGTTATGAACCGCATGTTACAATTTCAAATAAACCATATGCGAAAATGTCAAAAGTTGACATATGAAATATCAATCTATTCAGTGTCATTTTCTATCGAATAAAGTAGAAATATACCGAGGGTGTTATTAAAAAATCAAAAGTTGTAGTCATTTCCGGGGAAACAGGAAGTGACCAGAAACAATTGAATACGTCAATCAATCCTATTTTATGTCATATACTTACATACCAAATCTCGTTTTTTATCTGAAAAAATAAAAAAGTTATAGGGGGTGAGCCAATTTTGAGACGCACCCGGTATTTCTGCTAGAATACCGGGTATTTACTATGCGGTCGTCGGGGAATCCCCTTATGATATTGGAGCGTATACATTCTAAATGTACAGGTATACATAGAATGCCTAGAATTTATTTGTATCTACTCTGGACATTTACCCACCGCCCATCACTGAGTAACAACAAAGTTTAACCTAAGTTTGACCGTTCGATAAAATATCGATAGGTCATTATACCAGATTTACGTATTTATCCGTAATATACAGGGTGGCCCAGGCTGAGCGTGCATTAGAAGCAGGGTTCGGAAAACTACAGTTACTTTTAAAAACTACATAAACTACATTACATGTAGTTAATGTAGTTTATGTAGAGGATGTAGTTTACGTAACCTATGTATGTAACTTTCAAATGTCAAAGGTTTGAGGTGAGGTTATAATAAGTTGAAGCTTTAAAAACACATAATGTATTTAAGAAAACAGAAGAAATATGGCTTTAAATATAATATTTACATCATATTATCTCTATTACACCTCATACAAAGGAAAATTATTCATAATATCAATACATAGTTTATTAACGTAGTTTTCATGTAGTTAATAAACGGGAAAAGACGTAGTTTTTGAAGAAAAACTACACGTAGTTAATCAGGTAAATTACGTCTTAGTTAACTACTTCCGAACCCTGATTAGAAGTTTCTAGAGAACTACAATATCTAGATTGGAGATTTTATGCACATTATGATTTCACCAGGAGATGTATCGATTAAAAAATATTTTCAATATGGCGGCACTTCCGGAAATAGCGAGTTGACAGCAACTTTCTTATGTTAAATAGGTATCCCTATTTTTTATTACATACTTAAATTTTCTGTAAAATTTCATGAATAATTTTGAAAATACAGAATAGCAAAATAATACTGCATAGTGCTTCAAACAAAAATAGTACCTATATACAGGATGTTTCAGAAAATATGTGCTATCTCTCGTGGGGAAATTCCTCACGTAAAAATAAGATTTATTTTTCATATCAACATAGGTCCGATTCTGCTTTGTTTTGTAGCTACAGGGTGTTAAAGTCTTAATATTTTTTCGATTTATTATAATTTTCTTCCAAGTACTTTTAGCGTTTCGAATGAAATTTTGTGGGTAAAAGTTACTATGAATGCGACATATTTTAAAGCTAAAAAAGTGTCGACATATTCATCAGGGACGTGCATATGGGTTATCACTGGAATATTTTTCTAAAAAAAAGCGTGTACGCCACTGACCTTTCTTCCCTTGTTAGCGAAGTAGTGTAAGCAGTTTAATGCCAATTAAAAGTTGTCTCTTGATATTTTGTCGATTTCGGCCTCTTTGATGAGATCAACGCAATTTTACTAATTTGCGCCTTGATCCAAGTCTAATAGCAACAGCAACATTTAAAAATGTCTAATATCATTAAACATTATTCGGTATTTCGTCGATTTTAAAATAAACTAACTGTTTCTATCTTATTTTTTTGTTAGAATGGGCATAATTAAGAGGGCTACTGATACCGTGTTGTCAAAATAAGGAAATTAAGAGCTTATTTTTTGGTATTTATTATAATTTTGTTAATATCCTCGGTTTGAAAGAAGATATCAAGATGCGGTTTTCGCTGACTTTTTAAGCTTTTACTACTCTTTACTATCAGCTAAAATTACATATATTATTGCATTTAATTTTTTTGAAAAAACGCGCAATGTTTGTTAAATTGGAAGACAACGCCCCCTAGCGTCTCGGTTCAAAAGCTTATTATTATTGTTCATGTTACAATATAGAGTAAGAAACGCTCTTTTAAACGAGCCCTCGCTTGTTGGATTCCGATCATCCAGTCCAGAGTTATTAATATTTAAATAAAAACAGATCTTACCTTCCCCCACCACTTTATTTTGGTAGATAGGGGAAAATGGCTCTAACAAAAAATATTCAAAATTTATTGAAGATTATGAAGCTATTACTTATAGTACACGTTATCTAGGCAAAATTGTGTAAAAACTCCATTTTCATATTTTTTGTTGCAGTTGCGCCCCCTTGCGGTCGTTCTACAAACTTGAAAATAATTTCCAGCAATTTCTCATAGCCCCTTTAGTTATAAATATTTTTTTCCGTAAACCCTACGACTAATACTTTCCGACATACAGCCGAGAGCTATTCTTAGTTGGACACCCGGTACTCACACTGGGTTGGAGAACGTTTAGATATATAATTTATTAATTGTATTTTTATTTTATTAATTGTGATTAATAAAATTGCGTTTATCTCATCAAGGAGGCCGAATTGGACAAAATATCAAGAGATAACTTTTATAATTGGCATTAAACGGCCTACACGATTTGATATGAAAAGAGAAAAAGTCAGTTGCGCACATGTTTTTTTTTAAATATTCCAGTGATAACCCATATGCACGTCCCTGATGAATTTATCGATACTTTTTTAGTATTAAAATATGTGTAGCACTTATAGTAACTTTTACCCTTAAAATTTCATTTGAATCACTAAAAGTATTAAGACTTTGTACAGGGTGTCCTGTAGCTATGAAACAAAGCAGAATCGGACCTATGTTGATATGAAATATAAAATTCATTTTTACGTGAGGAATCTCCCCACGAGAGATGACACATGTTTTTTGAAATACCCTGCATATGCGTAATTTTATACTGAATCCAATTATTGAGACACCCTGTATACAACAAAATATTTTTTAAGGTATGTCCCTTTATAAAACCATGCAACATCTGTATAAAACTTTCTTTCATATTTTCGATAACGACGACGATATTAGACTTACCTCTAGACCTCGCACTAATGAGCTACCCTATTTGTTTTAGCTGTCTTTATTTCTACTTATACTCCCTTGCAAGATGATAATGGATGAACTGGACGACGCCTCGTTAATTTGCTACAAATTGATCGAAAACATTCCACGATCTTCTAGAGTACCCGAAGCATGGATTCAAAGACAAATACTGATGACTTTAGCTAAAAGGATGAACACCAAGAGACCAAGATTCGTGGCTGGAAATTTGTTTTATTTGGATTTTACCCTCCTATATTTTGTGATGGGATTCTGGATGACACATCTAATTATTATGTTGCAGTACAATTCAAAGTTAATTAATAAAAAATAAAGTAATAAAAAAATTGCGTGTGCACTATGTGCGCATATTTGAAGTGAAACTTCTTACCAACAGCTATTAAGGCTGCCCTTCCCTAGACAAACTATAACACCTGCGGGGAATCCGAAGAGACGAGGTAGCTTTTAAACTAACAGAAGGCTGTGCATCGACTACTTGCACTTACGAATCTCTCGATATATCCAGGGTCAACAGTGCCCAAAATCCCAACGGTGGACCATATTTTATGGAAAAATTATTTTGCTCGTTGATATTATTCAATATGTGTTAAAATTACAAAGTCAATACAAAATATGAAAAAATGAACAATTATTAGTGCATAGGAAATGGTTTATACAGGGTGTTACAATATTAACCTACATAAAAAATCATATTTTCGCAGATTCAGGTCAAAGTCACACCTTAACTAGTTTCCAAAAGAGAAATCTTCTTTCAAACCGAAGATATTAGCAATATTATAATAAATACCAAAAAATAAACCCTTAATTACCTTATTTTTACAACACGGTATCAGTAGCCCTCTTGATTATGCCCATTCTAACCTCAAAATAAGATAGAAATAGTTAGTTTATTTTAAAATCGACGATATACCAGAATTTCATAATATCAGATGTATTAATATCTAATAATTAAAATATTAATAATATTGAACAAGAAACGATGATTCAGTGAAGTCATGGTAGGCTTTGGAAAAAAGATGCTTTTGACGTAATGGTATAAACGTCAAATTGTTATTAGATCAACATTTTGATAATCTTAGCAGCGTTTTTTATCTTTTGATTGCTTTTTCAAAATGCCCCAACAACTTCAACTACTTCAAATAATAAAGGCATTTTGATAAACCATTTAAAAGATAAAAAAAAACGCTGCTAAGACTATCAAAATGTTGATCTAATAACCATTTGACGTTTATACTATTACGCGAAAAGCAAGTTTTTTCCAAAGCCTACCATGATATCACTGAATCATCGTTTCTTGTTCACTATTATTAATATCATAATTATTAGATATTAACACAGCTGGTATTATGGTATTCTGGTATTTCGTCGATTTTAAAATAAACTAACTGTTTTTATCTTATATATTTGTTAGAATGGGCCTAATCAAGAGAGCTACTGATACTGTATTGTAAAAATAATGTAATTAAGGGCTTATTTTTTGGTATTTATTATAATTTTGCTAATATCTTCGGTTTGAAAGAAGATATCAAAATGCGGTTTTCGCTGACTTTTTAAGCTTTTTCTACTCTTTACTATTAGCTAAAATCACACATACTATCGTATTTAATTTTTTTGAAAAAACGCGCTGTTTGTTAAATTGTAAGAAAGCGCCCCCTAGCGTCTACGTTCAAAACCTTATTATTATTATTATTATGGCATAATATAGAGTAAGAAACGCTCTTTTAAACGAGCCCTCGTTTGTTGAATTCTGATCATCCAGTCCGGAGTTATTAACATTTAAATAAAGATAGATCTAACCTTCCCCCACCACTTTATTTTAGCAGATAGGGGAAAATGGTTCTAACAAAAAAAATCCAAAATTTACTGAAGATTATGAAACTATTATTTATGGTATCCATTATCTAGGCAAAATTCTGTAAAAAATCTATTTTCTTGTTTTCCATAGCAGTTGCGCCACCTAACGGCCGTTTTACAAACTTGAAGATAATTTCCAGCAATTTCTCATAGCCCCTTTAGTTATAAATATTTTTTTCCGCAGGCTTTACGGCTAATACTTTCCGAGATACAGCCGTGAGCTATTCTTAGTGGGACACCCGGTACATATAATCAGGTATATCAGAGAACGGAAATGATATATAAATAAAACAGTTTAATTTACTACTTAAATATACTTTATTAAAAAAAAATAGATAAACATAAATGCTAAAGAAAAATAATTAAATAAAAATATCATTGAAAAAAAAATCATGCAAACAAATTCATATGTATAGTTAGATATATAAATAAATAAAAAAATATTTCAAATATCTGTACATATGTTTAAAATATTCAGTTGCAAAACTAGGGGTAGGTCATGATCTTTTCAAATGTTTATTTCAAAAAATAATTTTGCTTAAAAATGTGGCATCATGTTTCGAGAATCAGTTACTTCCCATCATCAGGCCCAAAAAAGCTAAAATAATAGAAATCACAGTCAAAATAGATAAACCATTCGAGAGAGTCATACAAAAAAGTCAAGTTATAAAATACATTTACAAAAAAAATTAAAAAAGGTTAAAAAAATTATTAAAATTATTACAATTATTCGATCACAGATATGCTATGATAAGCCGAGTTGAGCATTAAAATTACTTATTACATTATTTTTTAATAATTTTTTTAACCTTTTTTAACTTTGTAAATGTATTTTATAACTTGACTTTTTGTATGGCTCTCTCGAAATGTTTATCTATTTTGACTGTATTTTAGCTTTTTGGGTCTGATGATGTGAAGTAATTGATTCCCAAAACATGTTGCCACATTTTTAAACAAAATTATTTTTTTGAAATAAACATTTGAAAAGATTGTGAGGTTTTGAGTCCCCTACCCCTTGTTAGAGGTTTTGCAATTGATTTTTTCACATTGGGTTGGAGAACGTTTAGTAAAATATTCAGGTTTATTGTTTCTTATATAAAAAATCTTTGTGATAGTGACTTTCTTGAATTGTATTAACAATGAAAAACCTTATATTATACAATAAATATATCAAGAATACCCCCAAAAAATTCTGTAGAATAAAGTTCTAGTAAGGTGTGAAAAGTAAAGTCGCATAAAATCAGCCCAAAACTGAAAAAAAATTACATAAAATAACATGACTGTTATGCATGCATTTTATAGTTGGACAGACTATACATGCCAAACCAAAAAAATATATTCTTACAAACGCATCACTCAACTATGACTAAGAAGCACAGAACGGGCAAAACTGTTTTAGTCAAAAACGTTTTTGTCCCTTAAAAAAGCATTATATTTCGACAAGAAGCAAAATGCACAGCAGCAGATACAGAACGCGTAGTGACTAAATATGTCTTATCTGCCAGACTGTGGCTAAACGAACCTGTCTTAGTCTTAACCCTCGCGACTGATCAGTGTGCGTTAGCCCATCTAATTTGCATTGAAGTATGACAAGAATACACATTTAGTCAAAAACGCTTTTAACTAAAACTGTTTTGCACTTTCTAGTTTAATAGTTTAATACAGGGTTGTCACCACATACGACACGGAGTACTGTAGCAAATGATTAGATTTTTACAAATTGTAAGTTTTGGGTTCGTTGAAGGACTATTAGACCTACAATTTAAAAATATTACAGAGTGTCCCAAATAAATAAAAAATATCAAAGTTGTATTTTTTTTAAATGGAACACCCTGTATATTATTACATTTTTAGTTTCTACGATTAAAATAACGGTAAATTTGATTAAGGTTTATTACACTTAAACCTTACCGTTTTTGAAATATTTTCAATTTTGTGAAATTGCAGTAAAAATTTTAACGCTTCATTTCTCCAGGAGTATCAAAGTTTTTAATATTAAATATTTGCTGAAGTCTATTTATTGATCAGTTATTGAGTTGCAATAATAAAAATAATACTACCTCATACAGAGTGTTTAAAAAATTATTTTAAATTATTTCTAGCTTTAAACGGCATTAACTTGTTTAATTTAAATGGAACGCCCTGTATAATTTAGGAGAATCAGATGCACAATTTAATTGTCTATCAAATTGTATTATACCACTTTTTACCTATCCCTTCAAGTTTTCATAGAAAATGCATTTTCTTATAATTTAGACCTCTTTGATCAATATACCTATTGACATTTTAGATCGTTTTTAAAGCAACAAATGTACAAAATGTACAGGCTAGTAATATTATCGTTTTTAGCAAAATGATAATATTACTAGCCCATTTGTATGCAAAAAGAAAACTATTTAAATTTGTATAAAAGAGTATACCATTAATTAAATATACCACCATTATTTCCGCCCAAATACTAATTAATTACATACTTTATTATGTTCGTTAATAAATTATTCTAAATAAATGTGGATTTGAATCAGAAATCAATATAATAATAAGTTGTGAAAATGTTGTTATAAATAAGCATTTGTCAAAAAATGAAATATCATTTTTAAGGTCTAATACACATACAAAATTCAGTTTTTTAGTATTTGTAGCAATTATTATTAATCAACGCAAATAGTCCTTTTAACAAATATTTAAACAGTTTTTTATTTTTTAATGAAATAAACAAACTATATCGACAATATTAGTAGATATCAATACTCTAAAAATTTGGTATATCTTATATATAATATCTTATATAATATATATATATATATATATATATATATATATATATATATATATATATAAAATAATCTAAAATATATATATATATATATATATATATATATATATATATATATATATATATATAAATAATCTAAAATGTCAGTATTCCATGGGTATATTCATAAGTGAGTTCTAAATGGCCAGAAAATGCATTTTCTACAGAAACTTGGAGATAGGTAAAAAATGATATAATACAATTTGAAAGACAATTAAATTGTGCATCTGATACTCATAAAATATACAGGATGTTCCATTTAAATTAAACAAGTTATTGCCGTTTAAAGCTAGTAATTATTTTCTGTATAAGGTAGTATAATTTTTATTATTGCAACACAATAAATGATCAATAAATAAACTTCAGTAAATATTTAGTATTAAAAACTTTGATACCCTTGGAGAAATGAAGCCTTAAAAAGTGTAGTAAACCTTTATCAAGTTGACCCTTATTTTAATCGTAGAAACTAAAAATGTAATAATATACAGGGTGTTCCATTTAAAAATACAACTTTGATATTTTTTATTTATTTGGGACATTCTTGTAAAAATATTTTTAAATTGTAGCTCTAATAGTCCTTCAACGAATCCAAAACTTACAATTTGTAAAAATCTAATCGTTTAGCTACAATATTCCATGTCGTATGTGGTGAACAACCCTGTATATTTTGTTCTAGTAAGCCGATTTTGATAATTTTTTAAGAAATTTGTAGCTAAACTTTGACCTTTTAGTATCTCTTCCTAAATCAAAATTGAAAGTTTCCATCTGTCAATTATACGAGGTAAAACAGAATGTTGGTATTTTGGCGAAAGCTTGGAACACCCTGTGGAATATGTTAACAAAGCAAGGAATTTAGAAGTAATTTTATCATCTAGATATAATAGCTGTATTTTTATTGGAGATACTCACTTTTGAATAAGACAGTAACGATTTACAGCAATTTTAACATTGATTTTGAGTTGTCATCAACACGCTTATAGAATAGTGTTTATTGTTTTTGTAACGTCACTATAATTGAAAAGTCATATTATTATTGTTTAATGACGTTTGCCCCGGCAGAGATGCATACAGAGATGGTCTTAAGTTCTGAAGTTCCGGCTATTGTTTCTTTAATTGATCATGGTAGAGATCAAAACTTTTGGACTTAAAACCATATCTGCTAAAGTAACTGCCCAATAGACAATAATAATATGATTTTTCAAAGACAGTGACATTAAATAAATCATAAACACTATTTTTGGTCCTAGTCTATTGACTAGGACCAAAACCAAAAGCATGGTTTTAATGTAAAACATACGATAAAATGTTAGCGTCTTCTTCAATAAAAAGCGAATATCTCCAAAAAAATAAAGCTATTGAGATGAATCAAAAAACAAACTACTAAGAAAAGATACACCTTGATGATAAAATAATTTTTAAATCCCTTGCTTTCTTAACGTACTCCACAGTGTGTTTCAAACTTTCACCAAAATATCATCATTTTGTTTTCCCTCGTATAGTTTACAGATGGCAACTTTCATTTTTAATTTAGAAAGAGGTACTAAAAAGATAAATAATTTAGCTACAAAATGTTTAAAAATCATCAAAATCGGTCGGCTAGAACACAACATATAAAACTTTAAAATACATGTTAAAATACATTTAAAGTGCCCGTTTTTCGTGCCGGTGAGTGTATGTGCGTCCAGACTAATGGCATGGCTCAAATTTATACATATAAATAAATGTTGTTACAATTTTTTCAATATTAAGAAAAATAAAACAACTGAATAAAAACCAATAAGAAAAAAATTCAAAATGTAGTTAAAAAAAATAAAAATTTATATTCATGTATTACGCACCTATTCAGTCAAACCCTATCAAGTAAAACATTGAATGTAAACAAAAATACGAACGTTATATTTAAAATGAATTAAGACAGTTTTACAACTAAGTTTTACAAATAAACTGCCGTTTTGCCTACACTAAAATAAATACAATTAAATTTACATAAAATAATACGAGGATTGTGTTTTATAGATTTGCATATCGAAACATAGTAGGCGCCCGTCAACATATATCAAATGTCAGACTTAACTGTCTTCTTTAGTTAACTTAATTGCACAGTTTTAGACCGCTTCTTTTAAATCTGTACGTAAACTGGATGTTTTAAGTTGATGAGTCCGTCGAAAAATGGAATTAAACTGAGAAAATGTTCGCGAAATAACTTTTGACAATTCTCGAAGACAGAGTTGTCTCAACGAGAATGCCTTGCTGAGTTGGTTTCCGTTTTCGACAATAATTGAAGTACATTCGCATTTTCGACAATGAAGCATCACATCAGGCGACAATTTCTCTGTGGTATGAAGAATTTAAACGTGGACGGATTAGTCTAAGCGGCGATCCAAGAACAGGTTCACCAACAACGGCAGTCACAC
Organism: Sitophilus oryzae; assembly: GCF_002938485.1. Lineage (NCBI taxonomy): Eukaryota > Metazoa > Arthropoda > Insecta > Coleoptera > Curculionidae > Sitophilus > Sitophilus oryzae. Next base: position 531,680 of record NW_022146579.1, on the reverse strand, counting down.
AGGAAAACGTCGATGCTGTACGTCCAAGCGGATCCACGAAGATCGAAATATCACATGTCGTGAATGTGAAGCATCATTGCACATTGCAAAGACCTCAATTCAAATAATTTTACATGCAGAATTATCTGTAAAAGATTAGATTCTCGTTGGATACCGCATCTGTTGACGGAAGAACAGAAAGCAATTAGAGTCAATTGCTGTCAAAAAACTCTACACTGATTTAAAGCTGGAAAATCAAAAACTATATACAGTATTGCCAGTGGTGATGAATCCTGGATTTACTCTTAAGAACCTGAAAATACACGTCAATTGGCTGTTTGGGTGTTCCTAGATGAACCAAAACCGACAATATTTATCCGTTCTCGAAGTGTTTCCAAAAAGATGGTGGCAACATTTGTCTCAAAAGCGGATCAGATAGCAACAATTCTTCTGCAAGATTAAAGAACTGTTATTGCTAATTGGTACATTTCTATTTGTTTGTCAGAAGTAAATGTTGAGTTTCGAAAAACTAACCCTCAACGACGAATGAACCTCCACCACGACAATGCAAGTTCCCACACAACTCCAAAAACAATCAAGTTTTTAAAGCAAGAAAGCATTGAATTATTGGACCATTCTCCATACAATCCCGACTCCCGACCTAAGTCGTAACGACTTTTTTAATTTTCCAAAAATTAAGAATGAACTGCGGGATCAAAGGTTGTAAAGGTTAAAAGTTGTAAGCAATTTTAAAAGTACTAACAAGCTTTCAGAATTGGTTCCAATGGATGCAAAAATGCATTTCTCTTCGTACAGAATACTTCTAAAAACAATAGTGTTTAAAAGTTATCTACTAATTTTTTCTACCTCTACAGGGTGGTCCGAATTGTAATCCGAAAACTTCGGCAGCATATTACGCAGATAAAAATAAGTAAAAAAGTTAGTATAAATGTGTGTCCTAAATTGCTTAATTCCGCAGATACAGGGTGTAGAAGTTTCATTTTTATTTTGATTTTTTTGCAAATAATTTCCGAAGTAACGTCAATATTTGGATGAAAATTGGTGTCTGGAAGTTTTTTGACATGAGAAATTTGATTTTGATATCAATATGACTCCTATTTGTAGGGAGCGCCACCTACATGTGTTTTAACTGGTTTGAAGAGTAATAACTTTTCATCCGTACCTGTATAAATCTACTGAGTGAAAAAATGTGTGTTTTCGTGATTTTCTACGTAAAAAATGTCTCTTGATAAAAATCGCTACGAGCAACCGTTCTCAAGATATTTAGAATAGAAATAGTCAATACATGTCATTATTAAAAAAAAATAAACACGTTAAGTAGATAATTATTTGACTGAAATAATAAATTTGAGAAATTTTAATTTTTTTAAATTAATCATTAATTTTTCTGTGAAAAAATGATGATAAAACAGTTTCTGTTGAATTTTTGACACAAAAACATGTCAAATTTATGATTTCAGTCTGACAGCTATTTAGTCAACATGTTTAATTTATGTCAATGATGACAGGTATTGATAATTTCGATTCCAAATATCTCGAAACCATTACTTGTAGCGATTTTTAGCAAGAGATTTACGTAAAAAACGTCGTGAATGTATATTTTTTTACTCGGTAGCTTTATACAGGTACGGACGAAAAGTTATTAGTCTTTAAACCAGTTAAAAAATATGTAGGTGGCGCCCTCTACAAGTAGGAGCCATATTGACATTAAAATCAAATTTCTCATAACAAAAAACTTCCAGATACCAATTTTCATCCAAATATTGACGTTACTTCAGAAATTATTTCGAAAAAATCGAAGTAAAAATGAAACTTCTACACCCTGTATCTCCAAAACTAAGCATTTTAGGACATACATTTATACCAACTCGAAGTTTCCGAAGTCGAAGTTTCCGGAATACAGTTTGGACCACACTGTATATGTAAAATATAAAAAACAACCCTCGTATGGATACCACCTTTTTAATATTATCACAAAATAATGTCACAAACATTTTGTTCCCTAGATTATAGATGATCTTCCATTTATAACAGTTTTAATTGGCAGACAAAACGTTATGTATAGACGAGGCTTTAAAGATGAAAAAAAGGGGCGTCAAAGTAACCATTTTGAAACCTTTATTTTTATTTTGAAAATTTTTATTTCGACTTTTTTCTTTTTACAAATTAAAATTTTTGGGTTTGTTGTGCTTTACTGTTATAATTTTGTATTGGTTTTATCTATTTTAAAAGTTATTCTATGAAGAGTCTATAAACCTGGAAGGACATTAGAAAACTTAGAGATTTCAAAATAGTTTAATTTTTGTTAATATTTTTTTTCACCATTTATTATCTAAACTTAAGCACTACCATACATAATTACTTCTCAAAATAACGGAAACTTTGCAAATAAAAGGCATAAACTAATTAATATATCACACTTTGAGTGGACTAACAATACTGCTCAAAACCCGGAATGACCAACAATACTGCTCCGATTTTCACAAATATCACTTTTAAACCATCATAAATAAATAAGTATAGAGTAATTGACAAAAAGTTCCATGTTTTTATTATTGTGTTACCGAAAAAGTCTTTGTGGAATCAATTCAACATGCCCAATATTAAAAAGTAATAACTTTGCATTATTTTTAGTAACACTCTCTGTCATGTATCTGAGCATAAGCATGAAATGTTTAAGCTTTATGCCACCATACCCTGTAATAGATCGCATTACGTACTTTTAACGTGGCAGATCAGAAAATGCTTCCTAACCACTTGCCATTTGATTGGAAAGTGCCCATAAGGGCAATGTAAATACTATTTGGCGCTATTCTTGCAACGGTCGCGACCCAAAGCTTTTGATAATTTCGGAGCGGTTCGACTTTTTCCGGCATTGTGTCGCCAAATATATTGTTTATTAAAATTTATTATTATTTTATTTTAATTTTATAAATAAAACACAGTGTGTTGCATATAAGAAACTTTATTTCATATAAGGGCATGTATGAAATACCTATGGAACATTGGAAGCCGACGTTATGGCACGATGGTTTTTGCAGTTTACAGCTCACACAGCTTAAGTTTTTTTAATGCCACTTTATCACAATTATCAGGGGTTTGGGTAAATAAAATTTAAATTAAACTCACAAGACAGCAATATTTACTTTGAAAATGGACGCTTTAAACACTTTTCGGTATTTTTTCAATGCGGGCGGTTTAAATTTTTAAAGATTTTATAATTTTTGAAGATTCTGACTTTAACAAGAGAAAATTCTTTCTGTTCTTGTTTGCGGTTGTTCTTAGCAACCGCGATAGCAGCGCCAGATCCCGTACAACGTATGCGACCCAAAACAATTATAGTTTTAGCGGGAAGCCGAGCATTCCAATCTAAATTTATTTCCTTTATCTATGCCGCTTGCTTAATTTTCGACGTATGAAAGCAAGGGTGACATGAATAATTTGACGTTTTAGACGATGACATTTCTTCGAGAAAGCCTATCATTATGTTGCTTCCTATTCATGTTGCATCTTTATATTATGCCACCTTAACGGGTTATGAATTGACCTATAACTACATTTGGTACATTAATAAATGTTTGTTATATTTTTGCTAGTTGCTGTCATGACAGTAGAAACATGTTCCTGTTTTTTTTGTTATTGTTATTCAGCATGTCAAAATGATTTTCGTTAAATATTTTTCGAAAACTAAATAAAAATGATACCAACTTTTTGACTGTCACTATTATAAAACAAATAACATACAAGTGAAAAAAAGACGTCAGATTTAGCTTCAAAAAGAAGACCAACTCAATTTTATTCGTTAAATTTATACGGGGTGTCCCAGAAATAAGTGCAAGTATTTTAAGGGGTGGTAGATCTCGATAAAAGAAACATATTTTCTCTTTATCGTTTTTCAAATAAGTCCAAAATAACGGAGTTATTTTACTTTGAAAATTAAAAAAAAAAGATTTTTTGCTAACATTTTGAGAACCACTGGATCTTTTCTGGATTTTCTTTCTTGTAAATTTAATCTACTACTATAAAAACTAAAAAAAAAATTCAAAAAATTCCGAATTTTCAAAAAAAAATTTCGGCGAAAAAAACGTCATATGCGTGTTTCTGGGGTTGAACTATACTACCAGTTAAAATACTTGCACTTATTTCTGGGACACCCTGTATAGGGAATGTCATGGATCGTCATTTCGACACCAACTTGACGCCGTTTTTTTGGATCTTATGGTACTTTTACCTAAGCAAAAAACAAAACGCATATTCAGCTGAGGTAGATTAGTTCTCAAAAAACTACCATTTTTTAGTAACACTCTCTGTCATGTACAGGGTGGGTCAAACTGGACGCACCCTTTTCTATAGGAGAACGGAAAAAACGAAAAAAAAAGGGAAACACCCTTTTCTATAGCAGATAGACAAAAAGTAATATCGGTGTCTGGAGCTCAATTTTTATCAAGAATATGATGGTGAAAACCGCACATCGATATCTGTTAAGGTACATTCAGGTTGAGAGCGTCAAGCGTCGCGCCCGCGACGACACGAAATGGAATCAATTCCCTTAATTTGAATTAGACCGTTCAGGCAGAAACAGGGTTGTTAACTAGTTTATGAAGCAAAAAACTACGCCAAAAACTACGCGTAGTTTTTTGTATTAACTACGTTTTAAAATTTTAAAAACTACCTGCAAAAACTGCACAAAAACTACGTTAAAAACTACCTACAAAAATGTAGTAAAACATAAACAATTTAGACAAAAATCAAGCCAAATTCTTATCATGGAAGATGGAAGTATGAAGTTATATTATATTTGTATAACTTAAACATCAGAAAAAAAGACAATTTTTTTTTCAACAAAAGTGTATTTTCTATGAAATACAAAGTAACATTGAACACAAAATAAACTATAAATTCTTATGGAGAAATTCTCCATAGATATTCTCTAGGAGAATATATGATTTTTTACATCTAAAGGCACAACTTCATAATTCTCTTCCCAGAAGGTATGGAGCAAGGTATGGAGACATCGACGTCTTCCAACCATTTTTAACTACCAAGTATCAAAAATATCAGATAATAAGGAACAAATTCACAAAATATAGATTTTTTATTTCTTTAAATTGATCAACAAACAAAGTTTTTAGGTTATGTTTTCACTGTTATTTAAAAAAACTACATTAGTTACATAAACTACACATTTACTACTCGACATTTAAAAAACTACTTGTGACATGTAGTAAATGTAGTTTATTAATTACTACGTGTAGTTTAACAACTCTGGGCAGAAAACATCGCGTTCGGCGTTGAGCTAGCGTCCGCTGACAAAAAAGTTACACCGATTTGTTAAAAGTGCACATTTTTGAAAAACACCCCGTAACTCCGAAACAGTAACCGATATCGATGTGCGGTTTTCACCATCACGTTTTTGATAAAAATTGAGCTCCAGACACCGGTATTAGTTTTCGTCTATCTCCTATAGAAAAGAGTGTTTCAGTTTAAAAACGTCCAATTTGACCCACCTTGTGTGTCCTAACCTGATCGTAAACATGAATACTTAGGCTTTGTGTCACCATACCGCCACACCCTGTAATAGGTCGCATTACGTGCTTTTGACGTGGCAGGCCAGAAAATGTTTCTTAACCGCTTGCTTACTTTTCGACGTATAAAAGCAAAGGTGACATGGAAACTTTGACGTTTTAGACGTTGCCACTTCTTCTTCTAGAAAGCCTTTATGCTTCCTATCCATGTGCTTTTTCAATTTTATTCTCATATCGGTCTTAAAATCGCACAAGCTACACTTAAAAGCCGTCTTAGTTTTCGATCCTTTTTTCACCTTAACATTGTAAGTTGTGTTTTTGTATACTTTAAGTTGATTGATATTCAAGTGAACCACTTTGTGATCATGTAACATTTCTTTGATGTCTGTTTGAAAACGACAAAATTCGCATCTGTACTTTACTTGATCTGTCTTTGAATCAGATGAAAAGTTCTCGTGGCTCTTTTTATGGTCAATCAATAGTTGCTTGTCATGGATAGTGTAATCACACAATTCACAGACATAGAGTTGTTTAATTTTAGTGTCTTCTTTATCTTTTTCTTGATTCTTATCATTACGATGCTTTTTAATATGCCACCTTAACGGTTCACGAGTTGATTTATAACTACATTCGGTACATTTATAAATAGGTTTGTTATAAACAGTGTGCATAGAGATGTGCAGCCTTAACCTCCCGAATCTGTCACACGTATACGAACAAAATTGACATTTGAATAATGACTCTTCTGACTTTTCAGTTGAATTCTCTTTAAGACTAGCGTTATCTTCCAAACGTATTAACTTTACAACTAACTTTGGATATTCCTCAACCATACTGTTTTTTGTCGATATATTTTTGGCAAGATCATCGACTGGACGATCATGTACCTCACTCATATGAACTTTAAGCGCATCGAAAGTTGCTTTAAAGTCGCAATTGATGCATTGTAGAACTAGAGATTTGTCAAATGCCACTCCATGATTAGATTTTAGATGATAAATGGTCGATTCTTTAGTTGATTTGAACTCGCACTGGCCACATCTGTAAAGAGGACGATTTCTAATATGAACAATTTTGTGCCTTTTAAGCTTAGTTATATCACGAGCGACATATGAACAATCCGGACAGGAGAGTTTTTCACAGTTAATTGTAGATTTAACAGATTTTATAATGTCCCCATGTACTGTCTTCATATGGACATCAAGCCTGCTTGATGTCCCTTTGAATTCGCAGCCTGCGCATCGCAAAATTGGCGATTTTTCAAATATTAATCCATGATCGGATTTAAAATGAGGTATCAAAGTGACTTTAACTGATATAAACTTACAATGACTACATCTGTAAATGGGCTTTTCCTTAGTATGAAACCCAGCATGCCTTTCAAGATGACATGAATTATCAGTGACATATGAACAATCTTTGCAAGAATACTTGTTCTTTGTAACAACCATTTTTCTAACCTCTGTACTGGAAGGATGTACGGTCTTGATATGAACGTCAATATTGTGCAATGTTGACTTAAAATCGCAAAGAGTGCACCGTAAAATTGAAGAGTTTTTAAATACTACTTTGTGAGATTTTAGATGATGAATCAGAACACCTTTAGTTGATTTGAACTCGCATCGACTACATCTATAAAGAGGATATTCTTTTCTATGATCTTGTTCGTGTTTTGTAAGGTTATAGGCACTTTCGGCCACAAAGGAACAATTAAAGCAAGCGAATTTTTTCTTGTCTTCATCAGTAGTTTTGTTATCGTGGACCGTCATAATATGAGCTGTCAGCATGTCCAATGTCGACTTGAAATCACAATTGCTACACTGTAACACTAAAGAGTTGTCCGATACCACTCCGTGGCTAGATTTTAAATGAAAACTTAGAGCGACTTTTGTCGATTTGAACTCACACTCGCTACAACTGTAAAGAGAGCCGTTTTTAAGGTGAGCACGTGTATGCTTTTCAAGGAGCAATGAACTACCAGTGACATAGGAACAATTATCACAAGCATATTTTGTTTTTTCTCTCCAATTTGTGTTGTTTATGTCTATATTGTGGTTATGTGCTCTCTTCATATGCATCGTTAGTTCGTCCATTTTTGACTTGAAATCGCAATCGGTGCATCGTAAAATTGTAGTTTTTTCAGAACTTTCTAACCCGTGAGATTTTAAATGACTTATCATTGGCTGTTTAACCAATCTGAACTCACACTGAGTACATCTGTAAACGGGACTTTTATGAATATGGATATTTTTATGTCTTTGAAAATGACTTTTATTTAAAGTGACGTACGAACAATCTTTGCAAGAAAGTTTTTTAATTTTGCCGTGTACTGTCTTCACATGAATAGTTAGTTCATCGAGTTTCGACTTAAAATCACAAGTGGTGCATTGTAAAAATGCTTTTTCAAATTCTAATCCATGAGATGATTTTAAATGGGGAACCATACCGACTTTAGTTGATTTGAACTCGCACTCACCACATCGGTAAACTGGATTTCTAACATCCACGCATTTATGACTCTTAAGTTGTAACATAGAATCAGAGACATATGAACAATTTTTACAAGAAAAACTTTTACTCTCTTGACGATCGGTTATTGTATTATTAAATTCTATATCGTGGTTATGTACTGTCTTCATATGAAACGTTACTTCTCCCACTTTCGACTTGAAGTCGCAATCTGTGCAGCGTACATCTAAAGGATTTTTAACTATTCCATGAGATTTGAAATGCCAAATCATTGCATCGCGAGCTGATTTGAACTCACACTCGGTACATCTGTAAATGGAACTTTTGTTAATATGAACTGCTGAATGCCTTTGAAGATTAGTAAGAAAATCAGTGACATATGAACAATCTTCACAAGAAAAAATAGTTTCTGTCAAATTGCTAAATTCTATATCGTGACCATGTACTGTCTTCATATGGATGTTTAGTTTATCTAAGATTGACTTGAAATCGCAATCGACGCATTGCAAAATCGAGGATTTTTTGAAGACTAATCCATGAGATTTTAAATGCTTCGACATAATAAGTTTAGTTGATTTGAATTCGCACCGACTACATCTGTAAAGTGGGCTCTTGTTAGTATGAACGTGTCTGTGCCTGTCAACATCGTGTTTATATTTACTGGTATACGAACAAACGTCACAGCAAAATCCATTATTTTTACCTCTAATCTTTACCCTTGAATTAACTAGGTTATTTTTGATTTTAACTTTACCAATCTTCATATTTAATCGAAATTCGTGCGACATCATATGAGAAGTAAACAATAGTTTCTTCTGAGTTTCAAACTTACATTTTGAGCAACAGAATACTTGATTATTGGTCAGTGGAGTTTTTTTAGCAGTGTCCGATTTGTTATGAACAAGAAGCAGATGCCTTTTCAATGCAAATCGAATCCTAGATTTAAAAGAACAATGACAACAATTAAACATAGCATCTGAATGTGTAGACATGTGCCTCTTTAGAGCGAACCTAGTTTTACTAAAAAAATCACAAATCTGGCATTTAAATATCACTTCTTCAGATTTTTTCTCTAATAAGGAATTATTGTCTACTGTAGCCTGTGAAATGCTACAGTCTCCTGATGTTGATTCGGCCGAAAAAATGATTGGTGAAATATTGGCTTTTGAATCAATATTTCCAAGATCATTTTCCAATATATCAGTAGTTGGTTCTATTTTGTCGATACAAAAATTCGTTTCCTGTTTTATAGTCTCCATGTCAATTAACAAGTTTAAACCTGCAGAACAGAAAAAAAGGGAATAGAAAAATGCTAATGCTGATAAGGCGGCGTCCATTAATTACGTGAGGGAATTAAGGGGAGAGCAAAATTGATAAAATAAGAATAGCATAGGTAATAAGTTAAGTAATGGGAGTAAAAATTCAAGGTCGCGAACGCGGTCTTCAATGGCCGAAGCATCACGCAAAGGTCGCCAGGCGTCACAAAAATAGGAAACTGTAAAATACGTGACCAACCGTCCAGTCAGATCAAATATTTCAGTCATTATCCAAGACCAAAGTCCGGAAGTTTTGCAACTTTGCAGGTTTATAGGTTTTGGGGTCCCTAAAAAAACTAATATCTATAAAATGCTCATTTCCAGACTTGCCTCCATCTTGCCAAGATGGCGCCCAAAATTGGTATTTTGTGAATATCTCGAAAACTATGCGTTTTTCGTGAAAATTTGAGGAGAGCAAAATTAAAGAGAATAAAATTTTCTATAAAAAAGGTTTTATGAAAATTTTCGCTAAAGTCAGCCGTTTAGGCACAAAATCCCTGGAAATTTTACAATTTTGCGTAAAATATGATATATTATGTATAGTCGATTTTCCGAAATCAAATGTCGAGTAGGGTTCACTAAAACTAGTTTTAGTTTAGTTTCTTCAATTTTGTCATAAAACAGTGGCGTATCATTAATTCACTCATTAATTTATGAATAATTAATTTTAATTATTGAAAATGTGTACTTGTTTGCACACCACCCAAGAGGTAAAGTATATGGCGCGTTTATTTTAACCTGGTCTCCCCGGAGGCCTACTCCACTAGATAAATTAAAAACTTTAACTTATCTGCACAAGCTCGACGGATCTGGCTCATTGATGTCAAAGTCGATCGTGTCTGCTGTGCTGGGCTCATCGGGGTGGTCTCTCAATACGTCCAACTCTTCATCTTCAGCCGCCAGAGGTATATCTACAGGCAAGTCCAACTCCTCTTCATCGGATATGTCGAGTGACACTTCAGTGACGTTGTCACAGGATTTCCCATTGCAGTATGCACAAATCATTGAACATTTTAATCCTGCTTTTCTGCATCCGCAGGCTATACCAAAGTTGTTGGTTTTGCATTTACAGGATAAAAATGCCAATAGGGGGCTCCAATTTTGGAGCTGGATCTTTCAAGGTTGGGACTGGAGTAATGCCTGATTCTTCAGCATCTTTGGTACAACCAGACCAATGCTGAACCTGGTGGTAAGTTCGCAATGAATGCTGTCCAGCACGACAATTAATTATTCATAAATTAATGACGAATTAATGATACACCACTGTTTTATGACAAAATTGAAGAAACTAAACTAAAACTAGTTTTAGTGAACCCTAATCTACATTTGATTTCGGAAAATCGACTATACATAATATATCATATTTTACGCAAAATCGTAAAATTTCCTGGGATTTTGTGCCTAAATGGTTGACTTTAGCGAAAATTTTCATAAAAACTTTTTTATAGGAAAGTTTATTCTCTTTAATTTTGCTCTTCTCAAATTTTCGCGAAAAACGCATAGTTTTCGAGATATTCACAAAATACCGATTTTGGGCGCCATCTTGGCAAGATGGCGGCGCCGGCGGCAAGTCTGGAAATGTGCATTTTATGGATTTTAGTTAGGGACCCCAAAATCTATAAACCTGCAAAGTTTCAAAACTTCCGGACTTTTTTCCAAGCAGGCCCCTTTTTTGATCCCCAATGACTGAACTAAAAGAAGTAATCGGAGTCGACGTAGATCATGCGGTATCGATGATGTTCAGTATCAGGAGAAAATTGACACGATATATGGTTGAGAACTGTTTTTTATTTCAGACTTTTTGGGTCGTTTAATTTAATAATTACTAAAACCAGCAGTTCCAAAAATATATTTAAAAATAAAAGATAAAATTCCAAAATACTAATTATCTATTAACATGGATTTGGACGATAATATGTAAGAATACTAAATTGATTTCTATATTCGATATAAAACTGTTTATTAGGTTTTTAGTTTGCGATGTTTGTGGTAAATCATTTTCATGTTCATCGTCTTTGAATGGACATGAGGATCCAAGTTACTAATATGAAAATAAGCCACCATATTGTCATGGAAAAGTATGCCAATGGAGATTAATTGTAATAGAAGTAATTCTAAGGGTAAAGTTTATTATAATTAGTGACCTGTGCTACTTTTTATATGTAGATAACTGGCTTTAAAAAACTCCATTAAACTGTTAAAAGTGTAATTTATTTATATAAATTGAGGATTTTTTTTAGATTTGGCATCACTGCACAGAACAGCAGTCGACGCTCGACCATATACGTATTATTTACAAATATACTCAGGGTTCCCTTGTTCCCTATTTAACCCCGTGTGCAATTTCTGTGCCGTAAGAAAAAGACAACATAACCCAGCTCCATATTAACACTGCATAAGTCTATTTCACCCGGATATGGATTGAACTGCGATTGCGCCAAACTCCGATTGATTGTTGTTTTAGTTCTGTTTGGATTACTTTTTATTTGTGCGGGTAAAAGAGTGATTTTGTTTAGTTTACTGTTTCCAACTATTTTTTGATATTTTTCCAACTCCCATGATAATGTGTTATAAATAATAAAAGTATAAATAAAATAGAAGGTTAGGTGAAATGTCAGTCAACCACTTCCCTTTAAAAACATCGACCAATGAAAACTTCTTCAGGTGAGGCATGCGCAGTTAAATGAATATCCGGGTGAAATAGACTTATGCAGAATTCCATATTTCTCTTTCACTGTTTGGGCTTCACTTTTTGGAGATTAGGCTGAGTATATTTGTAAAAAGTAATACGTATATGCGCTCGACGCCAACAAAATTAAACCACGCGTTACTTCCTTATTCTTCCTCTTTTTTATACACTTCCAGTTGTTTCGGTTGGTTTCGGTCTGTAGAGTTGTCGAGTACGTGGAAGATTCGTAAAGGTGCAACTTTTGATTAGAGACATAATATAAGTCAGTGTTGCCAGAATTGAAGGATTTTACACTTAAATTTCATCGATTGAAGGGCTGAAGGATTTTTATCCAAAAAGAAGATAACATGAAGGATTATGGCAGTTTTGTATAATAAAAATTGTTACATCGCTACATCTACTAAATCGATCTTTTCACTTCAACGGTGTTTAATTAAAGATGCTTCAGTTTAAAGCAATATTGCTGTCAAAAAGTCCGCAATTCGAAAGATTTTAATATTTAACAAAAAATTAATAGATACATTTTATCTTTCAACAAGTCTTATTACACACATACCATAACTAAACCAAAGTTCTTGATGATGAAAAGAAATAAATAGGTAAACGGACAACATATCTAATAAGTCAACTGATTATGGCGTCTTGCACGATTAATTATTCTCGGTTCAAGCAGTCATTGTAAGCAATGAATTTTTTGAAACATACTTTATAATAATGCTGTTGAGTATCTATCACAGCATTTTTGATCTTGTTTTTTTTTGAAGAAGAAAGTTTTCTTTTTATGAACTGAAACTTCTTTAGGCGGGATGGGAGTAAAAATTCAATGCTGTGACACACGAGCTAGCGTTACGCCAAGCGTCACGTCAAGGTCGCCAGGCGTCAAAAAAAAGGTATCGATCTTGTGCGATGTGTCGATGTGCACTATGAAACCCCATCATCAGTGAATCAAATCAAAAAATCGTCCGATTTAAATGAAATTTGGTATGTTGACAGATTGGACCAAGGTCAGCTTGACCGTGTACGACACGTGTCACTGTGACAGTTAGTTTTGAAGTAAGAAACGTCAAAAGTTGATGTGGGATCGCGACCAAATTTGAAGGATAGGCAATTACTGTCCTCCATTCACGCAGTTGTGCAGCTCTGATGAACTGTCCAAGAACGCGATACCCTCCCTCCATTCAATTGAGTCATAAAGTTCAGAACTATTCCGCGCCGAGATTGCCTTTCCCCTCGAGCACCTTCCTATAAATTGGTGCTCGGAGTTCCCAGCTATTTAAGTCAGGTGAAGAATAATGATTGACGGTTGACCACTTTTTTGGTTCCCAATTTAAAAATCATTGAGATATGGAGAAACCAATACCCACTTTATCCATCTTAAAACATCCTTTGGAATTATTCGTGAATGGAGGACAGTAAACGTGAGCGACGGCACACACGGTCTAACCCTGCAAAGTTGGATACGACGTTTCGTTTAAATTTTCATCAAGGTGGGACTAACAGTTCGATATTGAAGAAAAATGTGGTACAATTTCAGCATAATTGGGAACGGGCTACAGGATGACGCCCTCGACGTTTCTAATCGATGCCTCTAAATAGACGAAATCATCAGGATTTGGTTTGGTTAGATTAGTATTGGATGGATTTTTTTTAATTATAGGTCGATTGGTACCAAACTCGGCACGTGGATCGTGGATAGAGGTACCTGAAGGGGGTCCTCAGACAGACAGATGAAAATGAGAAATTTCACTTAAAATATGCACACATAGGGCGCACCCAATTTATTTAAATAAAAATTTTATTTAAATACAACAGTGTCCAAAAATTTCCAGAAATATGTTTTTAAAAATTTTCTCCTAACTATAAAATAGGTAAAATATACGAACTTTGTTTAGGTTAGGCGTTTTTGTGAAGTTGAAAGAATATGAAGGTTTTTTAAGACTCCTTTAAGAAATTCGCTTGAAAAATTCTGGCAACACTGATATAAGTAAATCAAACTGCCTTCGCGTAAGTCATATGGAGCGCATTTATGGTTAATTTTATATGAAAATTGCGCGTTAACTCAGTAGTCAAAAATTATTTTAATAATACATACGTATATATCTTAGATAATCTCTGGAATAAAAATAAGATAAAAAATGCTTAATGCAAATATTTGTTGGATTAGTAGTAAGTTATAATGTAATGATATAAATAAAAGATTTTATATTGCTGGGGTAGGCAACGCCTTTTTGCCTACATTATATGCACGCCACTGGGAGGGGATCAAGTCGAATCTCCTAGAAGGGCGAGAGGGGAGAGGGGGTTTCGGCAAATATTACATAATTTTTTAGAGCAGAAAAGTGTAGTGTTTAAATGTGAGTAAATCAGATTACTTTTCAGTAAAAACTACTACTGAACTTCTGTATTATTTTTTGTTAAAGGAGCAGATGATTTTACTGAAACTCACTGGTTCTGTTGGTACCAACACTCACTTTTGAGACTGTGGACTTAATTAGAATGAATTTTAAGCATTATTTATTGTTATCACTGTGATTTTAAATTACAATCTAAACAATCTCAAATAAAGCAATTGAGTTTTTAAGTAAATCCAACACTTTTATACGAAAATACCGTATGATCGAAAAAAAACGGCGTCCAGTTGGCTGGGAAATGACGATCGATGACATTTCCCATAAATTTTACATATAAAATGACAGCAATCTTCACTTCATAGCCATCGTTGACGCCGTTTTTTCTCGATCATACGGTACAAATTTTGAAAAATTTTCACGAGGTTAGGGAAAGATGGAGAGGATCGAGGCAAATCTCGTTGTCTCGACAGTGGAAGAGAGGGAGGCAAAAAATCCTCAAAAACGCCTCACATAGTTAACAGACACCCATGGTTAACTTACCCTCATGCAAAGTACTTCTATCATTAGGTGGTTCCTCAATGTCCTGATAAGAATTAAAAACTACAAGCTCAGACTTTATTGCATTAAATTCTTCCTCGGCTGATATCATATTTCAGGCTAAAATTATATAACAATAAATGAAATAAGCGAATACAGAACCAATCAGGTGTTCAAATAATAGGAAACCATCGTCTATTAAGAGACTAGGTAAAATACTTACTGCAATTTTTCTATAATATATGTTATTTATATTTCTACAATTTGTATTCTATCTCATCATTTTGTTTAGCCAGGGCTGAATAAAGATAGACTTTTATATAAAAAAAGTGTGACTGCATTATCATTTTGTGCTGCAAGACTATATGATTGCCGTTAACTTTTTTCACATTTGAAATTAATGGCCAGGTCTTGCATTACCTTAAATAAGTTTAAAAATTTCAAATAGATCTGCCTCCAATAACTCCAAATAAACACAGATAACATATAAAGGATAAACACCAATATGAAAATGGGTAAGAAGCACGTTAAATTAAAAGTTAAAACACTTTTTCTGTTTCCTGGCAATTTAAATTTGGGAATTTAATATATTTTAGAAAAACAAAAACAGTCTCCATAGAATAAATGAATAAATAGGGGTGCAGTAAGAAGTTAGAAGATAGCAGTTAATAAGCTGTGGAATGTCTGCCTGTAAAATTGGAGTCTTTAAAGTTCTTTTATATATGATATTTCAAACCATAGATTAAGTTATTCATTTGTACTGACAACTGGGTAAAGTTAGGTTAGAAATTTTAAGTTTTTTAAATTTTTCAAAATTTTTGTAAACAAAATAAAATAGGATCATAGAATAGGGTAATGTGTAAATATTTATTAGCATCAAAAATAACTGAACTAATTTGCATTACAGTTTTATATATTTAAAATAAACAAATAGTTGTTTCTCTAAAAAGGTTTTTCTAATAATGTCTTTTCTAATCGTTGCGAGACAAATTAAAAATATCTTAAGAAGTCAGCCTGAAGCTAAGTACCATACAATTATAAATAAATATAAATTAAGGAATATACCCTATAATTTGTTAATTAAATATGCATCTCAAGGGTATAACCAGAAAGTTTGCTGGAAATGTGGAATAGAAAGGAAGAATTTTAGTGATATCTTTTGTAGTCAGTGTAATGTTATTCAGATGCCCTCCGAGAGGGATAACTATTTTAAATTGTTTGATATAGACGAGCAGTTTGATATAGATTCGAAGATACTAAAAGACAAATACAAAAACCTACAAAACAATTTACATCCAGATAGATTTATAAACAGGTAGGTATTTTTTCTCTTTTTTTTAACGTTCTTGTGATTGATATTTTCTAGGACAGAGGAAGAGAAGAAGATATCAGAAAACTATTCGTCTTTAGTTAATAAAGCTTACAAATGTTTAGCAACGCCTTTAAAAAGAGCAGAACATTTGCTGAAACTAAGTGGTAGTAGTATTGAAGAAAAACAATCTTCTGTTGATCCAGGCTTTTTAATGGAGATGATGGAATTGAACGAAGAAGTATGTTATATTTGTTCAATTACTTTACCTTCCTGATAATATACCATTCATTCTTAACTTTTAAGTTAGATAATAACGTCGAACCAGAACAGCTGAGACAGCTTAACATAAAAAATAAAAATGAATTGGAGAGATTGGCTCAGAGCATCGATGAATGTTTTAAACATCAGAATTTAGATGAGGCAAAACAATTTGTGATCAAAATGCAGTATTATACTAGTTTGGGAAACAGAATTAATGCAAAATTGAGGGAATTAGGCGTAGTTGATTAGTTTAATTTGAAATAAAACTATATATTATTATCATTTAATAATTATTTCTTATTGATTTAGACTAATAAACAAAAATAAAATATTCTAACAATAAAGCAATTTTTTATTGCTACTTTGAATTACATATTTCTTACAACCACAAGGGATATATTTACAAAAAAAATATATGAAACATAATAATAAACAAAAAATATGCCATTTATTTTTAATAAATAGAATTTAATAAGGAATTATACTGTAGAATCTAAATGAACAATGTTCTTAACAACTTTCTACCAAATTTATTATGTTAAAATAATACAGATATTATATACCATTTAGATATTGTCATTGACTTTTTTACCTTAAGACAAGGGTAACATTTTTTTTAAATCAAAATCAGTAAACATTTTGAAACACATCTTATGAAGATATTTAGGTGTTTGAAAATGTTAACTTTTGTTAGAATTGCCTATTTATACATATATATTCACACATGCACATGTAATAAATAATATATCTATGTGAAATAATTGAGGGATATTAAATATTTTCAAAAATATATAAAAAATCTTAATTAGGAAATAAATTTCTTTCAAATATTCCTTAATTTTTCCAAAATAAACTCATATAGAGCAGCTTACCTAATCAGAATACAATCTAATACATTTTTTTTCATTGCTCATCACCAGTAACTTTTGAAGATAATAATACTTTTAAGAAAAAAGTAATAATACTATAATAAATTGCATTTTGTCCAAATAAATATGTAAATATTTAAAGCCTAATAATATAGTCCTAGTTATCACATAACTTAAAGTTTCCTGCGAGATTTTCTGCTAATAGAGAAAATAAAAGCGAAAAATTATCCCCCATTCGATGTAGTGATTATTGTTTCATGTATGGATAGGTGACTTCAGTTAGAGGAACGAAAGTTTCTTTAATTGCTTGGGGGTTTCCCCATCTTAGGACGTAGTGTGGACCTCCAGCTTTATCATTAGTACCTGAAAAGGAGCAAAAAAAAACATTATTCTGAATTTTTCGTTTTTCTTAATATTCTGGAGAACAATGAGAACATTTAGAACAAAAAGAAGGAAACAAGTAAAAATAAAAAAAAACGTAAAAAAACGGAAAGAATATCGCGAGAAAGCCAATCTACAATATTTTTATTTTTTTAGATCATTACCTGATAACCTCGCACCGCCAAAAGGCTGTTGGCCAACCACACTGCCAGTCGATTTATCATTAACATAGAAATTACCAGCGGTCATCTTCAATTCCTCAAGAGCAGATTTCAAAAATTGCCTAAAACAAATTATTGTTGTATCACTCATTCATGAAGCCAGTTTTTAATGGATTTTCATACTCGTCTTGTGAAAACACGGCGCCTGTTAAAGCAAATGAAGTTGAATTGCCAACCAGATTCAGAGTTTCTTTCAATTTACTGTCTGGGTAAACGTATATTGTTAAAACAGGTCCAAAGATTTCTTCTACCATAATTTTGTCTTTGGGGTCCTTGGTCTGGACAATGGTTGGTTCGATGAAGTATCCAGTACTAAAAGAAAATTGAATAATACCGTAAGTACCGAAAAAAAAACGACGTCAAAGACAGTTGGGGAATGACAATCGATGATAATTTTGACGAGGTCAATCTCTAGCCGTCATTTACTAAAAATTGACTTAAAACTTGTCAAAATTAACACTATTATAGAAAGATTAAAAAAGAATAGAACATTTCCAGTCACACAAATCTATTATAAAAAAAAATATTTTTTTTTCTCAAAATTTTAAACTACACCATTTAAAATCATTTTTATAAATATAAAAATAAATTACAACCTTCTTAACTGGCAGTAAGCACCGTTAAAAACTATTGAAGAGTGCTGAGTAAATAAGAAGGACTACTGAAGGTCTAAGTAAATAATAATAATAATAATAAATGACGTCTAGGGCTCGACCTCGCCAAAATTATTATCGATTGTCATTCCTCGGTCGCCTTTGACGCTGTTTTTTCGGTATTACCTGTCATCATATTTTCCACCACCAATAATTTCTAGATTTGACGATTTTTTAGCATGGTCAATATAACCGGAAATTCTCTTGAAGGCCTTGTCATCAATGACAGCTGACGTAAACGATTCATAATCAGTGGGATCCCCAATCTTTAATTGAGACCTTTTTTCCAACAATCTTTCCTTAATCTACAAATAACATATTTGAATTGTACTAAAAAAAGTACAAAATATTTTAAAAAAACACTTGTAAAAAAGTATATTATTTTACGAGGGTAGTCTCAAAAGTAACCAGTAAAACTGACACCAGCCACTGGATACGTGTAATTCGGACTTTGTATACAGGGCGTTTCAAAAAACATGTACCATCATCTCTCATGGGGAGACATAAAAATAAGATATATATTTTAAGCGGCGGCTACACGGAAGCGACTTGCCTGGTATAGTTTGCGCAAAATAGAAGGAACACTGATGGTGTCCACACGATGCAAGTAAGATAGTACATTTATCATTATTTTTATCCAGAATTTGTGGTTCCATTCGTTGAAATGTCAAGTAACGAATTATTGTTTAACACAAAACCCACAAAAGTCACAAAACTGTAGCTTGAACTCGCTGATATCCTCTACACGTATGATATCACCGCACAAACTGGTTTGCGCAAACTAAAATCTTTAGCAACGCGACGTTTACGCAAGCCTCGCTTGTTGGTTTGTGCGTGCTACCGTTTTACCGTCTACACACAGCGAGTTCCTGATACAAACTGGTTTGTGCAGGTAAGCTTGTGGTAAAGCTTGTACATGTAGCCGGCCCTTTACAACAACATAGGTCGTATTCTGATTTGTTTCATAGCTACGGGGGGTTAAAATCTTATTTTTTTTTTCGATTTATTTTAATTTTCTTCCAAGTTTGAATGAAACTTTGAGGGTAAAAATTACTATAAGTATTTTAAAGCTAAAACAGCGTCGGATGTCATCATCATGGTTTCCTTTAGTTCCTAAGTGGAGCATAGGGCTTCAGTAAAAACCTTCCATCTTGTTTTGTTTTCCGCAATTTTCTTAGCTTCTGGCCATGATGTTCCTGACATCGCTAGTTCTTCCATTACGGTTCTGCGCCATGCTTGTTTTGGGCGTCCTCTTTTCCGTCTTCCCTGTCAAGGGTGTTGGTCCCAGTCAAAGGCATTTCTTGTGATGTTTTCATTGGGTTGTCTTAAAGTATACCCATTTAAATCCGTCCCCATTTTCGTGATAGTGAAAATAAATTATACCTTTACGTGAGGAATCTCCACACGAGAGATATTACCCCACATATTTTTTGAAACACCCCGTATAGTGGTCCAAAAGTAATGGTGTGAAATTTTCAGAAAAAAGAAACGTTGGAAACTTTTTAGGATACCCTCGTATTAAGACGAAAACCACAAAGAAATAGTACCTTAGGCCACAAAGATTCCGGCACGTACATCCTACTGCAAGCGCTGCATTTTTGTCCGCAAAATTCAAACGCGCTCCTAATCGTACCGTTGACTACTGTGTCAATGTCCGCACTAGGATGGACGAAATGATAATTTTTACCGCCGCATTCTCCGATTAGGCGAGGGAAATTCTTGTATTTACTAATGTTCTCTCCCACTTGTTTCCATAGACGCGTAAATGTACTAAAATAATTATGAATGAAAAAAAAAATATATAGAAAAATCAATAAAAGCTGGCGAGCACGTCATCAAAGACGTCGAAACTATTACCAAATTAAATTTCTAATAAATAATAATTCGTTTCAAACTTATAGCGCACTTTTTTCTTGTAATCTTTATATCTTGGTTAAAAAAAGACCACACGCTGTTGCATCAAGTAAACGAACTAGCCGCTAAAAAAGGCTTTATGTTGGTAGTCATGTCAAATGTTGCCGGTTGTCATGAGATTTTTTCTTTGCAAATGTAATATTTGTTATTTTCAATTTTGTTCGGAGTTTTCTTTGACAACTTTGAAATTAGATCTGCGTTTTGTTTAATTAAAACTACGATTTTTAGTACAATAAAATGCTAAAACTACTAAATAGTCGGAATCAGCAACTTATCTCGTATCTACTGAATTATTTTGAACAGGAAAGAGATCTTGGTGAGCCTCTTTTGACGTTAAATTGCTTTAGAAAGGTAAAAATTTACACAATGTGAGTAGAATCAATCTCACAAAGAGTGAAGACTAATGTCAACCAGTCAGCTTTCATTTAGAAAACTTGCTAATAAATTCATTTAATTTGATTCTTTTTGCGTAATAATCACAGACAAAGTAATAATGTAGAAGAAAATGTTTATATGTATTAAGTGAAAAATCGGTGATAAAATTACCAATTTTATTTAACACTAGTCAATGTAAAAAAGTAGCCGTGGCAACATTGCGATACGTGCTTTCGTCAAATATTTTGATGACATTCCTGCCAACTTTTATTTATTTTTGTGTTAATTAGGTCGTCTTACGGAACGCTTCCTGTGAAATTGATTCCTGCTAAATTAGGTGAGGCAGTAATAGTGTCACCAAAAACTGGACCATCAGATGGAACAAAGTTTACTACGCCTGGAGGAACTCCCGCTTCCAGGCAGATCTTGAAATTCACCCAATTGGCTAAAATGGCGGTGTCGCTGGGTTTCCATAAAACCGCATTTCCCTGAAAAAATGGACGTACAGTAGGCATGAAAGTAAAGTGAAATAGTTTAAGTTAACGTCTCCTTTTTGCTGCTATGGATAATCTTATACTTTCCTTAAGCGGAATTCGAACCGCGGCCCTCGGCTATACCGGGTGCGTCTCAAAAGTGGCTCACCCCTATAACTTTTTTATTTTTTCAGATAAAAAAACGAGATTTGGTATGTTAGTATAAGACATAAATTAGGATTAATTGACGTATTCAATTATTTTCGGACACTTCCTGTTTTACCGGAAATTACTACAGCTTTTGATTTTTAAATCGCACCCTCGGTATTTTTTTATTATACTCGATAGAAAATCACACTCTGAATTGAATGACATATCATATGTCAACTTTTGATATTTTCGCTTAAAATTGTATTTTAAATTTCAATCTATAGTGCTACAGCTGTGTTAAAAACACTAATTTTTAATCAAGGAGGCTTGGAAAAATAGATTTGATCGTTTTTAGTGTCTTGTCCTGGCTGGTTAAAAGATGCACAAATTGTACATTGACAATGATATGATCGAGGACCGCGGTTCGGATTCAGTCTAAACAAAGTAGGCCTCATCCAAATTAGCCTTAGCAGTAAAAAGGAGACGTTATCTTAAAATATGTTACTTATTTGATTACATTGTGTAATAAATGTAATAAAACTGTGGGACCTTGGAAGTTTGTGAGGTAGAAAAAATGGGGTGGACTAGTTGTAGCTCATCTCTCTGCAATAAAAAAGATAACTTACCATTAATGCAGGTGTATAGGCGAGATTTCCACCAATGGCAGTGAAGTTAAATGGAGAAACAGCCGCAATGAAACCATCAATGCCTCTGTATCTCATGGAATTTTTGGTCACCTGTGGGTTTTCTGATATGGGCTGATATTTTGTGGCTTCTTTGAGGAAATACACGTTTAGTCTAAAATAACAATTAATATCTCCATTTCCCTTTACTTGGTATACATATATTCGGAAAATACAACCTAAAGAAATCAATTAATTCAGCGGCAGCATCGATTTCAGCTTGTATGACAGTTTTCGCTTGTCCTAACATGGTTGCCGCGTTTAATTTCGCTCGGTACTTTCCGGCCATTAAATCGGCAGCTTTTTCCCAAATTCTTAATCTGGAATTTAAAATAGAGACAGTGTTCTTGTTCAATAGGAATTCAATATGTAAAATTCTCAAAATGGCTCAAATTCTGGAAAAATTGGACAAAAAACTTTTTTTTTATTTATAAAATGTCACTGGGTTAATAATAATCCATAGGTAAATTTGTATAAAAAGCATGAAGAACAACGCCTCACTATTGACGATTTAAAAAAAATAGTGTACCGGGTGCTTTTCAAAAGTGGCTCACTTCTATAACTTTTTTATTTTTTCAGATAAAAAAATGAGATTTGGTATGTTAGTATAGCACTTAAATTAGGATTAATTGACGTTTTCAATTACCTTCGATTACATGGATCACATCCTGTTTCACCGGAAATTACTACAACTTAGATAAAAGACTTACATTGACTACAACTTTTTTTATAATGAAAGAAGTGATAGCCTCTAAAAGAAAAATAAAAGAGGATTTTTTAATAAAATCTAATAAAAATAAATGTATTGATCATGCATCTGTAGATGTTAGTAATGTACGGCATTCGCTTCTTTGATTTTAAAGAACATAACATACGTAAAAATTAAAAACAAATTAAAAATAATCATACAAAAAGTTTGAAGCTTATTTTTTTCTCTGAAAAAAATAAAAAAGGTACAGGAGTGAACCGCTATTGAATAACATCCGGTATAGAGTGTATAATTAAAAAAATATATTTTTTTTTATTTAAAATAGTGGTAATGCATGAATTAATATCCCATACTTGTGTCCATAATAAAAAATAGAGATAATTTTTAAAAGTATGAGTACCTCTCGGGAATAGGAGTTTTGTCCCATTTCTTCTGTGTTTCGGTAGCGACATCTATCGCTTGATTTATAAGTTTCGCATCAGCATAGTAGAATTTGGCGACTTTCTTCTTGTGATTATGTGGCATCACCTAGGAATATTCAAAACCAAAATATTATATAGGTATTTAGTATTTTATTCATATACAGGGTGGCCCGAATTGTAATTGGGAAACTTCGGCAACATATTCTGCAGATAAAAATAAGTAAAAAAGTGCGTATAAATTTATGTCCTAAGGTGGCTTCGTTTCAAAGATACAGGTTGTAGAAGTTTCATTTTTACATCGTCTTTTTTTTCCAAATAATTTCTGAACTAACTTCGATATTTGAATGAAAATTGGTGTCTGGGTGTTTTTTTACATGAGGAATTCATCAGCGTCATCTATATATTTTTAACTGATTTGAAGAGCAATAACTTTTCGTCTGTGTCTATATTACACTACTCATTACTGAGAGAAAAAATACATTTCCGCCGGTTTTAAGCAAAAAAGGTTTCTTTGTAAAAATCGCTACGAGCACCCATTTTCTAGGTATTTTGATTCGAAATATTCAATATCTGCCATTATTGACAAAAAATAAACACGTTGGCTAGTAATTATTAGACTGAAATAATAGATTTAGAAATGTTTTTGTGCCAAATGTTTTACTGGAACCGTTTTATCATACATTTTTCTAAAAAAAATTATGATTAATTTAATAAAATAAAACGTTTCCAAACTTATTATTTCAGTCAAATAATTGTATCTCAACATGTTTATTTTATGTCAATGATGACATGTATTGATTCCTTCGAGAATAACATGAAAATGGTTGCCCGTAGCGATTTTTACCAAGGGACATTTTTTCCTAAAAAATGGCGGAAATGTATATTTTTCTTATGAAGTGTAGAGATGAGGAAAAATAAAATATCTCTCATGGGAGTTTATTTGAAAAATTGGTCACAAAAATGGGAAGAATAAGGATTCACCAAATAACCACAGTGGCGCTAATAACGCATAAATCTAAAAAATGAAAAGTAACCATAGATAAGAGAATAAAAGTAACATAACCAAACATTACTAAAAAATGCTTGGTTTTTATTTTTTAGAATATAAAACAATTATTTTTATGCATTAGAGGCCCAGTCTATTGCTGCTGAATAAAAATCGATAATTTATTTCATGCCATGAAAATACAATTTGTATTTTTTTGAAACCCGTGCCTTCACGTCAAATATTTATCTCTTTTGAATAATTTCCTGTTCTAAAAATTTTCGGCGCATATTTTAAATTTTAGGTTTTTGCTACAGCAGTGTCATCTAAGTCTTCCCTTTTTTATGACCATTTTTAATGCACGAAGATATTTCTCTTTACCTTTACACTCCATAATTTTTCTCTCGGTAGCTAGGTGATATGAAAATCGAATATTTTCATATCAAAAAACATCAATCTTCATCCAAATATCGAAGTTAGTTCAGAAATTATTAAAAAAAAACCGAAATAAAAATGAAACTTCCACATCATGTATCTCCGAAACGAAGCATTTTAGGACACACACCTATACGAACTTTTTTACTTCATTTTATCTGCAGAATATGTGACCGAAGTTTCCCAATTACAATTTGGACTATCCTGTATAATAATTAACGTATTATACCTGATATCTAACATCATCAGTTTTAAACTCTTTATCGCCAATAACAATCGGTATTTCCTCAGTCTTATTTGCGGTTTCATTGAGGGCTTTTTCTATTTCTGCTCGTTCGGGTGAACCCTTCAGATAGCTCAGGACCGGTTCATTTTTCGCACCGAAATCATCCAGTTTAGTTTGCGGTACAACAGAAACTAAACATCGTATCGAATTTCTAAAAAAAATATAATGCTAAACAACTAACACAACTGTAGCCAAGAAATAAAATTATTTTAATAGTCAGTAAGTAATTTAAGCCTCCCATACATTTCGGTTATTTTGCCCAGTTTTAACCGAACGGACTAAACAAATAATATATTATAAACGTCCCGGAAAAATTCAGAATTCATCTCGGAAAAGGCAGAAAGTTTTATGTGTAAATAATCAAAGCGACATAGGCGAAACCGGATTTATGAGTATTTGCAATATGAGAAAAACGGTTGTCAAATTAAAAAATGCCATTATCTGTAACGGATGTTGCTCGTATTGTGGATTTAATTGGGGATGGCCAAAGTCAACGTTATGTCTCCGAAACCCTGGGTATATTTTGAACAACAGTCCAGGATGCCTGGAATCGGTATATGGAAACAGGAAATTTCACCAGGCCAGTGGACACTAGATATGAGTCCCTTAAAATTTCTTTACCTTTTTTTTAATTTTCATGTTTTAGTTAGTTTACATCTAAGTTCTGATGTTTGATTTGATTTTAAAGCTTTTTTCGAGGCGTTTGTTTTAAAGCAGCGTATCTCCAATACAAACAGAGATAATGTCGTGATTAAAAAAACAAAATGCTCACAAAAGATGAGGCTACAATGTGATTTGATTTAGCAATAGCTACTACAGCTGCTGCACCCTACAGAGTGTTACAAAGTTTGGTCAAAAAACTTCGTCTTATTGTTGTGCCCTGTACATGCTCAAAATAAATTCGGAATAAAAATTGCTGACGTAGCATCCGTTAAGAAGGAATTAATTTACAATTTAAAAAAAAATCATCAAAATCTAATGAGTGGTTCGCGAGAAACCCAACTTTGAAATTGGGACTAGTTTTTAGTGGGCGGTTTTTTTTGCCGGTGAGTGTATAATAGAAATGTTCACTTTTGTAAACATTTCTATTATATAATATATTATTTGTTTAGTAGGCACGTTTTAATTTTTTTAAATTAAAACGTGCCTACTTCTCATAAAATCATTCATTATGACATTAAAACGCAGTATGCAAAGTTTCATAACATTCCGTAAAAGGCTTATGCCTCAAAAATCCGTGCGAAATTATCGTAATCGTTTGAATCCGCTAAACGCTCACCTATTGGCCTGACGTCACTGCTTCGATCGGTATTTCCGCGCGAGTAAACGGTGCTGTCTGCACGCTGTGGAATTTCTAACAGAACAAGCTAGAATACGACATATCGCGTTGTGCTCGGATGTAGTTTGTATATTAAATTTGTGATTAATATTTGGAGTTTATTACTAGTTTAAAAACAAAGCTACTTCACTAAGTAGCCATCCTCCATCTCACTAGATGGAGGACGGGTTTACTTGAAAGCGATAACAAACAACACTTGGTTTTTAACAATACAAAATTATTGAGTTTTTGAGCTGTCAGAGGCCCGTATTTAGGAGGAGCCAAATTTAAATTATCATATTAAACTGAAAATTTGCATGCGTATATAGAAGCTAAGACAATGTAAAATTATCGTATTGTTGACCTGATACAGGGCCGTATTAAGGAGAAGGAGCCAAATCTTAAATTTTAATTGTATTGACCCTTTGGTGCATTTTCTAAACACCACCATATTTTCTTTATTATTGGAGCTAAGGTCATCAAAATTTTAACATAGGGGTAAGGCAATATGGAAATTTTAAAAATTATGTCCAAAAAAGTCTAAGCGTACTACGTTGCGCACGGCTTCGGCCATGTTGCCTTGCCCATATATTGAAACTTTGATTACCTTAGCTCCAATAATAAAGAAAATATGGTGGTTTTTCGAAAATGTTCGTTTTTTCTTTTTCACCTTGTATCTACGTAACGATATGGATTTAAAATAAAATAGACATAGATTATTTTTGGGCACACAAATACTCAATGTACGCATGCTTCCATTTAACCGATTTTGTATCTCCAACGGTTTCCAAGATCCCCATGTACCTCATTTTAAATTGGACACCCTATAGGATAGCGAAAAATTTACAAGTGAAAAAATTGATAAAAAAAAACTTTTTAAAAACAAGCTTAAAATTAAATGCACTTAAAAGTAGAAAATAAGAATTAAAACCAAGGAGCGCAAAGTAACGATTTAAACTTCTGTGGATTTTTTTTGAAGTATTAATACACCCAGGGACAAAACACCACTTATGTGAACTCATTTTACTTCTTCAAAACATCAAAACAATGAAAATAAACAATACACCTTCGCGAACGTCTGCAAAAACAATGCGGCAAGTGCACGATCGTACGGACCTGTGGTACGGACGCCATCGATCGATTAAAGCAGTGACGTCAAAAACAGGTAGTATCGAGCCCGGTACGTTTTCTAGCCTTGCTGCATTTCTCAATTTTGTTTTGCGTTTATGCGAGAAAATTATAGTTTTTTAGAAAAATTTTGAGTGCCATGTTTTTTTACTCATAAGTAGCTATCGAAATTCATTGAAATTAGAAATTAGTGAACATGTCTATTGTTCTAAAACTTTTAGGAAGTATAATTTGTAAAAATTCTAAAAATAAAAAAGGAAATATTTTGATATCGTCAGAAGGTCTAACTTGTATTATAATTTATTGTTCAAGCTGATAAAACTTTTTAGATGAGTTCAGCTACGGTAGCTACTGGGGACATACATAACTGGGAGGATTTCGGCTATAAAGAAATTTTTTAAAGGAGCATCCATTTTTGCTTTTGATCAAATCGGTGTGAGAAGCTGAGAAGCTATAAAATGTTGCTTCGGGAGAGATGAATATCCGGGAGAGTTGTGAGTTATTGAATGTTATTATATGCTGGGTCCATACCAAGGTGACAAAAAGTAAACACGATTTTGAGACAAAAACAAGACAAACTTGCGACAAAAAATGGGGAATTCTGACAAGACAAACTTGAGACAAATTGTTGTTTAGCATGTTCAGCATGTGTGTCAAAAGTTTAACACCATGTGTGATTTCATTGGTCTCCTACTATTGGCAGCACACGCCATCCACATTGCGCCGACGACTTGTTGTAAAATATACGAACAAAACATAGACACTTTGATCTTTACCGACTCGAGACGGGACATTGAAAAGTCTCCGAATTTTGAAACAAAACAAAAATGAGACAAAAATGTGGCAGAAATGTATTGGATTTGTCGCAATTTTGTCGTAAAACATAAATGTTTCTGTCTTGTAGTTGTTTTGTCTGCTTGGTCTGGACACGGCAATCCCGGCATTACACCCAACAACTACGTAATTACGTCCTCCTTTACTTGTATTTTTTTTGGCAATTCTATTAACATGTGAAATTGTCACAACACAACGCGACGCCCAGTCGGGGTTCCTTTTCACTTAATTTTCACTACCCGAAACAGCGTTACATCACAACACCTCCTACCTGAGTGTTTTATAGTTTCAAAAACCGCACTAGTAAAAACTAAAATATTTAAATATTATGACAAAGCCACAATTTTAATACAATTTCAATGCGATCGACAAGCTTTGGATCGACATGAACGGTAACGCGACTGCGTAAAATACTTCAGTCTGGCACTTCTAATTTCTACCGTATCGAGCGCTGCGATCGGAATTTTTAAAATCAATTGAAATGCACCAAGCCTGTAGCCAACTTTTTCAACATTTTTTCTATTCCATTTTTGGGTTTCATTTTTTGCAGCAATTAGTGCCGCTACTGCTAACAGGTTCTTTCTCGAATCCATCGTTCGTGGATAAAATAAACTGGGCAAAATGAGCCCCGTCTGTTCTACCCCCGCGTTTTTAACTCCACGGTTAAATCCCAGCAAAATAACTGAAGTGTATGGGGACCTTTAACATCTCCAACCGATTTATAAATAGGTCACAGAATAGGTTTTAATAACAAGTCGCGACCTTGACCGCAAGTACTATTAATAAACAATATTCGATTTAAATCAGTTTGAAAGTACTTCCCTACTATATTTTAAATTCGATAAATGGATAAAACGTAAAATAAAAATGTGATTACAGTTAACTAATCTTTTAATGAGGTAATATCTAACAATAAAATTGCATCTGGATGCTAAGTTGCGTAAACATCTTAAAAATAAATTAAACTTTAAACCTTTGGACAAGAGACAAAATTTGCTGCAAAAACGTCCGAACCAACTCAAATATTATCTAAGGAAAAAAGTAAAATATAAAAATGTTTAATTAATAAAAATTAAGATAATATCATTTGAAGCCCACAAAAACAAGTGTCAAAATCAGCTGAGACCATAATATAATAAATAGAAAAAGGTTTCATAAACGTTTACTTAAGAATAAAAAGGAAATAAAAAAGAGATAAATTACATTTTTATTATTTAAGCCCCCTCATTTATATCTCAATTTAAATATTTATTGAAAATAATAATGAATCTCTTTCAAAAAATTCGGTATTGATTTTAAGAAATGGAATTTTCCGTACACCTTTCCTTAACGTAAATTTCAATTTCCTTCATTAAATTTATCAGACTTTCCTTTTAAACAATAACAAATGACTAGACAAATATTACGGCACTCGAATTATAAAACATATTTTATTTATTTATTCTTCTGAAGAGGTTTGATAACATATCACAATGTCAAGGAATACTGACCTTTGGAGAGTCTGTGAAATGGTCTGTTTACAAACTGATAACATTTTCGAGATGTATTTCTTCAGGCTAGTTTCAATAAAATTTCGAGAGGGATAGGGTATCCAAAAATCCAAAAACTTTTTCAGACTACTATTTCAGTCCAGTTGACACTTCACCTGATTATTTGTGACGTAACTGGATTGGATTTGAATGCTTGTCATGCTTGTGCAATTGCAATTTTTTGATAGAAATGCGCAAAAATATGAATATGTAAGGAAGTTATTCAGAAGTATAATTTGCCGTTTTCCCCTAATTTTAGTTTAAAAAAAAACAATTAAATCATAATTTGTTAATTCTTTTATTCCATCTTGTAAGAAATAAAAAATTCTATCCTTGTTTTCTTTCCTTGAAATTACACCTATATAAGCATAAATTAATTTGACAGGACTCAAAACAAGTATTGCATCTTTGTATATTTGATTAATTTTTGAAAAAATGCTTATAATTCCTAAAAGTATTTAAATTCGGTCATGTTAAGAAATATGAGATATTTTAATTTTACCGCCATAGAAATTATATATGATATTTTTGACCACAGAAAACTAATATGACAGGTAGGTTGCCAGACCTGCGAATCCCACGTGACAGTTTTCCAAATATTCCCCAAATGTTGTTGTCAAATTTTCATTTGCGAAATGGCTGCCGTTTCAGACTTTTTCTCAATAGGAAGTATAGTTTGGTGTAAAACATGTTACAATGCAGAAATTGAAGGAGAAGTATTAGCATTCGAGCCGCAAAACAAAATACTCATTTTAAGTATCCTTTTTAAAACCCTCCTTTTTTAATAGCCGGGTTCTTATAGAAACATGGTTGGCTGTGCAAGGGACTAGTCTTGTTTATTTTATTACTCGTATCTTTTGAAACTAATATTAAAGCAATTTAACTTGGTGTTAATATCAATATGATTGCATTACTTTGACCTACTATAACAGGAGGTGTTGTATTCATAGTTTTTAATGTTTCCTTAATTAACAAATAGAATGTGGTTCCACAAATGGAGATCCTAAATTAAACGATGTCCAGTTTGTAAATTTATCTTATGTTAGCGAATTGCAAGTTAAGAAAGAGGGGAATTTTATAACTGAACTACCACAGAGTTTAAATCTTCAAAGGGTAAGTTTAAGTGTTTAGAGATATAATATTGAATATTTATTCTATTTGTTGTAACTATTTCAGTTATTGCTACATACCTGGTTATGCATCAGCTCAGGACATATAGGAAGTCCATGTATATTTTAAGGGTGCCGTTTAGTGGTGCAGAAGAATCTTTTAATGGAACTTTTTAAAGTACTGGATTATATCAGTGAACTAGAACTTTAAAACTGTTCTGCTAAGCTGTTTCTAAATGATTTGCAAAATTATATTCCTAAAAAAAGTAACTTGTAAATGGTAAAACAGTCCGGTCACCAGTAATTTATTAAATTTTATGACATTTTGGTACATTTTTGTGGCATTGAAGTATAAAACATTTTTTCATGAAATATTCAATTTAAGAGAATGTCACTATAATTAAATGATAATATTGCAGAATAAGCTACCAAGAAATATTTTGTAAAAAAATTCTATCCTAATTACATCCTTTTACAACAAAAACAACATTCCTCATTCAATGTCATAAATTTTAATAGATTATACTGGTGGCCAGAGTGTTTTACCTTAGTGTCAGCAGAAGAGTTTCAAAGTTGATAGCCTGATCTAATACAGTATTTTAAAAAGCTTCATTAAAAGTTTCTTCTAAAATCAATATGGGAGTCAATAAATGACATCCTTAAAATTTACATGGAATTCCTATGTCTTGAGCCAATGCTTAATCTAGTATATGTTTGTTGCATGTGAAGGATCCAGGGGAAAACATGATAAGCGCCAATTTTATATTATAGGGTTTTACAATATTATAGTAGGTCTAATTAGTAAATTAATGTATAAACACTGCAGGGCAATAAGCTGTTAAATCCTATGATATATGCCTAATAAAGATATAGAATACAGGGAAGGAAGCTGATAACGACCAGCCGTCCAGGGCTCTCTTGTAAAACTAGTAAATTGGTGCTTATCATGTTTGCCCCTAGACCCATCATTTGTTAATAATATTAATATTTACAGCTTAACACGAGAATGAGGAATCAGGTAGATGAAAAAAGACGATTATTACAAGCAATATCTGCAAACGTTTCTACTGAAGGACAGAGTTTATTTATAGCAATATCAAAACAGTTTAGTGAAGAAGTGAGGTGGAGAAACACAGATATTATTGTGTTGGATGAGGTACGTAAGGGTGTATTTGTGTACCAACCTGATAAACCAAGTGATATATTTTCAAAAAATGAACTGCTGATTGATATTTTGTTAACATTATGTATGTATGTAAAAAGTATAGTCTGTTCCTGTGGGATATTTTAATCCGGCTCATAACATGAGGCCCGGGTCTATTAGCAAATCACTGCTAAATAGGCTAAGAGGCTCATATGAGCTACAAAAAAAATAACTGTTAATGCTGCATTTTTTTACCTCATTTTTTTCTGCGGACCACACTGTATATGGAACAGTGATCTACCATGGATATAACTGTGGCTCATAGGCGACCTGTTTGGTAGCGACTTGTTATTTACGCTAAATTCATTCCAAATGTCTTAAAACTGTCATATTTCAATTCAAGCATTTGATAATTTAGAGAAAATTTGTATTTTTTATACTTTTAGGTTATAATAAGTCCACCTTATCAATTGGAAAATGTAGGTGGCAATAAAAGTAGTAAGACCTATGAATATATATTTAAATTGGTAAGTAATACAATTATTTGCTTGAAAAAGATAAATATATACAGGGTGAGTCTTAAATAAGTGCAAATATTTTTAGTGGTAGTATATTTCAACCTCAGAAACATTATTAGAAAGATTATAAGTTTTTTTCGCGAAAAATTTGAAAATTTGGAATTTATTGAAAAAAATTTTTGATTTTTTTTTAGTTTTTAGTTAAAAAAATAATTTCTTGATAATAATATGGCAAGATTAAATTTACAAGAATGGAAACCCAGAAAAGATCCAGTGGTTTTGAAAATTTACACAAAAAAATCTTTCAATCAAAAAAATTCTTTTTTTTTGTTAAAATTTTCAAAGTAAAATAATTCGGTAATTTTGGACTTATATTTGAAAAACGGTAAAGAGAAAATATGTTTCTTTTATCGAGATCTACCAGCCCTGAAAATATTTGCACTTATTTAAGACTCACCTGGTATATATCGATTTGATCATTTTAGAAGTGTGGTTAATAATATAAATGACCTATTGATAGGGAGACAAAATCGAAAGCGGCATACAGTATTGTCGGTTTTTAAGTTTGTAGGAAAATTTGTGTAGAAAAAAAATAAATTATTTTAAAAACTTTCATATACAGGGTGGTCCGAACTGTATTCCGGAAACTTCGACGGCATATTCTGCAGATAAAAATAAGTAAAAAAGTTCGTATAAATGTATGTCCTAAAATGCTTAGTTTTGGGGATACAGGGTGTAGAAGTTTCATTTTTATTTCGATTTTTCCCAAATTGTTTCTGAAGTAACGTCAATATTTGGATGAAAATTGGTATCTGGGATTTTTTTGACATGAGGAGATATTTGATTTTAATCTCAATATGACTCCTAATAGTAGAGGGCGCCACCTACATGTGTTTTAACTGTTTTGAAGGGTAAGAACTTTTCGTTCGTACCTGTATAAAACTGCCGAGTGAAAAAATATACATTTCCTTGATTTTTTACGTGAAAAATATCTATTGGTAAAAATCGCTACGAGCAACCGTTCTCAAGATATTTAGAATGTAAATAGTCAATACATGTTATTATTGACACAAAACAAACACCTTGAGTATGTAGATAGTTATTTGACTGAAATAATGAAATTGGTAAATTATTATTTTTTTAAATTAATCATAAATTTTCCGCGAAAAAATGATAAAACAGTTTCTGTTAAAGTTTTGACACAAGAACATTTCAAATTTATGATTTGAGTCTAATAACTAGTCAACATGTTTAATTTATATCAACGATGACAGGTATTGATCATTTCGATTCCAAATATCTCGAGAACCATTACTCGTAGCGATTTTTATCAAGAGATCTTTTTTACGTAAAAAACATCGTAAATGTTTGTTTTTGTACTCGGTAGTTTTATACAGGTACGGACCAAAAGTTGGGTTAGGTTAGGTTGGGTTTACTCTTCAAACCAGTTAAAAGATATGCAGGTGGCGCCCTCTCCAAGTAGGAGTCATATTGACATCAAAATCAAATTTCTCATGCCAAAGAACTCCCAGACACCAATTTTCATCTAAATATTGACGTTACTTCAGAAATTATTTGGAAAGAATCGAAATAAAAATCCAATTTCTACACTCTGCATCTCCGAAACTAAGCATTTTAGAACATACATTTAGACGAACTTTTTTACTTATTTTTATCTGCAGAATATGCTGCCCAAGTTTCCTGAATACAGTTTGGACCCCCCAGTATACTACTGAAATGAAGATAATATATCTAAGCTAAATCTAATACATCTGCAGTAACTAATTGTGAAAAATCAGGTTCCAACCCTAGATGCAACATTTTCCATAAACGCCTGCTTGTGCGGTGTGAACTTTTGATTCAAAATCCGGCAATACCGCATAAAAGAAATGTATCAACCCAACTTTTATCTCTTTTTAATACATTTCATTTTACTACATCACTGTCTTACACGTTAATTTTTTTTCCGCGATATTCCCGGAAATGACAAAGATAAGTTCAACTACTACATGGATTATCATTGGACTCAGTAACAGGCAACTTTGTCCCACTTTAAGCCACTCTCTGTATCTCTTATCGTTTCCGAGATTCCAATGGTGGAACCGAATTTCAAACACCCTGTATATGTATTTTTAGGTGGAAAAGCATCTAAATAACTTATCCTTGAATACCCAGAGCCCGACAGTTTGTTACAACACCCGGTCGCCACAATAGAAACAAGAAACATAATAAATTCATAAATTTTATCTATCTGTTATTTACCTCTACAGATTCTGAACTAAAACTGATACTGAGTTTCGGAGAATCAATCGATAAGCTTCAGCATATCGGTTATCCAAATTGTAATTTCAGTTTTAGTTCATAATCGAACTTTTTAATTTTTTTGTTGGTAATTTAATTTAGTATTACCATGATCTATTTATTTTATAAATAAAAACATTATAAATATTACGTGTTTGATTTTTGCATAAAGCATTTCCTTTCATACATTCATACTTCTGATCTTAACCCTAAAGCTTCATTCAGAACCTCGCAATTAGTGTAATAAATTAGGGATTTCAATTAGCGCAGAAGTTTGTTCCTTTAATTTCAATGTAAGCATTCAGAACGTCAAAATTAGTGGTAGTCTTTTTCAATTAGTAGAAAAACTTGACAAACTCTTGAAGCTTCATTCAGAACCTCGCAATTAGTGGAATATATTAGTGGTTTCAATTACACTTTATACTTTTTAGTTTACGATCATTCACTAAAGCTTTTTTCGTTTTCTTGTTATTACCGATTCTGAACCGTCCTAGAATTGTGATGCGTATGCGCAGAAGGAAATATGTAGACATTATTTCATTTGCGCATGCGCTGGAGAGTTCTAGGACGATTCAGAATTGATAAGAACAGGAAAACGAACAGACCTAATGTTTAAAAAACACAATTAAAATTAATAGAATATCCTAGCAACAGCTTGTGTTGTATCCATAGAGAAAGTCCATAGATAAATGAAACAAGTTTAGATTGGAAAGTGCCCATAAGGACGATGTAAACACTATTTGGCGCTATTCTTGCAACGGTCGCGACCCAAAACTTTTGAAAATTTCGGAGCGGTTCGGCTTTTTCCGGAATTATATCGCAAAATATTGTTTATTCAAATTTATTATTATTTGCTTTTAATTTTATAAATAAAATACAGTGTGTTGCATACAAGAAACTTTATTTTATATAAGGATATGTATGAAATACCTACGAAACATTGGAAACCGACGTTATGCCACGACCCACGATGGTTTTTGCAGTTCACAGTTCACAGCACAGCTTTTTAAGTTTTTAATGCCACTTTTTCACAATTATCACCAGTTGGAGTAAATAAAACTTGAATTAAACTCACAAGATAGCAATAATTACTTTGAAAATGAACGCTATAAACACTTTTCGGAATTTCTTTAATGAGAGCGGTTTAGATTTTGAAAATTATTATGATTTTTGAAGATTCTGACTTTGACAAGAGAAAATTATTTCTGTTTTTGTTTGCCGTTGTTATTAGCGACCGCTATAGCAGCGCCAGATCGCGTATAACGGTCGCGACCCAAAATAATTTCGCGACCTAAAATTTTTACGGGCTTTCCAATCTAAACTTGTTACATTTATCTATGAGAAAGTCTAATATTTAGCTTATTAAACAATCAACTTTTGATTTTTAACCACAATTTCTCCTGACTGAAAATAATCACAGGCCAAAATGACATTTCTCGCAAATTTTGAAGTATAATTGCGTTGGTTAGTCTCGGGCATGGGAGAACCATAAACTCTCGAAAGCCCAAGTTATCGAAAACCCGAACGCAAGCGAACGGTAAACCGAATGGTCCCGATTAGAAGTTATCGAATCTCGGCTCCTCCCCTCGTTATTTGTATTTTAAATTGTAAACAAAAGTCAACGCAATTTGTTTTTGGTGGAAATATACACTTAAAATATTTTAAAATGTAAAGTTATCTTGCAAAATCAGAACCTGAAAGCCTAGAAATGCGGAATCGGTACAAACCAAAAATTTAACTCGTGAATAACATAGAAAATAGAAGCCCTTAGTTTTGATATTTATTTTAAATGCTAGCCCAGACTGCCCAGTGGAGTTTTCAAAGATATAAGAAACACGGAAATTATTAGTAGTGTTCACCATGAATTGTTACAAATTTCCAGAAATTAAAAGGAAATAGGAGGCGTGTGTTCAAATATTTTAAAGCAAGATTTTGTCAGTGATTATGGAAGCCTAAAGTTGCAGGCCATATCCTTATCAAAACAAAAAGTAAGGCTTATGATAAACACTTTTCCCCATAGTTTTTCTATATTTAGTGATTCTTTTAGGTCAAAAATCTACAGCGTATGAATAGTATGTAAACCTGAAGCCTGAAGCTGTGAGATTGTGTTAGAAAGGAATTCAACATCAAACTATACTGAACTCTAACCCTGAAAATGTTAATACAAATCCAAAGCAATTACCAGCATGGCAGGAAAATTAAAAGCAAAAGTTTCATTCAAATAATATTGTTTATAAATCAGGATCAAAATTACATTACTTCACTTTGAAAATAGGACCGGGTGAAGAATATTCATAATGCGGAGCTTAACCAGTTGATATAGTTAGTGTAGTTATTGTGATAGTCAATGTGTTGAATTGAAATACTTATTTCTGCAGAAAAACGTGAGCCTAGCTTAAAGGATACTGTATAAATTTCTAATGTTTTTTTTATAACTGATGTTTACCTACTTTTTGTGTTACATCATGTGGCGTTAAAATATTTTTTTTGGAATACTTATATTAAATTCTTTTAAAAATCGGTTTTGCCTTTTATTTTTTCCCTCTAAGGTTTTGTTTTAATATTTTAAATACTTCTTAGCTGATTTCGTTGAAGGTGATACAATTCCTGCAATTCTATCATAAATCGACCAAATCAATTATAAAATGGTCAGCGTGTGTTCGGCTAAAATTTAGATGTCTTTGTTATTACACTGGTGTAGGACCAGTATTTTGTTATTGAAATAAAACAGAAATGTAGAAAACAACGTTTATTTTAATAAATTCAGTACCACTTAAAGTAGACAACAAACACCAAGTCAAGATATTCACATGTTTATTCTGATGCCCAATGCCCAATTAAGTTATAACTTCTAACATAAAAAAATATCTACCTTTTTGGTAAAAAGAAAACGGTTACTAAGGTTCGAATTTTTTACTAAAGCCCTCCGCTGAAAACTAATTCATAAATATAAATTTCATTTAACGGAAAACATTATGAAAACATCATAAATCAACCAGCACTAAATCAAAAATCAATGTTACATTCAAAATCATTCATTGTTAAAAAATATTTACATAAAAGGGTAATTACCCATAAAAGATATTAACTATTACATAATGCTATTAAAAATTAATTTAATATTTGAATAAAATCTGCTCGTCACATGATAAATCTCTAGATCATATATAATTTATATACAAATATCTTAAAAATGTATTTCTATATATATGATCTAGGGATAAACGTCAAATTTTTGTCTATTTGCCCAAAAATTTGAAAGAAGAACACGTTTTTATTCTGTTTCGGCCTAGACATATCCTAAACGAAGAAAGGAGGAGGAGCTTAGGCGGTTTACAATCGGCTCCGCACGACCGCCCCCGATACTACACGAAAGTTTCGAGAGTTTGAACCAATGCCTTCTATTAAAAGATCAGCCTACGGGCGGACTTTTGTTTACTTCATCAGCTGTACATACTTAGATATTGGGTTAGATTCCGTTTCATATTTTGTCGGTTGATTTTTGGTTTTAACTCTTTGATTTTTGGTATTATTTATTATTGTAGTGCAAAAAACTAATTATTTTGGTGTTGAAGTGACATAAACTACTACTGCAGATATATGGTCACTCTTTGGTTTCTGCAAAAAAAAATAGAAATTTTAAAAATTACACGTTGTGCAAGTGATTTAACCTAAAAGTGCCCATACATTTTTTTACTTATCGTGATTTTTGTGTGTGTTTTTAAGACTCTAACAATTCATCAATAAAGCTTAAGTGGAGTGTGTTATTGGTGCTATGCCTCATCTTTGTGTTGTGTTCCTGGTGGAAAGGATGGTTACTGGGATAGTTATTATACTAGGCAGCCTAAAGTGTCCGGAAGAGCAAGAAAAGTGGGTACGAGTTATAAATCAAGAGAATTTTATTGAAAATATCTTTAATAAATTTAAAATAATATTCTCCCATGATGGTATTAATGAAAACTGGACAATTATGTTTATTTTATTCATATTGTGGAATCTCTCCACCCAAGTGTTGCTGGTTCAGCCCCGATAGATTCAAACACGTAAGTAGGTATTATGATCTAGGGAAAAATAAAGAATATGTGTATTAGAGAGATCATGAAAAAGATTATTATTTTGAGTTCAAATTTTAAAAAAGATTTTGTAAAGACAAGACTGATACAGTTTAAAAGAAGAATGTGTTTTTGTTTGATAATATATAATGTATGTTAAGCATAACATATATTTGTTCAGTAATTTTTTAATGAATAGTATTGATTATTTATAATACCAAATTAATATCAAATATTTAAGTGATGGCTGAATACAATATGAATAAAATAACAATAAAATTGGTATATTTGCATAATACAAAAATTAAGTTTTAAGAATAAAAGGTGTTACTAAAAATACTAAGAAATTCATATTTCTTTTGTTTTAATTGGTCTATCAAGTTATTTACATTTTACGTAAGAATTATACCGTATCATCGAAAAAAATCGGCGTCTAGTTGGCTTGAAAATGAACATCGATGCCATTCCCTAAATAACTGTACACATAAAATAATTAACTAGAATTTTACAATCTTGGAAAATTTGATATTCTTGAGCCTTGATTCTAAATATTCTAAATTTTTGATTTTCTTGGAATTTAGGTTCGGGAGGAAAAACTGATTGATTTTTCATTTGGTTTTTCATTATTTTTTATTTGGTTTAAAAAAAACGGTTCGGCTAACATTATAGCCTCCATCAGTGTTGTGTCATATGAAAAAAATAGTGTCGAATATAATCCAAAAATTGCATATAAAATATTCACACCATTGGCACATAATGTTTACTGCGTACTCCATAGTCAATGTAGATAATTTTAGTGTTAAATAATAATTTTAAAAAATATGGTCATCTTTTTTGATAAGTTTATATTAGTTTATTAATTGCAGTAAACATTATGAGGTGTGAATTATATTGGTATATTTAATTTTTTGGATTATATTCGACACTATTTTTCTCTCATATGACACAACACTGTGAAGGCTATAGTTAGCCGAAACGTTTTTTTTAAACCAAATAAAAATAATGAAAACCCAAATGAAAACTTAATCAGCGTTTTTCCCGAACCTAAAACATTTAAATAAACAGCAATATATTTTATACGTCGACTTGACGAGTACGTCACCGCAAATCGCTCTGCCCACTCATTTTATTGGCTACTTGCAAATTTGTCGAATTTTTATTGATGGGACGCGTCGTCTAATTTTTTACGAAAAACATCGAGAGAATATCGTTTCCCTCTCACGGATACCCCGTAGCTACAGAACGGACAGAAGTACTGTATCTGTGCTCTTTAAAAATTTGGTACATCTTTAAAAATAATCTAAAATGTCAGTATTCCATGGGTATATTAATAAATGAATTTAAAATTACAAGAAAATGCATTTTCTATGGAAACTTGAAGCGATAGGTAAAAAATGGTATAATACAATTTGATAGACAATTAAATTGTGCATTTGATTCTTATAAAATATACAGGGTGTTCTATTTAAATTAAAGAAGTTATTGCCGTTTAAAGCTAGCAATTATTTAAAATAAAATTTTACTGTATAAGGTAGTATAATTTTTATTATTGCAACACAATAACTGATCATTAAATAAACTTCAGTAAGTATTTATTATTAAAAACTTTGATACCCTTGGAGAAATGAAGCCTTAAAATATTTACTGCAATTTCACAAAATTGAAAATATTTCAAAACCGGTAAGGTTTAAGTGTAATAACCCTTAATCAAATTTACCTTTATTTTAATCGTAGAAACTAAAAATGTAATAATATACAGGGTGTTCCATTTAAAAAAAATACAACTTTGATATTTTTAATTTATTTGGGACACTCTGTATCTTGTAAAAATATTTTTAAATTGTAGCTCTAATAGTCCTTCAACGAATCCAAAACTTACAATTTGTAAAAATCTAATAGTTTAGGTACAATACTCCGTGTCGTATGTGGTGAACAACCCTGTATTTCTTTAAAGGTTTGGTAGCAAATATACTCTTAGACAAGTGGTCTTGCAGAAACGTTGGCCTTTTAGGAGCTCTGTTCACCTGTATCGGCAGTTTTAGTCTAATTTTTGTACGTGATCTAACCCTCTTTATGATCTTCTTTGGTGTATTTGAAGGTAAGAATCCTTATAATTAAATTTGTAAATATATCGGCATGTAAAAATATTATTTTTAAGGTTTCGGATACGGTCTTATTTTCCCTGCATCTTTGACGGCTTTGAACAATTTCTTCGATAAAAAGGTGTCGTTGATACTGAGCATCTCGCAGGCAGTGATGGTTGCTTGTACCATGGGCATGCCTCCCACAGCAAATTATATTATGAGAACTTGGAGTTACAGGTAAATAAATTAAATAAAATATTCTATTTGTTCTAATAAGCGAATTCCAGAAAGAGACAGTAAAATAGTTAGTTGTGCAACGTAACTATAATAATAAAAAATAATGCAATTTCAACACTTCCTAATATTATGTGACCAATAACGTTATTTCTCCAAAAAATCCTATATGGGTAATTCGCCACTGCAAGAAAATCTACAAAATAAAATAGTTATTTTTTGTAAACACTTCTGCGTTAATCCAAACGGAAACTACTTGTCAGAAGTTAGGTTTACAGATATACAAATTTGCCTAACGAACAAAAAAATACTTAACGTTATCTCTTTCCGTCGCACGGTGGAGTATTAGCATGAAAAAGGTGATCGAAATTCGAAAAAGCAAATGTGTTTAAGATTTCCCAAAAAAAGATAAATGATAAGTTAAATCATGTCTGTCATGTATGGCGTTGCTATGGGTGTGTTTAGTTGCAATCATTTGTTTCATCGAAACGTCAAAGTTGTTACTTCTCACCATAGATAAAAGACGTATACTATTAAATAGATAGGCAACTTATAATACATTTCAATTTTATTATACAAGGGCGCCTCTGGTAGACGGAGGAAGAAATACTAATGGAAGAGAGGGGTGCGGGAAAGGGGGGTTGTTTAAGTTAATTTAAAATAAATTTGGACATACATGTAAGAACACTTTGTGTGCTTTTAATTAGGTCGAAGATATTATAAACGATAAATCAACTAAATTAAAAGCATACAAAGTGTTCTTATATGTCGGATATTAATTAAAAAATATATTAAAAATACTAGAAATAGTATATATTAAGTTGTTACAGTTATAATTTAATCTTTGGCGGTTTTCAGCAAATAGCAAGCAGTTTTACATAATTTTCCTCCCTTTGAAGTGAATTGGAAACGGCTAGGTATATAATTTTGGTCTAGGCAAGATTCCCAGTTTCTTTCCGTTTGGGACCTGAAATAATAAAAACAAATTAAATCAGATGTAATCATCTGCTGATCATGCTAATATAAAACGCGCGTCCTTAATTCCTTACATGCACCGTAAAAAAAATTAAATAACTGCTCTGCAAGTAGCATTTATTAGCAGTACTAATTTAAAAATTCTATAACTGTAAGTAGATATATGTTTAATTTACTTACCATTGTATCCTTCGGAAACCAGGTGTACAACAATTAAACTCCATGATAAAAAATAATTAGAGTTATTACAAAACACAAATTGTCCCACCATTTTTAAAAAACATTGTCTAAAACAGAATACTGGCAAAAAATCTGAAGGAATTTAATTTTACAATAATTCGACAAATCAAAACGAAATCAAACCGTAAAATCACAACAAAAGCGTGTCTGAGTGACAGTTAAAAATCAAATTTTATTATTGTCAGATATTGACATTTGCATTGTTAATATTGACAGTTTTAATATTTTGCGCCTCTGCATCTTGGAGGAAAAACTATTTTTAATGAACTGTCATTTCCATTTAAGTTTCCCAGCCATGGTCTCGGGTAAGTTTTTTTTGTTTAGATTGCACGGGAAATACCCGACCGATTATCGTTTATGGGCGTGCAGAACTGCGAAATTAAGGGACAACAAACGGCAACATTCTTGAATATGGGAGTTGATTATTGGGACGTAGAAGCTAGGGAAGAACTGTATCTGGCCTGCGCAGTCCGCCTGTGTTAAATAACTGAGCGTTTGTTGGGCTCTAAAAGTGTTTAGAGAAAACAATAATTATAATTATTCTAGATTGGAAGCGAATTTTAAACTACTTTACGAAAGCTCAATAATTTTTTGCCGTTGCAAACGAAATCCAATACTAGCTTACTTCGGGTTTTATTACCGATTCGGAACCGTCCTAGAACTGTGATACCCTTGATTATTAATATCTCATATCACTGTCAATCAATTTAGCTGGCTAAGTATATAAAATTTGCTATGTGGATTAAGCGTTTATATTTTTTTTTATTTTCGAGAATATTTAGTTTGCCGAATATCCCTCCACTAGTAGTTCTTAGTAATTTTAGCTTCATTCATTTTGTACCTCTACATAAAATACAGTATCTGTCTGTTTTACTACCTGCCCTTAAATGAGTGTAATGGGTATCATTAATATTTTTACAAATTGGTATAAAATAGTATGCACTAAAGTTTTACTTCTACATAACTCAAATTACAAATTATACTCAATAGAACTGCAAAAATGGCATAAATGGATATGGTATTTTCCTAATTTTTTCTAGGACTGCTATGTAAAACGTTAAAAAACGCACGCCAAAGTCAATCTGAAAGTGATGTTTTTCACACACCGTGCGCAAATCTTTGCGCACGCTTACCTTAAACATGTGTCAATTTTAACATTTTTAACCTCCAATGTTTAGCAGAAACCTGGCTGAAACGCCAAACGCAACGCAGCCGTCAGAAAAGTGTCATCATTACATCGCAAATTATTCCACAAAACTGGCAACTGAGTGAGTCTGCTGCTAATTTGTAGTCGTAGAAAAAATAGCGTAAATAACTCGTTCGAAAACTTCTTTGTACACTCGTTCGACTTGTGGCTCTCGCCTGCGGCTCTAGCCAACAAACTGTCGAACTCGTGTGCAAAGCGTCGTTTTCGAAACTCGTTGTTTAATATACTATTGTTATGTATATTACTTACCGGGTGGTGCATCGTCGTTGCAAACATAGGAAATCCCATGCAAATTTTGAACTGTCCAGATATTGGCTCCCCTATTGATTTTATAGCGAAGTGGTAAATAGATTCTTTAAGGTCTACGTTTGGTAAACTGTGTCACATTTAAACAATTTTGGACAAGCCGATTTTGAGTAATTTGAAAAAAATTGAATCGATTTTTAAATTAAAACTGAATAGGTAACAATCAAACACCAGTCAAAAACCGACATACCTTAAGTTGTCAACATCATTTTCAAACGTAACTTAGGCTGTATTCCGTTGCAAAACCAGGCGAACCAGGCTTGTAAACTACGGTAAAGAGCGGTTCCTGAAAAACATCGGTTTGATATGGAACGGTTTGGTGAAATACTGGACACGTCAAATATTGACGTTTTCTAAATTTCAATACCTCTATTATAAAATTTATCTTTTATGCATTTTTAATGTACCTATTCTCTGCTTTTACGTTTGCTTCTTCTTTTCAATGGAGTTTAATATTGAAAAGTACTTTATTAATAAACTGTTAAACTCGTTGGACAGCTCAAGTGAAGATTTGCAGGTCCAATATTAAAACAGATCAATAATAAATAAACAAATCTAATCAATATTTATATTTTTATAGCTTACAAAACATTCACGATTACTTGTCTTTGATGTTTTCTCGTTTAAACTTGTTTTTCATGTTTTCTTTAAATGTTCCTGACTTTAAGAAACAATGGCTGCATGATAAGTTTAAATGGTCCTAAAAAAAGTCATTCTATTTAGTTAATGAAATTTATTTACCTTTACTGCCTACCTCCATATGTTTTGGATGTAAATACATAATATTATAACAAATTTTAGAAATTGAATGAGAATTTTACTCAAACTTCCAGTATTTGCTTGATTTCTGTCGCATAAATGACATGATTGACAAACAAAACCAGACAAACCAGTCTTCTCGCGCTGGTTAGTTTGGTGACAGTTATAACCGAATTTTTCAGGAACCGTGTTCCGTAATAAGAAAACTTTCAGGAAACCGATAGAAACGGAACATAAAAC
Source organism: Sitophilus oryzae (assembly GCF_002938485.1). Classification (NCBI taxonomy): domain Eukaryota; kingdom Metazoa; phylum Arthropoda; class Insecta; order Coleoptera; family Curculionidae; genus Sitophilus; species Sitophilus oryzae. Next base: position 486,686 of record NW_022146579.1, on the reverse strand, counting down.
CATAACCAAGGTAAGCAACGGAATACACCCTTAATTTTAATAAAATTTAATATTCAGTACTAGTAATAATTTATGGTTACACACATAAAGAAAAAGTGAGCATGATAACATGCTACATACTACGTGGGAAATAGCTTAGACAGTGTATCTGACGTGTTTCGGTTTTTTTCTCCCGAATATTAAAAATTAAATTACTTTTGACAATTACAACAAGGAATGTCAGATTTTGATTGGTGTTTGATTGTTACCTGTTCGGTTTTAATTTAAAAATAGATGCTATCTTTTTTAAATTACTCAAAATCGGCTGGTCCAAAATTGTTCAAATTTGGCGTGTATTTACCATTATTTACCGTGTATTTACTTTAAAAAGATTTATTTACGACTTTGCTGTAAAATCAATAGGGGAGCTAATATTTGAGCAGTTCAAAATTTGCATGGGATTTCCTGTTTCCAACGACGAGGCACCACCCGGCACCCGGTATATAAAAACATACAATAGGTCTGTAAGGACGCGGTGATGACCCCCCCTACAAACATGTAAAAAAGTGTAATAAATACAAAAAATGTAATCGAACAATCTCGAAATTTGTTACATTTAGCCGTATATGCTGAGCACCCACGAGGTTTTATAAAAGCCGGCGCGGCGCCCCTGGCTGGGACCAATATGAATATATAATTAGAGAATATTTGACATTTCCCTATATGTAGGTATAGGTAGGTATTCCTCATTTGTGAGATATAGTACCCTAGAAAAAAAATATCAGTCATAATTATTAAAGAAAATATACAATAGTTTTTAATATTTAAAAAATCTGTTATAAAAAACTCATAGGCGCTATTGAAAATAAATTTTATTTTTTTAACATATTCTTATTCATTTTTTATAAAATTATTTTTAAGAAAGAGGAGCAAATACAACTTACAAAATATAATAATATATAACAAATAAGTATACACTACGTTTTATACAGGGTGTCCCAGGCTGAGAGTGCATTAGAAGTTTCTAGAGAACTACTATATCTAGATCGGAGATTTTTTGCACATTGCTCTTTCACAACGAGATCTATCGATTAAAAATATTTACAATATGGCGGCACTTCCGGAAATACCGGAAGTTGACAGCAACTCTCTTATTTTAAATAGGTACACCCATTTTTTATTGCATATTTAAATTATCTGTAAAATTTTATGAATTTTGATATCAAACACTCTATACCTAACATTAACCGTTATTGATAAAAAAATATATTAAAATTTTTGGAGAAAAAAAACCGCCTGTCAAAAACATTTCTATAGCCTAAACGACCAATTCAGTGATTACCACAGCCACTATGGCATAAAGAGAAGACATGTGGCTATCTATTTAAAAAATTAAATTGTTCGAATGTCATATAATATAGGCCGTAGCTGTCATGGAATTGAGCGATTAAAAAACTAATAAATCATTTTTTTCAAATGGAAACCCACTTTTTTTAATTTTACTAATGGAAAGGTTTTTCATTTCATTACTTTTTGACTATACATGTTCCTATACCTAAAATAAATCGTTTTTAAGTTATTTAAGATTTAGTTTTAAAGCGTAATTTTTTCTTGATTTTATCTAGCTTCCTTTGACATTAAGTGTCAAACCATCAGACAATTTTTTCTTCTGTCAAAAGACTCATTATTCGAATTTCCTATATTATAAATACTACTGGTAAAACTTTCTGAAGTGTATTTATAAAAATATATCTCGTATTTTAGTGATAACTAAGGGCAATATGACCAGATATAGTTCTTAAGGCCCTCACAGACGTCGTTCTTTTTCGGCAGGATTACTCGACGTGCAAAAATATTCGAGCAATTCGGTCGGTGTGTGGCTGAAAACCGTCGTGATTGCCGGCGTTCCAAATAATCTGTTTTGACCTGATTTTTCTCGTCGGTTTTGAACGTGATCGTGCAAGTCGGCCCGTGTGTGGTATGCGTACCGGTAATCACGATATATATTTCTAAAAATTGGCAATGTTAAAATGGCTGATTTGAGGCAATGCAGTAAACAATTTTTGGGCGAATTTATAGAAATGTACAGAAATTTTCCATGTCTTTGGAAAATTAAATCTAGTGAATACACAGACAGAGATAAGAAGAATAAAGCTTATGAAGTTATGTTATCCAAACTAAAAGTCGTCTCCAACAAATTAATGTGAGAGAACTGTTTTCTTTTTAGAATCCACTTTTTTGTCCATTTAGAGCGTTTTCTCTTAGCATATTTAACTTTTATAACTAAAACCGTTGCTAACGCCACTGTTGTATCCATAATTACGACAATACTGAAGAAAGCCTGAATAAAATACTGAATAGTATGTGGGCGCCACCAAGTTCGTGATTACCCAAACAGTTTTGCACGTCAAGTAATCCACAGAATATACTAACGAAAAAGAAGCCCAAGTTCCTTGTAATAAATCGGTTCCATTTTCGTAACGCCATCTCTCGACAAAGCTGACATTTACAGGTTAGCCAAAGGGGTGCGGGGCCGGGGGGAATTGTAAAATACACTTTTTTTATTTTAATTATTTTTATTCGCTATTTGCAATTTTATTTTTAAAACATATTATTTGAAACAATCACATAATATGTCTTATAAATAAAATTACAAACGGAAACAAAAGGAATTAAATAATCTGAAAATCTACAAAGTTTATTGATAAAATATTAAATATAACCTCTTTGGTATAACCAGGGTATAACATTATTAAACAAACATTAACAAATCATAACATATCAGATCATAGAACTAAAAAAAGTACTATTACATAAAAACAGGTGATACAATACTTCAAAATTAATTTTAGCATAATATCAAAACCGAAAAATCAAACTGCAAACACAACCACACTTATCACAACAGAAATTAACACAAACTTCCGCGGCAAATGTCCAAGAAAGACTGATCATTCTGATTGGTCCTGGTCCGGTCGTAGCCTGGTCGTAGCTCACGTCGTATTGTCGGTAAGCAAAATCCCTGTCCAAAAATCTTGACGATCAGCGCCATCACCCGTCATAATTGGGAAACTTTTGCTGGAACCATTTTGAATATTTCACTTACATGGCCCTGGAGTAATCCTGCCGAAAAAGAACGACGTCTCTGGGAGCCTTTACGTCGTGCGACGTTTAAGTCATAAACTACTGGTTAAAAAACAAAAAAATTATCGATTGATTTTAGGTATAGGAACACGTATAATCAAAAAGTAACGAATTAGAAAACCTTTTCACTAGTGAAATAAAAAAAGTGGGTTTCCATTTGAAACAAAATTATTTATGATAATTTTTTAATCGCTCAATTCCATGACAGCTACGGCCTATATTATATGACATTCGAACAATTTAATTTTTGAAACAGATAGCCACATGTCTTCTCTTTATGCCACAGTGGCTGTGGTAATCACTAAATTTGTCGTTTAGGCTATACAGATTTTTTTAACAGGCAGTTTTTTTCCTCCAAAAATTTTAAATATTTTTTTTCTCAAAAACGGTTAATGTTAGATATAGAGTGTTGATATCAAAATTCATAAAATTTTACAGAGAATTTAAGTATGTATTAAAAAATGTGAATACGTATTTAAAATAAGAAAGTTGCTGTCAACTTCCGGTATTTCTGGAAGTGCCGCCATATTGAAAATATTTTTAATCGATAGATCTCGTTGTGAAACAGTGATTGCAAAAAATCTCCGATCTAGAAACGAAAGATTAAAAACTTCTAATGCATGCTCAGCCTGGGACACCCGGTATATCTATCTTTTAAATAAAAAAAATGTCTGTAACGCTAAAATGTAATTAATAATATACAATTCTCACTATTCAGTTTCTTTGTTGATTATGGGGATAAGGTACTGCGGCATCCTGAAACAAAAAAAACTTTTATTACGGGGATGATACGACTGGGGATAGGATTTTTTCCGATATATATCATTAACTATCGATAGCTATCCATATCCATATTAAAGAGAAGAAAAAGATTAAACTGCTCAGCCCTCAACAACTCGTAACCGTATACACCAGTGTACACCAGTGCAGACACGCACACTCACACAACCACACTTTTTGGACACTCTCGTGGAAGACGTGAGGAGGAGACATGACCCAGTCGTAATCGCTGGTGACTTTAACGCCTGGTCCATTGAATGGGGCAGCCGTGAGACGGACAGAAGAGGTAAAACCATTCAAGAGGCTTTCTCATCATTAAACCTCATTCTTATGAATGAGGGAAATACGAGTACCTACCGTAAAGGCGCCGCGAGCTCCATCATCGACCTAACATTCATTAGCAGTGTCCTCTCAAAAGGAGGCTGTGAATGGAGAGTCGATGAGGAGTTTACAAATAGCGACCATCAGGCTATAATCTGGGAAATCAACACCCATCCCAGCAGCGGTCGGCGCCAGGGGATCACAAGGAGGCAGCCATCAGGCTGGAACGGCAAACGTTTGGATGCGGAGACCTTACAATTCATGATGAGGGCCTCACCAGTACCCCGAACAACAACTGCAGAGGGGATCACGGAAGAAGTAGCAGCCATTTTGGAGTCAGCTTGCGACGCGTCGATGCCGAGGAGTGGACAGAACAACGGCCGGCCACCAGTTCATTGGTGGAACGCGACCATCGCCCAGCACCGGCGAGAGTGCCTCAAGGCAAGAAGGCAACACCAGCGTGCCCGAAAGCGCGACAGGGCCACAACAGAGGAGCTCAGACAGATTTAGGAAGAGAAAAGGCGTCTCCTGGCGAAACGCCATCAGCTCGAGTAAGCCAGAATGCTGGAAGGAACTCTGTGCGGAAGTGGACCAGGACCCGTGGGGCAGACCGTATAAAACGGTCATGCATAGGATTAAAAGCCTACCCTCAACAACACCAACTTGTCCCGACAAGCTGCACAGAATAGTGGTACACCTATTCCCGGAAAAACCAGAACTCCCCGAATTCCACCCAGAGGATGGAGAAGTGGATATCCCCGGAGTAACCATAGAAGAGCTCACGAAGGCCTGTACTAGGTAGAAGAATGGCAACGCACCAGGACCAAGCGGCATACCCAACATCGCACTCAAAAGTGCAATTGCCGCGAGACCGGACATGTTTATAAGCATGTACGACGCCTGCCTGCAGCAAGGCGTATTTCCGACCCGATAGAAGCAACAACGACTGGTTCTTCTTCCAAAAGGGAAGAAACCACCGGACGACCCAGCCTCTTTTCGTCCACTTTGCATGCTGGATTCAGAGGGGAAAAACTTGGAGCGGATAGTGGCCGACAGATTGGAGCAATACATCGATCCTCAATTTTCTGAATTCCAATTCGGATTCAGGAAGGGGAGATCGACCATCGACGCACTGGAACTCGTCACGAACATCGCAAAGGAAGCCATCTCAGGAAAGAGATGGAAAGGCGGTTCCAAAAAGTACTGCTTCATCGTCACCTTGGACATCAAGAACGCGTTCAACTCAGCCCGCTGGGATCGCATTTTGGAGGCTCTCGAGCACATGGGTATACCCTACTACCTACGAAGGATGGTCAGATCATATTTCAGCGATCGACTTCTGCTTTACGAGACGGAGCAGGGAGCAGCGGTGCATGGGGTCACGGGAGGGGTACCTCAGGGCTCTGTCCTGGGGCCACTCTTGTGGATTGTTATGTACGACGGTCTGCTCCACCTTGAATTACCGGCCAACACAACACTCGTGGCTTTCGCGGACGACGTGGCGGTTGTCCTTGTGGCGAAATACTTGGAGGAGCTAGAAGCTGCGTTCTCCATCACCATCAGGAGGATAAGACAGTGGATGCAATCGGCAGACCTGTCGCTGGCGGAGCATAAAACTGAAGCACTCCTAGTGAGTAGCCGGAAGAAAATGGAGACCATCACCATCAGAGTAGGCGACGATGATATCAAGTCGCAACCCCATATCCGGTACCTTGGAGTGGTCTTGGATGAGAGCCTCAACTACAAGGAGCATATCTCCAGCGTCAGCAAGTAGGCGGGAGCAGTTCAGGGCGCACTCTCACGGATAATGCCCAATATCGGAGGCCCCAGGCAATCCCGGAGACGATTACTTGCAACAGTAGTTACCTCCGTCCTGCTATACGGAGCACCGGTGTGGTCAGAATCGCTGGAACTAAAAACATATCGCAGGGCAATGACATCAGTCCACCGACTCTCAGCGATCAGAGTGGCGTCAGCATACCGGACGGTATCACAGGATGCAGTGAGTGTAGTGGCATCATGCCTGCCAATTGACATCTTGGCGGGAGAACGCCAGCGACAACACCGTAAGAAGAAAGCCGAGCAGCGACAGGTCTTCTGTGAAGAAGAGAGGCCTGAAAGTCATCGTCTCTGGCAAGTGAGATGGGACAGCTCGACGAAAGGTCGGTGGACACATCGACTAATCCCGGATGTCACCAAATGGATCACCCGTGTGCACGGGGAGGTTGGATTCTACATCACCCAACTCTTGACTGGGCATGGATGCTTTCAAGCATACTTGCACAGATCCAAGAGAAGTGACTCCCCGAACTGTCACCATTGCCGCGTGGTGACCGAAGATGCGGAGCACGTGTTCTTCCGATGCCCTCTATACGATCAGATAAGGACAGAATTCGAGAGAAATCTAGGCTTGTCCATTAGCCCAGAAAATATAGTGGACTGCATGCTGAAGAGTCAATCGGCATGGAACAAGGTAGCGGAGTATGCTGAGACCATGCTCAAGGATCTTCACAAAAAAAAACACACAACCACACTTACACTAGTGTACATTGATGTAACTGCCTTCAGGCTTCATCAGTACGGTAAGGAATCAGGAAGCGATGAAACCGATCCCAAAACACAAAAAACAGGAAGCAAACGATGCAACGAGGCACCGTGTGCAACCCAGGAGATGGAAAAAAAAATGACGAAGAAGCGAAAATAAATGATGGAAAATAAAAGGAGCAACCGGGAGCCAAAAGCCCCAATTTGCAGGCAAGAGATAACATGCATATCCATATACAGGGTTGTTCACCACATACGACACAGAGTATTGTAGCTAAACGATTAGACTTTTACAAATTGTAATTTTTGGGTTCGTTTAAGAACTATTAGAGCTACAATTTAAAAATATTTTTACAAGATACAGAGTGTCCCAAATAAATAAAAAATAACAAAGTTGTTTTTATTTTTTACCTATCTCTTCAAGTTCAAATTTTTGAAGAGTACAGATACTAATATTGTCGATATAGCTTGTTTATTTCATTAAAAAATAAAAAAAAATTGTTTAAATATTTGTTAAAGAGGAGCAATTAATATGATTCCAATATTCAAACTACATTACTTGACTGTTTGCGTTGATTAATATTAATTGCTCCAAATACTAAAAAACTGACTTTTGTATGTGTATTAGACAGTGTGGTAAAAAGTATCACCTTAAAAATTATATTTCATTTTTTGACATATGCGTATTTATAACAACAGAGACATTCATTTTCATAACTTATTATTATATTGATTTCTGATTCAATTCTACATTTATTTAGAATAGTTATTTAACGAACATAATTAAGTATGTAATTAATTAGTATTTGGGCGGAAATAATGGTGGTATATTTAATTAATGGTATACTCTTTTATAAAGATTTAAATAGTTTTCTTTTTGCATACAAATGGGCTAGTAATATTATCATTTTGCTAAAAACGATAATATTACTAGCCTGTACATTTTGTACATTTGTTGCTTTAAAAACAATCTAAAATGTCAATAATCCATGGGTATATTGATCAATCAGGTCTAAATTATAAGAAAATGCATTTTCTACGAAAACTTGAAGGGATAGGTAAAAAGTAGTATAATACAATTTGATGGACAATTAAAATGTGCATCTGATTCTCCTAAAATATACAGGGCGTTCCATTTAAATTAACAAATTATTGCCGTTTAAAGCTAGAAATAATTTAAAATAAATTTTTAGAAACTCTGTATGAGGTAGTATTATTTTTATTATTGCAACACAATAACAGATCAATAAATAGACTTCAGTAGATATTTAATATTAAAAACTTTGATACCCTTGGAGAAATGAAGCCTTAAAATGTTTACTGCAATTTCACAAAATTGAAAATATTTCAAAAACGGTAAGGTTTAAGTGTAATAAACCTTAATCAAATTTACCTTTATTTTAATCGTAGAAACTGAAAATGTAATAATATACAGCGTGTTCCATTTAAAAAAATAAAACTTTGATATTTTTTATTTATTTGGGACAGTCTGTATCTTGTAAAAATATTTTTAAATGTAGTAGTAGTAAAAAAGTAGATGTAGCTCTAACAGTCCTTCAACGAACCCAAAACTTACAATTTGTACAAATCTAATCATTAGCTACAATACTCCGTGTCGTATGTGGTGAACAACCCTGTATATATCGAATACCCAATAGGAGGCTTCAAATTATTGATACCTACTGATATATATCGAAACTGTCGATGTACTGATAGCATTCCGATAAGTACTGGATTTTAAGAATTGAAGAGTGGAAATACTAAAGAGGGCGAGTGCCAAAATTATTTTTTCGAGATAAATGAGAAAAACACAGTAGAACTTAAAATAATAAATTTTTAAAATATCTTTTAAAATACATATAATCGAGCATATAATATACATACATAAAAAATAGACGTTTTCGCTTGGGACTTGTAACTTTTGTTAGGACATGCAGCATGGTATTTATTACGTGTCTAATGCAATAACGTAATATTGAAAAATTCGGCACTTACCCCCTTTGGTATTTTCACTCTTCAATTATAGATATATGATATATATAGTATGTCCCCGGATTGTCTTTACAAGAGGAAAACCGAGGGAAAAACGTTTGCATTCTTCATAAAAATTTTTGCTTGTTCTAAAATTGTTAATCTCCTTTATACTTTTCACAATTTCCATACCGTTTAGGAGAAAATTAAATAAATCATAAAAATATGATCGAATTCTTTCTAAGTTTTAAAAATCAAAAGGCGTTTCTATGGTAATATCATTTCGATTTCATTCTTTGATAGATGTTTATTTTTTTGATCAACAAGTTCAGGATCATGATTCTCGTAAAGTCTTCTTTGCTTGGATATTCACTTTGTTATTGCAATTATTAGGCAGTTGACAAAAACTGATGGTTAAAAAATGTAGGTACTTATTTTAACGTATATATAACAATGCGATTTAATAATCTTAAAATAAACTAATTTAAAAAAGTGCCTAAATGTTTGGGAAAATTTAGATATATATGTAAAAATGCTTATTTTTTTCCAAAATTACTGATAATAATAATTGAAGGGGTGGCTGTAATAACCAGGCAACTCCACTTTTTTCGAAAATGAGATTTTTAATGCCATTTAAAAAAATTGGCTGATCGTTTCCTGCAACAGTAAGTTCTTCTGCATTTAAGATTGGTAGGTGGGTGGAATAAACACTGTTATTTTTTGTTATTATATTATAACAATTTTATTTATTTTTTTTATAAATAAATATGTTTATAAAACAGTACAATTTCTGCTTTTTTTTATAATTTCCCTTATAATAGTAGTATTCTTTCGTTCTGAAAGAAACTGAACATTTTCACTTAAACTGATTTATTCCCTACACCACGTTTCCTTTACGTGGTATAGGGATTAAATCAGTTTAAGTGAAAATTTTCAGTTTCTTTCAGAATGAAAGAATGCTATACTAATTTCCCGCCAGTCAGAATAAGCGATAATGTCTTATGACACGTTTTATACCTATCTCGTTCTTTTTCATATGAAGCACACATAATAAAGAAAGATAGCAATAAAGACGTACGTCGTGCCATGGTCCTGCTAAATGGTTTCAAAATTGTTATTCTGAGTTGCGTTACGGGAACGCGATCCCACTCTTTACCATGAGATTAGTCCGTCTCTTTTTATTTTTTGTCTATAGTGCTTCCTTAACATTTTTAAAACAGCAAAAAATATGACGTTAATTAAAAGGCCTTTTTTAACTAATTTGAGTGGGGTAATATTAATTAACGTCATATTTTTTACTGTTTTAAAATGTTAAAGAAGCACAATATTTATTTAGTTTATTGCTACGGAAAGGGTGCTAATAGTTGTCGGAAAATGTGATACTTTAACGACAGCAATCAATATGACATTAATCAAAATTAATAATAACAGTCTATCAAAGAATGAATTCGGAATGATATTACCATAGAAACGCCTTTTAATTTTTAGGAGTTATGTATGGGAAATTAAAATAACTTTCGTTGCATATCATAATACGACCACCAGCAAACTCCATAAGACGACGGACGCAGGTGTCATTGATGACGTGCAACGAAAGTTGTTTTAATTTCCCTTTATACTATATTTTCATGTTTTTTTTTAATTTTCTCTAAAACAATATGGAAATTTGGAAAAGTATAAACAGGTTAATCAATTGAGAACAAGCAAAAATTTTTATGAAAAATGTGTTTTTCTCAAAATGTAATAAAAAAGTAATAAAAAAGTTTTTCCTCTTTTAAAGACAATCTGTAGATAATACTGTAGATAACAATCGAGATATTTTGTGCATAGTTATGGATATATCGAAATTTATACTTGTGTGTTTTTATTCACCTGTCTTAAAACAGTTTCTTAAATTAGTTATATAAACTTTTCAGAATTATTATGTAAAATAAGGTATATTTTCAGTTTTCCTTAAAATCTGATAATACCACTTCTATATTGGATACGATTAGTGATAGATTTTTTTTTGATATATTAATAATTACCAATTACAGACAATTAGATCCACATGAGAGCGTCAAAATTAATATATGTAAAGAGAATATGAACAGAGATAATGGTCCAATTCCTTCCAGTTCTTTGTTCCTATTACTCTAGCATTGGTAATTAATTGTTACATCCGCTTGGTAGTTTTTCAATGCTTGGTCAGTGCTGAGTGCCTATATAAACGTTCAATTTGTAGATAATAGGTTAGTTTTCATCATCTGCTGATGAGGCTAACATGGTTAGCCAAACGTGCGTTCGGTGCAAAAGTAAAGTGCTTGTGGTGAATTAGTGTTTTATTTTGGTGTTTTAACATCAAAGGTTCCAACCCCCAACTGTAATGATCATACGGTACTTTCTATTAGGAAATATCTTCCAAAGAAAAATGCTGAAAATTCTTCACCTATTTTATAACTACTTTACTATAATTTTGCTTCCAATCGTTAATTTCTTCGAAGGAAAAATAATTTTGAATTGACTGAATTCAATGGGCGCGCAATGTTAAATAACGGACAAATCTTGGAGACGGACAATGCGTTTAAATAACTGAACACTATACAACATTAGATACGAGTGATGCTGGAAATGTTTCTGTACTTACGGTAACATTTGGATTTTGCTGTACATATATACGGTTTACTTGGCGATGATGGTGTCTTTGTCGCTGATACGCAGCTACGCGTCGATGCGCAGCTGCGAGTTGCTGCGCACCTACGCGTTGCGCCTGGCCTATTCCAATTATATTCATATTCGGAAACTGCTAAAACAAAAAAACTATCTCAAATATCTAAATACATTTTTTTAGCTTTTAATAAACATAAGTAAAAATAAAAAAAAAAACAAATAAATCATATTCGAATAGAAATTTAAGCTTTTTGGTTTTACCGAATTAAGTAATTATTATTTTGGCTTCTACGTTGTTATTTCTGACCAAGAAAAAATCAAAGATTTTTTTTGATTTAAGTAAGAACAATCTTCGGATTGTCACGGGGTTTCTAACACTGTCTGTTCAACGAACACCTCAGTAGACTGAAGCTGAGAAACAACGGTGAATTTTCTGCGGGGAAAATGGGGAAACGCCAGAACATCTCATCACTGAAGGCACCGAGACTACAACCGTTCGTGCCCTCACAGATTAAGTATATGTATATGTATACAGATAAAAATCTTGTCCTTAATTCGTGGTACGAAAATTTTTTTATGACGATGAGCAAACGAGTAAAATTTCCTGTGCGCAAAAATAAACTCGAGTTTAAACAGCGTAAATAACTGGGCCGGTCAGGCGCTGTGCACAATTTTAGACGCCATAAATGGGCGTGCTATGTGCGCAAACTAGTAACCTAACTAGTGCGCGACTCAGAAAATTGGAACCACGAAAAACAATGCTTTTGACGATAAGTTTATAATCTGTGGTGCCATAAACTTTGGCACGGCTAAAGTCGGAGATGGAGAGTTGGCCTCAGCGGAGCCGTCTCAGATACTGGCTTTTGTCAAAGCCCTGAAACTGTATGATATAACAATGATGTATATGATACAACTCGTTATAACTCAAGAAAGGAGAACACACAATAAGATATTTATTGGGACTGAACAGTAGAATTCACTGCCAGAATTTCTTCAAAAATTTTAAAATACTGAATCTTCCTTCTTTATTCATTTTTGGATCCGTTTGCTTAATCCGCAAGCACATATCTGCTATTCTCGAAAGGCTATCTCACAACTATCCACTTAGGAATGCGGAGCACGATCTTTATCTGCCAACCCCGAGCTCAGAGCTAGTTAAAAGCTCAATACTGTACAATGCCAAAAAATGTTCAATTATCTGCCTTTGAATATCAAGTCGCTTTCATTCTTTCCCGCATATCGCAAATTTCTGAAATCATACTTACTGGACTCTATATGCGGTAAATGACTTTTTTGTTGATGTTTAATCATGAACAATTTTGAATTTTAAAATTTTGATCATCTCACACACTGGTTAAAGGTTTAGTATTTAATATTTTATAACTCTTACGTGATTATATCCATTCACAATTTTCCTATTGTAAAATTTTATTGATACGCCTTTTTTTGTGTTCTGCAAAGTCCATGTATGTTTTATTTGTAATTTTAATGACGTAAATTTTTTTGAATTGATTTGTATTGTATGATATTTTTTATTATTTGTATATTTCTTTTTGTACAATAAAGCGTTATTTATTATTATAATAGATCTGTAAGGTCGCGGTGATAAACTCCCCTCGTAAACATTCTACATTCTACAGTGCAAGTGGCGAAATACCTTTTGAAGAAAGCTATAAGTGTGTACTAACATGCTGCTATATAAAATTATACAGAAACTATAATAAATTTTGCGAGAAAGATACTTTCGTATTACTCTCGTACAATAAAATGTTTCACGATCCATTGGTTCCAACGATAAATATCTACTTGCCGCCTTTAGAAGCGATGCTAATTAAATTTTTAGTTACGTAATCGAGGGCGCGATTTTTAAATTCATTGTTGCCAACCATGGACATATTCGGAGCCGCGCCGGGCTGACTAACTGGAATTTAAATTTTCTGCTGGAGATTCAGGTGGTAGCTCTGCTGTAAAAATATCAAGTTGACACATTTATTTATTTATTTCCTGACACTGTCATTCGTTTTGATACTTTAGTGTTGTATTACGAGTTTTTGGTTTAAACGAATTGTGTTGTGATGCTTTAAGCTTAAAATGTTTTACTAGCAGACCTTGCAGTCGAACATTGTTCTTTTTAGAACCTCTTTTAGTGCGAACTGTACAAGATAGCTTAATAGCCGTTGCAAAAAACTCATCGCGAAAGCGGTAGTAATGACCCTTTATGTCCCTTAAGTGCTGCTAAGGAGGTGAGTCTTTTCAACTAAAACAATAACTTTTTATATACAGGGTGGCGCATCTCATTTGCGTCGGTTTGGTTTGGTTTGGAAACGCAAAGATGTAGGAACAAAATATTTTATGACTATTTATGTGGGACGGCAATTAATAATTTAATATTATTTTGAAATGTACGGGGTGTGTCAGAACTAAGATCCATACCAAAGTTATATTTTTTCTTATGGAACACCCGGTATTTTATTCTATTTTTGTATTCTTGGGTATAAAATAAGGCATTTATTATAAGGGTTTAATATGTTTAAAAACTTTAGTTTTTGAGATATTTAAAGATATTTAAATATGCATGCTGTAATAAAAAAGTTTGTCAACACCTTGTACATTACTTTTCAGAATTAATTTTTGTGCTGACTCTCAAGCCAGAGAAATAAACTTTACTAAGAAATTTGATTGCTTCCTTAAATGTATACAGGGGTATTAAAAATTGCTGGTCTATTTTAAATATTTATTTTATATTAAAAGTTCGTTATTTCAAATGCAACACTATGTATTTTTTTAAATAAGTCGAAGCAGATTTAAATGCTCTTTCAAACTCTATTAGGGTTTCCTATACCTATCTGGCTCAGATTTTGAATAAAGAGCGATGTTTCAATAAAATTGTAATCAAGATGACTGGTGTCATCATGGCAATTTTCTAGTGACACTTAGTAGCTTTTTTCAAAATCGACATTAGTTTATAGACCTTATTTAAATTTATAACAGGTTATTTTTATTTAATTTACCTACAATAAAGTTAATAAGTAAGTATTTATTATTTTATCAATAAAAATTAAGCAGTATCTGCCGACGGAAGGAATAAATATATGTTACTAGTGATTTTATTTTGTGAGAACAATTGCTTGTTGGTCTGAAGGGTTTATGATCAAAGATATCCAAATAGGAATTTTCTTGACAGGCGTTCCTTTGAAAAAGTATTTTTCCTATTTCGCAGAGCAGATAGTGAGGTATATAAATAACCTATTAGGCAGAAACCTCTCGTTGGAAGTGAAGAAAATGAATTTGCCTTAATTGGTTCTTTTATAGAAAATCCAATATATCTACAAGTCATCGTAATATACATCAAAGAACTACTTCTTTATATTTCTTGACAAAATAATAAATCGTCCCATTGCTACCAAAAGTCACTAACTTACTTTTTATTACTTCCGAGAAAAATGCATCTAAAAATGAATTGCATTGCATAAAGATGTTATAGTTAGTAACTATTCGGTATTAAAATAAAACATAAACAGCCAGAAATCGTAGTTAATGACTTTTGCAATCGATTCTCCGCTTCAAAACATAGTTAGTGATTGAATTTGGTTGTTCGGAAAAATGTTAGTTAGTGACTTTTGGCAGCAATAGGACGAAATATAATACTTATAAAACTATTGTAGGTAAATTAAATAAAAGTAAACTGTTATAAATTTAAATAAAGTTCATAAACTAATATCGAAGCTACTACCTGTCACTATTAACCATTGAAAATAGCTAATACTGTCACTAGCAAATTGCCATGGCGACGCCAGCCATCTTGATTGCCATTTTTTTTAAATAGCTTTTTATTCAAAATCTGAGCCAGATAGGTATAGGAAACTCTAATATAGTTTGAAAGAGCATTTAAATCTGCTTCGAGTTACTTTAAAAAATACATAATGTTGTATTTGAAATGACGAAGTTTTTATGTAAAATAAATATTTAAAATAGACCAGCAATTTTTGATACCCCTGTATACATTTAAGGAGGCATAATTTTTTTTACTACAGTTTATTTCTCTGGCTTCAAAGTCAGCACAAGAATTAACTCTGAAAAGTAATGTACAGGGTGTTGACAAACTTTTTTATTATAGCATGTATTTTTAAATACATTTAAATATTTCAAAAACCAAAGCATTTAAACATATTAAAACATATTAAACCCTTATAATAAATGCCTTATTTTATGCCCAAGAATCCAAAAATGAAATAAAATAACGCTGTGCCGGTCAAGGCAACACGTGAATAAAAGTTTATTTGATATGATCTATACACATCAAACTAGAGTTGATCAAACAGTTTGTGAAAGCAAGGGAAAAAACAGGACGCTTTTCAATTTTTGAATATTAGATTTACTCCCTTTAGTGAGGCCAAAATCAAGAAAGAAGTTCTTGTGGGTCCCCAGATTATACAGCTTTCCAAAATTCGACATTTATTGAATACCTCAATAAAACGAGCTTAGGTTGCATTTCAAAACAGGTATAAGAACTTCTTGTTGTCATTAACATGTCTCTTAAGAGTCCATTTCACCAGTCCGAAAAAGTAGCAAAATACGCGTTCGGCATTTAACGTTTTATGTAAAACTGGCTAGGTATTTTTACACAAATAAAGAAGGAAATTAAAGATAAAGGATTATACCATATCCGTATTGAAGCACATTTTTAGACAACTTCTTTATTTTTAAGATTTTGATGGTCCAACATCAACAAAATATTCCTTATGTTTGGACTAAATTTTCTCGAAAATAAAGACATAATATAAAATTCCGTTACAATAGGGAAATAGACTGAAGTTTTGTGATTACAGTGTTTATATGGTTTTGTAACATAATTGCTGGCTATTTTATGGCAAATGCTGAAGCTCTGCAAGCCTTAATCAAGCCTTAATCAAAGCACGTGTGTTGGAATGTTAACTTAACACGACAGGATCGGGCTAATCTTTAGGCAGATTTATTATAGAATATAGTAAACGCCACGAATGTTTGGGAGTGATTCATCGATCGCTACCATGTGAACTAATCTGTTCAAGGTCACATAAACCTTAATTCCAGTGCCGTGTTGTTTCAAGTCATATAATAATCAATATATAATCTGTTGTAATTTGTTGTTTTAATTGTCAAAGTCTTGTCAAAACATATATTTCGTTATAAATATAAAATGGAATGCCCCATCGGTCGCACTGCAAGCACACCAATGGACTGGCGTACAAAAACGAATCAATCAAAGAAACGCGATATAGTATCGTCTTTGTCAATCACGCTAACACTTTAGAATAAGTAGGAGGAGCGCAGGCAGATGATTAGACCGGGCCTTTAAAAACCTACGTCTGCGGTAAAAATTTACGTTTTTAATGTAAAAATGATAGCTCGCGTGTCGATTCTAACTTTATCAAGCGATGAATCACTCCCAAACATTCGTGGCGTTTACTATACGATATTAATTTTATTGGTAGAATTTCTTTTTTTTTTCTTTTTTTGATTGGTTAGAAAATAACGCAGTTTTTAAATTTATTACATTTTCATGCCTCCGTTTATCGGATATACGTTGGTGTTATTTTATATTTTCGTTTCCATAACGATTTAGCTATTTTACTTATATTTTTATTAAGGTTAGATTAAATTTGTCAAAAAAGTGTCAAAAGGTCCGTTATCGTATGAACGGGTCCGTTGACGGGCTGAAGTAAAATAATTACGGATGAAAAGTGGCGCGAAAATGCTATGACCAATAAGAGCACCGTCGGACCATCGTATCAACGTATAACGGATGCATGAAAATCAAGCTTTAGGCAAATTTCTGAAATATAATATACACGGTGATCCCTGTAAGTCGGTCATGATTTCGAGGAATGATAGAGGACGTCGAAATATTAATTTTGATATAACACACTATGGGTCGGAAATGCCTCTTACGCAAGATACAGGGTGTTAAAGTTTTTGAAAAATTAAAGATATTCTTTAATAGTCTTTTAACAGTTGAAGGTATTGTTATAAAATTTCATTATAGGAATCTACCTAACAGAGACACTTTAAATGTAAAAAGAAGAGGTTTTAGTTTCAACCAGTGGCGTAGATGTGATACGCATTGGGTATTTTAAAAAAAAAAAAAAAATAACATGACCACTGATAAAAATAAAAATTTCGGAGTTTTTTTATTTACTCGGTTTATTTCCAAGAAAAAATATCTCTTACAACATTCTCCTATCTAACACCATTTGTCACAATTTAATAATAAATACATTTTTTAATGAGAATCTTAAATACAGCGAATTATTATAATTAGAAGGCAGAAACACATGTGCATCAGCTCCCTTCATCTTGGGTAGCTTTAATACTTTTTACTATTAGCTCTAAATAAATTTTTTAAAAATTATAAATTTAAACTAGAATTTTTTTTTATTGTTAATAATAAAATTTGTAGTTTTAAGGTAGTTATTAGAATTCGCATATTTAAGGTTCTTATTAAAAAAATATTTATATTTAAATTGTGACAAAATGGTGTTAGATAGAAGAAAGTTGCAAGAGACATTTTTTCTTGGAAATAAACCGAGTAAATAAAAAGCTCCGAAATTTTTATTTTTATCAGTGGCGTACTATTTGTTTAAAAATATTAGCCGATGCGTATCACAGCTACGCCACTGGTAGAAACTAAAACCTCTTCTTTTTACATTTAAAGTGCCTCTGTTAGGCAGACTCCTATAATAAAATTTTATAACAATACCTTCAACTGTTAAAACACTATTAATGAATATCTTTAATTTTTCAAAAACTTTAACACCCTGTATCTTGCGTAAGAGGCATTTCTGACCCATAGTGTGCTATATCAAAATTAATATTTCGACGTTCCCTATCATTCCTCGAAAGCATGACCGACTTACAGGAATCACCCTGTATATTTCCTTCGGCCACACACCCGCTTTACCCGACTCCCGAGAACGACCCGACAGTACAGCGTAATAGACTCTTAAAGTAAATTTTCGCACCAGAACTTCTTCCCTGAAAATTTAGGAGCAATCTCGGATGAACACGAGGAACGGGTCTTGACATTGCTAAGCTGGAAAAGAGATTTTCAGAGAAGTGGAAGGCAAGTATGTTAGCAGAGTACTGCTGGTTTTTGGGACGAGAGAGTTATACTTCAGGGTATAAATGGCAAACAAGTACCAAATAAAGGTAGAGATCTTTTTATTTATTGTTGTTTACAGCTAAAATAATATAATTCCCCCCTTTCAATCTCTCCAAATTAAATTCAAGTCCATAAAATTATTATTATTATTATGGAAAGCTTCATTCAGAACCTCCCAATTAGTGGAATAAATTAGTGGTTTCAATTAGACTGTACTCTTTTTAGTTTACGACAATTAAAATTAATAAAATATCCTAGCAACAGTTTGCGGTAGTCTGTTGTATCCATAAAGAAAGCATAATATTTAACTTATAAAACAATAAACTTTTGATTTCTAACCAAAATTTTTCTTGACAGGTGATAATCAAAGGCCAAATATGACATTCCTCCCAAATTTTGAAGCATAATCAGTGGAAAAGTCAAAAGTTTGTTAACTTTTTCCAATAATTGAAAATTACTACCACTCATTAGGACGTTCTGAATGCTTATATTAAAATTAGATGAACAAACTTCTACGGCTAATTGAAACTACTAATTTATTCCACCGATTTCGAGGTTCTGAATGAAGCTAAAATGATAAAAATAGAGGAGGGATCTCCCCCGAAAATGGTGGGTGGTAGAGGAAAACGGGAGCTATATTCAGGACGTCGTTGTACATAAGAATCGGCAGGAATGGAGCCAAAGTTTGACAAAAATTGTTTTTGCAGACCAGTGTTATTAGAGAGTACGTTGTATTAAATTAGTTTATTGTGATTATAGTTCTAGAGTAAATTAGTTTAAGTGTTTTATCGTGTGTTTTAAGTTTAAGAACGCACGGAATTCGTAACATTATTATGAACAATTAGTTTTATAAAAAAATATATTTACCAGTGCAAAATTGGGCACATGGGGAAGTTGGGGAGGTTGCACAAAACCATGATGAACATGATTCTTACGAGGACTTTTTCCTTTCTTTTTAAAATGCTTCTCTAAGTCGGCAGTAGGATCGTTTATTAAATGAGCCTGGTTCACTTCGTTCTTCGCTTCTAAGGCAGCTTTTATCACTACTTCCTCGTTGACTGTGTAATTTTCCGTGTACAGTGGACACCTACAAAAATTATAACACAGATATGATTCGTCGGTAAGAAGAATGACTATGATTTAACAAACATTAAATAATTTATTTCAGAGGCCATTTTGATTAACTCCGCACCCTAATGTAAATCGTTGCAATAATGCTTTGAATAAAAAGACTAAGGAAGGAGTATAATGTTATCCATGTATTCATGCATGGTGGGCGGAAAAGGGGCTCTAGGGATCCATTTGAATTTGACTTGAAATTTTGTGAATTTGTCAGTCTTCACGGAGCTTATTTTATGTTATTTATTATTTATTCCACTACTGGTAGTTGTATAAAGGTAGTAAATCTAGATAGCAATTGTGGCAGAAGTTAAATTAACAGTGACACTATTGCGATTTATCGAAAAAGACTGTAAAATAGTTGGTTGTGTAGCGTGCGGTAGATCTCGGTCAAAAATCGAGTGAAATAATGAAATAACTTTTCGCTAGTAAGTGACTATATAATATACATACACAGATACATATGTGTAGTAAACCGATCGTTTATGAAATTCACTTAAATTAACTAATTATATATTTTTTCTTGCATTTTTGCTTTTATTAACTACTTGTCAATGATTAGATGTCAAAGAATTTAGATACGTCAATTTGACTTACCTGCTTCAGTAGCGAATCGGATGTTTCTGTTAATAAATAATTATTATAACTTATCTATTTTTACTAGACTTTTATATTTTTATAACAATTTCAATAACTACCAACATTTATTCACAACGTAAAACAACAAATTATTGAGTCTACCCCACGTCTACCCTACATCATAGTTTTACACTTTTTAAATAAAATTAGAACGGAAGAAAGACCATAGAAACGCCTTTTGATTTTTAAGACTTAAGAATGAAATTCAACCATATTTTCATGTATTTCTTAATTTTCTCTGAAACGGTATGGAAATTTCAAAAAGTATAAAAGGGATTAACCATTTCAGAACAAGCAAATTTTTTTATGAAGAATGCATTTTTCTCAAAATGTGAATAAAAAAGTTTTTCCTCTTGTAAAGACAATCCGTCATGCGTCGTCTCTTGTTGTGTTTAACCAGTCTTATCGGTTTATTAAAAAAAAAAAACGACAGATCATATTTCAATATGAATGGAGTGACGGAACGATGAACGATGCCCGTACGCGGATGCCTATGTACCGGGTGGCCAACTAAGAATGGACGCCGGCTGTATCTCAGAAACTACTTATCGTATAACTTTGGGAAAAAAATTCTAATAAGTAAATCGACCAAGAGAAATTGCTGGAAATTATTTTCATGTTCGAAAAATGTCCGCTAGGGGGCGTTTCTCTGATAGCCAAATAGAAGGCTATATTTCTCTTTACACAGTTAAATAGAGCACACAATTTCCAAAAAATCAGCGCAAACCGCAACTTTGTATCTTCTCTCTAACCGGAGATATTAAGAGAACAAATCATGTTAGGCTGTCGTTTAAGATTATATGATCTAAAAATTATAGTAGTAGGCTAGGAAACAAAAACAGGTAACTTGGTTACGTCAAAATATCAAAACGATTAAGTTCAGTTTTCATGCATCCGAATTTAGGGCGTTTTCTTAAAAAAATGGCGTCATAAGTTTTTAAACGTGTTTATGTAACATTATGGTCCATCAATATAATTTTTTTGGTTAATTACGAACGAATTTCTTGGTTAATTATACGTAGGCAGATCTAAGATTAGCATGACCAAAAGTCGGACAATCAATAATTTTATTAAAATTTCTTGGAATTGACTTCACTTGTTTTCGCGTTTTACCTGTTGTTTTTGTTATTTATTATTATATTAAAGTTTATGTTGTTTGGGTCACTTTTCAATATGCACTACTGGTCCAAATCTAACCTTGATGCAAGTAGTAGTTCAGCACCAAGACATTGGTCGGTAAATGTTTAGGCAGGAATTCTAGGATGGCGAATGATTGGACTTTTTTAATTATCTGAATGAAATAATAAACTATCCATAATTTCTAAGAGACGAATTGCCAATTTTGTTAGGGGATCCATAAATTGCATTTGTTACAATATCATCAGCATGAATGTAGTTGGTGTAGTTGATGCAGTAGGTGCGGTTGTGCCGCTTATTTTGTTATGAAAGTGTGGCGCTTCTTGGATACCACTTACTTTAGTAGATAGAGACGCTGCAGCGGCATATTTTCCATGGCCAGATAGGTCATTCGATTCAATATGCCTGGATTTTAATTTATGGTATCGAATCAAGAACGAACATGAATAAATAACAATTAAATGGTATTAAAATGAAATTAAAATGTATGTTTTCATATTTTGACGTAAAGAAATTTACCTCTTTTTGTTTCCTAGCCTACTACCAAACTACTCTAATTTTTAGACCTTAAGAACCTTAGACTCTAATAATCCTAGGCGACAGCCTAATATGATTTATTTTCTTAATATCTCCCGTTAGAGAGAAGATAGAAAGTTGCGGTTTGCGCAGATTTTTTGGAAATTTTGTGCTTTATTTAACTGTGCAAACAGAAATATAGCCTCCTATTTAAATTTTTTATGCAAAAGCGCAAAATCTGTTATAATGTCAAACAGCGCCCTCTAGCTACCACGAAAAAAAAATATGGAAAAAAAAATTTACTGGAGATCATTAAGGAAGAAAAGCTCTTTTAAACGAGCCCTAGTTTGTTTAAATCAGCTAACCTAAACCAGAGTTATCCTTATTTTAATAAATGCAGGTTTAACCTTCCCCCACCACTTTATTTTATGAGATAGAGCAAAATACTCTATATAAAAAAAATTACAAATTTCTCGATGATTACAACAGTCATATTTAAAATACCTGTTCACCGGCATATTTTTGACCAAAACCCTGTTTTCTGATTGGCTATTAGAGAAACGCCCCCTAGCGGACATTTTTCGAACTTAAAAATAATTTCCAGCGATTTCTTTTGGTCGATTTACTTATTATAATTTTTTTCTCAAAGTTATACGATAAGTAGTTTCTGAGATACAGCCGGCGTCCATTCTTAGTTGGCCACCCGGTACTCTATTTAAGATTTTTGAAACTCGTTAAACTCTTGTCAAATTAAAGATTGTTATTTGTGAAATAAAGATACCACACCACAGGTAAATAATAATAGATTTTAGTACAAGAGATAAGGTCAAAAGCTAATAATATAATAATAGCTCCCGTATATAGCGTTTAACGCCTTGGGAGTAGCAAGGTACAGCTTGCTATACTAGAGCCGTTGGGTATACAAGGAAGGTAATGTGGCTAGCACTACGCTTAAACCGCCTATTATTACCTCAGGATTCTGAATCCCAAGTACTCATTTAAGGCTGAGTCGACCTAGGTACCCAAACTATTTTTATTTTAATAAAAATAGTCGGCTGATGTAATGCCGGGTGTGGGAATCGAACCCACACCTTGAGATTGGTAGACGAGAGCCTGTGTCTCTACGCCACCGGGCACCTAGGTCAAAAGCTACAGGTTTAAAAAATTTAAGATTAAAGTTAATTAACTAACTTTTAAATTATAAAATTCAGTAAGTGTATTAATAAAATATTTTGTTTTATTTATGTTGTGTTTTATTTATTCCTGGGCAATATTTTTTTTTATTTTTGTACATAAGTTATATTGATAAAAAATATAATAATAAATGCAGGGAGTTTGAAGGTAAGAAATACCGTATGATCGAAAAAAAATGGCGTCCAGTTGGCTTGGAAATGACGATCGATGACATTTCCCATATAATTTTACATATAAAATGACAGCGATCTTCATTTCATAGCCATCGCTGACGCCGTTTTTAGTCAATCATACGGTACTTATTTCTGTATTTTTTGTATTGACCGTTGTTTGTTTTGTATTAACAAACACCCTAAACTATTTTTTTAATAAAATACCTCGATTAGATTTTTTGAGTTTTATACAGTTTTTTTTTCATAATATGTATTTTGAAATAATCATTTGTCGCTAAAATTTTAAATATATTAATTTCCCGTTTAGCATTCCAATTGTATTAACTTATTTCTTTGAAAAATAAAATAAACTACTTTGAAATTAAAATAATATCACTGTCAAGGATTTTATAGTCGACAGTTGAACAGACTATACTTGCAAAAATATGATTTTTAATACTTACAAATCATGTCTATCACCTCCTTGACCATTAAAATGTTTATAACTTTTGACAGGTTGTCGACATATGTAGCACATCACTGCACCGCAAGAACACGTCATTTTGTTACAACCCTCTATCTTGATGAACTTCTTTTTGCACTTATAGCATTCCCTACAACATTTAAAAAAATATATTTAATAATCTATATGAAAATCGGAAAAACTTGACGTGCACGTCATCAAAATATTTGATGAATGTAGGTCGCAATGTCTAATAAAATTCGTAATTTTACTTCAATATAGACACTATACATTATTATCTTGTCTAATGATTATTATACAAACAAATTTTAATTAAATGAAATTATTAGCATAGTATAAGGAAACTAGTAGCTTTACTCCTTGTCAAAGCCTTTGTTCTTTTTCTGTCTTTATATGACCTCGTTCTCGCGTTTACGTAGCTGTATAGTCGAGATCTACAGGGTGTCCCAGGCTGAGCGTGCATTAGAAATTTCTAGAGAACTACAATATCTAGATCAGAGATTTTTTACACATCCTTGTTTTACGAGATCTATCGATTGAAAATATTTTCAACATGACGGCACTTCCGGAAGGAATAAAATTTTATGATAATTTTAAAAAATGACACACTTTTATATTATTATTTTCAGAGATTTTCTACACAACTTATAAAAATCAAGTTTAATTTTAACATTAATGTGTTTGTTTTGTAGTAATATTGGTTAGGTGATTTTCAATGGATAACTACATTGAAAACACATTATACTAAATAATAAAATAATATATTTAAACTTCAATAATTGCTAATAAACATTATAGGAACTTCAAAAGAGAAAAAAGCATGAACAAGAAGAAATAGCATAACTATTTTCTCACGTAACAAAAGAATAATTTTTTAGTTATTGTTACCGAGTCCTAAATGTACCGAAAGAACCGGGAATTTCCAGTACTTTCTTTAACCGGTACTTTTTTAAATTCCGATCTGGAATAAGCTTCTTTTAAACCTCAAGTTGTGGCCGGCTGTAGCGCAAGCAGTAGCGTGTTGATCTGCGGAGCGAAGGATGGGATAGTACTGGGTTCGATCCGCAGCCAGTACGGTTGCTTTATTTATTTAAATAAAAATATTTATTTATCTAAATAGAGCGACCAGCGAGCCGCTACCTCAAGGAAGGCAATGACAAACTATCTCGAGTATATTTGCCTTGTACAACCTCTCAAAATAGTGCCGTTCGGATTCGGCGATAAACTGTCCCGTGTACTTGTGAAACTAGATGATGACACACATCACAGGTACATGCAATAGGTAGCCGACGCTCTGTATAGAGTATGGCACTGTAAGAAGAAACCTCAAGTTCGTTTGGCCATTTAGATCATCGTTGATGAATATTTTAATGTTCATATGGTCACTAATAATGCCTGCCCAAACGTTGTGGAATTTCTCTGGCCATTTAGTATAGACCTCCCTAATTCAGTGTACGTGTTCGTCTACCCAGTATCGACAGTTCTGTCGATATAGTTGGCCATTCAATGCGAAGCTTGAATTGTCAGATAAAAGTATGTCCTTTGAATTAACGATAATATTGTCAAGTAAATGCATCATTTGCTCATAAAACTATAGTCTCCTATCGCGAAAAACAACAACTATGAAACGTTAAAATGATTTTTTATTTGGTATATATCTAAAACGGTAAATTGGTAAATGTCTAAAAAATTAAAGGCTCTTTAAAAACCTCTAATAATAAGTTGTTGCCATTATTTAAAGAAATACCGATATCTTTAAATTTCTTTTTTGAGTCGCACCGTAGAAATATTTTTTACGTGAAAATTTGTGCGACTTAAAATAATAAAGAGTGTTCAAACATTTTTAACTGGATTATTATGATAACCAAAACAGCACACAATAAGGCACTCATTTTTTGTCAGTCCGTCTCTGTGTTGGTACGCAACCCTCGAACCTCGCAGGCCGACCGACGGAACTCAAACTGAAACGCTCTGCAATCTGTCACAATCTGTCGAATTCGAAAATCTGACAGAAAATATTTGGGAGAGTGCAACTACTCCTTTCCTTGTACTATGTTATTAGCAAGTTTTCTGAATGAAAGTTGCAAAATGTAAAGTTCTAATTGGTTAACATAAGTAACTTTTTTTACTTCAACTTTTTTCTAATTAAATTAAGTTATTAGCAGGTCTTTTGGATGAAAGCTGAAAAATGTAAAGTTCTAATTAGTTAACATTAGTCTTCACTTTTTGTGGGATTCTACTCACATTCCGTAAACTGATATTGAGCGCAGCTAAAAACGTTGAAGGATTTATGTATTTTCAATAAAAGCCGCAAAACTTATAGTCTAAGAGCTAGCAACGTTTTCGAGAAAGTATTTTAAGACGTCTGGGGTGGAACCACAGAATAACTACAGAACGATCAGTCAATGTAATAAAAAAGCGAACAAAATTTTTGCTGCCATCTATAGTGGGCCGAGTGCGGCTCAAGGCTTCAAGGTTAAATTATGTACACTTCCCTCGCTCCTCGCCCCGCTAAATCAAATTTTAATTTCATATTTAATTCAGAATAGTTATTAATCCGAATGGGCATCTTATTATTAAATACAAAATGTCAATATAGGCACACGGGCCTACTCGTGAACCCATATTGAATTTTTTTATTTAATTAGATGCCCATTCGGAGTAATAACAATTTTATTTTAAATAAATAAAACACATTAATTAATTATAATATATTTATTACTTTTGTGTCGTTTTTTTAGATCTAAACATATTAGAACATAATTGCTCGATTGAATTCTTATTATCGGGATAAATATCGAGACACATACACAAGGAACTGGCCAAACACAAATGGAACTGGCCAAACAACAAACTACACACGTGAACGCTCGTATCATAGATAAATGAAACAAGTTTAGATTGGAAAGTGCCCATAAGGACAATGTAAACACTATTTGGCGCTATTCTTGCAACGGTCGCGACCCAAAACATTTGAAAAGTTCGGAGCGGTTCGGCTTTTTCCGGAATTATATCGCCAAATATTGTTTATTCAAATTTATTATTATTTGCTTTTAATTTTATAAATAAAATACAGTGTGTTGCATACAAGAAACTTTATTTTATATAAGGATATGTATGAAATACCTAGGAAACATTGGAAACCGACGTTATGCCACGATCCACGATGGTTTTCACAGTTCACAGCACAGCTTTTTAAGTTTTTAGTGCCACTTTTTCACAATTATCACCAGTTGGAGTAAATAAAACTTGAATTAAACTCACAAGATAGCAATAATTACTTTGAAAATGAACGTTATAAACACTTTTCGGAATTTCTTTAATGAGAGCGGTTTAGATTTTTTGATTTTTGAAGATTCTGACTTTGACAAGAGAAAATTATTTCTGTTTTTGTTTGCCGTTGTTCTTAGCGACCGCTATAGCAGCGCCAGATCGCATATAACGGTCGCGACCCAAAATAATTTCGCGACCTAAAATTTTTACGGGCTTTCCTATCTAAACTTGTTGCATTTATCTATGGCTCGTATAAAACTGACGCGACGCGTAAGAGCGCGGGCAAGCGGGCAACTAATGGTTTGAAGAGTGGGGAGTCAATCGAACCAATCATAACGTTTAAAATTGATATGCAATAATCAGGCAACCAAATATACACGACTTTAGTTGCGCCATCTATAGTGGGCCGAATCGTTAATTTCTAATTTAACGCTCCATAAGAGTGACTGGGCCCTGGGTGGAACTCTGTAACGAAATAGCGATCGGTAGCGATGAGGAATACTGCCGCTTGCATTTAGTTTGCACGGCCAAGGTCAGTATTTTTTATCGCTACCGATCGCTATTTAGTTACAGAGTTCCAGTCCTGGCTCTTTGATATATCTTTTACTATGCTCTCGGGAACAGCATGCGGCCCGTCTGGCTGCCGATACCCGTTGCTTTCACTACTGCGCATCGGAAGAAGATCCTATATTTTTTTAAAATTTAGTCCTATAAATTCCAGTATTGAATATAAATCGAAAATGTCTCCATAGAGTAGAGTTTTCGACTACGAACCGAGGATTTAAAGTTCGAATCCGGGTCAGGGCAAAGACTTTTTTATTTTATTTTCGTTTATATTCTGATAGTAAAGTATTAAATAATTCTGGCGATTCAAAAAAAAACAACCAATATTTAATACTTTACTATCAGAATATAAACGAAAATAAAATAAAAAAGTGTTTGCCCTGACCCGGATTCGAACTCTGAATCCTCGGTTCGTAGTCGGAAACTCTACGCACTGCGCTATGGTTCGATTTATATTCAGTACTAGAATTTAAAGGACTAATAAAAATATAGGATCTTCTTTCAATGCGCAGTAGAGAACACAACGTTTACCGGCAGCCAGACGGGCCGCATGTTCTAGAGAGCATAGTAAAAGATATATTAAAGAGCCAGACGTATTAAAATACTTATTTTTCCGACGTTGCTAGCTCTGGTTTAAGCTAGCTAAAGTTTTAAAAAAAAATGTTTAATTTTTACACCACTCGATCCTATACCTTATTAAGGCCTCAGTCATTTTGTTCTCGATGTATGTCCGGGCTTTGACGCCTTCATCCTTCTCCACTTCGTCGCACCGGTACGGCACGTGCGACGGCTCTTTGCACTGCCTGCACGACTCCTTCATGCACTCGGGGTTGAGACAGCGGAACAGCTTGTCACCGGGCGCGGGAATGGTGGCAAATTCGCAAAACGGACACGACTCCAGATCGTCCACGCCGGCCGCCTTGATTTCGGCTAGAGCTTTCTTTTGCGCTATCTTGGAGAAAATCTAAAGCAAAGAGAACAACATTGAATAACACAAACCCAAAAAGATTATAACAGTGCACCGTGCAAGAAAATAAGTTTTGCTTTAAATGAAATTATGTGTGACCCAGTGGCGGCTCGTGGTTATTATTGTAGGGAGGTCAATATCTAAAAATATTATTCATTGCGTCGATTTTTTTTATGTTGCGACCAAATTTAATTGATTTCTTACAAGGTACTTGTACGTTTAGTTAAAGGAAAATAAATCTAAAAATAAATACAAATTATGTTAAAATGAAACCGACCCTTACATTTTTAAACAGGTGGTCTAGAGCCATTTCACTAAAAATCCAGTCAATGTTCTTTACACAAATTTTCCACGGTAGGACACTTAAATAATAATGTCACAAAAATATAAATACATATACAGGGTGGCACACCTCATTCGCCTCGGTTGATTATAAGGAAACGGAAAGATCTAGAAACAAAATATTTTGTGGGTATATGTGGGGAGGCAATAAAAAGTTGATTGTTTTATAAGCTAATTATTCGGTTTCCTCTATGGATACAACTGACTGCCACAAGCTGTTGCTAGGATATTCTATTAAATGATCAGAGTTTTCAATAACTCGATAATAAAAAAATCTCATTTTTTGCGAATTTTTATGCACATCCCTTATAATCGGGCATTAGACAGTGCGGTAAAAAGTAACACCTTAAAAATGATATTTCATTTTTTGACGAATGCTTATTTATAACAGACACATTCATTTTCATAAATTATTATTATATTGATTTCTGATTCAAATCCACATTTATATAGAATAATTTATTAACGAACATATTTAAGTATGTAATTAATTAGTATTTGGGCGGAAATAATGGTGGTATATTTAATTAATGGTATACTCTTTTATAAAGATTTAAATATTATAGTTTTCTTTTTGCATACAAATGAGCTAGTCTATTATCATTTTGCTAAAAACGATAATATTACTAGCCTGTACATTTTGTACATTTGTTGCTTTAAAAACAATCTAAAATGTCAATATTCCATGGGTATGTTGATAAATGAGGTCGAAATTCTAATAAAATGCATTTTCTACGAAAACTTGACGGGATAGGAAAAAAGTGGTATAATACAATTTGATACACAATTCAATTGTGCATCAGATTCTCCTAAAATATACAGGGCGTTCCATTTAAATTAAACAAGTTATTGCCGTTTAAAGCTAGAAATAATTTAAAATAAATTTTTAGACACTCTGTATGAGGTAGTATTATTTTTATTATTGCAACACAATAACTAATCAATAAAAGACTTCAGTAAATATTTAGTATTAAAAACTTTGATACCATTGGAGAAATGAAGCCTTAAAATGTTTACTGCAATTTCACAAAATTGAAAATATTTCAAAAAGGGTAAGGTTTAAGTGTAATAAACCAATCAAATTTACCCTTATTTTAATCGTAGAAACTAAAGATGTAATAATATACAGGGTGTTCCATTTAAAAAAATACAACTTTGATATTTTTTATTTATTTAGGACACTCTGTATTTTGTAAAAATATTTTTAAATTGTAGCTCTAATACTCCGTGTCGTATGTGGTGAACAACCCTGTATATTATGATAATATGGAAGAAGCGATAACGGCAACAATTCGGGAAACACTAAATGTAAATACTGAAACAGGGGGGTTATGTTATAGACTATAGCGAGATGCACGACGAAAATACGACATTATTCTATGTTTGAGAACAGTTTGAAACTGAAACCGGCTTCTTGGAACAGGTTGTACCTGTTTCGCCCGTCGTTCCGTCAGTCCTATCATATTATTGTATAGAGTTGCTTGTAAACCTACACTAAAGTCGAGTTTATATGCATCCGCCAAGCCAATCATAATGAAGGTTGACCTGTCGCTTTTGAAATAAGCTAATAAAATTACGTAAAAACGTCAACAGACCACACATGGCGGATGCATAACCCTACACTAGGACTTACCTTCGGCGTCAAAACGTTCTGCAACACTTGCAATTCGAACTCGGCGTCGCATTCTGAGTTGAAGCACTTGAAATCGATTTTGCCCTCGCCGAAGGCCACTTCCACGCCCCTCTTGATGCAATCGCGACAGAATCGACATCCCCCGGTACAGGTTAATATGTCTTTCAGCATTATCTCGTTGTCATAACAACAGTTGCACTCCTGCAGCAGGCCCAGCTCTTTCGCATTTTGGCGCGCCAATTCGTCCTCAGCCTAGGAGATTAGAAATACCAGAATATTTTAGATAAATAATGTGATGCCAAAAAGTTTACAATTAATTAGATAAAAAAAGTAAAAGTAAAGCTTCATTCAGAACCTAGAAATTAGTGGTAGTCAGTTAGCGTAGAAGTCTCTTTTTCTAATTCCAATATAAGCATTCTTACAGTGCCATACTCTATACAGAGCGTTGGATACCTCTCGCATATACTTGTGATCTGTGTCATCAGTGTTTCACCAGTAACGAGATCTACTGTTTATCGCCTAATCCAAAGGGCTCTATGAGAGGCTGTACAAAGCAATTATACACAAGGTGGTTTGGCATTGCCTTCCTCGAGGTGGCCGCTCTATTTAGAGAAATAAATATTTTATTTAAAATATTTATTTCTTTTAAACAAAAGATGTTATCGTGGCTACTGAAATAAAAAAGAACAACACATTAACAGTAAGATTAGTCATGTCTCACGACTAATCTTACAGTAAGATTAGTCATGTCTCACGACTAATCTTACTGTAGGCTTGGCCAATAAATTCTTTCTTCTTTTTTATTTTTATTTAAATAAATAAAGCGACCCAGCCACTACTGGGGTCGAACCCAGTACCTCTAGCACAGCAGTCGACACACTACTGCTGGTCAACGTAAGCATTCAAAACGCCAAAACTAGTGGTGGTAAAAATTTTCCGTTGCGTTTTTTTTGCATCTGAGTGTATTTCAAAATTTGCGAGTCATTTTGGTTTTTGATATCATCCGTCAAGAGAAATTATGGGTAGAAATAAAAAGTTGATTGTTTTATAAGCTAATTATTCGGTTTCCTCTATGGATACAACTGACTGCCACAAGCTGTTGCTAGGATATTCTATTAAATGATCAGAGTTTTCAATAACTCGATAATAAAAAAATCTCATTTGTTGCGAATTTTTATGCACATCCCTTATAATCGGGCATAAATATTCGCCAAGTCATCATAAAAATTCAATTACATTTTACATAACAATAAACGGTAATCATTAATATTTTTGTCCTTCAAACAAGAAAAATAAGTATGAGGGTGGTCAAAAAAGTTTTACTTTTTTTTAATATGTCCTTTCTAAGTTTCAATCAATGTCAATTGTTAACAATACAGTATACAAACCTTTTGCTTTTTAATGTGTTGCAAAATTTCTTCTTTATGATCGAAATAAGCTAACTCTTGTAATAGCGGTATATTGTGAGAATCCATCTTGGTAAACGTCACCGTTTTCGACTTTTTTAAACAGCCTTGATTAATCCTATTTTCTAATGCCTGAAACAATACGAAATTTTACTTGATAGTTTCATATTAGAACAACGACACCATTAAGAACACCATTAAATACAAGTACTAAAAAAAGCTTTTATACGGTACCCATTCTGAAACACTATTAATTTCAGTTTTGATTTCTGCAGACTATTTGTGTAGTAAAAGTGACGTCGACTTTTGATGGATTCATTCAGATTATGTTAACAGTGTTGCTGGGCGGTGTTTGTAACATTTTTTTCAATAATAATTTTTACTGTTTTTATTTGCAAAAGAACTATTTAAAGTATTTTTATAGTTATTAATGATACAAGTTCGATATGAACATCATAATGAAACGCGTGTAACGTTAAGCCACGAGGCGTTAGCCGAGTGGCTTAGTTACACCAAGTTTCATTAAAAAGTTTGTATCGAACGTGTATCATTCAAAATTTAATCTACGACGCGACACGAGGGACGATCCAAAGAGATTTGATTTAATTTAAAATATCAAAGATATCCTCATAAAAATTAAAATTCAAAATTATCAGGTGCCCACATTAGTCGACGCCGTGGTAACCGTGCTTGTTGATTGTTTCCATTTTGACTTTGACAACTCAATTATTGATGTTCAATTTTGTGTTAAACGTTCAATTTTAGCAAAAAGCAAAAAATAATATTAATATGGGTGATTCTGATTCTGAAAGTGTCCCTTCGGATATTGAAGGCATTGCGCAAATCGTTGTCGATTCCCTACTTCCCGAAAAATCAAGACAAACGTACGAGCATGGGAAGCAAAGGGAAAGGAATCAAGAATAGTAGTAACGAAAAGGTTCTCCGGCATATTTTAAACATCTTTCAAAACATAGGAAGGCTTCATCACTTTGTGTATATTATTCCATGCTACATTCAGTTATATCAGTGAAGAAAAATATAGATATTAGTAAGTACGTCCATTTAATTGCATTTCTAAAAAGAAAATCGGAATTTCGAATTTCGGTCAAAAAAATCGAGAATTTTAAGAAAAGAAGACTAACTCGTTTTTTGTTGGAAGCTGATGATAAAACTTATTTCCTGACAAAAGTTTCATTGATAGTAGGACTTGCGGGAGCCTGCCGCCGGCGGCGTATCGAGTTGACAAATCTGCAGCTGCAAAATGTTAAAGATGAAGGACAATGCATTCATGTCATTATTCCATTTACGAAAACAAAGATATCACGAGCTTTTTTTATAACGAAAGGGAATGTTGAAGGAATAAATATGGTTGCAAAATGGTTCCAAGATATATAGCTATGCGGCCAAGCAACATAGAGCATACTCGATTTTTTATGGGGTACAGAAATGGAAAATGTATTAAGCAACCCGTTGGCATTAATATTTTAGAGAAAATGCCGTATAAAATAGCATTGTTCCTAAGTCTTCCAAATCCACAACAATACACTGGACATTGTTTCCGTAGATCGTCTGCGTCATTGCTTGCAGATGCAAAAGTGGATTTATTAACTGTTAAAAGACATGGTGGTTGGCACTAGTGCTATTATGAAAGCCAGGAGTAATATATCGATATCAAAATCAAATTTCTCATGTCAAAAAACTCCGAGACACCATTTTCATCCAAATATTGATGTTACTTTAGAAATTATTTTGAAAAAATGAAAATAAAAATGAAACTTCTACACCCTGTATCTTCGAAACTAAGGGTTTTAGGACATACATTTAAACGAACCATTTTACTTATTTTTATCTGTAGAATATGCTGCCGAAGTTTCCGGAATACAGTTCGGACCACCAATGACAATGATGAATCCGCCTACATAGGAATACATTAATTAGATTACTTACAGTGATCACAGATATAATATTCTTATTGACGTGCTGATTGACCAAATGATCCACGTCCCTCACGTACAGTTGATTGAACTTCTTTCGCATGAACCAACTGACGTAAAATCTGTCGGCCGACGTCGAAACAGTGCTTTTCCTATTGGGATCTTCGAATACTGATACAGGGTCGGGAAACAGTTCCATAAAGCGAATCACATCGAACTCCGTGGTGTATTGCTTCTGTTGCGCCGAGATTTGTTGTTTCCTTCCAATAGAAAAAGTCAAATGAGAAACCAATTATACAGGGTGCTTCAGAAATAACTGCAAGTATTTTAACTGGTAGTATGGAGAAACACGCCCACGAGTTTTTTTGCGAAAAAAAAATATTATATTTTTCTTGACATTTTCCGGAAAATGTTGAAAAACTTTTGAGGGCCACTGTTCATTCCCCGGAAATTTGTTTTTAATAAATTCGTTTTTCTTGAAATAAAAATTAATTTTTAATTTTCAAAGAGAAATACGACAAAAATAATTCGGATAAGGCGGGTTTTGTTACAGTATGATGCATATTGTCGGTTTTGCTGAGGCAAGATATTAGCATTTAACCCTAACTTGGAATTATTAGTTGCTATGTGTAGTAGTATGCTATTTTATTAAAATTAGGTCAGGATTTGAAATGGATAAAGCTTGATTTACATGCCTCCGTTATACGTTGATACGATGGTCCGACGGCGCTCTGAATGGTCATAGCGTTTTCGCGCCACTTTTTATCCGTAAATTTTTTACCCCAGCCCAACTTTTTTACCTCAGTGACCTCGTCCCTTTAAACTGCGACTTCTAGGAGACTTCCATTATTGCCATACTGATTTTAATTCCACAAAATTTCATCATAAATTATGCATGCTATAGTATAATGAACATATATTCTTATTGAAATATGATAAATATTTTAAATCTTTAAAAATTATTTATATTCTTGAGAATATTTCGAATATTTTTTGTATATATTTTTGATGTAATACCTGTATTTTAAGTAATTATGTAAAGTATGGCAACATTGAAAAAAATTGACAAGGTTGGACTAGGTCAGAAATTTTCTAACCTTATACTTTTTTGCTTGTTTGTTTACTTGTTTACGCTTTTACAAGTTTGTAAATTTTAATATTTAGTTGAAATAATATTGTAATTGTTACTTAAATAAGAAAAAAAAAGTTATTGTGTAGTGTCATCGCGAACGTTTTAATAGTTAAATAGATACTTTCTGGATACTTCCATAAAATATGAAAATGAAAACATCAGAAAATGTTACAGACATTGGCGAAGAGATATGAAGAGTATTATTTATAAAGACTTTTCTCTCATATTGATTTCTATGAAAGGAAAAATTGGTTAAAAGGTAACTGATAATTGAGATAAGCATACAATCTAGAATATTTAAGACTAAATTTTACAGATATTAGGAAACTCTTATTGTGGTGAAACGGCAAGACAGTATTTTCCGAAGAATTATTGAAAAGCAAGGTTATTTATTGTAAAAGGCATACATTTCAAAGTGACTGAATATTAAGCTAAGGAGATATAGGTATATTTAGGAGTATTTACTACCTCTAACAGTCAAGTGGAAAAACGAAACTTTTGTACGAATTGCTCATAACCAAGTTGAAAATATTTGTCTAACAGGTAACTATAATATAGACCTAATATATCAATATTTAAGCAAGTATTCTCTAGGCTTTTACGTATTTCACTCAACATATAGATTTATATTTCATCGAAGGGTGGACTATGGATATTTTGTTACCTCAGTGACCTCGTCCCTTTAAACTGCGACTTCTAGGAGACTTCCATTATTGCCATACTGATTTTAATTCCACAAAATTTCATCATAAATTATGCATGCTATTATAGTATAATGAACATATATTCTTAATGAAATATGATAAATATTTTAAATCTTTAAAAATTATTTATATTCTTGAGAATATTTAATTAAATATTTCGAATATTTTTTGTATATATTTTTGATGTAATACCTGTATTTTAAGTAATTATGTAAAGTATGGCAACATTGAAAAAAATTGACAAGGATGGACATGGGTTGGACTAGGTCAGAAATTTTCTAACCTTATATTTTTGTTTACGCTTTTACAAGTTTGTAAATTTTAATATTTAGTTGAAATATTTAATATTGTAATTGTTACTTAAATAAGAAAAAAAAATAGTTATTGTGTAGTGTCATCGCGAACGTTTTAATAGTTAAATAGATACTTTCTGGATACTTTCATAAAATATGAAAATGAAAACATCAGAAAATGTTACAGACACTGGCGAAGAGATATGAAGAGTATTATTTATAAAGACTTTTCTTTCATATTGATTTCTATGAAAGGAAAAATTGGTTAAAAGGCAACTGATAATTGAGATAAGCATACAATCTAGAATATTTAAGACTAAATTTTACAGATATTAGGAAACTCTTATTGTGGTGAAACGACAAGACAGTATTTTCCGAAGAATTATTGAAAAGCAATGTTATTTATTGTAAAAGGAATACATTTCAAAGTGACTGAATATTAAGCTAAGGAGATATAGGTATATTTAGGAGTATTTACTACCTCTAACAGCCAAGTGGAAAAACGAAACTTTTGTACGAATTGCTCATAACCAAGTTGAAAATATTTGTCTAACAGGTAACTATAATATAGACCTAATATATCAATATTTAAGCAAGTATTCTCTAGGCTTTTACGTATTTCATTCAACATATAGATTTATATTTCATCGAAGGGTGGACTATGGATATTTTGTCGCTAAAGTGAACTATGGATCCTAATGGAAGAAGATAACCCAGTCATTCTGCATAACTTTATTGATAAATTGTAAATTTTATAACAATACATTTTTCACTTTATTAAACTGACTTTTATTTTGTCCTACATTTTGTACAATAAACTTGCCTTTGCGTAAATTAGTTGTGCAAAAAGAGCAGTAATCTTGTCTATTCTCTTGAATTGTTATATTCCTTGTGAAAATATTGTCCACATAGTTCATTCCATTTTCAAGACCTAAAAAATATAAACAAAAAGTTATGGCCATAGTAGTAATCCATAGCCTTATACCTATAAATATCAATAATAATTATTGAATATTAAAAATAATCTTTAAATAGGTAGTTTTTTGAAAATTTTCATTATATAAAGTACATAACAGCTATGATTCTTGGGTTTCTTAAATAAAATTTAATCTTCAATTAGCTATTACACTTTCGAAAATATTTAAATTCAACTGTATTTCTATTCTACTTAAATTGATAATTTTTACTTGCCTGTTGTCGCCTACTTGGTATTTTCTTAAAATAGTATTTTTGTATTCTTTGGGGGTAGATAGAAACGACTCGAAGGTATTCTTTCTATCCAAACACCAACTAGGTATTCAACATATTCTTGACAAATTCACAAATCATACGGAAAAGAATTTTTAACGAAGCAATTTTAAAGAAATAATTCGTAATCTAACCCTTCAAAACATTAGCATTAGGCGAAAATAAACTTGTCAGATGGAAATACAATGTTGCCACGTATAAAAAATTTTACCTGAATTTTGGGAAACTTTATAATTTACTACAGTAAAATTTTTAGTAATACAAAAAAAATACATTTATAATAGTATCTAAATGAATATAACTTAGATGTAATTATTTTATTGCATTGTTATTTATATATTTAGTATTATAATTCGTTTTATAATAAGATATATTTTATTGAATTCAGTTAACTGTTTTATACTTGGCAAGAATGTAATTGCTTGGAAATTGTCCATTTAAAATGCGACCCCCGTCTGTCTTTTTTTAAAAATCGTTTCTCTGTCCCACTGTCTCGTATTGTGTAGTCTTTGCTACTAGTGATGTTGGTAGCGAATATTTCCATTCGAATATTGCTGGAAATTTCAGAAATTTCCGAAATATTCGGTCCTAAAATCGCGAATATTCGCAAAAATCCGAATTTTGCAAGATATTTCTTTTCAAAATTCAAGACATTGAGCAAAAATTTAACGAAAGTGTATCAAGTATGCCGATTCTTCAGTCAGAAGAAAAAGAATGCTTCTCCGCCTTACAAAATAAAAAGATGGCTCTTGAACCAATGCATTTTGCCGCGAATCTCTTGGACCCCTGTTTCCTGGGAGAGCACCTTAACAATGAAGAACACATAGCCGCTATGGAATTTATCAACAATATCACCAACAATCATCCTCAGTTTGTCATTAATAAGCCATTTTTACAGACGTGGCAAATTATTGCGCCAAATCGGGTTTATGGGCTCTCGAGTACGTTTGGATGTCAGTTAAAAATGTAGACTGTCTAAGTTCGTGGCAAGCAATGTGTAAAAATACTCAGTTGAAATATTTAGCTGTTGCTTTGCTGTCTTTACCAACGTCATATACAGCCAAAGAGAGAAGTTTTATCCATACTAAAAAAAGGAATCGCTTAACTGCACAAAGAGCCGGTAAAATAATGTTCGTAGCTCATAACAATAAATTATTACTACAAAAACAAAAAGTAGATATGGAGCATGATATTCAACAACATAAAATTCCTCCAGAACCACTAGAACTCGTGGAGGTAGAGGTTCATCCTTCAGAATCAGAACCAGATGATACGTCCAATATATCTGATTTGGAAATAGAAACTGACGAAGATAGTACTACTACTACTATAATACCCTATGAAGATGGGACCAGCTCGGCGCCTGATATTCCGGAATAGAATAATTCAGTTATTTGTGTTTTACGTTTTTTAAATTTATATTTCGTGCTTTTTTGTTTTTTTTTTAAATTCATAGTCATAGTTCGTGGTTTATGCACAAAATACAAATGTTACCAAATGATTTTTGTTATGGGTTATGTTTATGACTTTTATGGGTTATGTATTGTTTATTAAAAATATAACAACTAATATTATGTCTATTGTTTTTTTTTTCACTTACATGTTGGTATCAAATGTCTATATCTAATTTATTCCTTTATTGTATCGAAAAAAAAATATGTAAAATTGTAAAATTTCCTTATATTTCATAAATTTCCGAAAGTTTCAGAAATTTCCTGCAACAATCAAAAATTTCTGAAATATTAACATCACTATTTGCTACTACTCCTTAGTTTCATTCATTCATACAAGGCGAATTCCTGATGCGCAGTAGTGAACAGATGTTGAATACAGATATGATGCGCAGTAGCGAATGCAACGTCTACCGGCAGCCAGACGCACCGCGCTCTGTTCACGAGAGCATAGCAAAAGATATATTGAAGAACCAGCTTTCTTAAAATTCTCTCTGGAAAACGTTGGTAGCTCTTAGAATATAATAATTAAATATAAGCGGAATCGTTATGGAAATGAAAATATAAAATGACACCAATCACAAGCAAATCGTATATCCGATGAACGGAGGCATGAAAATGCAATAAATTTAAAAACTGCGTAATTTTCTAACCAATCGAAGTCTTTAAATTCAACCAATAAAATTAATATTGTATCATTGTGTCATCGGACAACGGGTGTATGAAAATCAAGCTTAAGGCGGATTTTGCAACTTGACGCCTCAATTGTGTCACAACTATCCTTTATTAGTATGTAAAGCACGTAATGCTTTTCCTCGTAGTCATAAATTTGAACATTAAGGTACCTCTACCAAATAAATAGGACAGTTCAAATCAGGTGATAAGGATTTGAAACATCAGATTTCCCTAATGGACAACAAAATTGTTCGACATGGATTGCTTCATGCAAAACAAAATTAGAATTAAAAGTTAGAATAATATATCCGGCAGATCTGGAAGGCTCGATGTAACTCCGGACCCGCGGTATAAAAACGACAATTCTACTAATTGGAGTTCGACAAGCTGCCGTATTCGTCACTTTAATAATCAACTAAGCCTGTAAGAGACAATGTTTTATTACCTTAAATATTCCTTCATTGTGGGGTATTGGTGATTCTCTAGAGAATCGTCTATAAAGCGTTTCAACGCGTCCTGATCTCCGCCGAGGGTATAAAGGATGCCCTCTAAATAAATAGGGTCGGCATCGGGTAAAAGGGCCTTTAGGGTCTCCAATTGTTCGTTTTCATCCATTTCGACCACTGGAGACGGTTCTCTTGGCGGTCTTTTCGGATAATTACCTCCTGCTACAAATCAGTTCTTATAATCATATTTTACTGGCAAATTACGGAACAAATTTCTTAGTTTTTCTTTATCTTTTTGTAAAGTTGTAAATTTTTACTTTGTTATTTGTGAAAATAACATATTTTCAATGAGTTTTCAACATAACTATAGTGTTCAATATGGAAAAGAAATATTTACATAATCACGGTTTATTTTCTTTAAATTGAACGTAATCGGCGAAGTAACTTTTAATAAAACAGAATCTTTTTTGCTTTAATATTTTTTTTAATTTATTTATTAATATCTCTGAAATTATCGAAACTCATATCTTAGGATTATGTAAAGTGATCTGAAAGGAAGCCAAAAATGTAATAATATGCAGGGCGTGTTCCATTTAAAAAAAGAATCATCCTGATCCACTCACACTTTTTTGAGCCACCCTATAGAAGTTAAAATATTTTCCTGAAACATAATTGTACATATTTATGTTTGCACTTAAACAAAATTCTCAAGTTTTTTATTCTAGGAGCTACAGATGCCCGACGCACTATTGCCGGACCCTGTACATATATGTATATACATATACTAGTGATGTAAACTTTAGTTACTTATATGGACTTGTAACTACTTGTTACTTTTGCTAATAGGACTCGTTACTTTGGTCTCGTTACTTTAGTTACTCGTTACTTTGGTACTTAGTATCGTTAATTGTTACTTTATAATCGTTGTTTTGTGTACAGGTTGGAAGACTTGGGCTTGACTTGGAACTTCGTTACTTATTGTGAGCGGCGATCTTCGTTGCGTGCTCGGTTTAACCTATAAGGGGTTTCTACTTTCTTCTAGTGTAAGGGCTTAATAGAATAATTCCAATACTCGGTATTCAAGTACTGAATAATATGTTTTTAATAATACGTATAATATTTTTGTAATGATATGTTATCACTACGTATTAATAAAATTAAAAATAAAAGAAAACAAACCAAACAAAGAAAATACGTGTATAATATAAAGTTTTTTTTCTCTGTTCCTTTGTATTTTACATTAATAATTATGCAAAAATTAAAGAGTAAAAATAAAAGAAATATATATATTTTTGATAAAATGTAAAAATATTAAAAAAATGTCTATTCCTCTGTGACGGATTCATCTTTTCAAAAAAGTCCTTTAGATTAACGCAGCAGTGTTTACTAAAAATTACTATTTCTATTTTGTAGATTTTCTTACAGTGTAAGTGGCGAAATTATAACGTGACTTTATTTTCCGAATAATATTTCTTTTAATTTCTTTTGTTTTTAATTTTTCTTTTTTATCTATTCTTTTTTGAAGAGGAAAAATATTTGCTCTGCTTTTTCAGATGTTAACATTTTTTGTGAATAACGTGAATCCATTTTTAATTAATATCTAAGACATTAATCTAAATAAACAATTCTATTATTCGCCCACCGAGCAACTATAAATCAAAAAATAAAATACACTTTACCCCTAAATAATATCTTATATTACTTATTTCAACTAAAATTGAAAAAACGTGCGGAATTACCTAAATAAAAAGCGACAACAAACGGCAAAGGGACAGACCGCCGCGCCGCCAAGTCGGCATGAGCCAATCATAATAATTGTAATAAAAATATCACACATTTGCCATCCAAAACACCGGCCGGCGTCAAGTCAACACTTTAAACATAAACATATTGATAACAACTAGACCTATGTCGAAGTAAGGAATACTTCAGTATCGAGTTTCGAGTCCTCGGTTCGTGCATTTCCAGGAATTACGATTACTGCCAGCGCAAAATTAACGAATTAGCTTAGTAACGAGTAACGAGTCCTAAATTCAAACGGTAAGCGTTACTTCGAGTCATCGTAAAGTAACTGTTACTTTTTAACGATTACTTAGAATTCTTACATCACTAATATATACCCACAGGGGAACTGTTTACATTTTATGCGAATGCCAACATCCTATTGTTATTGTTTAGTATGTTGCCGAGTATATCTCCGCTTTTGTTTATTTTTAATTTTGTATACGTATACTTTGGGGAAATCTTAAGAAAATAATAATATAATTCGCTTACTACTTTTCAAAATTTCGACATTTATAATTTTATTTAGTACTTATTAAGATTCAGTCAAGATTACAAGAAAAATAAACTTGAAATATTTGTAAATTTCGTCATTTTTCATCAGCCGTTAGGATTAATTTTTAATCTGACAATGCCGCTCTGTTATAGTATTTTCTATAGTAGGGGAATTGGACGCGGTCAACAGTGTCAATACTGTCGATAAACAGCTGATTGGCATGATCAGCTGTTTGCCGTGCTTTTATTTTTCCATATTTCTTAACTATTAATAAACTATTAATGTATAATTGTTTCATTTTATATAAAAGACCAAAATTAGCATTTAAAATGGGTCTACACTGGCAAAATGTATGAGAATTAAAGAATTTAAACATCGTGGAGTGTCATTTCAAAAGTAAGTACTGTTCTGTGGTAATACAACATCTCGTTTTATTTACCTAAAATATTTACCATATTTGTTTAAATTTGTTTATTTGTTTTATAATATAATTGGTAAAGGTGTGGATCCGGTGGCTGACCTTGAAGCCAATATTTGCTGCATTTGATCATCGATACTACGCAAGCGCACATTGTCGATGTTGCCAAATTGCAGTTTATTTTGGAATTATTTGCAGTTGAAAATTTTTTTTGACTGTTAATTGCTGTTAATCGATAATAATACAAATTCTATAATTAATTTTATCATTTCAGATTTATCTTGATATTCAAAATTAAGGTAAGAAGGATAATGAAGATTGTGAAATGAAAATATTATGAATATATAAAATTCTAATAATAATAACATTTATTTATATATTTACATTAGAATTAAAAATTATCATGTACGGATTTTTTCTTAATAGTTTTAAACTTATTAGAATTATTTTATTTCTTTCAAGTTATCTAATTTCTAGTTATTTACAGGCAACAATAGTTTTGATTATATGTATTGATGTTTTGAAATACTACCATGACGAGTCTTATAGAACAATACATACGTCAATGGGAGATAGAGGTAACTTATCTTACCTATAATGTTACTAATATAATATACTTTGATTATAATGTTTGTATCATAATTTCTTAAAAATATCAAGTTAGTGGATTAATAATTTTAGACCATATATTTTTATCGAAGAGTGTGTTGATAAAGACTAAAATAAGCTGAATAAAGCTTTATGTTTTATCTTTTCTCTTTAGAAGGGAGATGGTTTGTGTCGTAGAATACATTACAGCATTTAATATCGTGTACTTTGATATTCTTTTCTTAATTAACTGTAATTTCTTGTTACCTATAATGCCAAATCTTGACAATATGGTGAAGGTTGAGTTTTGATCTTATTAGTTTTATAGCTGTGTTTATACAAGACCAAATTAAGATTAGTTTTGTAATTGGTTTTGTGATTTAAATTAAGATCTTTCTTATAATATTTTTTATGTCTTAATCTTAATACTATATTATTCTTTGTCTGGAAAATAAATGTTAAAATATCTTAATTTTACATATCCTATTCCATCCTTCCATTAGGAAAAATATGGTTTATAAATCATATTATGCTAAGAAAATCACATAAATTAGGTGTAAGAGTAAAGAAATCTTAAGGTAGCAGAAAAATTAATGCAATATATGTATAAGCAAGAATTAAACAAGGTAACTGTAAATGTTGCTGAAGCTGATTCTACAATTTTAATTACGGAGGCTAAAAGGCCTTTTAAGGCCTCCATAGTTTTTGATGGAATGTTAAAAAAAAAACCTATTAGGAACATGACATGGAGCTACAGCATTTAAAAATTAAAAAAGAAAAACTTGGACACATCCCTTTTAATTCCCCGAATTTTTAATAAAGCACTTTTTAAACATATCATTATAATCTAGAGCAATTAGATTAATTATAGGAATCTAGAATTTTATTTCTATTTAATTTTATTGACTATGAAAATACATAATAAGCGTTCACGTTTCACGTGTTGTGCGAAATATTAAAATAATAATATAAATAATATACCGGCGTACTATGATTGAAAAAAACAGCGTCAGCGATGACTATGAAATGAAGATCGTTGTCATTTTACTTGGGAAAT
Organism: Sitophilus oryzae; assembly: GCF_002938485.1. Classification (NCBI taxonomy): domain Eukaryota; kingdom Metazoa; phylum Arthropoda; class Insecta; order Coleoptera; family Curculionidae; genus Sitophilus; species Sitophilus oryzae. Next base: position 442,507 of record NW_022146579.1, on the reverse strand, counting down.
GTCCTCAATCATGGTACAAAGAATACAAGGTATGATATTGCGCAGGTTGGTCGCTACGTCACAGGTGATAACAGGCGCTATTGGTCAGCACGCTCCGCGCGCCAGTTCAAATCGTCAAGATATTGTTATAAACCTGTTTTTTTGTTTATATACCGTCATTGAATTATCGCTAAGCAAGTTACTGTGGAGCAGTGCGTAAGAGTCGGGCTAGGAAGCGAGACCCGAGTTCGAATCTCGGGCGGGACATAACTTTTATTTATTTTTTAAATACTGTTGTATTCTATAGTTTATTTTTTGGTATTGTAAAAAAAGAACTATTTATTCCGTTATTTTTTAATCTCCGTTATTAATATAAATTGATTGTTAAGTACAATACCTCATTTAATATAAAATAATATTCTACTTTTTGAAATGTATCAGGGACCCTAATTGTACCTAAAAAGTAATATATTTTTAGTGATATACCATATTGTAAATTATTTAATATTTCAGTCACTTAAAAAGTTAATTTGCATTGAATAATTGCCTACCATTAAAGGAAATTTGAGCTATATAATCCTTGATGGGCATATTCACAGGTATGCAAATACTTCCTTTAAATTTTGGATGTTGTTCCACCGATTTATTCTCAAAACCAGAAACATCTACATATAAAAAAGCACAGGTCACTAATTATAATAAATTTCACCCTTGATTGTATTACTTCCACTAATTATAATAAACTTCACCCTTAGAATTACTTCTATCACAATTACAATACGTTCATCTGCATTGGCATTTTCTACTTTTCGATGTGAAACAATAAACTTCCCAACATTTTTTAAATGATGTAACAATTCCTCTTGTGGTTACTTTTCCATAGATATCCTCAACTCTGTCCTCATGTGAATTCAGAGGCAATGAAAATGAAAATTATTTACCATAAACATCGCAAACTAAAAACCTAATAAACAATTTTATACCGAATATGAAATAAATTTAGTATTCTTACCTATCGTCCAAATCCATGTTAATAGATAATTATTATTTTTAAATATATTTTTTTGGAACTGCTGGTTTAGTAATTATTAAATTAAACGAACTAAAAAGTCTTTAAAATAAACAATTCTTAACCATAACCCCAAAAAATGCAGATCTCCTGTCAACTTTCTTTATTTTTTATTTATTCATTATTTTCCTGGTGACGTCACAGGTGGTATGCGCGAACTGAACGAAATTGGAGCCGCTATCGATCATACCTTGTATTCTTTGTACCATGGTCCTCAATCGTCATTTCCCAGCCAACTGGACGCCGTTTTTTCGATCATACAGTATATATTGACAAAAAACACTGAAAAGCACATATTTGTTTTCTACTGAAAATAATTCCAAAATAACTTGCAATCTGGCAACATCGAAGATGTGCGCATGCGTAGTGTCTGTGACTATATGCAGCAAAAACTCGTTTCAAGGTCAGCCACCGGATCCACACCATTACCATATAATTTTGTGAATATAATATATTATGTATATTATAAGAAGTAATGTTTATATTTTTGTTACAATATTGTCCGATTTAAAATCGTATATTTGTATTTAATTATGAATACAAATAATTTGTATGTTCACGTAAATTATAATTGGTATGTTTACATTTGTAAAAAAAAATAATGCCTATTTACGTTTTCTATTACTAAGATAAATATTTTATTTCAGATTTCTAAAAGATAGTGAGAGAAAAATTAAATGGTTTTCTCTGTTAGGATTTATTCATAGCATAATATTAAAAAGTCGAGCAAAAGAGAACTCAAGAACAGCTGATTTTTTATAAGGAATTGAAGAAAATATTTAAAAATCTGATGATTTTTCACAGCCATTTATGTCGCGATTTGTGGTCTTTCAGTTGTTTCAACATCACCTAGGAAATTAACATTAAGATATCAGGATTCTGCATATAACGAGATAAGAACTATGATCTTGTTAGGATACCTATTCCGTCACAATATGTAAGTACATATATATTTACAGTTTAATTTTTTAATATAAAATATTACTATATACTAATATGTATACAAGCCCGAGCAATATTCACGAACATGAGAACTCTGTTGAGTAACCAAAGCCTGAGTCTACCCCTACGTTACCGTTTTGTAAAAGGCTACGTATACTCAGTACTACTATATGGCGTGGAGACCTGGACCCTCAAGGCAAAAACTATGAACCGACTAGAGGCCTTTGAGATGTGGATATTTCGAAGATTGCTCAGGATTCCTTGGACTGATCGCGTGAGAAATGACGAGGTTCTGCGACGTATGGGAACGGAAAGAATGCTGCTTCAAATAGTTAAAAACGAGAAAACAGCTTACTTGGGCCACATATTTAGAAACGCAAATATCAATTCCTGAAACTGATTATGGAGGGAAGATTGAAGGAAAACGTGGCATCGGAAGAAAGAAGTATTCTTGGCTTAAGAACATCAGAGACTGGACTGGTCTCGATGCCCATTCACTCTTTAGAGTCGCCCAAGATCGAGACGAATTTGCCAGAATTGTCGCCAACATTCATTAAATGAATACGGCACACTAAGAAGAAGAATATGTATACACAGATTCAAAGTGTACAGGGTGGTGCCTTTCATACGATATGAAGGTTTCAAGGATTTTTGTTGATGGAAGTTTGTATTGAAAGAACAAATGGAGGGTTTAGAAATCAATCAAGTCATACAAATTCACTTTCATTTTCCTTGGAGCCTTCGCGTCCTATGAGAGGTGTTACCCTATATGTATATATATATATATATATATATATATATATATATATATATATATATATATATATATATATATATATATATATATATATTATATTAATATTATTTTACTAAAATTACACTATAGTTGTATAAGATCTCACCATAAAAAAAAACAGCGTTAGGGTTGGCTTTGAAAGCAAGATTTATGTAATTTTATAAAATGTAAATTTATGTGGTGAATGTCATTGATCGTCAATTTTATTTTGCTCACAATGTATACTCAATGTAGATATTTATATTCACCAACTTCATGTTTATATTTTGTTTTAGGAAGTGAAGATATTCATGGTGTGGAAGTCGTTACTTTAATTACATAGTGCATATGAAATTGGTCCTTTACATCATGTTTAAAATTGACGTAATGCTACTATGCAAAATAGTGAGAGATGTGAACCCTAGGCAGAGCTACAGAATTACTTTTGTTGAGAGACAAATTATGATAGTGATTAGAATCGCATATTCTAGACTTTTACTTAAAAAATGATTTGTTCGGAATGAACTTTTATAGTGTGGAGGAATACCTGCAAATTATAATATGAGGCCTACGTATATGATAATTTTATTATGATCTGTTGTGTTTGTTTTTTTATATTTTGTATTATATATTTGTGTTAGCTTTAAGAATTTATTGACTATTCCTATACAATTGTACATTGTTTTATGGAAATAAATAAATGATTGATTGATTGAATAAGTTAGGAAACCATACGATCGAGAAAAAAACGGCTTCAAAGGCGACTGGGGAATGAAAATATGATAATTTCAGTGAGGTCAAGCCCTAGAAGTCATTTTCTTGGCTCGTACTATTTTTTAAAGGCGCTCTAAGGTTGTAATTTATTTTTACATTAAGTAAATATGATTTTTAAATGGTGTAGTTTAAGATTGACCTCGCTAAATTATCAATCGTCATTCCTCAGCCGCCTTTGACGCCGTTTTTTTTAGACTATTTGCTATAACTATGTTATCTGTTATGCAAATACATATGTCAACAAGTAAAAAGCCAATGAGAAATTAGTTTCTGCTTGGATCCTTACAGTGGCATTTAACAAAATATATATTTTTTCAGGTTACAATATTTTATTTAATATGAACCTGTAAATGTAAGAATATTATACATATATTATATTTTTTACTCAGTCCCTAAATATATTATTAAAATACAACACTTGTGTTTTTTATTAATATCGTGTTATGATTAATACCTAATTAATGTAAAATTATATGGTATGTAAATATCCTTACACTGAGAATTCGTTTGGTCAAAATATTACTCTCTTACTAATATGAATTTGAAAACTACAGAACATTGTTTTTTTTTAGTTTTTGTGCTAATATTTCCAATTAAAATTACCGAATATATTTATGGTATAGGTAGGAAAAGATGAATTTTGTGCTTTTTAATTATACATTATATTAATTATATTATTATTGTAAATAATATCTACTGATATTTAATATAAAAAATAGTTGTTCACATGCATCTATTTTTCTTTTGTAATTAATACTATCTAAATAACAAGACATCTTATATAATAGATCCATTAACATTTTAGTTTATCAATTATCAATCACTATACGATATACAAGATATACAATACGTATAATATCTTTTAATTATACTTCAGTTGGACACGTCCTCCTAGATCATCATGTAGTAATACTTCTGTCACTGTTTTGAGCGCATGTTTAAAGAAAATGATTCACCGCCTCTTATATCACACCACTTTTATGTCTCATTATACTTCTTGCGCTGGTACGAGCAGCAGTGTAAATTTAGCAGACAATATTTCATACAAAATTCGCGGAAATGGGTACAGAAAAGCGAGATAGGTTGTGAGAAAGGGTCAAGAAAAGGCGGAAAAATGAAAAAACTTGAAAAAGAAACTCTATACATATGAATCAAGTAAGTAAATAACCTTTAATTTCCCTAATTAGTTTTTTTTAGTTCATACAAGTAAACAAGGGTAGTAGAAATAGCTATGAGATGGTCTAGGGGTGTAGGCTGTTAGTCTAGACCCCGCATTTGCCTAAATTATATTATTTTCTTCGGCGACGCGGCCGTAAATTGCCTGCCTTAAAACATACCATTCATGACTCATAGCACTATCGAATTCGGTAAATAAACAACTTTTATCGACTCGAATATAAGCAATTTTCTTATCGGCTCGATAAAAGTAAACCTATATTAAAATTTAACGGAACCTAAACGTTATTTTGGGCATAAAAAATGTGGGCTCTTGCTAAATATTCAAGTGCCAGTAACACCTACAGGGTGCTAATAAAGTACTTGCTAAATATCCAAGTACCGACAACACCCATTGGGCGTCAATGTCCTACAAGATTACTTGCTAAATATTCAAGTTCAAAATCTTAGTTGCACTTGCTAAATATTCAAGTGTCTAGAAAATTAACGTAAAAGGCCAAAGCCCAAAGTCACCTTGGCAACCTAAAAGAAACAAAAATGTGTTCGGAAATATGAATTAAGATGGATTTGAATGGTTATCAATAATAGTGAGACAAATATTATGATTCTGTCTAATATTTACTAGCTTGGATTAATCCACATATAATTATATACACGTATAAATATCAATAGGCAAAGAAAAACTCATTTGTAACCCAGCATAGTCCTTGACTTATGCATGCTAGTATGTCTCCGAAAACTATTAACATGATCTGTATGTTCCGGCTGGATTTGGAAAATGGTGAGACAAATATTAGGGTTTTACCTAATATTTACTAGCTGGGTAATCCACCTTGTGGATATAAACATATGCTCATATAAACATTGTAACCCAGCATAGTTCTTGACTTATGCACGCTAGTATGTCTCTGAGAACTATTAAAATGATCTGAATCTTGGATCCGATATTTTGTGGCTGTTTTTGAAAAATATGCTTTGCAGTTTTATTAAATAAAGGTTGTGCTAAAACAGGTAACTTATATATGTTATACCCGGGCACAGAACGCCGAACGGAGTGTTTTTCTTTTAATTTTTAACTCTATGGTTTTCTACAGCATCAGGGTGACGCAACTTGTTGTTATTTGTTTACCTTTTTTTCTAGTGTGCTTTTTGCTCATTTTTGATAAATATTTTGTTGTTCGTTTTTGAATTGGAAATAATGAACTATATATTTTTTAGACAGGTCAAAACGAATCTGAATCTGTTTAAAAATAAAAGCTAAAAAACTATTGTGTTTACTAAGTGCAAAGTAAATACCGCTATTGGTTCTTAAACTAGAATATTGCTATGGGGACGGGGAACTGCAGAAGTTGCACAAATGTACCTTAGGCCCTTGTTTATATATTCTTATATTCAAGGCTTAGGCTGAGTTATAAAATATTTTATTAAAAACTATTTTAAACGCTCTCCAAAAATGTTTTTTGTCTTTGATTAAAGGTACAGATCCAGATAGTGTTATATTAGGATTTGTCTTACACATGTTTGCAATTTAAGAGGCCTTTTGGTTGCCATATAGCAAACAAAAGGCAGTCTAAAATAATTTTCCCATCCCCAGCAATTGCAGTATATTATAAGGACCGAGGTTAAATCCGGAGGTCAAATCATATTTTCTTCGACAGAAAGTAAGATATATATTTTTTGATAGACCTACAGCACGGTTTTAGGAAAACAAAAATGTCACCACTAGACCAAACAATTACAAGTTTGGTGGAACTTTCAAAGAAAATAACCAAGGTAGTTATCCTTAAAAATCTGATAAATTTAGGGAAACCGTTATGTTAGAGCATCCTACCGTACGAACCATCGCATCGTAAGGTTTTTTATTAAATTCACACTTTAATAGTAAAATTAAAAAGCGTGGCGATGCGATAGGTCAAATAAGCGATAATATGCCTTTTAGTAAAGTTTTAGTGAAAATGCAAAAGTCAAGAATCTTGACAATGCCAGAAAAAAAAATACTAGCAGGCTCATTTCAGAAACCAAAACATTTAAAAATTAGTGCTTTGAGATCCAGGTGAAGGTCCACAGACAGAATAATGAAAAGATAAGAGGAGGCAAATTCCTAGAAGAACCATTTTAAAAAGAACGAGGGGGAGCAAGAATTCGAAGAGGCAGGATGGATTGGAGGAGACAATAATTCAGGTTAGAACTCAAAACAAATATGCTGGTATAATTGATTATTTACTATAGCCAATGGTTGGAAATAACACATAACAAACTTGTTTTATGTTATGTAAAAGGTTATAATAAATAAGGTTGCGATTAAAATATATTTTAGGTCCTAGTAGATCTAAACCTAAAATAGTAGATCTAAACCTAAAATTTTAGACTAACCAGAAACAATATAGTTATTGAGAAACTCTCATTTGCAGCAAACTGGAATTTAAATTAAACCTTTAAAATATAATATATGTGGAGTTCAGATTCACGGGAAAATATAAAATTAAAAGCTATTTTTCTTGGAATTTGCAACATATGTTTTCAACCCCCCTGAACACCTGTAATTAACTGTTTAAAGGAAAACATTCTTTGTGAATGACTACGAATCTTGATGATGTTCTTTTATTAGACAAAAAATTTAGTGTACTGGAAATGTACTGGAAATATAAATAAAAGAAAGGTCTTTTCATACCTAGTCAAGAAATTTCAACAGCTGGCTTTATACATATTAAGAGATTTGAATGAGTTCAATACAAAGCCCTTAAGGAAAATAATGAAAATTATAACGCGTTCATTGTTCCAACAAGTTTTTTTTTTCTGAAGTTTATGACTGGTGGCTCAGAAACATAGAATGTGCAGATCAAAACTTCATGCTTCCTAAATTCAATTCAATTCAAAATGTCTTTATTAGGTATATAAACAATTGTATACAAATTAAAATAATAACGATGGCGACGTTCACATTTATGCTCTTCCACGCAACCATCAAGGTATGTACTACTAGATCATAAAATGTACTTCAATAACCTAGTACTGATGCACCAAAAATCGGGCTAGGGTACCTATTGTAATTATTTAAACTAGAGGTTTTGAGACCAAGAATATCATATACTGATAGAATAGGAGGTGTAAAACCTTAATTTTTTTGCACCTTAATTTTAACACTACTAAAATTTGGAAATGGTTTTCAGCAAGAAACCTAGGCCCAACTGCAACTTCGAAACAAACCATTGATTGCCAGATTTCTCTGGGCTGAAATCAAACAAGTATAATATAACAGATGAAAAAATGGTGGGTCTTTTTGTCAGTTAAACATGATTTTCCAACACAGTATACTCGGATATTTTAAAATTTTTAAGTCAAGAATATCAAAATAATTCAAAATATAACAGCCTCAACGCTCACCGATCAGCCCTTAAGATCTTAACGGATGCGGAAAACTGAATCAGTGGAAAGGCTTATGAAAGGTATATTTAAATGTACATCATCATTTCCCAAAATATGTAGAAATTTGGGATCCGCACCCAGTGTTGGTAATGCTTGGAAAACTGCATCCATTACATGACCTTGACTTAAAAAAATGTTATCAATAAAATTAATCTTATTACTGGCCTTATATTACAGCACAAAAGGTTCAAACTCTATCAAAGTATATACGGTTGGAAAAATACACATCATAGAAGAAGGACTGCACATTAAAATTAACGATATTTTAAAACATCTACCCCAAAATCTGCACAGCCGAGCTTTAACTTTTCTTTTTTTTTGCTGAAAGCCCCATCTTTGTGCCACCACGATTTTGCATTACATAGAACGTACTAAAACCTTAGGGGTAACGAACAATACTTATTTATAACAACAAAAAAAACCATACAGACGGGTCTCCACCCCAACCTTAAGTAAGTGGATAAGGGTTTAAAAGAGGGTGGTGTAAATGTAGACAAATTTAAAGGTCACAGTACACGACATGCCGCGACTTCTACGGCGGTGCAGATGGGGGTAACCATTGAAACCATTCGCAACACCAGCAGGCTCAGTCCGAAAAATTACTAACGTTTTGTAATTTTATAACAAACCAATAATAAGTGGTGCCAAAGAGCAGTCGTTTACTAATTTTACATAAACGACATTATTAATAACAAAAATAAGAAGTAGATTGTTAAGTCGTGGATACTTTAATGTTAATTGTTCGTCGTTAGATAGGAAATTAAAATATATAAACTTTATGAGTTTAATTTGGTATAGTAGTTTATTAGAGTGTGATTTATATAAACAATAAAGCTACTATACATTATTATGTTCATATAATTATTATAATTTAAAAAGAAAAATAGCATAACAGGGAAATGCTATAAATGTTACATTATCAAGTTCTTATTATAATTAACATATATATTTTGTTTTGCATTTCTTAAAATGCAGCTAAAATTACATGCAGATCATAGTAAAATTCTTTAAACATCTACATGGTGATCTAGGAGGACGTGTCCAACTGAAGTATAATTAAGGATTAAACGACTTACCTGTAAGGAAGTTCAATCAAATTATACGAAAGTTGGATCACAAATCCTATCTATGTGTCTCACAAAGTGAATCACACTATCAAAGGTAAACTACCTATATGATAGATACATACCCGACCCAACGGCGATCAGAGATGCTTCAGAAGTATAATGAGACATAAAAGTGGTGTGATATAAGAGGCGGTGAATCATTTTCTTTAAACATGCGCTCAAAACAGTGACAGAAGTATTACTACATGGTGATCTAGGAGGACGTGTCCAACTTCGTATAATTTGGATTGAACTTCCTTACAGGTAAGTCGTTTAATCCTTAATTATATCTAACTTTTAATTATTGAATATTTAATAAACAAATTTTTTATAGTGTTTGTTAAATATTTTATAGCATATACTATTATGTATTTATAATAATTTATTAGTTTTATTGCATGAACATATTTTTAAAATTTATTATTAAAAAAATATTTTATCTTTGCCTCTAACCACCTACTTCTATATCTCTGGCTTTTACTTTACTATCATCAATGAATCTCAAGGTTAAATTCTGTTTTGATGCTCTTCGGCTGTAAACTCCCCTACCACTTTCCTCTTTACCCCGCTGTCCATAAACTATGGTAGTGGGGGCACTCACCGATAAAACGATGTAGGCACCTCGATTTTGTGAATTTATGAATGACTTGCTCTATCTATTTTTATTCTTAATCTAAGTATATACCGTATAATCGAAAAAAAAAACGGCGTTCCAGTTGGCTGGGAAATGACGATCAATGACATTTCCCATATAAATTTACATATAAAATGACAGCGATCTTCATCTCATAACCATCGCTGACGCCGTTTTTTTTCGATCATACGGTATAAAAGACAACCCTCGCATTTATATAATTGAGATTAACTTACTGTCCAGTATGGCGCCTGCTATCTCGTTAAACACCATTCCGTTCCAATTTTTATTGTGACACAAGTTACGAATATAATCGGGCGACGCGTCGGGAAACATCTCGATCAACTTCAGTACCAGTTTCTCGTCGACGACGAGTTCCTCTTTAGGGATTTGCGGTGTTGTCAAATCGTCAGTATGATTTATAATTACTACGTCGTCATTACCTACATTATCGGCATTATCGACTATTGTGTCTTCAGATGATCGGTCTGTGCTATCCGATTCAGTATCTCGAACGCTTGGCGAGCTTGAAGCTGCAATGAGGAGAAAATATCTGTTAACAAGCCAGTTTTACACGGTGTAAAAAATAGTGTTACCTAACCAAACTTCAGTGGTTGATACTAACTAAATAAAGGGGAGAAAAAAGACTATTCATAAAACTTTATCTGTTTACAATCATACCTACTTTAATACTTTTATGTGAGTTAAAAAGAGATGGGTATATAAATATGTCAACGCTGGCTGTTGAGGTTCGAGTGCATTTCTGACTTCGGTCTAAATCCCCGTTATCAGAACTTCGCTGTGTCGCTGGCTACATTGGTTGACATTTCAAAGAACCAATGAGAGTTGATTAAATTTAAAATTGACAGCTGTTTCAATTTTCTAAAAACCTCATTGGTTCTTTTGACGTGTCGCTGGCGACACTACAAAGTTCTGAGAGCGGGGCTTAAAGGGCCGTTTAGACTCTCAGATAATTTGCGCAAATCGGCTTGTGCAAGCCAATCTGTACCAATAAGTGGTAAAGTGTAAACATAAATCGTTAGTTTGTGCAGTTCAAATATTTGGCTTGAGTAAAGTCAGAATCGACTTGATTTTTAACTGAGCGTTACCGCAATTTTAGAAATTTTGACAATTGTTGGTTAAGATTTAACTTTTGAATAAAAAGATTAAGGAAGGAGCATATCAAAAAACTTAGGTAGAGCGCAATGGGGTCCAAAAATGGCCGACTCAAATTCGGGTTTATCAGTGCCGTTATAATTTTATTCAAAACTTGTAAAAATATGATGTATGGGACACTCAGTAGTTTGTTGTTTTATTTTACGTTGTAAGGTGTTGGTGGTTGTTAAAATTGTTATAAAAATATACAGGGCGCTACAAATTCGTGGTACGAGCATTGGTATATCGGTAACCGTAATAGATACGAACATGGTTAAATTGGGGCAAAGTTGCGTAGTGGGGTGTTCACCAAGATGCCATCAAAAAAGATTTAAACATCTCAAGGGTTGCTGAGTTTATTGGAAAAAACCGATTTTTTTGAAAATTATTAAAAAAAAACAGAGCCGGACTTGAAATTAGTTTAAATAAATTGTGTTCAAATGTCAAAACAAAAAAAAATATTAAGTGTGGCATATCATTGTACTCAGGAGACCGAGTTCCTTCAAAATCTGAAATAAAAAATGCAATGTGCAATTAGTTTTATGATTTTCTAAAAAGTAACGACAGGAAAAAATAAATTTGATTTTCAAAAAAATCAATTTTTCCCCAAAAACTCAGCAATCTTTGAAATTTTTAAAACTTTTTTGATGGCATCTTGGTGAACATCCCAAAGCGCAACTTTGCCCCAATTTAATCATGTTCGTATCTATTACGGTTACCGAGATACCAATGCTCGTACCTCGAATTTGTAGCACCCTGTATAATAATTCTAATAAAAAGAGATAAGTTATAATAATTATTTATTAACACAAACATCCGATATGCTACTGAAGCAGATAAGTCAAATTGTTGTATCTAAATACTTTGACAAGTAGTAAATAAAAGCAAAAATGCAAGAAAAAATTGGCGCCGGGAGGCACGTATAGCCGCCCATACTAAAATATGTTAATAAAAAGTTGGTAGGCAGTTCTTTTAGTTTCAATTATTTCAAAAACTGCGACTTTGACTGATTTTGATGTTATTACAAATTTTGTTGCAAATATTATTCCTAATCTTAAATTGAAAACCGCGTTTCGCTAGCTACTGTAATTTTGGAGTTATGATTTTTTAAATTTTTAACCCCCTCCCATACCCTCCTTACCAACCCCCCACACCCACCAAAAATTAATGGCAAGATTCTCGGGTGCCACAGTATTTTTGTGCCAAATTTGGTTAAAATCGGTTTAGCGGTTTTTGAGTTATCGTGTTACAGACAGACGGACAGACAGACAGACAGACAATATGAAAATATTTTGTATTTAGGTCATTTATGACCCAAATAACTCATTTTGAGTGGCATTAAAAAAACTTTTTTTTAACGATCTTAATAGCCTACCATACCTGTTGGTATGGTCGGCTAAAAATATATAATTAGTCAATTTTAAGTTAATTTCATAAATGATATATACTATGCATGAATAATACATGGAAAGAATTATACTTTTCCATAATCTTTTTATTCAAAGGAGCGCATCAAAACTCGATCAGATTAAGGAAAGCCAAGATTTAATTAATTAATTAAATTATATGCAGAAAAATGTGCATTTAAATAATGTGATCGGAGAGTTACAAAGTTGAAAAAAAAACGTTACTTACCGCTAAATGAATCAGTATTAATATAGTTCGTAATTGTATTTATTCGTTCAGTTGGATTCAAACTATTTGTTAATCCTTGATCTGCCATGTGAAAACTGTCTCCTAAAAGACCGAAAATAATAACTTAATAAATTAGGTATAAAGCGCGGTCCACACGTAACGACTTATCGTACGATTGTTTTGCGTCGGCCAAACGTCGCAGATAAAACGTGCAGGCCAAGTTGAGTCCTCATTACAACGACTTGTCGTTCAGTCTTTTGTATTCTGTTATATATCATCGTGGTGGAAACACTGTTGTGGCACAGATTAGGTATCCTATAAGTATACAGATAAAAATCTTGTCTCTAATTCGTGGTACGAAAATTGTTTTTTACGACGATGTGCAAACGAGTAAAAATAATCTCGCGTAAAATAACAATAAACAGCGTAATAGAGAGATATCGCTAAACCGAATAGCGTGCATGGACGTTAATAAGGCCAGGTGTTATTTCCTTTACGTGAGGTGGTATTAACTCTCTTCATTTATAGTTATCGGATCGGAAAAAATTCTGTTCGCGTCGCGTCCGGTATTTAAACTTAATCTAACTTTGAATTTAAAACTTTGAAATTGTTTTATTTACTAGGTATTTTAAAACTAAAGGGCTAAAGTGCTTATTTCCAGTGCTTTATTGCTCAACGTGTGCCAGTGGGTTTAGGGCAACAAGCAACAAATTCTCTTAGAAGGGCTAACTCGTCATCTGCTGTAAACAGCCTCTTTATAGATTCTTTAATATTGGAAGAGGTGGAATTGTGGAATCCATATTTTGGGCCATATTTATTTAATTAAAATTAATCCCAGCTACTTAAATATCAAATTACCTAATAAAACTAAAGTAATAATTCAAAACAGTTTAAACATAACCTAAAATAAAAGATCTCGCCGGCCGGTCGGCCCCGGTTGTCAAATACTCAAATTCAAATTTCTTTATTAGACCCCATTAAGTTTTACAGAATAATATTAGTATTAATAAATGTGTGTCTAAAGGGATCGTACCGCGATTAAAAAACCGATAGAATGGCACAAAGTGCCAGAGTGGTGCGACCCCAAATACAAAATAGAAATAAAATAAATTATAGGGAAAAAAAAAAAATTAAAAAATTAAAATTATATAAAAAAAGTAAAAACATAATTTTATCAGGGATGAGCGGAGATAAGCAGAGAGGCATAATGAAACAGTGTAAAAACCGGAACAGCAACCAATGACGAGCATATCAGAAGAACAAGATCTCACAAATCAGTCGAAGAAATTATAATATTTACGAAATTAGTAAATTATTTTTAATTTGTTTTTTATAATCTGTAAAGGATTGAAATTTAAAGTTATTAGAAATATTATTCCACAAATGTGGCGCCATGAAACTGAAAGATTTTTGGAAAGTTCGGTGTTGAGGAATTTTAAAATAATGCACTTGTCTAGTCGAATGATCATGGTCAACGTAGTGAAACAATGAGAACAAATAGGGAGGCTGCTCTGTAGTTAAAATTCGATAAATGAATGTCATTAAATGAAATTGTCGTCTGTTAGTCATGGATAAAATAGATAAATTTTTAAGATGTGGCGTTATATGATCTCTAAAAGGAATGTTAAAAGAAAACCGTAGACACGAATTTTGAAGTATTTGGATTTTTCTAGAGAATCTAGCGTTTATGGATGTACCATAAACAACATCGCCATAATCAAATAAAGATAAAATAAGTGTGTCACATAATTGATACTTAGTCTTTGATGGTATATATTTCTTAAGAGACGAAAAATTCTTCAACCGTATATAAGCAGCCTTTAATTTAGTAGTTATATGTGCCTGAAATGAAAGCTTCGAATCAAAATAAACTCCAAGATTTTTAGTCTCTGTAACAATGGGTATCGCAACATTATCTATATGGATATTCATGTTACCAGCCGTATTTGTAATTTTGTTTATATCACTACCAAATACTATAACACAAGATTTACCGGCATTTAATTTCAAATTATGATCCAGAGCATATTTATTAATTTTATTAAGATCGTCGTTAAAATTTAACTGAAATTGTGCCAAATTATTAGTATCTATTCTGCAATAAATTTGAGAATCATCTGCATATTGCTGCAATTCAGAAAACTGTAATTCCTTTATTCATATCAGCTACATATAACGAAAATAAAAGTAATACCTCATCTATTAGTTTGAAATTTAGAACATTATTCCCTATTTTTTCATGCTTATTTTGTCGTAAATACTGCATGACGCTATTCGGTTTTCCGATATCTCTCTAATAACTGTGCCGGTCAGGCGCTGTGCACAATTTTAGAGGCCATAAGTGGGCGTGCTATATGCGCAAACTAGTAACCTAACTAGTGCCCGATTCCGAAAATTGGGACCAAGAAAAACAATAAAGAAAAAACAAAGTTTATAATCTGTGGTTGTGATTAGTTTTTGCTGTTTGTTGAAGACGCCTACTATGTTTCTATATGCAATATAAAAGACAACACTCGTAGAATTTCTTGGGGTGTCTTGATCGTTCTGAAGATTTTGTAAATTAAAATACCGCAGAGACGGTTAAATATCTTCATCCCCACCACCCGAACCTTATAGTTCCTGCTCCTGTATCCCTAGTCGTCTCAGGATCCACGTCCATGAACGTTTCAATAATAACACAACCACACAAAAAAGTGGGTTTTTACCAGACCGTCATACCCTATATCCGAATCCGCTATAAGAATTACGCTCACATCTCATTTTTTAACCTCAAAAATATGGTAAAAATCCGTAAAAATTCAGGAAAATGTAGCAGTAAAAAATAAAAAAAAATTCTTATGTATAACACTACTATACACTGAATAGGCCGTAAACAAAATTTTCATAGAACTCTTCGTTTCTGAACTACAGGGTCTTTTTGAAAAATTTGCAATTTGGGACAGCCCCCGTATCTCCGTTATTGTTAAAGCTATCGAGAAGGTGAAAACTGTTTATTGTAGAACTTTTTACGTAGAATATAGTGGCGTAGTCTGCCAGTCTACGAAAAGTATATTTTTAAAGATATGGACTAAAGTTATGTTTTCCTAAATGGAACACCCTGTATATTTATAAATTATATGATCTGACTTACCATAAGCTTCTCAAAAATATATATCACTCTATATTTATTTTCACTATTTACTGCAATGTTTAAAAGTTTTTATTAAAATATCATATTTATTAGTAGGCCATGATTGAAAAATGATGAAACTAAGGAATTATTAAAAGTATACCGCTACCTGTCTCTTGTTTTATTTTGGAAGCCACTAATAAATTCTTTATATATTAGGGAAACTTAACTCTCTACCGCTATTTGTAAATCTTGGAAGCTACCGCACAGGAAATTTTCCTTTAGCTAATTTACGTGAAATATACTTTGAGCAAGATGAGGTTCCAGCTCACAACTTTGAAAATATTAGAATTTTGCTAAATTATTATTTCTCGAATGAATTAATCCCAACATATGGAACCAATGAACCCATATGATGGCCCCACTGATTCCCGGATTTGTTCGTTCTCGATTTTTGATTTTGGATTTTTTTGAAATATGAAGTATATCCTGGCAACTACAACAATGTCGAACACCTGAAAATGCTTTAATAATGCAAGCTTTTAGATATTTGCAAACGCATCCCGTTATAATAAATTTCGTTATAAGAAAAATATATTCACATATTCAGTGGTAACAGTAACACAAAAGTGTAATATATTAATCCCAAATAAAATTTGAATATGTGTAGATTATTTTAGTAAATACCTACCATTTTATTTTTTTTTGTTATTTATCACGGTCTACTAATAAGAAAATGATATATTTTAAATATTGCAGTAAATACTGAAAATAAATATAGAGTGATATACATTTTTGAGATAGTAAGACAGATCATATTATTTATAAATATACAGGGTGTTCCATTTGAAAAAACCTAACTTTAGTTCATACTTTCAAAAATATTTTTTTCGTAGAAAACCAGTCTACGCCACTGTATTCTACGTAAAAAGTTCTACAATAAACAGTATTCACCTTCTCGATACCTTTAACAATAACAGAGATACAGGGGGTGTCCCAAATTGCAAAATTTTCAAAAAGACCCTGTAGCTCAGAAACGAAGAAGGCTATGAAAATTTTGTTTGCAGCACCTTCCGTTTGACAAAAAAGTGGGACAGGTTTGTGCAAACCGCATCCTCCTATCTTTACTAATAACGGAGATACCGTATGATTTCAACTAAAATGGGACACCCTGTACAGGATGTTAATAAACAATTCTTTTTTAGCATGCATATTTAAATATCTTTAAATATCTGAAAAACCAAAGATTTTAAACATATTTAACCCTTATAATAAATTCCTTTTTTTGGGCCCAAGAATCCAAAAATGAAATAAAATACCGGATGTTCCATAAGAAAAAATATAACTTTGGTATGGATCTTAGTTCTGAGACATCCTGTATATTTCAAAATAATTTTAAATAGTGCACGTTGCCTCCCCACATAAACCCATAAAATATTTTGTTTCTACATTTTTCCGTTTTCGTATAATCAACCGAGGCGAATGAGGTACGCCACCCTGTATAGAAGGGGGGCATTAAAAATATGAAAGTACATTATTGAATTAAACGATGAATTTGCTTTTGCCAGACATTTTTTGTGCAAGAAAACCTAAAAACAAAGATTTTAAAACAAAAAAATTATGGCGGAGGTCCACAATGTTGATGTTTGTTTTCATTTTGAAATCCATACATAGACATAGACTATTTTAGTTCGGTATTTTGTTTCTTCACATTTAGAAACAGTGGCTGCTGAAAACGGGAACATCGTGGACACAATGGACAATCGTGGATACACACTTCTCTAGAAGTTTTGATACCGCAGCGAAACATTTCAGGAAACGGCTAGTGCCACCACATTAGAAACACATGTAATAAAGCCATATAAAATATATAGTTTCGAAAATGTTTCCTATTTGTGGCACACCGTTTCCATTTTGTACCAAGAAACAGATACAATTATTACAAACATTACCTAAAATGTGTCCAAAAATGCTACTGGGGTGCTGTCCTACACGTTACGTTTTATCTGCAACGTTTTTTCGATGGGAGCAAATCGTACAATAAGTCGTTGCGTTTTGACCGCGATTAAGAAAATACGTGATCCCTAAAACATATAGAAATTATCTTACCATTAAACGAAAAATTATTAATATAGTCTGTAGTTTTCTTCATTGGTTCAATTCGATCCAAACTGTTTACTGATGAAGGTCTTGCCATATAGTGATCACCGTATTCTAAAAGACAGAAAATATTATAAGAAATAAAATGTGATGATATATAAATTATTTTTCGGTTGATATCACAGATCACAGATAAAAGAAAATCATCTCTTAAGAATTGATCATAGATATAAGATACTATAATATAAAATAGATAGGAAACTCAATACATTTTGTCCGGACCGAGCGGTGGTGCCTTTTAGTGGGTCTAGTAACGAAATACAACATAAATTTAAAATGGATGGTTCCTATATTTCTGGATATTTCCATTTATTTAAGTAAATTGATTCAAGAAAGAACCAATTTGCTCGAATAAATGGATTTAAGTTAAAATGACAAAGGGGATTAGGGATATAACAAAACACAAAAAAAATATAAGAAACCATCTTTATTGAACTGAATATAATAACAAAAAAAAACAATACAAAATATTATAACAATAAAAACTATCTAGATCTATAACAATTAGGGCAACCTATTTTACGATTAATTAACAATCTCAAAGGAAGGGAAACTATCTTGGTTTATACTATGTAACACGTGTTAACATTTACTACTTGATTCTTCGGAAACATATGCACTTGGGCATCTTTTTGGTAATTCTTACAGCCAGTAACACAACACATAAAAACCATTGTCGACAGTTAAAAAAATATGAAAATAAAAAATCGGTAAAAAAACTTTTAAGTTAAACGGTTTTATCTTATGTGCACTGAAAACTAGAAAATAATAACAATTAGGTATTTTGAACTTCTAGTTCAGAAATATTTTAGTACTAGGCAGAATAGCGCGCTTTTAGGCATATTAGACTAAAATAAAAACGTGGGGCCCATTAACTATTGCTGTAATACTTTCTTCTATACCAAGTGTGGATTGCATCGACTTATAATCGTAACTGGAGATTTTGACAATCAATAACCAGCCGTGGCGGCTTCACCAACGAACGCCGAGCTCATGATCTACCAAAGTATAAAGATATGCTTTGCCATAGGTAGGATTTCAGAGGGGCCCCACGTTTTTATTTTAGTCTAATATGCCTAAAAGCTATTCTGCCTAGTACTAAAATATTTCTGAACTAGAAGTTCAAAATACCTAATTATTATTATTTTCTAGTTTTCAGTGCACATAAGATAAAAACCGTTTAACTTAAAAAGTTTTTTACCGATTTTCTATTTTCTAGTTTTTAGTATTTAACGGAAATGCCTACCGAATATTCCTCATTCTATTTAATTCATTTAGTGCATCATTATTACATGGTTTTTACCTGATAATTTATTACAATCTAATTCCTCAATACATAGCCCTTCCAGAGACTTGACTCGAGTTAGAGCCACGTATGCTTGCCCTTCCTCAAACAATTTTGAGCCCAAATACACTACTGCATGGTCGACTGTGCTGCCCTGCATTTTATGGACGGTGGATGCCCATGACAAAATTAAGGGTAGCATCCTTCTTTCAGCCGTACCATAATTGAATTTTGCTGGAAACTGTATGGCTTTCGGGTGTATAACGTGTATGCCGTCTCTGCCAAAGTCAATCCAAACTGATGGTACATCTGTTTCGTACATTTGGGATCGACGGAACTGAGGCCAAACAATTTCTGTAATGTGGCCTATAGCACCATTTACCAATCTTTTTGTAACGTCAATGTTGGACCGCAACATTTTCACAAATTCATCACCTTTTTTTTTTTATCTGTCCTTCTAACGTCACACAATCTTGGACACAACTGTTCTGGACACGACTACTCATGCCCTCACCTATTACGCCATTTTGTAACGACGTCCATCTTGGATTTTAAATTTTGTCATAATCACAGTATTCTACTAGTGTAGCCCTTTCATTTGATACCCATATTGAGGGGGTTGTGGAAAAATATGAAATCCGCTATTTTGTACCGGCGGCCATCTTAGATTTACAATGTTATTGATATTACTATTTTGTATTGTCATCGGAACTAAAGGTGTGTACCAAATTTCAGATCAATCTGATGATTGATCTCTAAATTTCAATTTCTAATTTTGACCCAAACAAATAAATAAATACCGTACGGGTCGAGCTAAATAAAACCGTTTAAAAAAACAAGAACAGAGCCGTATACAAATCAAAAACAAATTTAAAACAGGATCTATGGATAACTGGATCGCAATCAACAGGCACAATAAAATATAAATTGACAGCTGTTCACAGGTTAAATTTTACATTTGACGATAAAAAACCGGTAAAAATTAAAATTTTGTTGCTAATTGAGCCCCCTAGTGCGTCTAGTAATGGACTATCGGCTACAACCTGTCGCTTCCATAAGAGTTAGGCATGGATCAACCAACCGTTTGCTTGAGAAAAATATTATCATAGTTTTGTGTGTTTCCCGTATTTTGGATAAAATAAAGGTTTAAACTCTGTTGGTTGTTATCAATATAATATGAGGGTGGTCGAAATTGTAATCGTGAAAATTTGGCTGCATATTCTGCAGATAAAAATAAGAAAAGCAGCTCATATAAAGGTATATCTTAAAATGCTTCGTTTCGGAGATACAGGGTGTAGAAGTGTGTCATTTTTATTTCTTTTTTTTTTAATAATTTCACATCAACATCGATATTTGAATGAAAATTGGTTGTCTGGGTGTCTATGGGTAGTAATATTTTCATGGCTAATCTTACTGTCGGTTTTACCCGATAGTTTAGTTTTTCTTTTACACTTATATACTTATTTACCAATATTCAACATAATTCTAATACATAATTTCTTAATGTCAAACATAGGTATATAATTTAATACTTACCGTTAGTTGAAGAAATACTTGTTTTTTCATTTGAACGCATTGAATTTAATGGCACACTAGACTTTTCATCTAAAAATACAAATTTTTTATTACTAAATATATTGAAAAATGTATTTACAATTAATTCATTATAATTTAATACAGGGTGGCGCCTCGCGGAGGCTCCACGGAGAACGACAGTTTGTAATGAAATTAAATTTTGTGAGCATATGAGTTTACGATTGATCGAAACACGAAAGACTCGAAAAACAGTGCTCCGTATAGATAACCATATTTCAGTGTTACGGGTAAAGAGAAAATATTCATAATTATGCATTCTACAGAACAAGTGATAGTAAATGTGTAGTGTGAAATTCAGAAACTTGTGTGGAAAATGAAGATAAATAATTGAAGAAAACTTAAAATACAAGGTCAAGTTTAATATCAACATCATATCAACATTGAGGGCTACAAAGTCGTGGAAGGTCTGCACCAATATCAAAACCTGTTCTTAAAATGGTTGACTTATCAAACGAACATCTTACCACAATATTAGAAACAATAAAAAAATCTTCCGAAGAAACATCTGCGGCAGTAACCAGTCAATTAAAAGAATATTTCAAGGAAGAAACTGAAAAACTCCTGAATAAAATTAATGAACAAGCTCACAAAATCGAGATTTTAGAAGAACGCTGCACGAAGATTGAGGAAAATCAAATTAAGTTTGAGAGATTCATAAAAAGAAAAAATTTAATTATATTTGGAGCCAGATATAACAAGGATAATAATAATATATTACAGTTCACGCTCGATCTACTTCAAAAGTATTTAAATGTCCAAATAACTGAAAACGATATAGACAATATTTATACTCTGAATAACGTATCATCAAAAAACGGGCCACCAATCAAAGTAGAATTTGTGACAAATCTAAAGAAGAATTTGATAATTGGGAATTGCTACAAATTAAAAAATACCGAAATATCAATTGCACAAGATCTTTCGTATGAAGACAGGCAGGAAAGAAAAATTTTACAAGAACACTTAAGGCAGGCAAGAGCAAAGAATTACTCAGCAAAAATATTGTCAAACAATAGACTTCAAATAAATGGCGATATCTACACTACAAATCAACTGAAAGCAACAAGTAACGAAGTAATTTTGCAGGAAGAATCTAGAAGTTTAAGCACTAAGCCACAATCACCGAATCCAACGTCTGACTCAGAAGAAGTGTTTGTGCCGGCATCTTTAAGTATTGAAAATAAAGAAAAATCTACAGCTAAATTCCAAACCATAGAAAACGAAAAGTCAAAAAAAAGGGAACTAAATAATAGCAACTCACCAACCAAAGCACCTCTGTCCGAAGCGAAAAGATCAAGAACTACTTCTAGATCAACCAGGAAACATACATAAATTCAAGTAAGCAACAGATTTTATTCTATTGGTGCTGGCGGTCAAAATCCAACTTGATGCCCATGATAGTTTTTCTGTTGGTCATTCATATACCGAGATAAGACTCATAGTGTTGTCGATAAATGTGTCTTTATTTTTAATGTTGTTTACAAGAATTGTTTTTTTTTTAAATATTAAGAAGATTACTTTAATTACCTTTTAGATTTAGAATTGGTTAGACATATTTATATTATATTAATGGATTAAGTTTATTAGGCTGTAATTGTAGTTGAATAGCGATTAATTAATTTGTTTCTTAATAAATTGTTACAATGACCTTTTTTAACGGAGCACATATAAATATTAGATCTCTGGTGCATAATTTCGATACGTTTAAAGACCATGTTCTAAGTAATGATTATTCTGTGATCGGAATTTCAGAGACGTGGTTGACGCCTAATATTAACAATGAAATTATAGATGTTCCGGGATACAATTTTGTAAGACAGGACAGGCATTCACGGGGGGGTGGTGTTGGCTTGTATATTAAGAACCAATTCATTTATGATATTTTACGTGGCGAGTCTGTGGATGTTGTTGAGCATCTTTGGGTTAAACTTGAATGTGGCGCAAAAACTCTCATTATAGGCACTGTATATCGGCCGCCTAATGCAAATAATAATGAATTTATATCATACCTAGAGGATATGCTTATTGATTTTTTTACACAAAACAGCGAAATAATATGTTTTGGTGATATAAATATTAATTTAATAGATAATGACAGCTCGCAAACCATACAATTTCAAAATGTAATCAAAACTTTTAATCTTGAGCAAATTATTTCTGTTCCTACTAGAATTTCATGTACTAGTTCTACACTTATTGATGTGATTTGTTGTAACACTGAATATGTCCAGGATTCTGGTGTGAAGGATATAAGTGTCTCGGACCATTTTCTGGTTTACGTAGTATTAAAATATATAGAAAGGAAGCCTAGTCAAACACCTATTAAATATAGAAATTTTAAAAATATGAATTTAACTAATTTTCAATCGGATCTTGAGAGTGCTCCCTGGGATTTAATTTTTGGTATGGATGATATTGACGAAAAAGTTACATTTCTGACTGATCTCATTCTAAGACTTTTTGACTGTCACGCGCCTATGAAATTAATCAAGTGTAAAAGATATGCATATAGTCCGTGGATAACAGACAATGTAAAATATATGAAAACGCTTAAAAACCAGGCATTAAATCGTTATCGTCGAACAAAAAATCCTGAACATTGGAATTATTACAAGCAAATGAGGAATTTAACAACATCAGCAATTAGATCAGAGAAAAAAGCATACCTTAACTATAAGTTTCAAACCTCCACAGCCAAGGAACAATGGAATGAGCTAAGACGACTTAATATACTGTCTAACAAAACTAGTAATATTCCAGAAAACCTACAAAATGTCAATGAAATTAATGGATATTTTACCCAAACAACAAAAACATGTAATATTCCTAAAAAGGATATCTTAGACTATTATAATAACAACAGTTTACTTCCTCAAAATTCTTTTTCTTTTTCTACTGTGTCAGAAGATTTAATATCTCATATTATTCTGGCTATTAGATCTAAAGCCTTTGGATCCGATGATCTAAATATCTCTTTGATATCTTTTTGTTGTCCTCATATAGTGCCTTATATAACTGATATAATTAATTCTTGTATTCAGAGATCTTATTTCCCAAAGTCTTGGAAACTTGCTAATGTGACACCATTACCAAAAAAAAGTAACCCCACAGAATTCAGCCATTTACGTTCAATTTCAATATTACCAACTTTGTCGAAAATATTAGAAAAAGTAATGGAAACCCAAATTCGATCCTATCTTTCAGTTACTAGTATCTTGCCCATTAAACAATCGGGGTTCAGAGCTGGTTATAGCTGTGGCAGTGCTTTGACTGATGTTGTTGATGATGTGGTGAGAGCCCAGGATAAGAATAATGCTACCGTACTAGTACTTCTCGATTATAGTAAAGCCTTTGATGTGCTTAACCACATACTTTTAATACTTATTTTAAAATACATAGGTTTTACAGTAGAAGCTTCATCGTTTATAAAATCATTTTTGACAGATAGATGTCAACGAGTTGTTTGGGAGAATAACTATTCAGAGATATTGAGTGTTTCATCTGGAGTCCCACAGGGTAGCATTTTGGGTCCTCTCTTATTTAGTATATATACCTCAAATTTTGTAGGGAGTCTTAAGTACAGTGGGTATCACCTGTATGCCGATGACACACAAATCTATATATCTTTTAATCAGAATCAAGCTGATGCTGCACATAGAAAACTTAACTCTGATTTGGATAGAATATTGAAAGTATCCTCGGATCATATGCTTGATTTAAATCCAAGTAAATCAACTGCTCTATTGTTCTGCGCGGAGAGTTACCGGGATATGATTATGGAGCATGTTAGACCTAGATTAGGTGATAATCTTATCTTATTTCAGAAGTCTTGCAAAAACCTTGGTCTAGTCATGGATAATAAACTAAAATTTAACGGACATATCACCCTCTGCTTGGCCAGAGCTTTTTCAAAATTAAAACTAATATATTCACAGCGGCACTTTTTATCACAAAAAACTAAAACAATCTTATGTGACACGCTTGTTCTATCTCATTTTAATTATCTAGATAATGTATATGGTCCATTTCTCGACTCAAAAGATAACAACAGAGTACAAAAAATCCAGAACTCTTGCGTAAGATTGATCTGCGGAATAAGAAGAAGACAAAGAGTGTCACATAAACTTAGAGAACTTAATTGGCTTAACATGTCCGAACGTCGTCTTTTGCACTCGGTATGTTTTTTCTATAAAATTCTGAAACATAAATGCCCACCTTATCTTTACAACAAATTACAATTTCGTACAGATGTGCATAACCTAAATATCCGCAGACAACATCTTCTAACCATACCCGCTCATAAAAAAGAATTCTTTAAAAAGTCATTTTCCTACCAAATTGCTACGTCAATAAATAAGTTCACAATTACTGATTTTTCGAGGTCTGTCCTGTCTTTCAAAAGAAAAATTAAGAATCAACTGCTCCCGGAATGAATTGATATAATTTTTAATTTTTTTTTAATCCTCTTGTGCTATTTTAAGTAGAAAGTTCTAAGTTTATTAAAGATTGTTGCTTTTTTGTGTCGTAATAATACTTTTGTACGGTCTTTTTTTTAGTTTTGTATGATATTGATTTGTGCAAAATTATATTATTATTGCCTTTTGTTTGGTAATATTGTTGTATATTTTTTTTTCGTGGCCTCAACAGCACCTTCGACTTTGAAGGAAGCTGACTGTGCCTTTTGTTCCAATTGTTAAAATAATTTATATATTATGTATTTTGTATGTGATTTGGAACAATAAACCTTTTTTATTATTATTATTATTATTATATGTAGGTTAATTCAGAGCACTTTTTAAAAATATAGAGAGTTCTACAGGGTCTCCCCAAAAAGCTACATATCAGAGTTGTGTTTTTTTAATGGAACACCCTATATATTAATTGATTTTTGGATTCTGGGAGAAAAATAAAGGTGAGTTTTATAAGAGAAGTATATGACTAAAATGTAAGGTTTTTGACATATTTAACATTTTCTAGAAATAAAGAACAGTTTTTAAATTACAATAAAAGCTACCTAAATTATAATTTACCCGGTATAGCCTAATATGTAATTAAACCAACTATTGTACTGTAAATTAAATTAAAACTTGATCCAAAAAGTTATACAGGGTGAGACAAAATTAATATTGAACATTGGTCACCTTTAAAAGCATGTTACTCTCTTATTTTAAATGGAACACCCAGCATATTATTCCGATGTTCAATGGAGAATTTATGTCTCTTCCAAATACTATTTAGGTTGCGTACCCCTTAAACAAAGATTTTCCTAGATATTTTCATTTACATGATTTGATCTGAGTAGATCTTTATTATTTGATAAAATCTAGGTGGCTGTGATAAAAAAATTTCTAAGAAATTTGCCGAAAATGCAAACTTATCCTACATCAGAAAGAATAGATATGATTCTATTAGTTGGTGATTGCAGTGTGCATTCATCAATTAATAGAATACTTAAATGGTCCTGATTTTATCTAGTCTAGGTTTTTTTTATGGGGATATGTTAAAGCCAGTGTTTGCAAAACTCGGCCAACTAGTGTCGACAACATAAGAGAAATTATTGTAGCTGCTTTTCGAGGTAGAACTCCACTTATGCCTTTTAAAATGAAAAGATCCTTTTGAAAAAACAATCATTTTATGAAGTTAACAGGAAAGGAAGCATTTTGAGCATTTGATTTCATCTAGCTCATTTTTGTTGCATAATTATAGGTTTATATCTAGTTTTAATTCTGTAATAATTTAAAATGTGTTTTAAAGGTGTATCTTTTTATTACCCTTGAGTATTTTACTTTACAATCTTTAATTTTTGTTAAATTAACAAACGGTGTATCATACAGCCACCTAGATTTTTTCAAATAATAAAGATTTACTGACGCAAAATCATAAAAATTAAAATATCTTGAAAAATCTTTGTCTGAGCGGTAGGCAACTTTAATAATATTTTGAAGATATATAAATTTCCCATTGAACACCGGAAAATATACTGGGTGTTCCATTTAAAATAAAGCAGTAACTTGCTTTTAAAAGTGACTAATATTCCATATTAATTTTGTCTCACCTTGTATAACTTTTCGGGTCAAATTTCAATTTGATTTAACATACAATGGTTACTGTAATTAAATATCAGGCTATACAAGGTCAACTAAAATTTAGGTAGCTATTATCGAAATTTAAAATTTACTCTTCATTTTCACAAAACGCGAAATATGTCAAAATCCTTAGATTTTAGGTATATGCTTCTTGAATAAAATTCACCTTTATTTTTTTCCTAAAATCCGAAAATCAATTAATATATAGGGTGTTCTATTAGAAAAAACACAACTTTGGTGTGTAACTTTTTTTGGGAACACCCTGTATAATTCTATATATTTTTATAAAATGCTTTCAGTTAACCTACACATGCTGCCAAAATTTCACTTCGATATAAAGTACCGTTCTCCTTGGAGCTTTCGCGGCGTATGAGAGGCGCCACCCTGTATACACGGGCAACCAGAAAAGTTTTCCACGTCATTATGTATATGGAAGCATTGCTTGGTTCATTACTTCTTGTATTAGTCCTAACCTTACTCTTAACATTAACACTTTGACACTAACCTTAAGGAAACGACGTTTATGCTTCTCCAGCTTGTCTTAAGTTTCATTCAGAACAGCGAAATTAGTGGTTTCAATTAGCTTAGAAGTTTGTTCCTCTAATTCCAATGTAAACATTCAGGACGCCAAAATTAGTAATTTTCAATTAAAGGAAAAAGTTAAGAAATTCTTAACTTTTTCCACTAATTATACTTCAAAATTTGCGAGTAATGCCGTAAGGGGCTTTGTTTATAATCCGTCAAGAGAAACTGTGGTTAGAAATCAAAAGTTTAAAAAGAATAAAGAATAAAAAACTATAAAATGTAAGTGAAACCACAAATTAATTCCACTAAAGCTTCATTCAGAACCTTGAAATCAGTGGAATAAATTAGTAGTTTCAATTAATCATAGAAGTTTGTTCACCTAATTTTAATGTAAGCATTCAGAATGTCATAATTAGTGGTAGTAATTTTCAATTATTGGAAAAAGTTAAAAAACTTTTGACTTTTCCACTGAAGGGAAATTAAAACAACTTTCGTTGCACGTCATCAATGACACCATGCGTCGTCTTATGGAGTTTGCTGGTGGTCGTATTATGATGTGCAACGAAAGTTATTTTAATTTCCCCATACTTCAAAATTTGCGAGGAGTGTCATTTTGGCCCAATGACTAAAGAATACAAGGATATGTAACGCCTATACACGAGCTGCAGCAGAATTTATGACCTTAGACGCCATTTCTTTGGACATAACGAATGAGTCATTAGCTGGTCATCAGCGACAATTTTAGCGATCTTTAGTAGTTGGTTGTGTTAGTGAACTTTGTATAAACTCTATTACAATGGTAATTTGTTCAGCTTTCAAGTGTAAAAGGCACAATGATAAGAAAGAGCCAGGTGTTACGTTTTATAGGGAAATAAACAATCCACTCCACCTTTTAAGCGTTTTTTTATTGAATTCGATAATTACTTTTTTAATATTATATGTACTTGATATGTGTTATACGTCGATACTAGTTTTGTACCTTTTGTTAACATTTTAATACGTTTTTTTTGCAATTAATTAGTATGACACCACCGGATACACCATAGGCGTAGTGAAAACATTTATCAAAAATATGAATATCGCTTCAAGCGGCCATGTTAAGAAAAATATGTGCCACGACACTGTTTGGAAGAATGGTCACAGTTTGGTCTCGGGTGCTATTTGTCCTTTTATTCTTTAGTCATTGTTTTGGCCTTTGATTATCACCCGTCAAGAAAAATTTTAGTTAGAAATCAAAAGTTTATTGTTTTATAAGCTAAATATTATGCTTTCTCTATGGATACAACAGACTACCGCAAGTTGTTGCTAGGATATTTTATTAATTTTAATTGTGTTTTTTAGACATTGTGAATAATCGTAAACTAAAAAGTATAAAGTGTAATTGAAATCACTAATTTATTCCACTAATTAGGAGCTTCTGAATGAAGCTTATGTTTTGAGTTAACCGAACTTTATAATTATTTTTAGAATTTAGAAAAATAGAGAGACTAATTTTCACAATTTATCCACTAATTTGTCTTTGAATAAAGCTTAATCATTTCTAGACCAAAAAATAGATAATTATAAACATTTATAAACCATCAAATTCACATGTGAAATATTATTTCGAAAATTCTTGACTTGTTTTTTGTTCAAAACCTGTTTTTTGAACACGAAAAAAACATCCTATTTCTCTATAAACAGTGCGTGTTCGCAGAGAGAAATAAAACAAATTTTCCAAAAAATGTTTTGTATTACAGCTGGAAACTTTTTAGATTAACCTCGTAGAATTTATTAATGTTATATACCGGGTGTTTCTCAAAAGTGGCTCATCCCTAACTTTTTTAATTTTTTTTTCAGATAAAAAAAAACGAGATTTGATATGTTAGTATATAACATAAATGAGAATTGATTGACGTATTAAATTAGATTTACACATCTGAAAAAATAAAAAAGTTATAAGGATGGGCCACTTTTGAGAAACACTCGGTATAGTTTGTTACTTACTTATGCTATTGCTAATAGGTACAATACTTGGTTTTTCAGGTGAAGTTGGTTTATAAGCTGAACCTAGGTTTGAAAATTAAAAAATTCCGTTTAATCAAAATATTAACTAGCTTCTACGTCCTACTAGCCAACCTAATACGTCCTACTACGTCCTACTAGCCAATACCTAACGATGTTGCCGTTTGCTGTGGCATTATCTTACGAACGGTTCACATATACAAGACATATACCATATGATCTTGGAAATGAACATCGATGACATTCCCCATATAATTTATTTGGTTAATAAATGTAAAATACCAGTATTTCTAATAGCAGTGAGAATGTCATAATCGCAGTTTTGTGGATTTTAGTGTGCTTCGGAAACACGTTAAAACATTTCATCCGAATCAGATAGAGGAAATAGCATTTTTAAAAACTAAAGTATATGCATTTAACTGCGATTTTTTTAATAAACGTTTTAGCGCAAAGAAGAGTTTAGCATATCATTTAAATCATATGCACAAGTGGCACAAGGTAATTGACCAAATTATCAAAGAAGTGAGGCAGATTCAAGTGAAGCATTGTTATCAAGGATATTAGTAATGATGGTGCATAGACTTTGACTGTGTCTTTCTTTGTCCTCTTTAAGAATGGCAAATTTGATCTTAATATCATTGATTGACGGATAATAATAGAACTGTTTTAGGTGATGCACTATGGTTTCTAGAGGCTACTTTTTTGGCCAAAATTAAACAACTTACATTTAATGGAAAATATTGAAGTTATTTTTTATCTTCTCATTCAACATGTGATTAACTTTTACATATGAAGCAACTTCTGTATCTAGTTCCAAAAAAGAAAGTTGATCAATCATCGAATTACTGCAGTCCAAAAAACAATCTTGTTTAGAAATATCTTCTTGCTCTTCTTCTTTTTGCATTTCTTCTTCTTCTTGTTCTTCCTCCTCTTATTCCTCTTCTTTTTCATGCTTCTCTTCAAGTTGTTCTTCATTTAACTTCTTTTCGATAAAGTCAGGTACACGAAGTAGGTTAAGTACATCTCGGCAGGATAACTAAATTTACAAAGCAGCCTGCACAAGTAAAGCCCAATCCTGCTTATGTTTCTCGGAAACTTTTGAGGCCGTTCTTCTCCAAGTTCTGGAAGATTGCTCCAAAAAAGGTAATCGTGGGCGGCCGGCAGATGATGTGGATGGAGGGGGTTCATTTAACTAAGGATAAAATCCTTCTTTAACCAGTCATCAGTTTGTTTTAAAAATAAATCTTTACGCCGCGAAGCCGCCTGCCATCTTCTTTCAAAATTTATACAAAGGCGATTTATTTTTTTTTTCATTGTGCCTGATAGTTCTTGTTCATTATTCTGAAATTTATGTCTTACAAAATTTGAAACATTCCCGTTTTTCTCAACTTTGTCGGCCCCTCGTAGCCATTTTTCCAAAAGATCTATTTTTTTCAATCGATACATAGCTGAAAAAATTTAAAAAAAAAAGTTGCAGCTAGTAGCAGCCAATTTTTTCTTTGATATGTTCAGAAAGGATTGTTTATAATAACATCTAGTGGAGAAACATGGAGAATTTTTTATAAGTCAAACTAAACTTTTAACTTTTTATTTATGTTCTGTCTTAAACTCATTATTTTTAGTTAATTAAAAAATAATGGACTCTGATTCTTATGTGTAATTGTTAGTGATTTCTTAAAAATAATACCATAAAGTGTAAAAATAACAGTAATCCGTTTTTATATCCCACTGAAATAGATCACTTAATATTCACCAAAACTCTTCCGAAAATAAACAACAACTGAATAGGTACAAATACTTCACTAGAACCTCTAAATATAAATGCCGATAAGGAATAAAAATAAAAACTAAACAAAAATAATATATATTATATAATAAATGTGGTCTTCTTCATTTCTTTATCTGCTTGCATTCTACTTACAAAACAAGTCCATATACAGTGTGTCTAAAATATGTATTTTGGCCAAAAAAAGCTTCTAGAAACCATAGTGTGATGCTTTAAATAATAATATTCCTGTACAAAATATTAGAAAAAAGGTATACCGAAAAAAAATGCCCTGTGTGTGATTTTGTCAGTAGGTTTATAGATGACTTACATGAACATTTTAAACGGGATTATGGTATTAGTGTTAAAACAAATTACATGAAGATTTTCTCAGCAGAACAATTTAATTTGTGGTTTTCTGAAACCGAAAGGGAAACATAAATTAAATCTGTTTTAGAAAGACGTTCAACAACATCTAAAGCAATTTATACTAGCTACGTGTGTCACCGTTCAGGTTTTCTTATATCAAGAGGTTTTGGAAAACGTCATCTTAAATCTCAAGAGAGTAAAAAAATAGTGGATTTTGTCCAGCTAGAATTCAAGTAACCATTAATAAATATTGTGATAGTTATAGATGTAGACACATGTTGGACATCAGAATGATTTACGTTACTATAATACTTTATCAAAAGTAGTTTTTGTTAATATATCTTAAATATTTTTATAAACAAAATATAATATTTGAATTCAAAAATAGTAGATAAAAATCTTTCTAGGTGGTTTGACTAACGTTCACTCTGAATAAAAAGCAGTGAAAATTAAGATCTAGTAGCTTATCAAAAGTATCATATATTTTCATAAATAAACGTCTCTAGTTTAGCTGACAATTGAAAATCATGAAATTAAGGGACAACAAACGGCAACATTGTTGGGTATGCGAATTGACTAGTGTGACGTACAAGCTAGTAAAATATTACCACTGAATAAGTAGCATACTCCAATATACGGACCAATCAACAATAATTGCAATAGTTGGCGATACTGTGTTAGAGGATTTTAGGATTAGTGATTGATACTGATGCAAAAACAAATTATTTGAAAGTACTCCTCCTCCGAGTGATAGACCTCCAAGGCATAGAAGGCATTGAAAAAGCAAATGAGCCAGCTCGAAAAGGAGCAAATACTCCACTAAACGGACCAGAACCGTTCTGCTTTCCAAGTGGAAACCATCTCAAAGCAGAACTCAAGAACCTGGAACCATCCGTAACCCAGAATGGGAATCCTCCAACGGTCTAAGACACTGGACGACATTTCTCAGGGCGACCGAGAAAAATCAAAGATTTTCGTTCATTCAACTAAGAACAATCTTCGGATTGTCACGGGGTTTTTATGAGGACATTGTCTCCTCAATGAACACCTCAGTAGATTGAAACTAAAAAACAACGGCGAATGCAAATGATGTCTTAAACTTTGGTACGACTGATGTCGGAGATGGAGCACTAACATCTGCAAAACTGTCTCAGATACTTGCTTTTGTTAAAGCCCTGAAACTATATGATGAGTTATAACTGAAGAAAGGGGGACACAATAGATCTATAAAGTCGCGGTGATTAACTTCCCCCTCCCTTAGATTCTACATTGTCTCTACATATATCAAAAATTTTAAAAACCTATAGGCTAACTACAGCCACCGGCAAAAAAACCCGGCCACTAAAAACTAGACTCAATTTCAAAATTGGATTTCTCGCGAACCACTCATTAGATTTTGATGATTTTTTTTTAAACGGTAAATTAATTCCTTCTTAACGGATGCTACGTCAGAAATTTTGATACCGAATTTATTTTGAGCATATACAGAACACAACAATGACTAAAAAATTCAAGGACAAATAACACCCGAGAGCAAATTGTTACCATGGCACCAAACAGTGCCGTGGCTATATTTTTTTCTTAACTTAGCTAATTGAAGGGATATTTATATTTTTGATAAATGTTTTAACTACGCCTATGGTGTAGGCGCTGGCATCATAGTAATTAATTACGAAAAAAACGTATTAAAATGTTAACAAAAGGTACAAAACTAGTGTCGACGTATAGCACACATCAAGTACATATAATATCAGAAAAATAATTATCGAATTCAATAAGAAAACTTAAGAAAACGCTAAAAGGTGGAGCGGACTGTTTATTTACCTATGAAACGTAACTCCTGGCTCTTTCTTGTCACTGCTGCTTTTACATTTGAAAGCTGAACAACTAATCAGCATTGTAATAAAGTTTATACAAAGTTCACTACACACGAACTATTAAAAATTGCTAAAATTGTCGGTGGTGACCAATCGATGACTCATTGTTTGCCACCAAAAGAAAAGGCGTCTAAGGTCACAAATTCTGCTGCAGCACGTATAGAGGCGTTACATGTCCTTATATTCTTTAGTCATTGGGACACAACAATAAGACGAAGTTTTTTGACCGAACTTTGTAACACCCTGTAGGGTGCAGCAGCTGTAGTAGCTATTGCTAAATCAAATCACATTTTAGCCTCATCTTTTGTGAGCATTTTGTTTTTTTAATCACGACATTATCTCTGTTTGCATTGGAGATACGCTCCTTTAAAACGAATGTGTCGGAAAAATGATTCGCAGGCAAAACCGCGATTCATCCGTGAAAAGAACTTTAGTCCATTGCTCAATATCCCCATTCACATGTAAACGCGCAAACTGAAGACGTGCTCGCCGATGTCTTGGAAGTATCTGGGGTCCTGTGGCAGGCCTCCTTGCAGACAAGCTATTTTCATTTAGTTTCGTAGGATTGTTCTCTCACTGACTTGAGTTTTACGCACGGCTTGAAGCAGATGTTGATTCTGAAACGCTGTAATTCTACGATTTCGTAAAGTATTCAAAACAATAAAGCGGTCGTCAATTGCATTTGTCTTCCGTTTTCTTCCGGAACCTACTCGCCTGGTGAAATTTCCCGTTTCTATATACCGATTCCAGGCATCCTGGACTGTTGTTCGAGGTATACCCAGGGTATCGGACACATAACGTTGACTTCGGCCATGCTCAATTAGAGCCACAATACGAGCAACATCCGTCACAGATAATGGCATTGTTGTCATATGGTAAATACCGATAAATCCGTTTTCGCCTATGTCGCCTTGATCATTTTCACATTAAACTTTCTGAATGCGAAGCATTTTTCCGAGACGTTCGTTTTAAAGCAGCGTATCTCCAATACAAACAGAGATAATGTGATTAAAAAAACAAAATGCTCACAAAAGATGATGCTACAATGTGATTTGATTTGGCAAAAACTACTATAGCTGCTACACCCTACAGGGTGTTACAAAGTTCGGACACAAAACTTCGTCTTATTGTTGTGCCCTGTATATGCTCAAAATATATTCGGAATAAAAATATCTGACGTAGCATCCGTTAAGTAAATTCAATTTACAATTTAAAAAAAATTCATCAAAATCTAATGAGTGGTTCGCGAGAAATCAAACTTTGAAATTGAGACTAGTTTTTAGTGGCCGGTTTTTTTTGCCGAAAATTTCACACCTCTACTTTTCAACCAATAACATGCTTTAATGTTGACTAGTTACCATGGCAACTGAAAAAATTTCCGGAAATTTTTTCGAGGCGCCACGAAACTTTAGTGGAAATTTTTTGACAGTTGAAAAGGTAAACATAAGATCTACAATCATAATGTGAATGAACTACAATGTCTATATATTGAAATATTACCCATTTGAGTTTTAGCATTTGATGTAACTAAGGTTGGTAATATTTTTATTTAAGGAAATATGTTAGATATACCTACATATGAATTTCTTCGAAATTGCCATGTTCTAAAAATATAGTTCTACCGCCTTTATTTAACTAAAGCTGGTATTTTTCTATTTAACGAAATATGATGGATATACACTTGATTTTGATTTTCGGGTGTTATCTGGTTTTATATTTTCAATTTCTTCTTTAATGACTTGTTGGTTTACTTTTCCAAATCGCGACATTTCGCTATACACTTCTTACTCTACGTACAGACGTTTTAAAACTAGTAATAGCTTAATGACAGAATCGCAAACAAAAATGACAAAACACATAATATGTCAAAACATCAATACCTTGGCCAACTTAACAAATTGAAATTATTTTAAAATGTCATGTTGGATTAATATTTTTTTCAAATTTAGGTGTGAAATTTTCTTACCGAATACCACGCAAGCTTAAATTATTCCTGGAAATTTTCTTTCGGGCACGAATATTTTAGGAAAATTATCCCTCGTCTTCGACTCGGGATAATTTTCAAAATATTCGTGCCCTCAAAAAAATTTCCGAAAATAATTTAAGCTCTTGTGATATTATAAGTGATAAGTTTATAAATGCAATTAAAGTTTTTCTTAATTATAAGTATTAAAATCTACCAAATAAAAAGACGGAATAAATGGCATGGAATAAAAATGTAAAAAGAATAATCTTTCAATTAATACACTTACCTTTAACAGTATGAAATAGAATCTGATTTGGTTACTCTACAG
Source organism: Sitophilus oryzae (assembly GCF_002938485.1). Lineage (NCBI taxonomy): Eukaryota > Metazoa > Arthropoda > Insecta > Coleoptera > Curculionidae > Sitophilus > Sitophilus oryzae. The sequence goes on along the minus strand of NW_022146579.1, from coordinate 406,766 downwards.
AATTTACAATCTACAAATCGAATTATCGAAAATAGTCATAATTTTGATGCAAATTTCGAAATATTACATACTGAAAAGAAAGATGCTAAAGTAGACTACCTAGAATCACGGGGAGATAAATAAACTTAAAACAACTAAAAGCCCTTTGTTGAACCTTTTAAAAAAAAACATTTTTCATATCTAAATAAAAAATAAAAATAGACCATAGTAATATAAGAGTAAAAGTAGGTAGCAGAAATTTGTCAATCGAAAATAGTCAATTTGTCGAAAATTTGTTAACTGTTTCAATCATTGTTGATCGCTGTGTATAATTTAATAATAACAATATACCGTATGATCGATAAAAACGGCGTCCAGGTGGCTGGGAAATGACAATCGCTGACATTTCCCATATAATTTTACATATAAAATGACAGCGATCTTCATTTCATAGCCATCGCTGACGCCGTTTTTATTCGATCATACGGTACTAGCCCTCCGGTGGGATTCTGTAATATGTCCAAAGTCATTTCTTGCTAGTGACTCACACTTACTCGACCTTCTTTGCGAAAATATTTAGTCCATCATACCACAATCATACTATAGGCTTGGTGCATTTCAGTTGATTTCAACAAATTAAAGATATTATCAGTATATTTAAGGAAAGAGCATATATTAAAGGGCATTAAAATAATATTGAAATCGTGGTTTTGTCATAATACTTAAGTATTTTTGTTTTTTGGTAGTGCAGTTATTGAGACTATAAAACAGATACGAGGTTTGTGTGATGTAGTAACGCTGTTTTGGGTAGTAAAAAATACGTGAAAAAGAATTCGAACTCGAATTTCAAATGTTTATAAAATTGACCAAAAAATGTTAACGCATAAAGGAGAGCGTAATTAGAGCGTTGTTGGGAGCAATAACATTTAATAACTTAACTTTCCCGGATATTCAACTCTCCCGAAACAACATTTTATAGCTTCATAGTTTCTCACATCAAAAGCAAAAATGGATTCAAGCAGTTCGACGAAACAAGTGAGTAAACAAAGTGCTCGTCACATAATCAAAAAAGTAAATAAATATTATATGAGAAGATAAAATATAATTTGCAGTATTAATGGTATACTTTTTTAATCAACTAGTGATGCTACCAAAGATATTTAAACTCGAGTTTAAATATCTTTGGATGCTACCGTAGTTGAACTCACCTAAAATATTTTTTAACTGGAATATTAAATTATAATACACGTTAGACCTTTTTCGCATACTTCCTATTTAAACCCGTGTATTTGTATATATTAGTTGTTTACGATATTCTCTGATGGTGGCAGCACCGGTGGAGAATGCACCAAGCCTATAGCTGCCAAAAATATCATATAGTTTATTTGTTTTGGCACTGACATTCTTGGTTATGGTCTGAATTATTTTGTAAATAAAATTTAGAATGTAGGGAATTTGATAAAATATCGATATATTTCATAAAATTCATTAATGTTTTTCATAGAAAGTACCGTATGACGTCGTCCAGTTGGCTTAGAAATGAGGATCGATGACATTCCTTATATAATTTTACATATAAAATGATAGTGATCCTCATTTCAAAGCCATCGCTGACACCGTTTTTTTTCGACATACTTGTATTGTAAGTATATTATGCTTGTTGATAAATAAATACGCGGGAAAAGACGGTTTGAATTATATTTTATATGTAAAACTATATTAAATTGCGCTCTTTTTATTTCGATTGTACATATTCAAGGAATATCAATGAATCTAAGAAAGAAATTGATGACATATGGAACACTCCTCAAAAATAATATGACAGTTATGATAGTTCAGTGGGTCAATTTCGCAAATCGAGGAAAATTATATTATTACATCCGAAAAAATATCATAAGAATAGTCCGTCACTAGCAAGAAATTTCATGCTACGAGCTTACAGAACCGCATCTCTGGTCACTTCGTCTGCGTGGTCTGTATTTTAATGCATGCGACAGAGATATTTATAAATGGCCGGTTGACAGACAGGGAGCCAAAATAAAAAGCGGCATACAGTGTTGCCGGTTTTTTACGTTTGTAGGAAAATGTGTGTAGAAAAAAATAAACAATGTATTTTAAAAATTTTCAAGTATACTACTGAAATGAAGATAATATATCTAAGCTAAATATAATCTCCTACAGCTGTAGTAAACTGAGCAACTAATTGTGAAATAAAGTTCCAACTCTAGATGCAACATTTTTCATATGTGCGGTTTGAAATTTTGATGGAAAATCCGGCAATACCGCATAAAAAAATGTACCAACCCAACTTTTATCTCATTTTAATACATTTGATTTTCCATTAAGCTATCTACATCACTGTCTGACCACGCAGTTTCGATGAGCAAATTAGTATATTCGATATACTTACCACTAAATGAGGACGGGACAGGGTTTTTAGTTTCATATAATGGACCGGTTGGCTCGCTAGGCCTATCTACAATATTTTTAAGTGCGTTTTTTAAAATCGAGTAATAGTTTATATACGAACGCAAAAAAAAACGGCGCAAGAGCTGGCTTGGAAATGAGGAAAAGTAAAATTATATGGTAAATGCCACAGATCTTTATTTCCAAGGTCACTCGACGCGATTTTTTTTTCGATCGTACGGTAATTAATGAAAATTTTTTATATTGATCTATTAAGCCTCATTCGGTACCTCAAAATTGGTGATTTCAATTAGCGTAGAAGTTTGTTCCTCTAATTTCAATGTAAGCATTCAAAGCGTCAAAATTAGTGGCATTCATTTTCAATTAGTAGAAAAAGTTCGTCCATTTTATATTTTATTTTTTTTTTTCATACCTACGACAAATATACATATACAGGGTGGCCCATCGAAAACGTTCCGCAAGGCATAACGACCAGGGTATTTATTTTTTGAAAAAGCCCAAAACACATCAATTTTGTTCGTGAGGGGGACAACTTTTGTCCCAAAAATGATTGCAAAATCTTCAACCCTTTAAGCGGGGGTGTCATCCCCCACCTTTTATTAAATGGGAAGGGGTGTCAAGTGGTGCCGCAATGAAAAGGGCTTTCTATTCTCTATATTTCCCCGCTTCGTTTTTAAAAATCGGTCGAGTCATTTTGAAAATATGAAGGATTGAAATTTGAAAAGTACTTTTTGCAAAAAACGTATAAATTGAATTAATTAAAAAAACTTAACTTATTAATGAAGTAAATGCTGAAAATGTTGCCCGTCAAACTCCATACAGTAATACAAATTATTTCCAAACCGTTCTCGAACATTCTGAAGAACTTGCGGGGTCACTACGCGACAAACATCAATAATTCGTCTTCGTAGGTCTTCTAATGAGGCGGGTGGAGTGCTATACACTTTACTTTTTATGTGTCCCCTTCAAAAAATAGTGTAAAGGAGTCAAGTCGGGTGACCGGGGAGGCCACTCAATTACACCCCTTCGTCCTATCCACCGACCAGGAAAGTTATTATTTAAATAATTAAGCACATTTTGAGAGTAATGTGATGTAAGTCTTGTTGAACTATTTATTAATTCCGCTTCAACGTATCCAGGATTGTTCTCTATGTCAGTTAGTGCTGGGTCGATGGTATTTTTCAGTAGATCTAAGTACATATCACCTGTTAGATTTTTAGGGAGAAAAAAAGGACCCACAATAGAATTTCCAAAAATACTAGCCCACACGTTCAATTTCTGAGGGTTTTGTGTGCTTTTGTCCTCAGCCCAGTACCGACAGTTGTGCAGTGATTAACCACACCGTTCAAAAAGAAAATACACCCATTCGAAAAACACACATTAACTAACGCATAAGTCACAGAACAGCTATCTAGCAACTACCTACCGCACCTGATCGTTCAACCTTGTGGCAAGTGAAAAAATGCGTAAACATCTAGAAATTATAAGAAAAGAACAGCAAATTGGTGGAAGGAATTTATCCTTATCATTTACTCTGATACATGTTTAAATAAACTTTTCAAATTTCAATCCTTTATATTTTCTCAATGACTCGACCGATTTTCAAAAACAAAGCGGGAAAGTATAGAGAATAGAAAGCCCTTTTCATTGCGGTACCACTTGACCCCCCTTCCCATTTGAAAAAAATTGGGGGATGACACCCCTGCTTAGAGGGTTGAAGATTTTGCAATCATTTTTTGGGCAAAAGTTCTCCCCCTCACAAACAAAATTGACGTGTTTTTGAATTTTCTGAAAAAAAAAATTACCCTGGCCGTTATGCCTTGCGGAACGTTTTCGATGGGCCACCCTGTATACTGAAATTTTATAATTCGTTTTATTTAAAAAATGTTAGAAAACAAGCCTGTAGTTGACATACCTAATTGTTACGTAATATATTTCATTTAAATGTAATATATTACTTTACAATTAAAAAATGCATATTTAATAAATATTGTCAAGGTGTATGTAGCGCTAAACTGTATTACTAGTTGCATAACTGCATTACTGCTACATAACCACAACGTGCATTGAGGAACCTGGCGAATTCGCCAGAAAGTAAAAGAAAATTACAGAATTCTTTAGAACGTTCCAGAAACACTCGCCAGGGGGTATATAAGGCCCGCGCTTTGGCAGTTGGCAGTCTGAAGTTTGATAATACCGCGTTTTAAATTGTGAATTAATTATTAAGGTTCCAGTACCGTTAGAGTAATATTGTTGCATAAATTGTGTTGTAAATAGTATAAGTTGTGTGTACAGAGTGAGACAAATAAAATCGTTAAGTATTTTATCGTGAGTTTAAATTAGTGGACCCACGAAATCCGTAACAATATACTAAAAATATATACAGGCATTAATTGAAATTTTTAGTATGCGAACAAACGCGAGAGGCGCTTTATTTCCTTTCATTTCTTAACATGACAGATGAAATTCTGGACATTGTGAATAACCGTAATATCTTAAGTATAAAGTATAATTAAAACCACTATTTTATTGGACTAATTTCGAAGTACCGAATGGGGCTTCAAGGTTTATAAAATTCAAGGAAAAATAGTTACTTACCATGAGAAGACGATAGAGCTAGTTCATGACTTAAATCTAAGAATATTGAGTCATTATACTGATTACTGATTGGCGAATGATTTAACGATAAAGGTTCAGGTTTCTCTGCAAAAAAATAACTTAGATAAAACAGTGGACTTCCTCTTTAGATCAATATTTCATGACACAAATAAATGTTTTAACCATAGACTAATGTCACTGATATAAAACAAATAAGTCCGTCATTTAGAGCCACCTGGTGATCCGGAAGAAACTAATGGGGAGTTTTGGCATAACATAATTTTAGCGTTCCGCTATTTATTAATGCTAACTAAAAGGGTAACGTTAGTCAAGCGCAAAATTATTGTTAATATAATATATAATAATAGCTCCCGTATTTAGCGTTTAACGCCTTGGGAGTAGCAAGGTACAGCTTGCTATACTAGAGCCCTTCGGTATACAAGGAAGGTAATGTGGCTAGCACTACGCTTCAACCGCCTATTATTACCTCAGGATTGTGAATCTCAAATACTCATTTAAGGCTGAGTCGACCTAGGTACCCAAACTATTTTTATTTTAATAAAAATAGTCGGCTGATGAAATGCCGGGTGTGAGAATCGAACCCATACCTTGAGATTGGTAGACGAGACTGTACCTCTACGCCACCGGGCACCAGATACAATATTGTTAATATAAAATAATAAATATAGACTTCTTTACTGTACTTTATGTTTTATTAGATCATTAGAAGTGTAACATATTCAAAACTAAAAATAAAATTATGAATAACGCCTATTTTTTTGATTTAACAAATAAATTATAATATAGTAAAAATATTATAGACTACTAATTACCTGTTACTAAAATACTATATTACCAACAACTATGTTAACTACTTATTTATGATTAAACATTTTTTTTTATTTCGTTCATAAATGACAATAAATGTATTATTTCTAAGATGTCTAAATTGTCTCTAATAAAAAAGTTTAGTATCTAACACAAAAATGATGATTGACTGTAAATATCAAAATGTACAAACTAATAAAAACACAAACTATAAACACAAATCATTTCGGTAAATTAGGAATATCTGAATTAATATAATTATTTAAAAATGATTTAAAAATAACTTAACGGATCATCAACATTTTGACAACTCGACCAAAACTAGAAGTTAAAAAAGTTTAATAAATTCCTGGTGCCAGGAGTTTTTTACCGTTTTACAAATTACTTTTTTAGCCTAATTTTGCAAATAATTTAAAAACAGCTTGATAGGTAGGTAGCCCGATCTAATCTGGTAGTTAAAAAAGTTCCCTTAAAAGTTTCTTCTAAAATCAATAGGGGAGCCAATAAACGATACCCTTAAAATTTACATGGGAATTCTTAATAGTCCAGCAGACAGTGAATATTTTTTGTACTGATTTTCCATAAAAGTATTGTTGCGGACCCGTGTGGACTCGGCCTAACCTAACTAACTAATATGTCCCGCCCCCATATGACCTCACTATCGCATTAACGAATAAACACCGTAATGATTCATTCGAACGTTCGAGAACAATCGAGTTCCACTGGAATGGAGGACCCAAGTAGCATTTGGACGTTATCTAACGTCGGGTATACGTCGCGTTCAATAAACTTGACGTCGGGTACCAACGTCGGTTCGACCGCCTGACGACCCTTATTTGCACCTAAATGGGGAATATAGATTCGGGTCGCCTCGACGTCGGTATCTGACCTAATAGAGAATGTAATTCTACCAATTACCAACGTCATATTACGTTGGATTTTAGTTACTTAAAATTCGTCGCTAAGCACTTACGTTACGTTTGGTTTCATATTCGCTACCAAGAATACATAAAAACCTAACCAAACTACCTAATTACAAATGGATTCATAATCACTCCTCGAATATAACTATAAGTGTCTATTTAATTTCATATTATAATAATTCTGAATCATTAATCCAGACATCAGTTTTGTCAACGGAAGTTACTTTCTTGATATATCTGATTAAAATACTCCGGAAAACAACGAGCGCCTTCAAAATTAGGTAGATTTATGAAATAAAAATATCTATAAAAAAGTAACTCGCAAAATATTTTTTTAATTTTCTAGCTGGTTTAATCATAAAACTGTACTGTGGTTCCTCCCAAACTCAACCTTATCAATATTATTCTACTAGAAATCGAAATGTGAATATAAATTTTAAAAACAAAAACGATTTTAAAATGGCTGACAATCGGATACGTGTTAAGAATGGCGGATTTCTGTGTCCGACTTAATATGAACTACCAATATACCAATTCCGACCGGGTCTCCAACATTAGTCGTCTCACACGACCGAAGTCATCAAACCGGACGACCGGCAATCGTATTATGACGTATATAATTCCAACGTACGCCACGTAACCTCACTTTGCGTTTTGCGTATCAGTGATTTGTGGATTTGTGCTACTATATTTTAGTTTTTGCTTTCTCGTTAAAAAAAATGGGCAGCCACTTTTTTAAGCCTAACCTCACATGTCGGAGGAGGATGGGGTCTGTTGGTATCCTAAGCTAAGAAATGAAATTAAGATGCACTAGTGTAATGCAGCATCTCTTCCGGATAAAAAGCATTTACGGGTGGAGGCAAGACATCACTACTATTATTATTATTTTGCAAAAGCCTCGACCTCTTTCTGTAAAATGTAGATGAATGTCTAAATGCAGTTTTAGTGTTTTTTTAGGCATAATAAAAAATTTAAGTTTGTTTACAAAAACTTTATATTAGGTTATGTTCATGATGTTCATTACGTCGCAAATGCTACTTAATGGGTTGTATTTACGGACATAAATAGAGATACGTAAATTAGGTTATAAATATGAACATAAAATACAACAAAATATAATTGGACGTTAGTTTAGGGATTATCAGTGAGACGTATCCTATTCGGACAACGGGTAGACGTCGGGCTAGTTCAAGTATATATGTACGTCGTGCAAGCCAACGTGGGAACGACGTTGGGAAATTAATAAAAATGGTACGTTGTTATTTTGTACGTCGACAGATCGTTGGATTTACCGACTCGGATCCAACGACGTCGCTTTTAATAGGAAAGCGACGTCACAGGTCGTATCACGAGCACCCGACCTAAATTTGCACAAAGTCTGATGTCGCTTCAGGTCAGATTTAGTTTGAAGTCAGATAGATGCTACTTGGGGAGTACATATGAGAACATTCTAAACCTTCTATATGCACCTAAGGATCTAACGTCTAACGGATTATTCGAGAACTGTTTAGCTCTGGGTATATAAGTCGACGCCTGAGGCCTGAGAATGGCAGAAACAAATAGACAAGTACAGTTGCCGCGCTAAGTTCAAAATAAATTCTTTCTAGATAAATAGTTATAAATAGTTCTTTAAGTCTTTTATCGTTATTGTTTTTGTTACTTAGTGTAGAATAAATTGTGTTTAAATAAATTGTGACTTTCTATCCACACGGAACCGACGAAAAACGTAACAGTATGTTCGGATGGGTTCACTAGATAAAAAACTAAAAAAGTCTACTTATTTTCCCAGTCATAAATATTCGACATTTATTATTTTTATTAATGGAAATAACAGTCTGGCACATGAAGTGGAGAAAAGTCACTCTGACTGAAAATTTGCGGTTGCAAAAATTTGACAGATTTTTCAAATCCATAATCCTTATTTTCCCATGCTTGAAATTTAACGTATCATTTGATACTAAACTCTGTTTTTTTTTCTCAGATAAAATTTCGACAGACGATGACAGAAGAAAGGCAGATGACGTCCCATACCAATCTATTTATTTTACTAAAAAAAAATTCTAATATTTTTTAAGTTAACTATGGGTTGTTTTAAATATAAATCTGTCATGGCGTTGTCTCCTGTTGTTTTTAACCAGTTTTATTGGTTTATTTCAAAAATGAGAGATCATATTTCAATTTTATTGGTTTGACGGAAGGATGAACGACAAACGGACGCCGATGCGTATGAACTCGCCTTTAGATTTTTGAGGCTTGTCAAAGTCTTGCCAAATTATAGGTTATAATTTTGTGCCAAATGTCAAATTATGTCAAATACCCTGCGTTTTGGAAGATGATGCATTTTGATTCGTGTTATTACGTATTTTGTGTCTTTTGAAGTCAAGTAGAGGAAAAATCGAGGGAAAATTAACTGTAGACCCAGAAGCACAGTTTATAGTTAATACTCGCTGGCCAGGCAGAAAGTCTTAATACACCAATAAAGTTACCATCAATAAAGTTTGTATACCATCTCGTCGTACAAGGATCGTACTAAACATATACTAAAAACTGGAGTAGCTGTAAAATATCGACATCACACGATAGGCAAATAATGGATTTTAGTACTGCAGAAAAATAATGTCAAAAGGTACTGGTTTAAAAAAAATAAGGTAATAAAATTTGGTAAGTGTTATTATTAATGAAATAGTTTGTTTTATTTATGTTGTCTTATTTATTCCTGTGAAATATTACAAATTTGTATTTGTACATAAGTTATATTGATAAATATAATAATAAATGCGGGAAGTTTCTTAAAGCTTGAAAGTAAGAAATAGTTTTTTTTGATATGTGGTGTTTTGTACTTGTTTGTTTTATATTAACACATACCGTTTTTTTTTAATAAAACTCGGTAAGGTTTTTTCAGTTTTATACAGTTTTTTTTTCACAATATTTTGATGTGTATTTTGATCACTTGTCAGTCAAATTTCAAATATATTAATTTCCTGCTATGCGTTCCAATTGTACCAACTTATTTATTTGTAAAATAAAATAAACTACTTTGAAATTAAAATGACAGACACATCTATCACTGTCAAGGATTTTGTCGTTGGACAGACTATATCCATAGATAAATGCAACAAGTTTAGATTGGAAAGCCCGTAAAAATTTTGGATCGCGAAATTATTTTGGGTCGCGACCGTTCTACGCGATCTGGCGCTGCTATAGCGGTCGCTAAGAACAACGGCAAACAAAAACAGAAATAATTTTCTCTTGTCAAAGTCAGAATCTTCAAAAATCATAATAATCTTTCAAAATCTAAACCGCTCTCATTAAAGAAATTCCGAAAAGTGTTTATAACGTACATTTTCAAAGTAATTATTGCTATCTTGTGAGTTTAATTCAAGTTTTATTTACTCAACCGGTGATAATTGTGAAAAAGTGGCATTAAAAACTTAAAAGCTGTGCTGTGAACTGTGAACTGTGAACTGCAACTGCAAAACCATCGTGGATCATGGCATAACGTCGGTTTCCAGTGTTTCATAGGTATTTCATACATGCGTCCTTATATAAAATAAAGTTTCTTGTATGCAACACACTGTATTTTATTTATAAAATTAAACGAAAATAATAATAAATTTGAATAAACAATATTTGGCGATATAATTCCGGGAAAAGCCGAACCGCTCCGAAATTTTCAAAAGTTTTGGGTCGCGACCGTTGCAAGAATAGCGCCAAATAGTGTTTACATTGTCCTTATGGGCACTTTCCAATCTAAACTTGTTTCATTTATCTATGACTATATCATAAACTCTAGTGAAAAGCAAGTCTGGCTGATTTACGATATTGGCAAATGAGTCTGTCCGGCGGCATCTTGAAAATTGTACATTACAAAATTTTTGCCCGTATTGTTCCGGATTTGAAAATTTGTCACATGATAAATAATACTATAATTTCATTGAAAATACACGTCTGGCTGTTATTTACAATCACGAAAGCCCCGCAAGACTCACAAGTCAGATAGTTAAATGAGGAGAGGCAGCGGCACGTGCGTATGAATTTAGCGCGCCTGACAAGCGTTGGTCTAGTCTGGCAAGGCTTTCGGAACGTTCCACATTAGCCAGACTATATTTGCAGCTGTAATTATAATATAAAGTATAATCTGACAAATTTTTAGGAATGCGTAAATAAGGGCAATGGTTTCAAAAATTTTTATCCAATTTTTCACCTTCCAGTCATATTACACATTCTCACAGATTAATAGAACTATTTTTACCGCTGGATAAAAAAGTGCAGTATCTTTGTATGGTAATCGCAAAATAATTTCCGATGCACGTGATCAACTTTGAGTGACAAGCGATTGCGACAGCGCTGCCAGATTGTGATGGATTTATAAGATGAATCTTAATTTAAAAGTGACAAACAATATATTTATTATATCATTTATTAAAGATTTTTAAGTTTTATTTTTAATTTAATAACTAATATTTTAGTCATTAATTGATTTATTTGTTATATAGTTTATTTTACTTATTACATATTGGCAAAAACTAGCCCATTATGAAGATTATTCTAAGCGTTATTATGAGTTATTTATTTATTTATTGACATACATCTTACAACGCCATAAGAAGTGGTAATAACAAGTAAGAGGGTGCTAATAATACACAAAATAAGAGAATCACAGAATTTAATAAAAACTAACATAGAAATAACTTTGAAAGTGGTGTAATGTGCTTATCAATCAAACTTACTTCTCTAACTGCAGTCAAGGATAATAAAGGACCTTTATTGTCACGTTCTCGTTCAAAATAGTTTATCAGGGAAGCTACAAACTCTTTGCTTCGACTGTTTAAATGCTTCGGCATATTTTCAACACACAATTGCATTTCTTGAAAACCAAAAACTCGAAAATTTAGTTCTTAAAAGAACTGTTTGTGCTTTTAAAGTACAATTTTTAAAAAGACTATGAAAATAAGTAAAAAAACGATAATTACTCACAAAGATTCAACAACACGATATTATACAAAATAATGACTGATATTACAATAATTGTCAAATAATAAACGACAACCTTGCTGAAAACGGCGCAACGTGACCAACATACCGATAATAAAATTCGGTTTAAACTAATTTTTGCAACTTTAATCTAAATAAAATATCTGTCACAATCATTTGCTCTATTAAGTCAAATAAAAAGCTGCTCGGTATCTTAAAGTATACAACAAATTTAAACGTTTTTTCCAAAATTTCATTTAATCAGGTTTATAGACTTTAGTGTCAATGTCGTTATGATTGATGACGTGCATCGGAAAATGTTTTGCGATTACTATTATTTTTTAACGGATTTTCCGTCTCAACCACATCGGACCCCCCCCCCCCTACATATAAATGAAATTTGCTTAGAATATCATACTGAATAATAAATATACCATACACTCAGATGCAAAAAAACGCAACGGAGAAATTTTTGGTCAAATTTAAAGTGTTATATTTTTGTTATTTTTAACCCTATTTTCATGATATTTTTAGCAAGCTGTATATAATTACATCAACTTTAACTCGTAAACTCAGTTTTTTATAAACTTTAGTATTTGACATATTATGCAGGGTTAATCGAGGGGTTGTTTTTTTACCCTAACTTTAAAACACCCTGTGCAATAATTTCGTGTGTAAATTTTCTTAAAATATAATTTTACGGTTAAAACCATGCCTCCTGAGCATTTTGTTTTTTTATTCATGTCAATACATGCCTTGGTTAATTTTTAAGGGTGAAATGAACTCGCCATCGACAATTTGCAATTTTTCCAATTATCATTTTTTTTGAAGTTGTTTATCAATATGACAAGGCGGCTTTGGAGATTATTGTGAACTATAAACCACTATCACAGATTAGGTATCCTATAAGTATACAGATAAAAATCTTGTCCCTAATTCGTGGTACGAAAATTGTTTTTTATGACGATGTGCAAACGAGTCAAATTTCCTGTGAGCAAAAATAAACTCGCGTAAAATAACAATAAACAGCGTAATAGAGAGATATCGCTAAACCGAATAGCGTGCATGGACGTTAATAAGGCCAGGTGTTATTTCCTTTACGTGAGGTGGTATTAACTCTCTTCATTTATAGTTATCGGATCGGAAAGAATTCTGATCGCGTCGCGTCCGCTATTTAAACTTAACCTAACTTTGAATTTAAAACTTTGAAATTGTTTTGTTTACTAGGTATTTTAAAACTAAAGGGCTAAAGTGCTTATTTCCAGTGCTTTATTGTTCAACGTCTGCCAATGGGTTTAGGACAACAAGCAACAAATTCTCTTAGAAGGGCTAAGTCGTCATCTGCTGTAAACCTAAGACTCTTTATAGGTTCTTTAGTATTGGAAGAGGTGGAATCCATATTTTGGGCCATATTTATTTAATTAAAACTAATCCCAGCTACGTAAATATCAAATTACCTAATAAAACTAAAGCAATAATTCAAAACAATTCAAAAATAACCTAAAATAAAAGATCTCGCCGGCCGGCTCCGGTTGTCAAATACCCGCACATGCCCATTTAAGCAATTTTTAAACGTTATCAGTGGTTATTTAGAAAGAGCGCTTGGTGTAATTGATCCGCAAATTACGTCAGGCGGTAACGTTATTAGCGGGTGTTGCGTTGACTCCCGCATATCGTAACCATGAAAAGGTACGCGTAAATACTGGATGACGCTATTCGGTTTTCCGATATCTCTCTAATAACTGTGCCGGTCAGGCGCTGTGCACAATTTTAGAGGCCATAAGTGGGCGTGATATGTGCTCAAACTAGTCACCTAACTAGTGCCCGATTCCGAAAATTGGAACCACGAAAAACAATAAAGAAAAAACAAAGATTATAATCTGTATAATCTGTGCCACTATGAACTGTTCGCCATGTTCTACGTTTGGGAAATGCTTGGCAGGAGGGTCAAAGGTCGCGAAGCGCTACCAGCTTCATTAAATGAACTTCGCTTTGTCCTTAAAGAAGAATGAGAAAACTTATCGCAATATGATACATGCAGCCTCAATGACAGTATGAACGGACGTATACAGGCAGTTATAACAGCCAAGGGAGGCATTACAATGTATTAGGTTATTTTTTACAACATTTTTTCTGTTTGTATACTTGATTATTACAGATTTTTTCTTTAATATCGTTAGTTCTGTTATCGTCATTAATGTTGTTTAGTATAACAAGGACTGTATCTTTAGTATTTAACGTTTATTTTTAATTTAGTATATAGTATCCAATGCAGCGTAATATGACGTTATGACAATAATCACCAAAACCATCTAGTCATATTAAAAAATTACATATAAAAATAATAATTGAAAAAATTGCAAATTGATCGTAATCAGTTCATTTCGCTCTTAAAAATTAACCAAAGCATGTATTGACATGAATAAAAAAAAATGCTCGGAGTCATAGTTCTGACCGTAAAATTATATTTTAGGAAAATTTACACACGAAATTATTGCACAGGGTGTTTTAAAATTAGGGTAAAAAACAACCCCTCGATTAACCCTGTATAATATGCCAAATAATAAGTTTATAAAAAATTTAGTTTACGAATTAAAGTTGATATAATTATGTATAGCTTGCTAAAAAATTCATGAAAACAGGGCTAAAAATAACAGTAATATAACACTTTAAAATTGACCAAAAATTTCTCCGTTGCGTTTTTTTGCATCTGAGTGTATATAATACCGAATAGTTCTGACTGGGAAAATAAATACCGAAAATCTTAACTGCCTCCTGGACTATAAATATGTCTCAAATCGATGCATAATCCTCGACCCGGTAAATCAAAGATAAAATATTTGTAATTTTAGACATACCTTTAGACATATTTAAAACGATTACCTTAAAAAAAAATTAAAACACAAACATAGCAACAAACGTAAGTACAGGAATAAAACAGAAAAATGATTAGACACGGTCCATATTTTTTGACAACTCCGAACAGACACCTCTATTGAGCCTTCTCAATAACAGCCAACAGCAAAACTAACGTTAAATCAAATAGGTATATCAGAAAGATATCACAAGGGTTTTTATATATGTTTTTATTGGTCAGTTTTTGTTCTGATTAATGAATGACAATACAATAAAAGATAACAACAAAAATATTATTAATATGTAAAGGAATGTACAGGGTGGTCGAAATTGGTCTGTTTTAACAGAGAAAATATATACAGTATGTCACCGGATTGTCTTTACAAGAGGAAATACTTTTTTATTATTTTGACATTTTGAGAAAAATTCATTCTTCAGAAAAAAATTTACTTGTTCTAAAACGGTTCATCCCGTTTTTACTTTCCTAAATCTCCGTACCCTTTTAGAGAAAATTTGTAAGTCGTAAAAATCAAACCGCGTTTCTATGGTGATATGACGTTAATTAAAATTCTATCAATAACAATCTATCAAAGAATGAAAACGAAATTACATTACCATAGAAACGCGTTTTGATTTTTTGGACTTGGGGAAACAATTCAACAATATTTTCATGTTTTTTTTTTAATTTTCTCTAAAACGGTATGGAAATTTGAAAAAGTATAAACGGGATTAACCATTTTAGAACAAGCCAAAAATTTTCTGAAGAATGCATTTTTCTCAAAATGTCAAATAAAAAAGTTTTCGGTGCATACGTGCATGTAATCAAAGATATCGAAACTATTACTAAATTCAATATCTAATAAGTAAAAATTTGATTGAAACTAAACCAACCCAACCCAATCTTATATTTCGCTTAAAAACTGTCAGAATCCAGCCTTTGAATAAAAAAAATGGCGCCGGGAAGCATGTATAGCCGCCCATAATAAAATACGTTAATAAAAAGTTGGTAGGCAGTTCTTTTAGTTTCAAAGTAAAGGAATTTTTCCAATTTTTTTTATCTCAAAAACTGCGACTTTGACTGATTTTGATGTTATTACAAATTTTGTTGCAAATATCATTCCTAATCTTAAATTGAAAACCGCGTTTCGCTAGCTACTGTAATTTTGGAGTTACGATTTTTAAAAATTTTTAACCCCCTCCCATACCCCCTTACCAACCCCCCACCTCCCACCAAAAACTAATGGCGAAATTCTCGGGTGCCACAGTTGTACCATGACGTGTCATCGGAATATTTCCATTCAAGGCTCCATGTTCATTACTCTGCGGACTATGTTCACCGTACCCAAAATAGCTGCTTTAATACATTGTCTTATCATATTTTCTGGTAGCTTCAGCTCCTTTAAGTTCTTCTTAAAATCAATGTGAACCAGACCATTGCTTGAAATGCTGAGTGGTATTACTCGGGTTGCTTTTAGATGATAGGTTTGCCTCATATCGAAAGCCAAGTCTTGATACTTCGAAATTTTTTCCCTTGCAGTTTTGACTACGTTGTGATCTAGTGGTACAGCTACGTCGATTAAGTAGGCTTTCTTTTCGTTTTTATCTATCCAAACAATGTCCGGCTTATTATGAACTACTGTTCTGTCTGTCTGTATTTGCGTATTCCAGTATACTTTATGATGTTCGTTTTCCTCTAATTCTTGTAGCCTGTATTCATAATATTTCTTTTCAGGGTTCTTGATTTTTAGGTACTTTAGCATTTCCAGGTGAATAATCTTTGCTATGTTGTCGTGTCTTTCCGTGTAATAGACTGACGCAAGACTCTCACATCCAGAGCTGATGTGTTGGATGGATTCGCTAATCTTATGACGTACTCTAAATTTGTCACTTGGTAGGTTTTGTTTTAAAATATGCCTCCTATACGCTCTAGTGCTAACCACTTGACCTTGTATTGCACATATGAAGCCCTCGGTTTCTCCCATGAGGTTAATGTTTGTAAGGAATTGTATAGATCCACTTTTATCAATTCTTTCTGCCTGGCTTTCGTTGGCATACCTTCCATGCAGGGCCTTTCCTCGAAGTTCCCTCAGCTGTTCCTGAACCGATGGAACTTCCGTTGGGATATGGGAAGCCAGGTTCAAGAAAGAATAGCCTCGGTCAATCTCGCATATTGCTCGATGAAGGTAAGTATCCCTTTGCATAAAATAGGTTGCTAGTTTGTTATTTTGTCTGTTGCATGCTCTTTCAACATTGATAAGTCCTCTCCCTCCATGGATCCTGGAGAGATACAACCTGATTTCTGAAGACGACTGATGGTGCAATCTGAACTGTGATAGTGTTCTCCTAGTAGCTCTGTCTATTTCCTGCAGCTCTGTTTTGGACCATTTCAAGACTCCGTATGTGTGCGCCAGGACAGGAATTACTTATTGACTGCTGCAATCTTCTGTCTGCCCGGTAAGTATGTTTTATAAACGATTTTCACTCTCTTTAAGTGAGTATTTTTCATTCTGGTCTTCATTTCCTTATCCTTGATCTGCCCCCTTTATAACATTCCAAGATATTTGTATGCAGATGTTTTTAATGTCTCTATCTCTGTACCATCCATTAGTGTAACATTGACATGACTTATCAGCTTACCTTTTTTGTAGCGTACAGTAGTACATTTAGATAAGCCAAATTCCATATGGATTGATTTGCTGAAACGGGATACCAATTCCAACAGATTTTGAAGCTGCTCGGGGTTAGTTGCATATACCTTAAGATCGTCCATGCACATAAGATGATTTAGTACTACTTTGTTTCGCTTGGTGATCTTGTAGCCTAGGTTGCTGTTTGAAAGTATCTTATTCAAGGGGTTTAGGCCAAACAAAACCAGACCGGACTCAGGCTGTCGCCCTGGAATATACCTCGGTTGATCTTTATGGTTCTCGTTTCGTATGTTTGTTTCGGTCCAGCCACAATTAGTTTTGTATTCCATTAGTATTATTATTATTATTTATTTAGGTTAATTATTATTTATTTAGGTATATTCGGTTTTTGCCGATCTTAATAGCCTACCATACCTGTTGGTATGGTCGGCTAAAAATTAAGAAAGGAGTATGTTATCCACGTATTCATGTATGGTGGACGAAATTAGGGACCTAAAGTGGGTATTCCTGACAGTTCTGTTTGACGTTTCACTTCACACATTTGAATTTGATTTGAAATTTTGTGGATTTGTTTGTCTTTACTGGGCTTATTTTATGTTATTTATTATTTATTCTACAACTGGTAGTTGTTTAGAGAAAGTAAATCTACGGAAAGAAATTGTGTCAGAACTTAAATTAACAGTGACGCTATTGCGATTTATCAAAAAAGACTCTAAAATAGTTGGTTTGGTTAGGTTTGGTTGGTGTAGCGTGCGGCAGCAAAATCAAGGGATATAATGGAATCATTTTTTACTGGTAAGTTCAAAACTTCACTTAAAATTAACTAATTATATATTTTTTCTTGCATTTTCGCCTTTATTTACTACTTGTCAAAAATAATTTATATACGTCAATTTGACTTATCCGCTTGGATGTTTCTGTTAATAAATAATTATTATAACTTATGTATTTTTATTAGAATTATATATTTTTATAGTAATTTTAATATCTACCATTTTTTATTGCCAATGTAAAATAAAACAACAAAATAATGAGTTTTATTGAGTCTACTCTACATCATATTTTTACATGTTGTGAATAAAATTAGAATGGCACTGCATAGAAATTTAAGTCATGCCCTAGACACTCAATGGTAATTTTATAGAACTCCAAATTTAGTTTCTTCGGCATCGCCAGGCGGCGCAAAAGACATTAAAGTACAGGTTTCTAATTTATATATGAAGATGACATGACAGTCCCTATGTTGACTATTGTCTATGGTCTAGTTTTTGTCTAGTTGACAAAATGTTGGTGATCCGTCAAGTTAATTTTAAATCATTATTTAAATAATTATTAATTCAGATATTCCTAATTTGTCGCAAAGTTCGGTGATTTCAGTGATTTGTGTTTATAGTTTGTTTTTATTAGTTTGTGCATTCTGATATTTAGAGTCGATCATCATTTTCGTGTTAGATACTAAAACTTTTTTATAAAGTCATTTGGACATTTTAGAAATGATAAATTTATGAACCAAATAAAAAAAAAATAGTTTAATCATAAATAAGTAAGTACATAGTTGGTAATGTATAGTATTTTTAGTAACAGTTATAATTAGTAGTCTATAATATTTTTGCTATATTATAATTTATTTGTTAAATCAAATAATAGGCACTATGTGCTCTATTGTTGGTGTTTAAAATGTATGTATGTATTTTAATTTTGTTTTAATTATGTTACACTTCTAATGATCTAATAAAACATAAAATGGCAGTAAAAAAATCTATATTTATTATTTTATATTTTACAAGGAATAATTTTGCGCATGAATAACGATCCCGTTTTAGTTAGCGTTAATAAGTAACGGAACGTTAAAATTATGTTATGCCAAAACTCTCCATTAGTTTCTTCCGGATCACCAGATGGCTCTAAATGACCAACCCATTTGTTTTATATCAGTGTCCAATCTATCTCTAGTACATGACATTAGTCTATGATTTAAGTCGACCATTTAATGATATGCTCCTTCCTTAATCTTTTTATTCAAAGCATCAAGTAAACGGCTTTATGTTGGTAGTCATGGCAAATGATGCCAGTTGTCATAAGATTTTTCTTTGTGAGATATCTGTCATTATCAATTATATAATTTTTTGACATTCAATTTTATTCGCAGTTTTCCATAGATAAAGGAAATAAATTTAGATTGGAATGCTCGGCTTCCCGCTAAAACGTATAATTGTTTTGGGTTGCATACGTTGTAGGGATCTGGCGCTGCTATAACCGTTGTTAAGAACAACCGCAAACAAGAACAGAACGAATTTTCTCTTGTCAAAGTCAGAACCTTCAAAAATTATAAGTTTTTCAAAATTTAAACCGCCCGCATTGAAAAAATGCCGAAAAGTGTTTAAAGCGTCCATTTTCAAAGTAATTATTGCTATCTCGTAAAATTAATTTAAATTTTATTTACTCAAACCCTTGATAATTGTGAAAAAGTGACAGAACCAAACCAAAAACTTAAGCTTAGTGAACTGTGAACTGCAAAAACCATCATGGCATAACATCGGTTTCCAATGTTCCATAGGTATTTCATACATGTCCTTATATAAAATAAAGTTTCTTATATGCAACACACTGTTTTATTTGTAAAATTAAAAGAAACTAATAATAGCTTTGTTTGGGTTTTTTCTTGAACCGCCCTAGAACGGTGATACGCATGCGCAGAAGCAAACTGTTTTTGAACCTTTTTTGGATTCTCAATTAGATCAAGTTAGATGTTCGGGTTATAACGCGGACGGTTCTAGGACTAGAAAAAACAGTTCAAATTTGATCCTAGCTTGGCAGCAAGAATCGTTTTAATACATCTGAATAAATAATATATTTGACGACATAATTCCGGAAAAACCCGAACCGCTCTGAAATCATCAAAAGCTTTGGGTCGCGACGGTTGCAAGAACAGCGCCAAATAGTATTTACATTGTCGTTATGGGCACTTTCCAATCTAAACTTGTTTCATTTATCTATGCAGTTTTCTTTGATAAATTCGAAATTAACTCTGGGTTTTGTTTAGCTAAAACTACGATTTTTATTGCAATAAAATGCCAAAATCACTAAATATTCGAATTCGGCAACTTCTCTCGTCTCTACTCAATTATCTTAAATAAGAAAAAGATCGCGGCGAATCCTTTTTGCCGTTAACTTGCGTTAGAGAGGTAAAAATTGATATTGTTACTTAAGTTTAGCGGCTTTTTATTGAAAATACATAGATAACTATTTGTGTACAGCTATGCTCATATCAGTTTACAGACTGTGAGTACAGTACGTCTGTCCGTTCTGTAGCTACGGGGTATCCGTGAGAGGGGAAACGATATTCTCTCGATGTTTTTCGTAAAAAATTAGACGACGCGTCCCATCAATAAAAATTCGACAAATTTGCAAGTAGCCAATAAAATGAGTGGGCGGAGCGATTTGCGATGACGTACTCGTCAAGTCGACGTATAAAATATACCTACTGCTGTTTATTTAAATGTTTTTTGTCCGCATTCCTTTCATAGACATAGATCCAGCAGACGTACTGTATATAGAATCTCACAAAAATGAAGACTAACGTTAACCAACTAGAACTTTACATTTTTCATCTTTTATTCAGAAAACTTGCTAATTACTTAATTTATACAGGGTGGTCCAAATTGTATTCCGGAAACTTCGGCAGCGTATTCTGCAGATAAAAACAAGTAAAAAAGTTCGTATAAATGTATGTCCAAAAAAGGTTTACTTTCGGAGATACAGGGTGTAGAAGTTTCATTTTTATTTCGATTTTCTCCAAATAATTTCTGAAGTAACGTCAATATTTGGATAAAAATTCTGGCGTCTGGGCGTTTTTTGACATGTTTTGTTTACTCTTCAAAACAGTTAATACACATGTAGGTGGCGCCCCCTACAAATAGGAGTAATATTGACATCAAAATCAAATTTCTCATGTCAAAAAACTCCCAGACAGCAATTTTTATCGAAATATTGACGTTACTTCGGAAGTTAAATAATAAATATGAAACTTCTACACCCTGTATCTCCAAAACTAAGCATTTTAGGGCATACATTAATACGAAGTTTTTTACTTGTTTTTATCTGCAGAATATGCTAGTGAAGTTTCCGGAATACAGTTCGGACCACCCTGTATAAATGATGATCTATGATCTCGCCCCTTTCTCTTCTTATCCAATAAGTTAAGAGCCTTAAGTTAAGTTGAGCCAGCCCTGAGACTATGATGA
Source organism: Sitophilus oryzae (assembly GCF_002938485.1). Taxonomy (NCBI): domain Eukaryota; kingdom Metazoa; phylum Arthropoda; class Insecta; order Coleoptera; family Curculionidae; genus Sitophilus; species Sitophilus oryzae. Next base: position 385,289 of record NW_022146579.1, on the reverse strand, counting down.
GTTATAACTCAAGAAAGGGGGATACACAATAGATATGTAAGGTCAAGGTGATGCCACACCTCCCATACATTCTAAATTGCCTCTATATACAGATTGTTAATTGGACAGATACTTATAGGGGAACAGAATGGCAACACTGCCTATTTAGAACGCATGCACTTATAGGGTTGTCTGCCGACTCGTCCCGTCGCGTCGTCTATCGACGAGCGGGCCGAGGTTGCCATATTTCGACCATAAAGCTCTTACCGCGAGTAATAAACAAATTAACAACCTGTATATGAAAAATCTTAAAAAACCTATAAGCTAACTATAAATGCAATTAAAGTTTTCCTTAATTATAAGTATAAAAATCTACCAAATAAAGAGATGGAATAAATGGCATGCAATAAAAATGTAAAAAGGAATAATCTTTCAATTAATACACTTACCTTTATTAGTAAATGGGATAGGATCTGGATAAAACCAAGAGGGACCTGGATCATTAGGAAACGTTGTAGTAAATGAACAGCTGGGCTTTGAAGATTTTACCTCGTTAAAAGGAGCAATTTTTTCACATGGGTGATTCTGATTTTCACAGTAATTTCTATTATCATTTAATCCATTATTCCTAGAATATATAAAAAAGGAATTTTAACTAGAATTTCATATATATTAGTTTCAGTTCAATTACTTACAGCAAATCATATTGATAATCTGTTTTTAAAGATTGGTTTGGTATCTAAAATAAAAATTAAAATAATTAACTTATTTTTGATGATTAAATCATTGTTCTAAAATACACTAAGGGGGCCATTAACTGCTCGAGGAAATCAAGGGGGGAGGGGAGGGGGTGGTTAAAAAATCCTCAAAAACGCCTTACATAATTTATGGAAGCCCCCTAAGATCAGATTGTTGCTAGGTGTCGGGAGATTTTTCTTTGACAAATTTGAAATTAAATCGGGGTTTTGTCTAGTTAAAACTGCAATTTTCATTACAATAAAATGCCAAAACCACTAAGGGTGGTTGCAACGACGTCCTGTCATACTACTGTTAAAACATAAGTGCTGGTTTTAATATATAGAAAGCAGTTGTTTTATTTTAACAGCAGGATTACGGGAGGTCGCTGCAGCCACCCTAAATAGTCGGAATCAACAACTTGTCTCGTCTCTACACAATTATTTTGAACAGGATAAAGACTATGGTGAGCCACTTTTGCAGTTAAATTACGCTATAAAAATTGATGTTGCTTAAATTTTGTAGCTTTTATTGAAAATATCTTCTAGCTGGTTTCAGCTGTGTGCAATATCAGTTTATGGACTGTGAGTAGAATCTCATAAAAAGTTCGGATTAATGTTAATTAATTATAACTTTACATTTTTCAGCTTCTATTTAGAAAACTCGTTAATAACTTTATTTAATTAGATTATATTTCAATAATAATCATAGACAAAGTAATAATGTAGATATAAAATAAATATTTGTATATGTATTGTATCTATGTAACCTATATTATCTTAAATTGAAGTATAAAATCGGCAGCAAAATTACAAATTTTATTTGACACTCAAAAATCAAAGTACGTTCAAGTAAAGAAAGTGACCTTAGCAAAAAAAAATTGACGATCCACGGATCCACGCCAACTTTTATTGATTTTCCTATAGGTATATTTTTGAAATTCTTTGGACAGTAAAATTTAACAATAAAGCCCCGTTCTCAGAACGTCGTCGTGTCGCCAGCTACACTAATGGACACTTCAAACGACTAATGGGAGCTGTACAAAATTCAAACAGCTATCAATTTTGAATTTTGTGCAAATCTCATTGGTTCTTTTGACGTGTCACTTGACAATACGAAGTTCTGAGAACGGGGCTTAACATATTTTATTATCTAGCCTTGCCTTAGTTGGTGAAGCCACTAAAAATTGCTTATTGCCATTGTTATCTGTGAAATTCTTTATTCTAAGTTTTAGAGGAACCATATTTTGATCTTGAACCTAAACAATTTAACATCAAATTTCCTGTCTTGTGTCAAATCTTTAACTTACCCCTTCTAATTCTCCATTGGTTAAAGGTACATTTGTAGAAAATAAATTACTATCAGCTTGTTTTAGTATTTTATTATTATTATCTGTCGTTTTCTCAAGCCCATTTTCTTCACATTTCCTTTTCTTTAATACATTTTCCTGAGATAATTTATTAAACAATAGCATTGCAGTTATTTTTCTCCTTTTTGGTATAGGGCCTAAAGTAAAAAGACATCTCTAAATCATAGTAATACATAAACACATATAAATGATTACCTAGGATTCTAAGTAACTTTAAAATTTCTGCATTGGATACATTTTTAAACAAACCCCTTAATAAAAAACAGTCGTATTTAATGTCTTCTGAATCATTTTGTTCTGAAACGTCTTTATCAACTAAAAAATGCCTTAAAGCAAACAGACAACGATTATTAACTTCCGATAGGGGTATGCTGGATCTTAAAAATGTAAATATTTCGCTATAAGATACGTCTTCTACTATATCTTGTATCTTGAAAGCTTCTGCTCGCAGTTCGAAGGAATCATCATTTAACATTTCCTAAAAAAATAAGGACTTATCAATGTAGAAAAAATTAAAACGTAAATAAAAACAAACCATTTTAGACGTTACTTTCAAAAATCAGATAAACACTAGACTGAATACTGAATTATAGAAAAATATATAATCGTAGCACTTTTCAAATAAATCTCTGATATAAACTAAAACAAAATTGGGAAAAACAAAATTCTTGTGTAAATTTTGACAACGTGCGCAGATCTTGGCGTAGATGAAGAAAAACAGAGGTAGCGAAGTTCAATGAACCACCGCGAAGTTAGCGATATGGAGTGTAGAGGTAGGTAGCAATATATCACATGTCAAAATTATATATGAATAATAATTTTATATGATTTTGATTTAAACAAATTGTAATTTCTTGCAATTTTTTAACATTTCCGCAAGCATTTCCGGTAAAGGTGTGGATCCGGTGGCTGACCTTGAAACAAGTTTTTGTTGCATATCATATACTCACTTATACTACGCATGCGCACATCGTCGATGTTGTCAGATTGCAGGTTATTACGGAATCATTTTCAGTAGAAAAAAATTATCTTTTTTTCAGTGCTGTCAACATATATATGTTATACAGTATACGTATTATTTACAGTATACGTATTATTTACTGCCAGAGATAGATTATTACGGATTATTACTGATAACGCTCAAAAAAAACATTTGTTTTTAACTGCAAATGATTCGAAAATAAACTGCAATGTGGCAACGTCGCCAATGTGCGCTTGCGTAGTATCGATGATCAAATGCAGCAAATATGGGTCGCGTTCATTAGGACAAGTTGATCAGTGAGCGATGTACCATCGATTGGTTGTCCTGCTGAACGTGCTTTTTAGATCAAAATCATAAGTAAGGCATATTAAATTGTTTTCACCTATTTTTGGCACAAATCGAGGGGATTAGTCAACCGAGAACAATAAACAAAATGCTTTGTTTTCGTTTTCCAAAACATTTTGTGACATTTGGAGTATGTGACGTTTAATCCATCAATGCATCGGTAGCGTAGCGTATTTTAAATCTGATGGAAAAAATGGCGACTGATCCCAGAGCGCTCACAACTAATCGGCGCGTTCAGCAGAAAATTAGTGATCGCTGCGGTAGCGCTACGTCCTGATGAACGCGACCATGGGCTTCAAGGTCAGCCACCGTTTTAATTTCTCATAAGAAGAATTTCTGTCAGGGAGATTCCAACCTCCAGACATTACTGTCAAATCATGTCAAATGTCATATCCATAAAGTCATATCTATGGTCATATCCATAGACAAGGTCAAAGGTCAAGCCAAGTCTTCTGAGTCAAAGCCTCAAGCCTCGCCTTATTTATGATCTATCAGAAAGTGATGAGATACAGTGCATATTTATTTTTATAAATATTAACAAAATAATATCGCTTGATACTTATTTATAAATATGCCGGTAATATGGTTTTTATAAACGTCTAATTTTTAGTTTCATAGTCCTTATGAATCTTATTTCAGGCTTATCATTCAAGTTTCCCAGCTCCTAAAAAAGTTATAGGCAATACGGCTATTCTACCTTTTAAAACAAGCTTTAGAGGTCCTGCCCCTCAACAGTTAAGCACAGATCAAGATATTATAGATGAAGCTCTTTATTATTTCAAAGCCAATGTTTTTTTCCGAACCTATGAGATAAAGGTATTTAATTCCACACTTAAAATTATAACATATTTTTTTTTACAAATTCATTATTTTAGTCTGAAGTCGATCGTCTGCTCATTTACATAACTTTATACATAACTGAATGTTTGAAAAAACTTCAAAAGTGTTCAAACAAAAGCCAAGCGCAAAACGAAATGTATACTCTAGCTATTTCAAGATTTGACATTCCGGGAGATGCAGGTTTTCCTCTGAATTCCGTATACAGGTAGTTATATAAATGTAGGGTCAAGTGTGGTGTAAAAATGAGACCTTTTTTCAAAACTTAGTTTAAAAACTATCCCCTAAAAAGTCAGAATGCAGAAAACAGTGTCTCATATTTAACCTATAAAAAGTCTAAAAATTAGAGAGGCTGTGTAAAATATAAGACAAAATCCATGTTTAAAGGCCCTGCTATCATTTATATTAAATGCTAAAAGGATAAAAATTACCTCTTTTTTATTAGTAGAACTCAAATAAAACAATCTATGAACGCTTACTACTTCATACTGATGTTACCATACTGACAAAAGTCTGGTAGTCAGTTTCAAAAGTTTTAAACCTCAAAACGAGAAAATGAATTTGTAATTTTAGTTTTTCCCATGATTCATCGCACTAAGATTTAACAAATTCTGGGGATGATTTCTTAACAATTATTGTTAAGTGTTCCTAACAAGAAAATTAACCGTATAAGTTTTCAGAAGTTTTATTTGGATGTCTCATTCTTTACCTAAATATGAAGTGTCTTATTTTTACACCATTTAGCTCATGTCCCAGGCTGAGCGTGCATTAGAAGTTTCTAGAGAACTATAATATCTAGATCGGAAATTTTTTGTACATCATTGTTTCATAATGAGATCTATCGATTAAAAACATTTTCAATGTGGCGTCATTTCCGAAAAATGAAAAAGACATTTTTTATTACATACTTAAATTCTTTGTAAAATTTTATGAATTTTGATATGAAACACTCTATACTTAACAATAACCGTTTTTGAGAGAATAAAATAGAATTTTTGAAGGAAAAAAACTGCCTAAACGTAAAATTTAGTGAATTTAGTGATAACTACAGCCACTGTGACAGAGATCACATGTGGCTATCTATTTCAAAAATTAAATTATTCGAATGTCAAATAATACTGGTCATAGCTGTCATGGAATTGAGTGATTAAAAAATTATCATAATTTTTTTTTTTCAAATGGAAACCTGCTTTTTTATTTCACAATTCATTCATTTTTCGAATTGAAAAAGGTTTTTCAATTCGTTACTTATTGATTATACATGATCCTACACCTAAAATAATGCTTTTTTAAGTTATTTAAGATTTTGTTTTAAAGCATATTTTTTTTAGGTTTTATCTAGCTTCCTTTGACATTAAAAGTCAAACAGTCAGACAATTTATTTCCTTCAGTCAGAAAACTAAAAACTAACTTCGAATTTCGTATATTATAAATACTGCTTGCATAAAACTTTGTAAAGTGTATTTATAAAAATATATCTCGTATTTTCGCACTTGTGATATCTAAAAGTGGATATTATATATTGTCCTATTGCTGCCAAAAGTCATTAACTGACATTTTTCCGAATAACCTGAAAATTCAATAACTAACTATATATTGAAGCGGAGAATCGATTGAAACAGTCAGTAACTACGATTTCTGGCTATTTATGCTGTATTTTAATACAGAATAGTCACTAATAACAACTTTATGCAATGTAATTAATCTTTAGACGCGGTTTTCTCGGAAGTAATAAAAAGTAAGTTAGTGACTTTTGGCAGCAATAGGACGATATATAATATACCGTATGGTCGAAAAAACGGCGTAAAGTAGGCTTGTAAATGCGATCGATGACATACTGATTTTTTTAACAAAGTGTCATAATATGACATGGCCAGATATATTGTTTGACATCGCTTGACTTTTAAAGTCATAGGCTACTGGTTAAAATCAAGAAAAATATGCGCTTTAAAATTAAATATTAAATTTATTTATTTATTTATTTATAAACATGTACAATTATTATTGTTCTGCAGATATCATACTTTCACTTTTTTTTCAAATATCGATATATTGAATGATGTAGATCTTTTGAGTTACCAATAGTTACCAACAAAGGTAGTCACAGTTACAGGGAGTTCAAGCTTAACAGGTGAATGGCCAAAAAGATTCATTTCAATTGGATAGTATAAAAACAAAACAATTCCATCAAAAGGCACTGAGTTTAAAAAATTGTCTTAGATACTTACTATATAAGAATTTACAATTACCGAGTGTTAAAATTAAAATTAAAGTATCTATCTTATTTATTACTTTTAAAATAAAATATATTTTTTTTAAATAAATTATAGAGGTTGTCACAAGATTACAAATTAATTAAAAAAAACTGCTAAAGAGTTTTTTGATATCATAATTTTATGTATTTGGCAATAGTTTACAATACGGCTTTTGTGTGTCATGTACGAATAATATCATAGTTTTATTATCTTGTATTTATTTATTAATAAATTAAGTTGTTAATAAATAAATAAATTTAACCATATAGTTGCTATATATTAGACCATTTGCTACGGTGTTAGATTTTAAGTCCCAAACATTGCTCTTGAGAATTTGTCCCGCTAGAATAACATCCGCCGCACTGTGGAGCGCTGGTCAGCGCGTGACGTAGCATTCCACGGCGGCTACGACAGCGGCGATTTGACGCGATCGAACAGTCCTTTAGAATATATACAGTCCTTGCATCCAGCCCTACACACAGATAATTTATTTATCTCTGTAGGAGTTACAATGTATTATTATTATTTTGTAATTTTTGTTTCTGGAAATAAATTATTATTATTAATATTATATAATCAGATTAAATAATTTAAAAACCCAGATTTGTGACTTGAAATTATTTTAAATAATAATTAAATAGTTTTGTTGTTGTTAAGGTACCCCAAAAAAAAATTAAAGTATAAAGTGTGGCATATCATTGTACTCAGGAGACCGAGTTCTTTCAAAACCTGAAATAAAAAATGCAGGTCCGTATTTAAAAAAATTAAGTTGGCCGCTGTATCTCACAAATTATCATTACCAGATAGCCCTAATAAAGTGGCTATGAGAATGTGCAATTAGTTTTTTGATGTTCTAAAAAGTAACGACAGGAAAAAATAAAATTGATTTTTAAAAAAATCCGTTTTTCTCAAAAAACTCAGCAATCCTTGAAATTTTTAAAACTTTTTTGATGGCATCTTGGTGAACAGCCCAAAGCGCAACTTTACCCCAATTTAACCATGTTCGTGTCCATTACGGTTACCGAGATACTCATTCTTGTACCTCGAATTTGTAGCACTCTGTATAGATGTTGTAGTCTAGAAACTTCTAATGCACGCTCAGCCTAGGACACCCTGTATGCTGTACTCTTTTTTGTAGTAAGCCTAATGATGGAAAAGAGGTGGATTTTTTAAAAGCTTATCTAACTCAGCTACGACAAGAAATAGGTCTTAGAGTTTGTGAAAAAGTTTTCGGTGAAAGTGGAAAGCCGAGCAAATGGTGGTTATGTTTTGCCAAAAAAAAGTTTATGGACAAATCGCTGTCTGGCCCAGGCCAGTAATATATTTTTTAGATTTTGTTACAAATTATTAATTAAAGTATTCCTATTTGTTAAGACATTATTTTTATTTTTTGCTGACAGAATATAACATTTAACTACATTTTTTATGAATTATAAGTTTTAATAACTGTATTTTAGCATTAAAATGATATCCATGTGAAATATATTTATAGTTTGATATAAGTATTTTTATTAAATAAACAACTGGTTATTATTAAAAAGAGCTTAAGATTTTTTTTTATTCATTCTAATTATATTAATATTATGGCAAGAGTCATTTGTAGAGGTGGGAATTCTAGTTCCTTATTTCTAATTCCTCTAGAGGAATAGTTCCTTGAATTAGGTCTTTAGTTCACAATAGTTCCCGACTAACATTGACATCCCCGTTGCTTGCTAATGGGTTTCGTTGTCAGTCAGAACTATTCACAGTATGATCTGTATAATTTTTATAATGTTCGAAATATAACGAGACGTGTATAATTATGTATATTTAAAACATAGAGCTAAGTTTTATTGCAGATAAAAAAAATTAAAAAAGAAACTCAAATCAGAGTTTAAAAAACTATATCACAAATCAATTGGAGCAAATAATACGAAAATTGCATTTTTCCTCACTTCAAACTTTTTTGTTTTTGGCTAAAAATTCAGAATATCTACTTCGTTTTATAAGATATTTCTTAATTTTAGGGAAATAAATTGAAATGTTCCCATAAAATATTCAAAGAACAAACTAAAAATCAAAAACAGTATCCACGACAATTTTCTGTGGTGATTACGCCGGCGCGACTGTGGCAATAGTCAAGGCCGAATCCATCGTCGTTGCCTTGTACACACTTGTGTACACACTCCTGCCTAGCATCGATCGCGCTGGTCGATCCGTACGTAAACTAGTCTTTTATTTAAGCTTACTTCGGGTTTCTCTTATTACCGATTCTGAACCGTCTTAGAACTGTGATGCGTATGCGCAGAAGGAAATATGAAGACATTATTTCATTTGCGCATGCGCTGCGGAGTTCTAGGACGGTTCAGAATCGGTAATAACAAGAACCCGAACAAAGCTTTAGTTCCTCTAGGCTCGGATCCGCTAACATACGGCTGGCACTCCCTACTTAGCATTGGGCTACGATCGCGCTGGCCGATCCGTCGCCGTCGCATATTATTATATATCGGTCACAGTCTCGATCCCGGAATAGGACCTGAGGAACTAGTTCTTTGAGAAACCGGGAACTAGTTCCTTTCATTCTGAGGTCGGAATAGTTCCTTGGGACTAGTTCGTTCACGAACTACACACCTCTAGTCATTTAGTTGATTGCAGCGGCGAAGCTTCCATTGATGCGGGTGATGCGTCGCATCCCTTCAAAATATTGTCAAATAGATCCTGAGGAACTAATTCTTTGAGAAACCGGGAACTAGTTCCTTTCATTCCGGGGTCGGAATAGTTCATTCACGAACTACACACCTTAGTCATTTCTCTGGTCATTTGGTTGATTGCAGCGGCGAAGCCTCCATTGATGCGGGTGATGCGTCGCATCCCTTCAAAATATTGTAATACGTTTTTATTTAAAAAAGTCACCTTAGATCTGCTATAATAAATTAAAATTCTCAGTAAATTTATTAAAATAATTAAATTCAATTTCAATTAGTTAATGTGTATTTGGTCGAGCTTTATAGATAATGATAAGGCCTACGCTAAACGCTAAAAATAAAAATATCTCGACAGCGCGATGATGCGACTGTCCTTGTTACATCTCGAACGCAAGCCGACGTTCGAACTTTCCGGACACTATTACCGTTCGCTGTTTTAGTCGGTGGGTGATGCGATTTTTGAAACACATGGCCGTATAAATTAAAAAAAATATCGTCGCGCGTCGCATGACCGATTATGGGTGCGGCTGTAAAATAGAAATAATTTTGCAATCATTCTTCAGTTCTATGGTGTGTTTAGAAAAATTAAAAACTATCGAAGAAGGACCTCCAAAATATATTTTTGAAGATTAATACTAAGTTATTAGTAAAAAAAATTAAAAAAATATTATAAGGTACTCGAGTTATAATTGCGAAAATTGCTTTTATTTATTAAGAAACGCGGATTATTAAGAAACATTGGATTTAATTGTTGGCAGACATTTTTCTAGTCGCTAAAATGCTGACAGACAACGCGAAAGAGGCATATGAAATTTTAAAAATTATTAAAAAATTAAATTTAAAGAATGACAAAAATTATGGCATACATGCATGCCGATTGGTGGAATGTCATATTTATTTATTTTAAAAGCCGTATGCAAAAGGGCAGACAAAAAGATCCTGGCTAAATCAGCTGCAGACAGTTATCAAAAGCGCAATATTACTCTAGCGCTTTCAGGGAACGCTCGCTGCCTCATCCATTTAAGTATAGATAAATCATGTATACGATTATATTATAAATATATTTTTTTATTATTTCAAAACACATATCATATAATATTTACTATTGTGGTTTTAAGGGTGATATATTTCGACCCCCGGAACACGTCTATGAGTTGTTTTTTCGCAAAATAGATGTAGAAAATCGTGCCTTTTTTTTAATTTTCTTGTATATTTCAGAAAACTTTTTAGAACTGTCTGTTCACCGCAAATTTACCCACGGCCCACGGTATAATTATTTCTTAACCTACCATGCTTATTATGGCTTTACTCTATGGCTACGACACTAAATGAATGGATGCAAATACAGAAAAAAAACAGGTGGCTCACAAAATTATTTAAAAATAAATCAATTTTCATTAAGTAAATTTTTAAGTTCGTTTTCAGTGTAAGATTTAAGGCCTATTACGATAACACGATGGAAAGCAAAATTATTTGGTTAAGATAAATTAAATAAAAAAATACTCTGTTAAACTAGGTATAGGTTGTTTTATGTTAAAAAGTTAAATCATGCATATTTTTACCTTATTTGTGAAAATAATAGACTATATTATATTTTTAGAAACCTCATAATAAGGCAAATAAAATAAAAAAAGTAATATACAGGTTGTCCCGTTAAAAAAAACATAAGTTTGAGCTATATTTTGGAAATGACAGCTCCCAGCGAAAAACTAGTTACGTCACTGGATTCTACGTGAAAAACTCTACGGGATTCAGTTTTCGTCTTTTCGATAAGTTATTATATAACCGAGATAATATGAAGTGGATCGGAAATGCAACATTTTCAATTTCGCCCTGTATTATGTCACGTAGTTTCATAAAAAAGTAACACTGTGATGTGAAAACCGCATCTTTTGTATCTCTACTCATAAACGAGAAACCCAATAAAACACACAGAAATGGGACATCCTGTACAAATAAACAGCTATACAGGGTCCGGCAAAAGTGCGTCGGGCATCTGTAACCCCTAGAATAAAAAACTTGAAAATTTTGTTTAAGTGCAAACCTAAAGTTTCCGGAAAATATTTTAACTTCTATAGGGTGCCTCAAAAAAGTGTGAGTGGATCTGGATGACTTTTTAAAATGGAACATCCTGTATATTATTGCATTTTTGGCTTCCTTTCAGATCACTTTATATAATCCTGATATGAGTAAATCTATTTCGATAATTTCAGAGATATTAATAAATAAATAAAAATTATATATTTTTCAGCCTTTCTTAATTTTTTTTTTAATAATACAAGAACTGTCCTGAAATCAACACTGTATTAGATATTTTCTTTAGATGGTCTGTACTAGTTTGCTATAAATATGGAAATTGTAAATCATACAGGATGTTCAAAATTCTACGCCAAACTTTCTAAAATATACAATAATTTTTCTTTGATTTTTAAATTGGACACCCTGTATATTATTTCTTCAATAGAAGGAGAATTAAAAAACGAACATTTTTTGCATTTAAAATATTTCAAAATCTTTAGCGGTTACGCAGATATTCCCGGTTTTGTATTTCATATGACATTTTCCACAGTAAATTTTTATCAAAGCCACCCAGTGATTTTTCCCTCGTATTTTGCATTGAAAGCGCCATATGAAATAATACTAATACTGCGTGTATCCGAAAAACCATTAAAAATTTTAAAATACTTTAAATACAAAAAATGTTAATTTATTAATTCCCCATCAATAAAAAAAATAATATACAGGCCATTTAAAAAAACGAAGTAAAATTATTTTATATTTTTGAAAGTTTGGCGTAAAATACTGAACATCCTGTATGATTTACGATTACCATATTTATAGCAAAGTAAGAACAGACCATTTAAAGTAAATATCTAATATAGTTTTGATTTCAGAACAGTTCTTGTATTTTTTTTAAGAAGGGTTGAAAAATATATATTTTTTATTTATTTTTTAATATCTCTGAAACTATTGAAATATATTTACTCATATCTTAGGATTATGTAAAGTGATCTGAAAGGAAGCCAAAAATGCAATAATATACAGGGTGTTCCATTTAAAAAAAAGTCATCCAGATCCACTCACACTTTTTTGAGTCACCCTATAGAAGTTAAAATATTTTCCGAAAATACATCCTGGTACATAGTTTAGGTTTGCACTTAAACAAAATTCTCAAGTTTTTTATTTTCTAGGAGAGCCCGACGCACTAGATTTTAAAAGAAATAAAAATTTTTGTTCAAAAAAAATTGGGGTGGGCCACCCTTATCACTTAGGGGTATAAAAAATAGATAACAACCTATTCTCACATCTACTGAATATACAGATATAAAATTTCACCAAAATCGGTTTGCATTGTCCGGTGATACACCGCAAGGGTTAGTCGGTCCACTTTAGAGGTGGGAATTCTAGTTCCTTGGGAGGAACTAGTTCCTTAGTTCTAGTTCCTGCAGAGGAATAGTTCCTTGAACTAGGTCTTTAGTTCACAATAGTTCCCGACTAATATTGACATCCCTCTTGCTTGCTAATGCGTTTCGTTGTCACTCAGAACTATTCACAGTATGATCTGTATAATTTTTATAATGTACGGAGATATAACGAGACGTGTAATTGTGTATGTAAAAAACATATAGGTAAGTTTTATTGCAGATAAAAAGAATTAAAAAAAAAATTCAAATCAAAATTTAAAAAACTATATCACAAATCAATTGGAGCAAATATTACAAAAATTTTACGAAAAATTGCATTTTTCCTCACTTCAAGCTTTTTGTTTTTGTCTAAAAATTCAGAATATCTACTTCGTTTTATAAGATATTTCTTAATTGTAGGGACCTAAAGTGAAACATTCCCATAAAATATTTAAAAAACAAACTAAAAGTCAAAACAGTATCCACGACAATTTTCTGTGGTAATTACGTCGCGCCGGCTGCGGCAATAGACAAGGCCGAATCCATCGTCGTCGCCTTGTATTATATATCGGATCTGCCGACTGAATAGATTCCCGTGAACTAGTCTTTTAATAGTTCCTCTATGTCCGGATCAGATAACATACGGCTCGCACTCCCCACGCCTGCCTAGCATCAATCACGCTGGCTGATCCATACGTAAACTAGTCTTTTATTTAGTTCCTCTAGTTCCTTTAGGTCCGGATCCGATAACATACGGCATAAGGCTGGCACTCCCCACTCCGGCCTAGCATTGATCGCGCTGGCCCGATCCGTTGGTACGTAAACTAGTCTTTTATTTAGTTTAGTTCCTCTAGGTCCGGATCCGATAACGTACGTCTGGCACTCCCCACTCCTGCCTACCATCGGGCTACGCGCGCTAGCCGATCCGTCGCCGTCGCATATTATTCTATATCGGACACAGTCTCGATCCCGGAATAGGTCCTGAGGAACTGGACCTTTGAGAAACCACTAGTTCCTTTCATTCCGGGGTCGGAATAGTTCATTGGAACTATTCCCACACCTCTAGTATATAAAAAATAGTCTAGTCCACTTATACAGAGTCCCGTATGTAGAAGTAAGGGAGACCAAAATACAATGAGTTGCCCCTGGTGTTCCAAGTTTGAGACTAGTACACCTGACTAGGAGTTCCCCCACCATCGACAACGTCTCGCATCTTCTAGAGGAAGTTGCGAAAAGAAAAAAAATAAACGCATTTTTTAAATATTTTAAGAACCATTCTACCGATTTGAAAGAAATTTGAGGTTCCTATGTTTCGGTAAGAGCTTTAACATTTGACTTTCACAAAAAAAAAACAAGAAAAAGTACGGAATAAACCTCCACTCCTATATACATGTTAGTCGAGATATTTTCCAGCTCTAACGACGATCACTTTTTTTCGTATAATGGTCCTTCTAGTATTAACTATACATTTCTTGTCTCTTGTAAAAAATACCAGATCGCATAGCTTTTGATAAAAATCCTATTTTGCTAAACATGATGTTTGATATCTTTAACGTCATAAATACATTTTGTTCTGCATGGTTACCAGAGCTGCTAGTCCATATTTATATCATCCTATTATCTTCACTAATTCCCCTTTTTTTTACAGAGAATTCTGTGGTTTCTTGTGAAATGTTTGCACGCCGCATTCTTAAATAAACTTTGAGATTAGTGTGTAACTGAAACACGTGATATATCTTTTTAGGAATTGTTTTTGTAAAATTTGATTTTGCAAAAATAAAGTTTTGCGTATATAAAACCTTTCGAAAAAGCTCTATATCACGTTTCTGATTTTAGATTTTCATTTCAATATTTTTTTCTAAGATATGCGGGCAATATCTGCGCGCATTTAAAAAGGTTTTTTTCATACACAGGGTGTTAATATACATACTCCCCGGCTCGTCTTTACAAGAGGAAACACTTTTTACTACTAACAGTTTGATTATATATAGTAAGCTTTGGGTTCGTTGAAGGACTATTAGAACTACAATTTAAAAATACTTTTACAAGATACAGAGTGTCCCAAATAAGTAAAAAATATTATAGTTGTATTTTTTTAAATGGAACACCCTGTATATTATTCTATTTTTGTATTCTACGATTGAAATAAATGTAAATTTGATTAAGGTTTGTCACACTTAAAACTTACCGTTTTTGAAATATTTTCAATTTTATGAAATTGCAGTAAAAATTTTGAGGCTTCATTTCTCCAAGGGTATCAAAGTTTTTAATACTAAATATTTACTGAACCGAATGATTATTTATTGATCAGATATTATGTAGCAATAATAAAATTTTTACTAGCTTATACAGAGTGTCCAAAAATTTATATTAAATAGTTACTAGCTTTAAACGACAATAATTTGTTTAATTTAAATGGAACACCCTATATATTTTAGGAGAATTAGGTGTACAATTTAATTGCCAATCTATATTATACCATTTTTTAACTATCACTTCAAGTTTTCGTAGAAAATGCATTTTCTTATAATTTAGACCTCATTTATTACCCATGGAATATTGACATTTCAGATTTTTTTAAAGCAACATATATATGTACAAAATATACAGGTGGTAAATATTGCCAGGCTATTGGTATACAAAAAACTATTTAAATCTTTGTAGAAAAGTATACCAATTAAATATACCACCATTATTTCCCACCAAAAATTAGTTAATTACATACTTTTAAATTGTTTTAATTAATAAAGTATTTTAAATAAATGTGGATTTGGCTCAGAAATCGACATAATAATAAGTTTTGAAAATGAACGTCTCTGTTTTTATAAATTAGCATTCGTCAAAAAATCAAATCAAATTTATAAAGTGTTACTTTTTACCACTGTGTCTAATACACACACAAAATTCAGTTTTGGAGCATTTATTATTTATTATCAACGTAAACAGTCAATTAATGTAGTTTGAATACTGGGATCATATTAATTGGTCCTTTTAGCAAAAAATATTTAAACAGTTTTTTATTTTATTTTTTAATGAAATAAGCGAACTATATCGACAATATTGGTGTCTGTACTCTCTGAAAATTTTTTACATCTTTAAAAATAATCTAAAATGTCAATATTCCATGGGTATAATGATTAATGAGGTCTAAATTATAAGAAAATGCATTTTCTACGAAAACTTGAAGAGATGGGTAAAAAATGGTATAATACAATTTGATAGACAATTAAATTGTGCATATGATTCACGTAAAATATACAGGGTGTTCCTTTTAAATTAGACAAGTTATTGCCGTTTAAAGCTAGTAATTATTTAATAAAAAATTTTGGACACTCTGTATAAGGTAGTATAATTTTTATTATTGCAACACAATATCTGATCAATAAATAATCTTCAGTAAATATTTAGTATTAAAAACTTTGATACCCTTGGAGAAATGAAGCCTTAAAATTTTTACTGCAATTTCATAAAATTGAAAATATTTCAAAGACGGTAACGTTTAAGTGTCATAAACCTTAATCAAATTTACCTTTATTTTAATCGTAGAATCTAAAAATAGAATAATATACAGGGTGTTCCATTTAAAAAAATACAACTATAGTATTTTTTTACTTATTTGGGACACTCTGTATATTGTAAAAATATTTTTAAATTGTAGCTCTAATAGTCCTTCAACGAACCCAAAACTTACAATTTGTAAAAATCTAATCGTTTAGCTACAATACTCCGTGTCGTATGTGGTGAACAACCCTGTATAGTTGGGGGTTGGAACCTTTGGTGTTACAACAAGAAAATAAAACGCTAATTCACCACAATACACCAAAACACTTTACTATTTTGCACTAGACGCGCGTTTCGCTAACCATGTTAGCATCATCAGCAGATGATTAAAATTAAACTAATATAATCTACAAATTGAGCGATAATACATGGTTCCATAGCAATCAAATAATAATCTTTGTCCATAGTATGTCGATTCGTTATACGTTTTTTACGTATTTAAGCGTTGAAAAGCATTTTTAGCATTCTACTTGTGTGCACGCTAAAGCAAGTTCATACTTCTAGGCCTTAAATAGCTGAGTGCTGATTCTACGACAAATGTACCGTATGATTGAAAAAAAAACAGCGTCGAGTTGGCTTGGAAATGACGATCGATGACATTTCCCATATTATTTTACATATAAAATGCCAGCGTTCTCATTTCATAGCCATCGTTGACACCGTTTTTTTTAGATCATATTGTATAATTTGTAATTATTGTAGAAAATATTATAAGAGCAAACCACATAAAAAAGTACCTCAAATTCAAATTTAAATCTAATTTAAATGTTTTGATACAATAATACAAAAATTCGAATAGTGTCTAAAATGTGAAATCTTTGCTATTTTTTTTTAATAAAACACTAATATTAAAAAAAAACAGAAACATATACGGCCAGAAAATAATTATTCTTTTTGTTACTCGTTGATGGTCACACCGCCCGTATAACCACGCGATATAGTAAACTCAAGCCTGTATAGATTAGTTTCTTTGCTAAAAAGGTGTCGCGATAAAGACTTCATATATAAAATATATTTAAAGAATACTAATACTCATATATTTCCTTTACAGACATGTTCTGTATTTAATCTTTATAGCAACCATAAAGCACTGCCTGTATATGTTCTCCTATAGAGAATAGATGAATGATATTTATAACGCAAATAAAGAATCTATATAGTATCGATAATACAGATTCTATACAGTTTTTCGATGATAATATTCACTGTTACGAAAACTTTACTTATCCTTTATTAACTCTATACAAATGTGTATAGTTATACATAGTAAATATATGCGGATCCTTTACAATTTCATGTATTTTATATATCTATAATGATATTCCGCTGGTGCATCATTTCTGGGGTTATAATCATTTTAATATGCCAGATACAAATGTGCGTCTCCGTGTTTCTTCAACATTCTACTATAATATAATGGAAGAAAAATCTAAAATTTGAAATCTGTTTATTTTCCACAAGTTGAGTTATTGAAGGGCAGGTCGTACCTAATATATCTTATCAATAGAAGACTTCCGCGGGGTAATTATAATAACGGTACTGATGGTCACATGGTCACATTATACAAGGGAAACAAGTAGCAAGATGAAATTTTCCCATGAACACCCTTGATGAAGTTACAAGACTTGATGAAAGTTTTAAAACTGATGAAAACAGTAGTGTACACGAATTTGTAAGTAAAAATATAATAAAAGAGTAATCAAATTTTCAGTAATTTTACTTAAATCGCCCCACTATAAATCTTATTTAACCTATAGGTTTGATAGGCGTCCTTTACAAAATATGTATTAAAATATATCTAGAAAATTTTTCTTTGGTTTTTAAAAGTGTTACCTGAATTAGAGATAGAGATGTTTATCTAAATACTTAAACATATCGTTTGTAGTATTTTATGCCTTTAGAATATTTATATTAATATTTGGAATATTAATACTACAAAGGATATGTTTAAGAATTTACTTAAGCATAACTTTTCTAATTCAGGTAACAAGAAAAACTTTCTATAGGATATAGATTTTAATACATATTGTGTAAAGAACGCCGTCAGCATGTATATCGGTACGATAACGAATCGACAAATTAAATTTATTCAATCTAAATCCAGATTGTATAGTGGCGGTAAAGTATCAATACAGGCCAACTTTATTCAGTAGAGGACTGTATTCAAACACGTATCGTCGCTGTACCAAAAGAATAAAGGCTGCCTTTATCGACTAAAGATTTTAATGGCTCGATAGAGGTTCTCTACTGTTTGGTTATACGGGCGGTGGCGCTGTCTGTAAATAAAATAAGTTTATTTTAAACTATATGTATAGAAATGCGTAGGTACCATTATAGAATTCTTAATGTCATCTTACTAGATATAAATATGTCACTTATAAGAAATAACATTGAAGATTGTTGACACAGTGATAAAGAATTATTTGTTTTTTTTTTCTGCAGCTTACATTATTACATGAATGTACTGGTTATCTTGACAACATATTTATTTGCGAATAATTTGATGACAAAACAATAAATAAGATTATATATTATAATTAATTTATTTAAACTCTTTTTCTTGAAAAGATTTGGGGTTTTCACAACTTGAAGAAAATCTACAAAATAAAATAGTTATTTTTTGCAAACAACACTGCATTGATCCAAAGGAGACCAAGTTGTCAGTGATTTTTTACCAATAAAACAAATTTGCCTAATGGACGAAAAATGCCTAATGTTTAAGGAGGTATACAGGTTGTTAATTGGTTTATTACTCGCGGCAAGAGCTTTATGGTTGAAATATAGCAACCAGGTGGATGACACTTCTTATGGGAGAACTGGAAATGGTTGAAAACTTGACTACAAGCGATTTTCTAGGAATCTTCCTTACCGATAAATTATTGACAAGAGTGACAGATAAAGCCTTGACGTTCTTTCAGTATTCCAGTTCATCTCTTTTTCTTTCTAAAGTGTGCGTTGAAAGGAGACAAAAACAATTTTTGGTGACCCATAATTGTTATTCGAACACCACTTTTCTCCTTGTCGGGTCGTTGACGTTGACTTGTCGCCATTTTATTTCTTTTGTTTACACGCTGCATTTTGCTTTGCAAATTTAATACATAAATTATTTAGGCAAATATATAGGTTTTTAATAAAACTCCTCGGACTAACGTGTAGGTAAGTGTTGATAATTTTTTTTTCATCTTAACATGCTCATTGTCGTTCTCCTGATTTTAGGTGACAGAAAAGGATCATCAAATCAAATTGAATTTTATATTTTCCTTCCTATTTATCCTTCCTAAATATCAACGAGATGAGCCATCGGAAGAAAGGGACCATAGTACAAAACAGAAAGGTGATCTTTTTTCTTTCCACTTCGGATATTGAAATTATTATATACTGTAGTCGTGTTCGGCATTATGCTCTGAGAAATATAGATAAACAAAGAACAACAGATATAAAGCATCCCAGAGGAAAAGAGAGGCAATACCTGTATGTACTCTCTCTGATATTTGTGAAAGTTACAGCAAAGTATTGTTGTAAATGTCATCTTTTTGATCGACCTGAAAACTTCGAGCAAAAAGATGACACTTTCAACAATACCCTGACAGATATCAGAGACGATACAGGTTTTTCCTCTCTTTTCCCCTGGAATACTTTTAATTTATTATTCTTTGTTTATCTAGATTTCTCAGAGCACTATGAACGAACTCAGCTTGTATGTTTGAAATAATCGTCCAGTTGGCTTAAAAATGATGATCGAAGACATTTCCCATATAATTTTACTTTCAAAATTATGATATATCTTTTATTTCTAAGCCATCTATGACGCCATTTTTTTCAGTTTTGTTATAATTAATTTTGTCTCTTGATCTACTTGTAACATTATTCTTTTAATTTTATTAATTTATTGTGGTGAAATTAATTTCTGTTGTATATTTGATATTGATATTAAACATATTTTTAAAAAATGGTGTATTTTTTGTGTTTTTGTGTATGTCATAATTAAAAATAAATGAAGAAATAAAATTGTTTATTTTTTTAAACTTCCCGCCATGCGTGACAATTTAGTCCGTAGTTCCTACAAGCGAAATTGGGGGCGCTAGTAGCAGTAGACTTGTCAACAGTGTCAAATTTAAACGTCAATTTCACTTTCCAATATTTAGCAAGGCGCTCGCACTTCTTCTTGTGTATGTGTTTTGTGATAGCAACCTCGGCCCGCTCGTCAAGAAACGACGCGACGGGACGAGTCGGCAGCTTAGCTTAGGCAGTGTTGCCAATCTCTTCCCCAATAAGTAACCGTCCAGTTAACAATTTGTATATCCTCCCGTTGCCAGAAGCAAAAATAACACAAAGAACAAAGAAAAAAACTATTTAAAATATCTAAATACAACTATTTAAGAACACTTTAGTGTTTTAGATAAGTCTGTTATAAATCGTTGATGTTCTGTCGATTGGAAAGTGCCCATAAGGACAAAGTAAATACTATTTGGCGCTATTCTTGCAACGGTCGCGACCCAAAGCTTTTGAAAATTTCGGAGCGGTTCGGCTTTTTCCGAAGTTATGTCGTCAAATATATTATTTATTCAAATTTATTATTATTTCCTTTTAATTTTATAATTAAAACACAGTGTGTTGCATATAGGAAAATTTATTTTATATAAGGACATGGAACATTGGAAACCGACGATATGCCACGATGGTTTTTGCAGTTCACAGTTCACACAGCTTAAGTATTTTTAATGCCACTTTTTCACAATTATCAGGGGTTTGAGTAAATAAAATTTAAATTAAACTTAGCAATAATACTTTGAAAACGGACGCTTTAAACACTTTTCGATATTTTTTCAATGCGGGCGGTTTAAATTTTGAAAGATTTTATAATTTTTGAAGATTCTGACTTTGACAAGAGAAAATTCTTTCTGTTCTTGTTTGCGGTTGTTCTTAGCAACGGTAGCAACTGCTATAGCAGCGCTAGATCCCGTACAATGTATGCGATCCAAAACAATTATACGTTTTAAGGTTGATTCTCACTATACCTTCCGAGTGGGGAGTGCCAGCCGTACGTTATCGGATCCGGACCTAGAGGAATTAAACTAAATAAAAGACTAGTTTACGTACGAACGGATCGAGCCAGCGCGATCGATGCTCGGCAGGAGTGGGGAGTGCCAGCCGTATGCCGTATGTTATCGGATCCGGACCTAAAGGAACTAGAGGAACTAAATAAAAGACTAGTTTACGTATAGATCAGCCAGCGCGATTGATGCTAGGCAGGCGTGGGGAGTGCCAGCCGTATGTTATGGGATCCGGACATAGAGGAACTATTAAAAGACTAGTTCACGGGAATCTATTCAGTCGGCAGATCCGAGATATAATACAAGGCGACGACGATGGATTCGGCCTTGTCTATTGCCACAGCCGGCGCGGCGTAATTACCACAGAAAATTGTCGTGGATACTGTTTTTGATTTTTAGTTTGTTTTTTAAATATTTTATGGGAATGTTTCACTTTAGGTCCCTAAAATTAAGAAATATCTTATAAAACGAAGTAGATATTCTGAATCTTTAGACAAAAACAAAAAACTTGAAGTGAGCAAAAATGCAATTTTTCGTAAAATTTTTGTAATATTTGTTCCAATTGATTTGTGATATAATTTTTTAAATTCTCATTTGAGTTTTTTTATCTGCAATAAAACTTAACTATATGTTTTTAACATACACAATTACCCGTCTCGTTATATTATCTCCCCCGTACATTATAAAAATTATACATATCATACTGTGAATAGTTCTGACTGACAACGAAACGCATTAGCAAGCAAGGGGGATGTCAATGTTAGTCGGGAACTATTGTGAACTAAAGGCTTAGTTCAAGGAACTATTCCTCTGGAGGAACTAGAACTAAGGAACTAATTCCTCCCAAGGAACTAAAACTTCCACCTCTAAGTTAAACATTTTAGACCGTGCAAGATCCAGACTACTTATTAGACAGCAAGACCAAGGCCAAGACCAACAGGATCGTGGTCTTACATTTGCTCATCACTATCGTTTTCACCCGATACCATGAAACTTCTCGATCACAATAAATAGATCGTAGCAGTCCTGGGTAAAATAAAATAAAATATTTGTATAAACTATTCTATGTGTAGTAAGAGACGTTGTTTAATATAAAATTAGCAGCTGTAATCCAAGAGACAACTTACAGTTAACGTTTGTTTGAATCTCCCTCTTATACACGGTAAAGTATAAGATTTCGCTCTTATCGTAACAAATGAAGTACGATTAAAAATATTTGCTCGTGTATTAATTGAGACAATAGAGGATAAAGGTATATTATTTAAATACCGATCAAAGAGTGGTTTCGAGCTTAGTATTAGGTGAGATGTGCTTTTAGTACAATGCGTTTAATACTTTTTGGCGTGCTGATTTTGGGGTTTCTATCGAACACAAAGGTAAATTAAAATAATCTTTTCTATTGATAGTCTACCGATCATACAGAGTGTTTGTAAACAAATACCAAACAACTTAAAGGGGAGATTTTTTAGTAAAAAAATAAGGGTGGTTTGGTATATAAATTTTGGGTCAAAAGTCAATCATTAGGGTTATACCTTCCTTTTTATTAACATTTTGAAAAATGGAATCCTCATAAAAGTATTTGCTTGATAAAATTAGCTAATCCCCTTTATACTTTTCCAAATTTTCATGCCTTTTTAGAGAATTTTCATACTGTTTATTATTCATTTTGAATAATGTTATATTTTTTACTGTATTAAAATGTTAAAGAAGTACAACGTTTATACAGGGTGAGTCTTAAATAAGCGCAAATATTTTCAGGGCTGGTAGATCTCGATAAAAGGAACATATTTTGTCATTACCATTTTTCAAATAAATCCAAAATAACTGAGATATTTTACTTTAAAAATTTTAAAAAATAAGATTTTTCTCTTAAAATTTGCGAACCGTTAGATCTTTTCTGGGTTTTCTTTCTTTCTTCTATCTATGTTGCTATATTATGAAGATATTATGCTTTTAAATTAAGAAAAATCCAAAAATTGTTTCAAAAAATTCCAAATTTTCCAATTTTTTATTTTGCGAAAAAAACCTTACTGATGCGTTTCTGGGATCGAAATATACTATCCTTAAAAATATTCGCACTTATTTAAGACTCACCCTGTATAGTTCAATGTTACGGAAAGGGTAATTGATACTAGTTTTCGGGAAGTGTGATATACTTTAATAACAGCAAGAAATATGACTTTAATACAAATTGTAATAATAACCATCTATCAAAGAATGAAAATGAAATGATTTTATAGAAGAGGCGCGGCGTTTTGATTTTTAGGACTATACTGAAAAAATACAACCCTATTTCCATTTTTTTTTCTCTGAAAGGGTTTGGAAATTTGGAACAGTATAAACGGAATTACCTAATTTACAACATTTCGGCAATCATACTTATAAAAAATACATTTGTCCCAAAATTTTAATGACATTCTGAATTAGTTTAATCAAAAACTTGTTATTTGAAATAAATTATCTTGATTGTTTAATTAATCTTGAGTATAGTTTGCGAATTAATACATGAAAGATAGGTTAGGTCAAAAGAAAATGTTTGTTAATCAGTTATTTTTTAAATATGTTGTTCATAAGAAAATTTAACATTAGGGCAAAAGAAAACTGAGTTTGAAAGCAGCCAACTTAGACTTCTTTTATAATATAATTTTTTTGGGCGTGCTAAATATACCACAAGGTGTCTCAAAAATTATAAAGAAGATATTAAAGAAGTATAATGTAATAGCCGGTACGGTATTGGCAACCTTTTCCTATACAGGTTGTCCCATAAATAAGTGCAAGCATTTTAAGGGGTGGTAGATCTTGCGAAAAGAAACATATTTTCTCTTAACCATTTTTAAAACAAATTGATAATAAATAACTTTGAAAATTAAAAAAAAAATAATGGTAATATTTTGAGAGCCGGCAGTAATGGATAATCAGGCCCAAATACCAAGCAATTATAGAGATCTTAACTTATTCGACGCCCAGTGTTGACATATCGACTAGAAAGATTCAAAAACGAATTGGAAAATTCAGACTAAACAGAGGTTTACTGTTTTGAGCAAAATCTCAAATGAATTGGATAACCTAAAATTCAAAATCAACTGATCTGTTTAAAAGTAGGTCAAACGTTGACTATCTATTTACGTATCTAAGAGAGGGGCGCTGATTCAAAAAAATCGAAAAGAAGGTGAAAAAAAAAAAATTTCAGAGTTTCATTATTTCAGCTTAGTAAACTGTAAAAAAGATATTTAAAATAGTAGACATTGTACTATACTTAATAGTAATCTAAAATGATTAAAAATCTTTACTGAATAAAGTTAATTTAAGCATTTTTTTGTAGAAATTTAAAAATCTGAACTTATAACTTATAAGCACGCACGGGTTGTGGATAAAGTAGGAGATGGCAACATTGGATTCTCTCGAAGCACTATAAACAAATTTCCGGATACAAGCGGCACTCAAAAGTTTTTCCATACTTTCTGGAAAATGCCAAGAAAAATATAAAATTTTCATTTCAACATTCTTTTTTCGCAAAAAACCTCATGGGCGTGTTTCTGAGATAACCTGTATATTTTTTTTTCATATTTCATATATTTTAACTAACGGAATTTTACCAATTTTTTGTTTAGAAATTCATGTTGAAAATTTAGATTTATGAATCAGATCAAAACTTATTTTCCAAAGTTTAAAAATAAATTAATTAATGTAATATAAAATATTTTAAGAGTTATACCTGGTCGGAAAAAAATAGGCTTATATTTGTTTATAATTGAATTATTCAACGAAATGAGTTTTTATCTGAAATTTGGGAAAAATGTTTTTTTTTAAATGTATACGTATGCTTGCAAATGTTTATAAAAAAATTATTATTTTCCAAATTAATATGTTGTCTATTTATTTTAAAGTCAGTGGTATATTACTTAATTTAATCACAACTATTTTAGGCATGCTCAAAATGTCTGGAAGAACCCGAAGTGATTATAAATTGTTATGGAAAGTATTTTCATTGCGTCAATCAAACGCACTTTTATCAATGTGCAAATTACGGACCGATTACTCTGGCATTTTCCAGTCAAGAGATACAAGAATGTCCAGGTGGATTAATATGTAGCGATGCCAACAAATGGGAATGCGTTGAACCGACTGAAAGCAGTACCACTACAGAATGCCCTAACGACACAACAACAGAAATTCAAACTACCGTTACCCAAGATACATCGTCTACTAAATTGACAAATGTACCTACAGTAATTACACCAGCATCAGATAACAGTAGCGATGTAACTTCACCAAAATCAACTCACAGTGTTACACCTAAATCTACCAGTAATCCAACGACCTCGGCATCTAGTAAAAATGATTCAGACTACTCAACACCAAGTGATCGAGGGCCTGGGATTTCCTCTGACGAACCAGAAACGATTGAACCAAGTTCTGACGAACCAAATAAGACCACTGAACTAAGTTTTACTACAAGTACTTCTGATGGTTTTTCTGACGAGCCAAGTGAAGCTACGGAACCAATCTCTACGATATCTGAATCTGCCACAAGCACATCTAAAGGTTCCTCATCGACAGAGAGCGGATCAGGTGGATCTTCTGACGAACCAAGTGAAACTACCGAACCGAGCTCTGCAACATCCGAATCTGCCACAAGCACACCCGAAGGCTCCTCATCGACTGCTGGTGGATCAGGTGGATCTTCTGACGAACCAAGTGAAACTATTGAAACGAGCTCTGCAACATCTGAGTCTGCCACAAGCACATCTGAAGACTCCTCATCGACGAAAGGCGGATCAGGCGGATTTTCTGACGAGCCAAGTGATACAACTGAACCGAGCTCTGCAACATCTGAATCTGCCACAAGCACATCTGAAGGCTCCTCATCGACTGCTGGTGGATCAGGTGGACCTTCTGACGAGCCAAGTGAAACTACCGAACCGAGCTCTGCAACATCTGAATCTGCCATAAGCACATCTGAAGGCTCCTCATCGACTGCTGGCGGATCAGGTGGATCTTCTGACGAGCCAAGTGAAACTACCGAACCGAGCTCTGCAACATCTGAATCTGCCACAAGCACATCTGAGGGCTCCTCATCGACTGCTGGCGGATCAGGTGGATCTTCTGACGAGCCAAGTGAAACTACTGAACCGAGCTCTGCAACATCTGAATCTGCCACAAGCATATCTGAAGGCTCCTCATCGACCGAAGGCGGATCCAGGTGGATCTTCTGACGAGCCAAGTGAAACTACCGAACCGAGCTCTGCAACATCTGAATCTGCCATAAGCACATCTGAAGGCTCCTCATCGACTGCTGGCGGATCAGGTGGATCTTCTGACGAGCCAAGTGAAACTACCGAGCCGAGCTCTGCAACATCTGAATCTGCCACAAGCACATCTGAAGGCTCCTCATCGACTGCTGGTGGATCTGGTGGATCTTCTGACGAACCAAGTGAAACTACTGAACCAACCTCTGCAACCTCTGAATCTGCCATAAGCACATCTGAAGCTCCTCATCGACTGCTGGTGGGTCAGGTGGATCTACTGACGAACCAAGTGAAACTACTGAACCAACCTCTGCAACCTCTGAATCTGCCACAAAGCACATCTGAAGGCTCCTCATCATCGACTGCTGGTGGATCAGGTGGATCTTCCTGACGAACCAAGTGAAACTACTGAACCAAGCTCTGCAACATCTGAATCTGCTACAAGCACATCTGAAGACTCCTCATCGACCGAAAGGCGGATCAGGTGGATTTTCTGACGAGCCAAGTGAAACTACCGAACCGAGCTCTGCAACATCTGAATCTGCCACAAGCACATCTGAGGCTCCCCTCATCGACTGCTGGCGGATCAGGTGGATCTTCTGACGAGCCAAGTGAAACTACCGAACCGAGCTCTGCAACATCTGAATCTGCCATAAGCACATCTAAAGGCTCCTCATCGACTGCTGGCGGATCAGGTGGATCTTCTGACGAGCCAAGTGAAACTACCGAACCGAGCTCTGCAACATCTGAATCTGCCATAAGCACATCTGAAGGCTCCTCATCGACTGCTGGGGATCAGGTGGATCTTCTGACGAGCCAAGTGAAACTACTGAACCGAGCTCTGCAACATCTGAATCTGCCACAAGCATCTGAAGGCTCCTCATCGACCGAAGGCGGATCAGGTGGATCTTCTGACGAGCCAAGTGAAACTACCGAACCGAGCTCTGCAACATCTGAATCTGCCATAAGCACATCTGAAGGCTCCTCATCGACTGCTGGCGGATCAGGTGGATCTTCTGACGAGCCAAGTGAAACTACCGAACCGAGCTCTGCAACATCTGAATCTGCCACAAAGCACATCTGAAGGCTCCTCATCGACTGCTGGCGGATCAGGGTGGATCTTCTGACGAACCAAGTGAAACTACCGAACCAACCTCTGCAACATCTGAATCTGCCATAAGCACATCTGAAGGCTCCTCATCGACTGCTGGTGGATCAGGTGGATCTTACTGACGAACCAAGTGAAACTACTGAACCGAGCTCTGCAACATCTGAATCTGCCACAAGCACATCTGAGGGCTCCTCATCGACTGCTGGTGGATCAGGTGGATCTTCTGACGAACCAAGTGAAACTACTGAACCAACCTCTGCAACATCTGAATCTGCCATAAGCACATCTGAAGGCTCCTCATCGACTGCTGGCGGATCAGGTGGATCTTCTGACGAAGGCCAAGTGAAACTACTGAACCGAGCTCTGCAACATCTGAATCTGCCACAAGCACATCTGAAGGCTCCCTCATCGACTGAAGGCGGATCAGGTGGATCTTCTGACGAGCCAAGTGAAACTACCGAACCAGGCTCTGCAACATCTGAATCTGCCACAGAAGCACATCTGAAGGCTCCTCATCGACTGCTGGCGGATCAGGTGGATCTTCTGACGAGCCAAGTGAAACTACTGAACCGAGCTCTGCAACATCTGAATCTGCCACAAGCACATCTGAAGGCTCCTCATCATCGACCGAAGGCGGATCAGGTGGATCTTCTGACGAGCCAAGTGAAACTACTGAACCGAGCTCTGCAACATCTGAATCTGCCACAAGCACATCTGAAGGCTCCTCATCGACCGAAGGCGGATCAGGTGGATCTTCTGACGAGCCAAGTGAAACTACCGAGACCGAGCTCTGCAACATCTGAATCTGCCACAAAGCATCTGAAGGCTCCTCATCGACTGCTGGCGGATCAGGTGGATCTTCTGACGAGCCAAAGTGAAACTACTGAACCAAGCTCTGCAACCTCTGAATCTGCCATAAGCACATCTGAAGGCTCCTCATCGACTGCTGGTGGATCAGGTGGATCTTCTGACGAGCCAAGTGAAACTACTGAACCAAGCTCTGCAACCTCTGAATCTGCCATAAGCACATCTGAAGGCTCCTCATCGACTGCTGGCGGATCAGGTGGATCTTCTGACGAACCAAGTGAAACTACTGAACCAGGCTCTGCAACATCTGAATCTGCCACAAGCACATCTGAAGGCTCCTCATCGACCGAAGGTCAGGTGGATCTTCTGACGAGCCAGAGTGAAACTACCGAACCGAGCTCTGCAACATCTGAATCTGCCACAAGCACATCTGAGGGCTCCTCATCGACTGCTGGCGGATCAGGTGGATCTTCTGACGAGCCAAGTGAAACTACTGAACCGAGCTCTGCAACATCTGAATCTGCCACAAGCATATCTGAAGGCTCCTCATCGACCGAAGGCGGATCAGGTGGATCTTCTGACGAGCCAAGTGAAACTACCGAACCGAGCTCTGCAACATCTGAATCTGCCACAAGCACATCTGAAGGCTCCTCATCGACTGCTGGTGGATCAGGTGGATCTTCCTGACGAGCCAAGTGAAACTACTGAACCGAGCTCTGCAACATCTGAATCTGCCACAAGCACATCTGAAGGCTCCTCATCGACCGAAGGCGGATCAGGTGGATCTTCTGACGAGCCAAAGTGAAACTACCGAACCGAGCTCTGCAACATCTGAATCTGCCACAAGCACATCTGAGGGCTCCTCATCGGCTGCTGGCGGATCAGGTGGATCTTCTGACGAGCCAAGTGAAACTACTGAACCAAGCTCTGCAACATCTGAATCTGCCACAAGCACATCTGAAGGCTCCTCATCGACCGAAGGCGGATCAGGTGGATCTTCTGACGAACCAAGTGAAACTACTGAACCAACCTCTGCAACATCTGAATCTGCCTACAAAGCACATCTGAAGGCTCCTCATCGACTGCTGGTGGATCAGGTGGATCTTCTGACGAACCAAGTGAAACTACTGAACCAACCTCTGCAACCTCTGAATCTGCCATAAGCACATCTGAAGGCTCCTCATCGACTGCTGGTGGATCAGGTGGATCTTCTGACGAACCAAGTGAAACTACTGAACCTCTCGCAACCTCTGAATCTGCCACAAGCACATCTGAAGGCTCCTCATCGACTGCTGGTGGATCAGGTGGATCTTCTGACGAGGCCAAGTGAAACTACTGAACCAACCCCTGCAACCTCTGAATCTGCCACAAGCACATCTAAAGGCTCCTCATCGACCGAAGGCGGATCAGGTAGATCTTCTGACGAGCCAAGTGAAACTACTGAACCGAGCTCTGCAACATCTGAATCTGCCACAAGCACATCTGAAGGCTCCTCATCGACTGCTGGCGGATCAGGTGGATCTTCTGACGAACTAAGTGAAACTACTGAACCAACCTCTGCAACCTCTGAATCTGCCACAAAGCACATCTGAAGGCTCCTCATCGACCGAAGGCGGATCAGGTGGATCTTCTGACGAGCCAAGTGAAACTACTGAGCCGACTGAAGCTCTGCAACATCTGAATCTGCCACAAGCACATCTGAAGGCTCCTCATCGACTGCTGGTGGATCAGGTGGATCTTCTGACGAACCAAGTGAAACTACTGAACCAACCTCTGCAACATCTGAATCTGCCACAAGCACATCTGAAGGCTCCTCATCGACTGCTGGTGGATCAGGTGGATCTTCTGACGAACCAAGTGAAACTACTGAACCAACCTCTGCAACATCTGAATCTGCCACAAGCACATCTGAAGGCTCCTCATCGACCGCTGGCGGATCAGGTGGATCTTCTGACGAGCCAAGTGAAACTACCGAACCGAGCTCTGCAACATCTGAATCTGCCACAAGCACATCTGAAGGCTCTCATCGACTGCTGGTGGATCAGGTGGATCTTCTGACGAACCAAGTGAAACTACTGAACCAACCTGCAACCTCTGAATCTGCCACAAGCACATCTGAAGGCTCCTCATCGACTGCTGGCGGATCAGGTGGATCTTCTGACGAACCAAGTGAAACTACTGAACCAACCTCTGCAACATCTGAATCTGCCACAAGCACATCTGAAGGCTCCTCATCGACTGCTGGCGGATCAGGTGGATCTTCTGACGAGCCAAGTGAAACTACTGAACCGAGCTCTGCAACATCTGAATCTGCCATAAGCACATCTGAAGGCTCCTCATCGACTGCTGGCGGATCAGGTGGATCTTCTGACGAGCCAAGTGAAACTACCGAACCGAGCTCTGCAACATCTGAATCTGCCACAAGCACATCTGAGGGCTCCTCATCGACCGAAGGCGGATCAGGTGGATCTTCTGACGAGCCAAGTGAAACTACCGAGCCGAGCTCTGCAACATCTGAATCTGCCACAAGCACATCTGAAGGCTCCTCATCGACTGCTGGTGGATCTGGTGGATCTTCTGACGAACCAAGTGAAACTACTGAACCAACCTCTGCAACCTCTGAATCTGCCATAAGCACATCTGAAGGCTCCTCATCGACTGCTGGTGGATCAGGTGGATCTACTGACGAACCAAGTGAAACTACTGAACCAACCTCTGCAACCTCTGAATCTGCCATAAGCACATCTGAAGGCTCCTCATCGACTGCTGGTGGATCAGGTGGATCTTCTGACGAACCAAGTGAAACTACTGAACCAACCTCTGCAACATCTGAATCTGCCACAAGCACATCTGAAGGCTCCTCATCGACCGAAAGCGGATCAGGTGGATCTTCTGACGAGCCAAGTGAAACTACCGAACCGAGCTCTGCAACATCTGAATCTGCCACAAGCACATCTGAAGGCTCCTTATCGACTGCTGGCGGATCAGGTGGATCTTCTGACGAGCCAAGTGAAACTACCGAACCAACCCCTGCAACCTCTGAATCTGCCACAAGCACATCTAAAGGCTCCTCATCGACCGAAGGCGGATCAGGTGGATCTTCTGACGAGCCAAGTGAAACTACTGAACCGAGCTCTGCAACATCTGAATCTGCCACAAGCACATCTGAAGGCTCCTCATCGACTGCTGGTGGATCAGGTGGACCTTCTGACGAGCCAAGTGAAACTACCGAACCGAGCTCTGCAACATCTGAATCTGCCACAAGCACATCTGAAGGCTCCTCATCGACCGAAGACGGGTCAGGTGGATCTTCTGACGAGCCAAGTGAAACTACTGAACCGAGCTCTGCAACATCTGAATCTGCCACAAGCACATCTGAAGGCTCCTCATCGGCTGCTGGTGGGTCAGGTGGATCTTCTGACGAACCAAGTCAAACTACTGAACCAACCTCTGCAACATCTGAACCTGCCACAAGCATATCTGAAGGCTCCTCATCGACCGAAGGCGGATCAGGTGGATCTTCTGACGAACCAAGTGAAACTACTGAACCAACCTCTGCAACATCTGAATCTGCTACAAGCACATCTGAAGGCTCCTCATCGACTGCTGGTGGATCAGGTGGATCTTCTGACGAACCAAGTGAAACTACTGAACCAACCTCTGCAACCTCTGAATCTGCCACAAGCACATCTGAAGGCTCCTCATCAACTGCTGGTGGATCAGGTGGATCTTCTGACGAACCAAGTGAAACTACTGAACCAACCTCTGAATCTGCCACAAGCACATCTGAAGGCTCCTCATCGACTGCTGGTGGATCAGGTGGATCTTCTGACGAACCAAGTGAAACTACTGAACCAACCCCTGCAACCTCTGAATCTGCCACAAGCATATCTGAAGGCTCCTCATCGACCGAAGGCGGATCAGGTGGATCTTCTGACGAGCCAAGTGAAACTACCGAACCGAGCTCTGCAACATCTGAATCTGCCATAAGCACATCTGAAGGCTCCTCATCGACTGCTGGCGGATCAGGTGGATCTTCTGACGAGCCAAGTGAAACTACCGAACCGAGCTCTGCAACATCTGAATCTGCCACAAGCACATCTGAGGGCTCCTCATCGACCGAAGGCGGATCAGGTGGATCTTCTGACGAGCCAAGTGAAACTACCGAGCCGAGCTCTGCAACATCTGAATCTGCCACAAGCACATCTGAAGGCTCCTCATCGACTGCTGGTGGATCTGGTGGAACTTCTGACGAACCAAGTGAAACTACTGAACCAACCTCTGCAACCTCTGAATCTGCCATAAGCACATCTGAAGGCTCCTCATCGACTGCTGGTGGATCAGGTGGATCTTCTGACGAACCAAGTGAAACTACTGAACCAACCTCTGCAACATCTGAATCTGCCACAAGCACATCTGAAGGCTCCTCATCGACCGAAAGCGGATCAGGTGGATCTTCTGACGAGCCAAGTGAAACTACCGAACCGAGCTCTGCAACATCTGAATCTGCCACAAGCACATCTGAAGGCTCCTTATCGACTGCTGGCGGATCAGGTGGATCTTCTGACGAGCCAAGTGAAACTACCGAACCAACCCCTGCAACCTCTGAATCTGCCACAAGCACATCTAAAGGCTCCTCATCGACCGAAGGCGGATCAGGTGGATCTTCTGACGAGCCAAGTGAAACTACTGAACCGAGCTCTGCAACATCTGAATCTGCCATAAGCACATCTGAAGGCTCCTCATCGACTGCTGGCGGATCAGGTGGATCTTCTGACGAGCCAAGTGAAACTACTGAACCGAGCTCTGCAACATCTGAATCTGCCACAAGCATATCTGAAGGCTCCTCATCGACCGAAGGCGGATCAGGTGGATCTTCTGACGAACCAAGTGAAACTACTGAACCAACCTCTGCAACATCTGAATCTGCCACAAGCACATCTGAAGGCTCCTTATCGACTGCTGGTGGATCAGGTGGATCTACTGACGAACCAAGTGAAACTACTGAACCAACCTCTGCAACCTCTGAATCTGCCATAAGCACATCTGAAGGCTCCTCATCGACTGCTGGTGGATCAGGTGGATCTTCTGACGAACCAAGTGAAACTACTGAACCAACCTCTGCAACCTCTGAATCTGCCATAAGCACATCTGAAGGCTCCTCATCGACTGCTGGTGGATCAGGTGGATCTAATGACGAACCAAGTGAAACTACCGAACCAACCCCTGCAACCTCTGAATCTGCCATAAGCACATCTAAAGGCTCCTCATCGACCGAAGGCGGATCAGGTGGATCTTCTGACGAGCCAAGTGAAACTACTGAACCGAGCTCTGCAACATCTGAATCTGCCATAAGCACATCTGAAGGCTCCTCATCGACTGCTGGTGGATCAGGTGGATCTTCTGACGAACCAAGTGAAACTACTGAACCGAGCTCTGCAACATCTGAATCTGCCACAAGCATATCTGAAGGCTCCTCATCGACCGAAGGCGGATCAGGTGGATCTTTTGACGAGCCAAGTGAAACTACCGAACCGAGCTCTGCAACATCTGAATCTGCCATAAGCACATCTGAAGGCTCCTCATCGACTGCTGGCGGATCAGGTGGATCTTCTGACGAGCCAAGTGAAACTACCGAACCGAGCTCTGCAACATCTGAATCTGCCACAAGCACATCTGAGGGCTCCTCATCGACCGAAGGCGGATCAGGTGGATCTTCTGACGAGCCAAGTGAAACTACCGAACCGAGCTCTGCAACATCTGAATCTGCCATAAGCACATCTGAAGGCTCCTCATCGACTGCTGGCGGATCAGGTGGATCTTCTGACGAGCCAAGTGAAACTACTGAACCGAGCTCTGCGACATCTGAATCTGCCACAAGCATATCTGAAGGCTCCTCATCGACCGAAGGCGGATCAGGTGGATCTTCTGACGAGCCAAGTGAAACTACCGAACCGAGCTCTGCAACATCTGAATCTGCCATAAGCACATCTGAAGGCTCCTCATCGACTGCTGGCGGATCAGGTGGATCTTCTGACGAGCCAAGTGAAACTACCGAATCGAGCTCTGCAACATCTGAATCTGCCACAAGCACATCTGAGGGCTCCTCATCGACCGAAGGCGGATCAGGTGGATCTTCTGACGAGCCAAGTGAAACTACCGAGCCGAGCTCTGCAACATCTGAATCTGCCACAAGCACATCTGAAGGCTCCTCATCGACTGCTGGTGGATCTGGTGGATCTTCTGACGAACCAAGTGAAACTACTGAACCAACCTCTGCAACCTCTGAATCTGCCATAAGCACATCTGAAATCGACTGCTGGTGGATCAGGTGGATCTACTGACGAACCAAGTGAAACTACTGAACCAACCTCTGCAACCTCTGAATCTGCCATAAGCACATCTGAAGGCTCCTCATCGACTGCTGGTGGATCAGGTGGATCTTCTGACGAACCAAGTGAAACTACTGAACCAACCTCTGCAACATCTGAATCTGCCACAAGCACATCTGAAGGCTCCTCATCGACCGAAAGCGGATCAGGTGGATCTTCTGACGAGCCAAGTGAAACTACCGAACCGAGCTCTGCAACATCTGAATCTGCCACAAGCACATCTGAAGGCTCCTTATCGACTGCTGGCGGATCAGGTGGATCTTCTGACGAGCCAAGTGAAACTACCGAACCAACCCCTGCAACCTCTGAATCTGCCACAAGCACATCTAAAAGCTCCTCATCGACCGAAGGCGGATCAGGTGGATCTTCTGACGAGCCAAGTGAAACTACTGAACCGAGCTCTGCAACATCTGAATCTGCCATAAGCACATCTGAAGGCTCCTCATCGACTGCTGGTGGATCAGGTGGATCTTCTGACGAACCAAGTGAAACTACTGAACCAACCTCTGCAACATCTGAATCTGCCACAAGCACATCTGAAGGCTCCTTATCGACTGCTGGTGGATCAGGTGGATCTTCTGACGAACCAAGTGAAACTACTGAACCAACCTCTGCAACCTCTGAATCTGCCACAAGCACATCTGAAGGCTCCTCATCGACCGAAGGCGGGTCAGGTGGATCTTCTGACGAGCCAAGTGAAACTACCGAACCAACCCCTGCAACCTCTGAATCTGCCACAAGCACATCTAAAGGCTCCTCATCGACCGAAGGCGGATCAGGTGGATCTTCTGACGAGCCAAGTGAAACTACTGAACCGAGCTCTGCAACATCTGAATCTGCCATAAGCACATCTGAAGGCTCCTCATCGACTGCTGGTGGATCAGGTGGATCTTCTGACGAACCAAGTGAAACTACTGAACCGAGCTCTGCAACATCTGAATCTGCCACAAGCACATCTGAAGGCTCCTCATCGACTGCTGGCGGATCAGGTGGATCTTCTGACGAACTAAGTGAAACTACTGAACCAACCTCTGCAACCTCTGAATCTGCCACAAGCACATCTGAAGGCTCCTCATCGACCGAAGACGGGTCAGGTGGATCTTCTGACGAGCCAAGTGAAACTACTGAACCGAGCTCTGCAACATCTGAATCTGCCACAAGCACATCTGAAGGCTCCTCATCGGCTGCTGGTGGGTCAGGTGGATCTTCTGACGAACCAAGTCAAACTACTGAACCAACCTCTGCAACATCTGAACCTGCCACAAGCATATCTGAAGGCTCCTCATCGACCGAAGGCGGATCAGGTGGATCTTCTGACGAACCAAGTGAAACTACTGAACCAACCTCTGCAACATCTGAATCTGCTACAAGCACATCTGAAGGCTCCTCATCGACTGCTGGTGGATCAGGTGGATCTTCTGACGAACCAAGTGAAACTACTGAACCAACCTCTGCAACCTCTGAATCTGCCACAAGCACATCTGAAGGCTCCTCATCAACTGCTGGTGGATCAGGTGGATCTTCTGACGAACCAAGTGAAACTACTGAACCGATCTCTGCAACATCTGAATCTGACACAAGCACATCTGAAGGCTCCTCATCGACCGAAGGCGGATCGGGTGGATCTTCTGACGAACCAAGTAAAACTACTGAACCGAGCTCTGCAATATCTGAATCTGCCACAAGCACATCTGAAGGCTCCTCATCGACTGGTGGCGGATCAGGTGGATCTTCTGACGAGCCAAGTGAAGCTACTGAACCCAGCTCTGCAACATCTGAATCTGCCACAAGCACATCTGAAGGCTTCTCATCGACCGAAGGCGGATCAGGTGGATCTTCTGACGAACCAAGTGAAACTACTGAACCAACCTCTGCAACATCTAAATCTGCCACAAGCACAACTGAAGGCTCCTCATCGACCGAAGGCGGATCAGGTGGATCTTCTGACGAGCCAAGTGAAACTACTGAACCGAGCTCTGCAACATCGCAATCTGTCACAAGCACATCTGAAGGTTCCTCATCGACTGCTGGCGGATCAGGTGGATCTTCTGACGAACCAAGTGAAACTACTGAACCAACCTCTGCAACATCTAAACCTGCCACAAGCACATCTGAAGGCTCCTCATCGACCGAAGGCGGATCAGGTGGATTTTCTGACGAACCAAATGAAACTATTGAACCGAGCTCTGCAACATCGCAATCTGTCACAAGCACATCTGAAGGCTCCTCATCGACTGCTGGCGGATCAGGTGGATCTTCTGACGAGCCCAGTGAAACTACCGAATCAAGCTCTGCAACATCTGAATCTGTCACAAGCACATCTGAAGGCTCCTCATCGACCGATGGAGGATCAGGTGGATCTTCTGACGAATCAAGTTCTACAACATTTGAACCTGCCACTAGTACATCTGAAAGCTATTCATCGACAAGTGGTTCATCTGACGAACTTAGTTCTACGACTTCCGAGTCTATTACTAACACTACTGAAGTCTCTACAGAAGCCGGATCAAAAACACCACCTGGTGGATCCACGATATGGCCACCTAAACCAACAGATTTTACCGATTACTCTGGTCCTACTTCAGAGTCGTCAAGTTTGAAACCAGGGTTCAGATGTCACAGTGCCGGGAAGTATCCTGACAACGTAAGCTGTCATAAATACCACATTTGTGTCGACCTGTTCCATGAGATAGTTGACTTAGAAGGCGACTGCCCTCCAGGTACCAACTACGATGCTTTCGAGAACCAGTGCACCACTCTACCTGTTCAGTGTCCCGGAGAACCTCAATTGAACTGTACCAGAGATGGCACGTTTGCCCACCCGCATAAATGTAACAGGTACTATACCTGCGATTTTAATTATGTTTTTGATCGGTACGATTTGAAGCAGTACCTTTGTCCCTATGGTCAAGCGTATGACGAAGAGAGTGATGCTTGCATTGGATCGGCTAGGTGTCGTCAAGACCCACAAAGGAACTTCTCATGTTCTGAAATCGGGTCTTTCCCTGTAGAACGAAATTGTACCAGTTTTTACGAATGTACGTTGGACAACAGAGCTAAGTTTGTTCAAACTACGAAAACCTGTGGAGATAATGCTCTCTTTGATAGAGTTAGAAGGAGATGCCGTCGATCATGCTTGGTAACGAATTGTCCATATAACAATATCGATATCGAGTAACCACACTGTCACACTGTACTGTATATATTTCTGTATAGCCCTCTACAGAGCACCTGAAATCTAATATCTGCATAAATGTATCAATAAATTTTATTCTTTAAAATCTATTTGTTGTTTCATGTTTTCAATACTGAGGAGATTATTTTGTTAGATATTATTCAAAAACTATTTTTATAGGGTATTTATAGGGAAGAAATATTTATATTATTTTGATTATTTAGAAAGCTGTGATACTTCTTTAAATAAAATATCTTTTTATTTAAATAAAATTTTTATTCCTGTATATTTTGTAAGTTTGGAGAATTTGTATATTAAAAGAAATGCATTAATCCTTCTTTAAATCTTCATATTTATTTTTATCATTGTTTTTAAGTTAACCCTTTCTGTTACCCAATTTTGTGACCTAAATTTTTATTCTTTCTTGAGGAAGTAGACAATTTAAAAAAAAGGCTATCCACCAACTTTTATTGACAAAGCATTAAACAAAATAAAAACCACGAACCATAAGTAGAATACACGCAGTGAAGATAATATATATACAGGGTGAGTTTTAAATCAGTGTAAATATTTTTAAGGGTATTTCGAGCCCTGAAACGCGTCTATGAGGTTTTTTTCGCCAAAAAATTTTTTTGAAAATTTGGATTTTTTTCTTAGTTTTAAGAAAGATTAGAGTAAAACTTAGAGTAAGATTAGACTTAGATTTTTAAGTTAAATAAGCCGATTATTTTGGACTTACTGAAAAACGGTAAAGAAATATGTTTTTTTTCGAGATCTATCAGCCCTGAAAAGATTTGCACTTATTTAAGACTCACAATTTCATAAATATGGGACGTTTCGGGAAAAAATAAGGATAGGAAAATAATATAAAATATGAACATCCTTCAAAATACAAAATGTACTAGATCCCTTCTAACCCACACTGAAACGGGTCTTACACGTAACGGTATCTGAGAGATTTGAACTGTACAGTTCTTCGATTCAGTCCAAAACTCAACGTGTAGTGGCGACTTCGATAAAGATATGAACGAAGAGATGAGATCTGCGATCTTTCAACGTGCTGAATATCTTTAATTGTACAGACCACAGATTTGTCGGGAACTGTTCTAGACTACAGACTGACGAAATTATCTTTTATAAATTTGAACGTGTAGTGTGAAAAGATCGTTTGCGCTTTGGTCTGAAGATATAAACTGTGCGATTTGGCATGCAAATCAAATCGTTGCGTGTAGGACCCTTTTAAGCCAATGAACACTGAACAACAAACAAAAAATGCGAACTGGTAAATTTAGGACTTTTTAATTTTTTAAATTGATCATACATTTTTGTCTTGGTGTTTTTGAACATAAGGAACTTGATTTTGATGTCAATATGATGTCTATTTATAGGGGGTGCCACCTATATATGTTTTAGCTGTTTTGAAGCGACATTTACCATGAGACCTTTTTTACGTAAAAAACGTCGCAATTGTATATTTTTTTGCTCACTAGTTTTATACAGGTACGGACGAAAAGTTATTACTCGTCAAACCAGTTAAAAAATATATAGGTGGCGCGGCGCCCTCTACAAGTAGGAGTCATATTGACATCAAAATCAAATTTCTCATGTCAAAAAACCTCCTGACACCAATTTTCATCCAAATAATGACGTTACTTCAGAAATGATTTAGAAAAAATCGAAATAAAAATAAAACTTCTACCTCTGTATCTCCGAAACTAAGTATTTTAGGACATACATTTATACGAACTATTTTAATTATTTTGATCTGCAGAATAACCTTTTACCAAGTGACAATATAAAGAAATATTGCCCTACGAATTGGTACTTCCTTGTAAGAACTTAAAGTATGACAAAAATCTAAAAAATTGCATTCCCAATTTTAATTAGGAATACATTTTTTACATAAGGCAACAATGCATTCGAGAAAAAAAAACGAAGTCTGACAACGTCTTTACTCCTGTTAAAGGTCCGAGGCAGTCCGAGGTCACGGCGGCATTTATCAGCAAGATGAAATAAGTGCCGCATCTGAAATAATAATCTGTGTCTCTAATTAATACTTGAACAGTGACGTTATCGGAGATTATTTTGGCCAGAGTTTGCTCAAGTATGCGTTTCGTGGGCGCATTACCGTCATCATCATGATTCAACAATTTGACGCGATCGGTTGCTGCGAAAGACGGAGGAGAGAGGTTCATCTTTACGGCGACTTAAGCTTTTCCAAACTCCGAATTTCGGCCACTCCACCAAAAACCATTTAAAATTTAGATTCCGTCTCGCCCCCGCTTAATGGGATGCGATGCCGGCGAATTGTGGCATTTTTATGCATGAGATTTCTAAATTCTTTTACGCTAATGGTGCGGGCAAACCTTTTTTACTTAAATATGTCGCCCTCCGTTTTAAAATTGTTTTCTGTGCCTAATAAAATAAATTCTTAGCCTGTTTTTCTCTTTCTTCTTGTACTTTTCTTCCATTGAAATCCGAATTTACCGTTTTACCCGTTTTGTTTTCATCAGATCTCATTAAGGGGCAATTATTGTATTGTAAGGGCATTAATTATGTGAGATGCTTTTGATGATTTTTTGACCCTTCCCTCACTGTCACAGATGTCGTGAGATTTCTCTCTAACTCTCCCCCCTCCCTTAGGAGAATGTAGAATGTTTGGGAGGGGGGCTAATCACCGCGACCTTACATATCTATTGTGTTTCCCCCTTTTTTTATAGCAATTTTTCTTTATGGCAATTTGTAAAACGTTATGTTTAGTTATTAAGTTTGCACTGGGTTAAGTTGAGTAGCTATTGCAGCTAGAATGCGGCAGATTTGCAATTTTGTTATCATTTCATGTGAAAAAACTTTATGAAATAAAGCCAATTTCTTATTATTATTATTGTTATTGAGTTATAACGAGTTATAACTCAACATGCAGTCTCAGGGCTTTGACAAAAGCCAGTATCTGTGATGTTTTTTCAGAGGTTAGTTCTCCGATATCAGTCGTACGTTTATGGCACGAATGGTTATCGTCCTGGCGCATTCAGGGATGAGGTGTTCTAATGTTTCCCCATTTTTCCACAGAATCTGTATTCGCCGTTGTTTCTTTTCTTCAATCTACTGAGGTGTTCGTTGAGGAGATAGTGTCCTGTTTAAAACCCCGTGACAATCCAAAGATTGTTTTTACTTAAATGAAAGAAAATCTTGATTTAAGTGATTTTTCTCGGTCGTAAGTTCTAAGAAATTTCTTCGAATGTCTTAGACCGTTAGAGGAATCTCATTCCAGGTTACGGATGGAGTCTTCCAGGTTCTTGAGTTCCGATTTAAATTGGTTTCCACTTGGAAAGCAGAACGGTTCAGCAGGGCCCGAATTCTGTAACTTGGAAAACGCTAAGCGCTTTTAGACGCTCAGCGTATATGACGTTAACTTTCGCTTAAAAATATTAGAATTTTT
Organism: Sitophilus oryzae; assembly: GCF_002938485.1. Classification (NCBI taxonomy): domain Eukaryota; kingdom Metazoa; phylum Arthropoda; class Insecta; order Coleoptera; family Curculionidae; genus Sitophilus; species Sitophilus oryzae. The sequence goes on along the minus strand of NW_022146579.1, from coordinate 343,911 downwards.
TGAAACAATTTTTTTCCAAATCAATGTATTAGGGCCAATAATGGTCCCATACTATAGCCTCCCAGATCACCAAATTTGTCAGTCCTCGATGTCGTTCTGTATGTCCTAAAATGCTTAGTTTCGGATATAGAGGGTGTAGAAGTTTCATTTTTATATCGATTTTTTCCAAATAATTTCTGTAACGTGTAATATTTGGATGAAAATGGGTGTCCGGGAGTTCTTCGACATGAGAAATTTTATTTTGATGTCAATATGATTCCTACTTGTAGAGGGCGCCACCTACATATTTTTAAACAGGGTTGAAGAGCAATAACTTTTCGTCCGCACCCGTATAAAACCATGCACTGAGTAAAAAAAATATACATTTGCGACGATCGATGGTTCTCGACTATGGTTCTCGAGATATTTGGAACCGAAATTATCAATACCCCTCACACACTGATAAATTAAACACGTTGGACTAAATATCTATTAGACTGAGATCATAAATTAGAAATGTTTTTGTGCCAAAAGTACTACAGAAACTATTTTATCCTCATTTTTTCAAAGTAACATTTACCTATGATTAATTTTAAAAAATAGAAAGTTCCCAAATGTATTATTTCAGTCAAATAATTATCTACTTAACATGTTTTTATTTTTTGTCAATAATAACATATATTTACTCTCCCCACTCTAAATATATTGAATTGAAGTTTGCGCTTAGCAATTTTTACCAAGAGACAGTGGCGGTTCGTCAGGGTAGGCAAGGTAGGCGAAGCCTATCCTAAGATTTTGGCAGAATTTAAGCGATTTATTACATTACATTATTTACTATTAATGTTGCCAATAGATAAAAATACTGTTAATACACGGAAGTGTGTTTTAATAATCAATATTATTTTAATATTTGTGGTCTTGTATATTAACAAATTCACTACCGCTGCACAGTGGATCGAGGTATAAGGATATAGCGGTCATAAATAGAAAAAATACTTTAATAAGTAATTTGTAGCCCAGCTGCTTTATTTATGGCGAAAAGAAAAATATCTATAGATTTTTTTATAATTTTAATTGAATTTTAGCAAAACGCCGGTCTAATTATGACTGCAAAAATTATTTTTTTTGTAAAGCGTACATACCTGTAGATTTACCGTTATCGCTTAGTAATGATTTCTGGTGAACTCCAAAAAATGTTTTTCTTATATTAACAGCCCCACGCTCCCTCCTTCAAAGGGTGAACGTGCGGGATGGGTTTCGGGAAATGTTTGGATTGGGTGAGCAAGTGAAAGATGAAAGAGATAAGTTTATAAATTCTTTAAAAATCACTTCTTGTATCACTAGCTCTTTGTTTAGACCTTTCTTAATAAAAAAATTCAAGTTGCCCAGTGAAAAAATAAAATTACAAGATACTAATTTAACAATGGGATCCAAAAAATATATTATATGCGTGGAGAGGAAGAAATGTTTATAATTTAATTATGTTTGTAAAAAAGTTTTATTTTGTAAATCAAGGGAAATCACTTAAAAGAAATTTTAAACAATACTAAAATAAACCTGAAGTATAAAATTAAAAAAGATATATATTTCACAAAACAAAAAAACTAAATCACCATTACAACTCTGAACGTAAAAGTAGAAAATAATATTTATGTAAGAAAACATATCCTCAACCAACTCAGTAATATGTTCTATAAAAGGAGTTCTTTGGCTTCATCATCCAGCTCTAAACATTCACTTTTCTTCCCCATATGCCGAAATGCAGCCAAATAAGGGTCAGAGGATATCAAGAGACAATTAAAAATATCTTGATTTGTGGCATACCGTGAACATTTTCGACTAATAGAGAACAACGGCATACCGTCGAGTCGGCCTAAAAACACGTAAACGTTTACGTACGCATGCGCATTTCTAATATTTCTTATTTTTTATACACGTAAAAGATTCTTTACGTCTACGTATACGTGTCAGCAGCGGCCGATTCGACCGTATGCCGTTGTTCTCTATTGTCTTTTCTGAAAAAACGTAACTTAAAATTGTGTTGCGGTCTATTGAGAAACACGGACTACTTCAAATAAATATATAGCATGAATAGGCAGAATTCGGCAGACCATTTTTTATTTATAAACAAATACATTCCCCAAACAATATTATTTGCGATAAGAGGAAACGTCGAGAAGCGTCGATAGTATTTTTTTGGTATTTTGAAAACTATAAAAATATGGATAAAAACGACGTTTAAAAAAACATGAAAAATTAATACATAATAATAATTTCAGAACTTTCTTAGTAATAGTCCAAAAGGTAGAGAAAACCTTTTCTTTAAAATATAAAAAATAATAATCATCTCGGATTTTTTAAAGCCTCCAGGAATATTTAGATTCTTATTTGCTATCACTAAGCGAAAAAGACAATTAAATGTGATGGATTTAAGAGAAAAAAAACATGGTTACAAATTTTGTTCAAAAAATCGCCACTTGCCTTACTTTCAATCTAAAAAGATCTTTTCACAGCTCTTCAACAATCTGATGATTTTACTGATATAATAATAAATAACTTTTCTTTATTAAGAGACCTACTCATCAATTTAATATATAAAACATAACTATTCTTTCTCTCAATACTACCAATTTTTAAGTTTGCGTAAATAAATAATAAAATAAAATTCTATGATGTACTCCATAGTGATTCCATAGTAATAGATAAAAAAATAGATAAAATAGATTAATAAAAACTATACTTATACATTATGTCAATCATTATGTCATTATGTTGAATGCTGTTATTTTTGCTTTAGTTTTATCCTAAATATTTTTGAGCTATATTTTTAACCCAGAGATAACATTATGTAAATTTTAGAGGAAAGGCAAATAGACGCAACTAAAATTTTGTCGCCTACCCAGTCACACGGGTCACGAGCCGCCACTGGTAAGAGACATTTTTTACGTAGAAAATCACGGAAATGTATATCAAAAATCCTCAAAAACGTCTCACCGTGTAATTAATGGACGCCCTCTTTATTCTTTTCGAAATATATTCTGCTTCTATTGGTACAAATTTACTTATATTTTGAGCTGCATTATAGTGTGAGTCGTCCCTAATTCCGCGTAGCATAATAAAGCGATAATTCGGCGTGGCTCGATGATATCGTTTAAAATGCATGTCGTCGTCCGAAAATTTTTCTTTAAAGCGTCCTTTCGCACCATAAAACCACTATACCTTGGTAATATTTATGGGCACTATTTCAATGTAGCCGGGCCACAAAAATCACTGGCGAACATCTTTCGGCTGAGTTATCGGCCGTGTTGGCTTAGCGCCCGGAATTTATCGCGCATCGGCCAGAGTAGAAAAGAGAAGAATATCTATTGCCCGATTATGACAAGTCTGGATTACCGATCAAAGAGAAATTAAAGAGAAATAATACTTACTCTGCTTTAAAAAAAATCCTCTGGATATCAGTGGCGGCTCGTGACCCGCGGGACTGGGTAGGCGACTAAATTTTAGTTGCATCTATTTGTCCCCCCCCTCCCCCTGCCCTAAATTTACATAATACTCTAACCCAGTTCATAAATATATGTTACCTCTGGGTTAAAAACATACCTCAAGAATATTTAGGACAAAACTAAAGCAAAAATAACAGCATTCAACGTAATGACATAATGATTGACATAATGTACAAGTATATGTTTTTTTATCTTCTCAGATCAAAAAAAAAACACTAAATCACCACCCGCAAACGGTAAAAATACCGTTTGCTCCTTTTTTTTCCATAATTTATTTTCGTTTCTTCATCAATTTTCTTTATTTTTTTTCCATCTCCTGGGTTGCACACGGTGCCTCGTTGCATCTTTTGCTTCCTGGTTTTTTGTGATTTGGGATCGGTTTCTTCGCTTCCTGAATCCTTACCGTACTGATGAAGCCTGAAGGCAGTTACATTAGTGTGCACTGGTGTAGGTGTGATTGTGTGAGTGTGTGAGTGTGCGTGTCTGCACTGGTGTACACTGGTGTATACGGTTACGAGTTGTTGAGGGCTGAGCCGTTTAATCTTTTTTCTTCTTTTTTATTTTTATACATTTCCCTCGCTATTTCTTTCTTTTTATATATATATATATATATATATATATATATATATATATATATATATATATATATATATATATATATATATATATATATATATATATATATATATATATATATATATATATATATATATATATATATATATATATATATATAAAGCCTCTTTTATTTTTCATGACGCTATCGCTTCCTTCATTATAATTTTGGCGTTGTTAAAATCTATTCTGTGCCCTGTGACACTGCTGCGTTAATCCAACGGAGACTAATAATTGTCGGCAGTGGTTTACTAATAAACAAATATGCCTAACGGGACAAAAAAATATTTAACGTTTAGGAAAGTATATCTTTTTTTGTCGTCGGAAGCAAAAGAAAACACAAAGAACAAAGAAAAAAACTATTTAAAATATCTAAATGCAACTATTCTAGAACACTTTACCTTTTTTTAACAGATACGTCTACAAAAACCGTTGACGTTCTGTTAAAAAACGTAACCAAGACGATCATCATCATCATTTTCAGCTTATTCAACCATTTCCAATTATGATGTAGCCTTCCTCACATATCATACTCTCTTTGTAGTTGGACCCATTGTTGTCTATTGTTAGTAAAATCTAAATTATCTTTGCTAATTTCCTGATATCAGGGTCCCATCTCAAGTTTGTTCTTCCTCTAGGTCTCTTGGTTCCTCATGGGTACAAAGCTGTAATTTTTGTGATCCATCTGTTGTCTGTTCTTCTTGCCAGGTGCCCTCCCCATTGCTCTTCGGCAATTTTATTAACATTTGAAATTGTCAGCAACACAACACGACGACGCCTAGTTCGGATTCATTTTCACTTACCTATTTTTTACTACCCGAAACAACGTTACATCACACAAACTTCGTACTTGATTGTTTAATAGTTTCAATAACTGCACTAACAAAAAGCTAAAACATTTAAATACTATGACAAAGCTATGATTTCAATATTATTTTAATGCGATCAACATGAACTGTAACCGGAGGGCGTGAAATACATAGAGAAAATGTTTGATTTTTGTCGTATACAGCGCTGCGGTCGGAATTTTTTGAAATCAACTGAAATGCACCAAGCCTATACTAACAAAGCAAAATTTGCTTGGCCGATAAATAATGCTTAAAGTTTCAGGAAGTATATCTCGTCCCATCGTCGAAAGCAACAAAAAACAAAAAAAAAACTATTTATTATATTTCCTAAAGACAACTATTCAAGAACAATCTAGGTTTTTAGCAGATATGTCTACTATAAGCCGTTGACGTTGTGTTAAAATTCCATACATAAACCGTTGAACACCCTCTAAGAAGAGAGTTAAGATTAAAATAATAGTTATTCTAATGTTACTAATAACATTTTTATTACTACTTTATAAAACATATTTTTACCATATTCAACAATTTTATAGAATCGGTACAAGTATGATGTGAGATACCTACGTTAATAAAAAATCAATTCGTGTGTCTGACGTTATTTAAGTCGTAAAAAAAGCAGACTTTTCTCGACAAAACTTCACAGTTGGTTTGTTTCAAACCAGTCATATAGAATAACATGTAATGGTATTCAAATAAGACCAGACGTAATTTTTGTCTTACGTCTAATCTTATGGAGAATATAAGACAAAGCCTTTTATTTGCTTTTTTACTTTATTCCCCGACAGAACCAAAAAATAACTTTTCTCAGATTCTAATAATTTCATATTTGTAAAACGTGGAAAATAAGCTTGTAATGCATAGAGTACGAACTGCAAACTGCAACGAACGAGCCGTAGAAATGAATGAGTCGCATTTTGATCCAATTCAATATTTACGACTCTTTTTTACATCTCGTTTGTCCAAATTTTATGGATCCGTGCTGGCTACGATTCAATTGAACAAAGCGTATTGTAAGCAATTAATCAATTTTCACGATTTTTTGAACGAACGAGCCGTAGAAATAAACGAGTCGCATTTTGATCCAATTCAATATTTACGACGCTTTTGAAAATCCCATTTGTTCAAATTGTATGGATCCGTGCTGGCCACGATTCAATTGAACGAATCGCATTGTAAGAAAATAATCAATTCTCATGATTCTTTGAACGAACGAGCCGTAGAAACGAACGAGTCACATTGTGACCCGGTTAAATTCTTACGACTCTTTTTTACACCTTGTTCGTTCAAATTTTATGGATCCGTGCTGGCTACGATTCAATTAAACGAATCGTATTGTAAGCAATTAATTAATTCTCATGATTCTTTGAACGAACGGGTCGCATTGTGATCCGATTCTATTTTTACTATTTTTTTTCCATCTCGTTCGTTCAAATTTTATGGATCCGTGCTGGCTACGATTCAATTGAACGAATCGTATTGTAAGCAATTAATTAATTCTCATGATTCTTTGAACGAACGGGTCGCATTGTGATCCGATTCTATTTTTACTATTTTTTTTCCATCTCGTTCGTTCAAATTTTATGGATTCGTGCTGACTACGATTCAGTTGAACGAACCGTATTGTAAGCATAGTATATTTAACCGAATTGTTAGCATAGTATTGTAAGCATAATATATATTCTTTGAACGAACGAGCCGTAAAAACGAACGAGTCGCATTGTGATTCCGATTCAATTCTTACTACTCTTTTTAAAGTCTCGTTTGTTCAAATTTTGTGAATCAGTGCTGGTCACGATTCAACTGAACAAATCGAATTATAAGCAATTAATCAATTCGTTCAAATTTTATGGATCCGTGCTGGCCACGGTTCAGTTGAACGAACCGTATCCTAAGCGGTGAATCGAATCTCACGATTCATTTTTAATACTCGTTCAAATAACCGACTCGTTGAATCTTGCCCAGCTACATCCTGTACATAATATGCGATTCCGACAAGTTCAGGCGCATGTATATAGATCGAGGAATTTTGGTAATAATAGCTAATTGACTGGATACAGCGACGTATATCTCGAGTTTATGATCTGTTATATTAACTTAATAATGCTCAATCTATAGATATCAGCTTCCGCTTTATGATGATGAGGTAATGGAGTGTTTTATGCGATGCCGGCGTATTATGTTGTAGATATCTCCTGGGCGTTAAGTAAATTAGCAAATTCGATCGCTAAAAACGTGCTGAGGTAATTAATTTCTGCATAACGAGGGCGTATAGTTTTCAACTTAAAAATATAAAAAATAAAATTTAGAAGAATATACTTTAAGATTAGATGGTCCGATCGGATTTTGAAAAAAATTCTGGGAAACCTAACCGTAAAAACAACATAATTTTGTAGAATATTTTAATCGTTACAATGTGTCATATATCTACTAAACTGACATTGTTCGAAAGTACCCATATCTATATCTGGTAATTTGTTTCGTTTTCGGTGCATTCGTGGATATTGCGATTTTTTGTGTTTATTTTGTTATGGTTACGTCCGCTATATGAATATAAAAGTGTCAAACTATCCACGACACCGACAGTTGTGCTTGTTATTTTAATTCACAAGTAAATTGAATTTTCTGTCATTTTTTGAGTATCATCTGTCGAAATCTTCCCTAACTTGCTGAATAGACTTTAGCTCATGCTAATTGTATAGGCTTGGTACGTTTCAGTTGCTTTAAAAAAATCTGATCGCGGAGCTGTACATAGTAGAAATCAGAAATTGTCGATATGTATTTTACTTCGTCGAAAATAATATTGAAATCGTGACTTTGTCATAATATTTACGCATTTTAGTTTTTTGCTAATCCAGTTATTGAGCCTATAAAACACTCAGATGTGGTGTGTTTTTACAAGAGACAAAAAATGTAGTAAATACTAGAGGGACCATTTTATGAAAATAACAATCGGTCCTGGTACAAATGTAAGAACTTGACAACGCTGTTTCCACTACGCTTCAGTCCCTCCTAGGGATCGGCAAGACAAGAAATCTTGTCTTGACAAGCAATTTCTTGTCTTGTCTTGAAATATTTTCAAGAATTAAAGACAATCTTGTCTTGACCATTACTTGAGAGTTGATTTCTTGTCTTGCTTCAAAAAATCTTGAAATTTCTTGATATCTTGACAAAAGGGAAAACCCCGTTTAAAATTCGTTTATTAAAGGGAAACCCCCTGTTTAAAAGTCGCGGTGAGATTGGTTAATGTGATGTTTATGCTTTATGCGTAAATTCGAGGGTCAGGCATTTTATTTTACGGAGTACGTTTTAATCAGTACGGAGGGAGTCTCATGTGCCTGAATTCATAGCTCTCAAACACTAGTTTAAGCTTTTTAAGGAGCATTTACCAACCAGTAAATAAAAATTATTTTTTTAGAAGCTGTTCTTGTTATCGTGTTTGATGTGTTTGCTATTTTGATATTTATTTTTATTATTTTTTTGCAAAACAAATATTTTTGTACTTGGATATTTATTTTCATGGAAGTGTGTGATATCTTATGATCGTTTTTTGTTTCTTCAATATGTATTTTTTTCTTATAAAACAATAAATATTTTTTATACTTATTGCAGTTTTTTTTAAATATCTAAAAAAGTTAGATATTATGTGATATGTTATAACTTCAGTGACGTACATTAAAATGTATTATTTTTTTTATTTTAAAAATTTTACCTTAATTCAAAATGTCTGTATGCCACTGAAGTAGACCCGCTTTGCAAAGTTTTTTTTATTCTAATATCGTAGGCCATAACATATCCAAAAAATTATAAAAAAAACATTTAAAAATAAAAAAAGTATTGATTAATTAATTCACGCTTAGTTAATTAAGTTCCAATTTAATTTGGCCCACAGTATGCCAACATTGGACATCCGACTTTGGACGTACGTGTGTCAACTTTGACAAACGACAAAGTACCGCTTCGTACAAATATTTTTTGCTTAATAATTTTTTTATCCATCAATTATTAATGGATATTCATATAATATACAATTACCTAAGTAAATGAGTATTTCTTTTTTATTTTATATTTTCAAGAAATTTCAAGATTTTCTTGATTTCTTGTCAAGAAATCTTGATCTTGAGAAGTAATTTCTTGTCTTGATCTTGTCTTGAAATCAAGACAAGATCAAGAAGTTGTCAAGAAAATGACGACCCCTATACGAAATAATATGCATGTACTGATTTCTTTTGAAAATCGACAACTATGAAACTATGAACTCTTCCTGGACACAAACGGTACATTGTGAGACAGAAAATTGTAGAGAGAAACAAGCCCTATAACATAGGATACAACATTTTAATGAACAGTGCTTTCCTTAAAATCAATAAAATGAAAAATATAGGAAATAACATGCATGTACTCATTTCTTTCGAAAATCGACAACTATGAAACTATGAACTCTTCCTGGACACAAACGGTACATTGTGAGACAGGAAATTGTAGAGAGGAACAAGCCCTATAACATAAGATACAACATTTTAATGAACAGTGCTTTCCATAAAATCAATAAAATGAAAAATTTACGAAATAATATGCATGTACTGATTTCTTTCGAAAATCGACAACTATGAAACTATGAACTCTTCCTGGACACAAACGGTACATTGTGAGACAGAAAATTGTAGAGAGAAACAAGCCCTATAGCATATGATACATTTTAATGAACAGTGCTTTCCATAAAATCAATAAAATGAAAAATATAAGAAATCATATGCATGTACTGATTTCTTTCGAAAATCGACAACTATGAAACTATGAACTCTTCCTGGACATAAACGGTACATTGTGAAACAGAAAATTGTAGAGAGAAGCAAGCCCTATAACATAGGATACAACATTTTAATGAACAGTGCTTTCCATAAAATCAACAAAATGAAAAATTTAAGAAATAATATGCATGTACTGATTTCTTTCGAAAATCGACAACTATGAAACTATAAACTCTTCCTGGACACAAACGGTACATTGTGAGACAGAAAATTGTAGAGAGAAACAAGCCCTATAGCATATGATACATTTTAATGAACAGTGCTTTCCATAAAATCAATAAAATGAAAAATATAAGAAATCATATGCATGTACTGATTTCTTTCGAAAATCGACAACTATGAAACTATGAACTCTTCCTGGACATAAACGGTACATTGTGAAACAGAAAATTGTAGAGAGAAGCAAGCCCTATAACATAGGATACAACATTTTAATGAACAGTGCTTTCCATAAAATCAATAAAATGAAAAATATACGAAAAAAATGTCAAGAAATCTTGTCTTGATAAGCAATTCCTTGTCTTGTCTTGAAATATTTTCAAGAATTAAAAACAATCTTGTCTTGACCATTTCTTGAGTGTTGATTTCTTGTCTTGATTCAAGAAATCTTGAAATTTCTTGCTATCTTGACAAAAGGGTTTAAAATTCGTTTATTAAAGAGAAACCCCCCGTTTAAAAGTCGCGGTGAGATTGGTTAATGTGATGTTTATGCTTTATGCGTAAGATCGAGGGTCAGGCATTTCATTTTACGGAGTACGATTTGATCAGTACCGACGGAGTCTCATGTGCCTTAATTTATGGCTCTCAAACACTAGTTTAAGCTTTTTAAGGAGCATTTACAAAACAGTAAATAAAAATTATTTTTTTAGAAGCTGTTCTTGTTATCGTGTTTGATGTGTTTGCTATTTTGATATTTATTTTTATTATTTTTTTTGCAAAACAAATATTTTTGTACTTGGATATTTATTTTCATGGAAGTGTGTGATATCTTGTGATCGTTGTTTGTTTCTTCAATATGTATTTTTTTCTTATAAAACAATAAATATTTTTTATACTTATTGCAGTTTTTTTAAATATCTAAAAAAGTTAGTATTATGTGATATGTTATAGCCTAAGATGCTGATTTAAATACTAAAGAAAACTTTCTAGAACGGGTCTACTTCAGTGACGTACATTAAAATGTATTATTTTTTTTATTTTAAAAGTTTTACGTTAATTCAAAATGTCTGTATGCCACTGAAGTAGACCCGCTTTGAAAAGTTTTTTTTTATTCTAATATCGTAGGCCATAACATAACATCCAAAAAATTATAAAAAAAATATTAATTAATTCACGCTTAGTTAATTAAGTTCCTATTTAATTTGGCCCACAGTATGCCAATATTGGACATCCGACTTTGGGCGTACAAAGTATCGCTTCGTACAAATATTTTTTGCTTAATAATTTTTTTATCCATCAATTATTAATGGATATTCTTGTAATATACAAATACCTAAGTAAATGAGTATTTCTTTTCAAGAAATATTTATATTTTCAAGAAATATCAAGATTTTCTTGATTTCTTGTCAAGAAATCTTGATCTTGGGAAGTAATTTCTTGTCTTGTCTTGAAAACCAAAAATCATTTCTTGTCTTGATCTTGTCTTGAAATCAAGATAAGATCAAGACAAGACCAAGAAGTTGTCAAGAAAATGACGACCCCTAGTTCCTCCGTTAAAAAAATGTATGGAAGGAAAAGATATGGAACGGAAGGGAAATGAAACGTTGTCCTATTGTTTGTGTCCTATGAAACGTTGTCATATTGAAGCATTGTCCTATTCATTTACATAATATAATATTTTATGTAAACGGAAGGGAAACGGAAGGTAGCTGATACGGAAGGTATAGTGAGAATCAACCTTTACCTGTTTTTTTTTCAGATAATGACTGACTTTTCAAATAATGATTTTTTAATTAAATTGTTATTGAGTTCCGAAAATACCCGGAATTAATGTTGTGTCCCGGTTCTTTGATGCCTCAAAAGAATCTTCTGAACTGTAGTTACAGAACAGAACACCGTTTAGAGACGGCAATTTTGTATACAGACAATTTTTTATACGTTTTATTTATTAGCGAGTTTTACATACAAAACACCATGTTAGCAATTTGGCCATGTATTAAAATGGTTTTTATTTTTATACGCAAAACTCGTGCATCTGACAGAAAAAGCTAAGAGATATACTATATTTTAAAATGAATGGAAAGTCTAAAAATAATTTTTATTTTAAGAAAAATCGTGGGTACCAGTTTTTTTAATTCAAAAATATTCAGTTGATACCTCGTACGAACGCCACTGGTGAAAATTTGGACATTTTTAAAAAAATTAATTTTATTTTTCAGAAACTATTAGAGGCAGAGTTTACCAAAAATGCTTTTTATAACTACTAGTGGGTAAATGAATTTCTAGATATATTACGAATTTTTTTGGAACTTTAGTTTCGGAGATATAAATTTAATCGGACCTTTTTAAAAAAATTAATTTTATTTTTCAGAAACTATTAGAGACAGAGTTTACCAAAAATGCTTTTTATAACTACTAGTGGGTAAATGAATTTCTAGATATATTACGAATTTTTTTGGAACTTTAGTTTCGGAGATATAAATTTAATCGGACCTTTTAAAAAAATTAATTTTATTTTTCAGAAACTATTAGAGACAGAGTTTACCAAAAATGCTTTTTATAACTACTAGTGGGTAAATGAATTTCTAGATATATTACGAATTTTTTTGGAACTTTAGTTTCGGAGATATACATTTAATCGGACATTTTTAAAAAAATTAATTTTATTTTTCAGAAACTATTAGAGACAGAGTTTACCAAAAATGGTTTTTATAACTACTAGCGGGTAAATGAATTTGTAGATACATATATTACGACTTTTCTTGGAACTTTAGTTTCGGAGATATACATTTAATCGGAAGTTTTACATACAAAACACCATATTAGCAATTTGGCCATGTATTAAAATGGTTTTTATTTTTATACGCAAAACTCGTGCATCTGACAGAAAAAGCTAAGAGATATACTATATTTTAAAATGAATGGAGAGTCTAAAAATAATTTTTATTTTAAGAAAAATCGTGGGTACCAGTTTTTTTAATTCAAAAATATTCAGTTGATACCTCGTACGAACGCCACTGGTGAAAATTTGAGAAAATATTTTCCTCGAAAAATGCCTCTTGATGGTTAAAAAACATGTACAAAATTTCGTAAAAATATCTGCAGTGGTTCCGAAGATAAAAAACTGTTTTTTTTTCTTAAAACTTTGGCACCCTGTATCTCGAAAACAAAATATTTTAGAATATATGTTTATATGGATTTTTTGCGTTAAAAATATTTTAAAAATCACCCTGTTAAATATCGGACACTATTCAGAAATATCCTGTATCGGTATCAAGATCGGTATTTACAATTATTATTTGTATTGCGGTCCAACATACTCAACATAGTGTGCTTTGGCCAGGTATCCTAGCAACCAGCATTGACAATCGAGAAAAAAAACTGAATATTTTTCTTTGTACTCTGTCAAGACGAGATAAAAATAGCGTGTTTTGGCGTTTTCTTTATTAGGTATTATGTGATTTTATGTTAAGTTCTGTTTTTGATGAATATTTTAGTGAGAATAGTGAAAACTCGGTTTATTTTGTTATTCAGTGGTATGTAATCCATTATCCTGGTTTAATAAGGTAGGGATTTTATATTTTAATGTATTTTTAAAAGTATTACAAGTTGTTTTAACCAATATTATTTATGATTGAATAATTGGTGATATTTTCTGAGGCAATGATGTTATCTGGTTTAAGTTGAGCTCAGAAGTATTTTTTCACATACAGGGTAGCCCATTAGTGCGAGAAAGTCCAATATATTTTTGTTGTTGACAAAAATATTAAAAAAGTTCTATATAAATGTTGCATGGATTATAAAGATGCATATCCAAAATATTCTTTTGTATACAGGGAGTCCCCAAAAAAATAATGATAGAGTTGTAAGTTGTAACCCTCAAATTGTAACCCCCATTTTTTTTGTACAGAATTGGATTCAGCATAAAATTAGTACACAATTTTTGTTTGAAGCATTATGCGATGTTGCCATGCTATTTCTTATTTACTAAAGCTTTGATAAATAACAGTATATTCGAAAAGTGGCTAAAATCCTGGAGTAAATTTTTTAACTTTATTAATAGTTGCATATATTTTCCTAATCACATTGAGCGAACCATATTATGTAATATAATACCGCTAATATCTGCAAAACCGTTAAAAATTTAGGAACACTCTAAATTGAATAAATTTATGTTTTTTTAATTCAGCATAAAGAAAAATAATAGTGTTGCGTTTAGATGGTCTGTACGCACTTTGCTATAAATATGGTTATCGTAAATCATACAGGATGTTCAAAATTCTACGCCAAACTTTCTAAAATCTATACTAACTATAAAATCCTTAAGTGACTGAGTCACTGATTAATCACGATCCTGCTCAAACCACTCAACGTTGTAAGCTTAATTTTGGCATACAGGTCGATTCTAGGGTGTAGAGGTTCGATAAGAAAGGATTTTTCGAAATTCCAGTTCCAAGGGGGTGAAACCTAACCCGTCAAATATTACAATATTTTTTATTTAAAAAACGGTCAAGTTTCCGAAGAAACGCTTAAACACGTATATTTTATTTTGTTTTTTTACATATTTTAAGATTTTTTAAAAATGTATAGAGGGTGTTTCGAAAAATCTGGTCATTGATTAATCACGATCCTGCTTAAAGCGCTTGACGTAAAAAACTGATTTTTGGAAAACGGATTGACTTTAGGGTGGAGAGGTTCGATAAGAAGAGATTTTTTGAAACTCGAATTCTAAGGGTGTGAAACCACTCCTCAAACTCAAATATTAGAATATCTTTTATTTAAAAACCGGTGAGTTTTTCGTTAAAAACTCTTAAACACGTATATTTTATTTCGTTGTTTTACATATTTTAAGATTTTTTAAAATTTATACAGGGTGTTTCATAAAATATGACCATTGAGTAATCACGATTACGCTTAAACTGCTTGACGTTTAAAGCTGATTTTTGGCAAACGGATTGACTGTGGGGTGTAGAGGTTTGATAAGGAGGGGTTTCTCGAATCTCAAATTCCAAGAGGGTGAATACGCCCCTCAAACATTACAATATTTGTTATTTAAAATACGGTTAGTCTATCGGGAAAACGCTTGGACGCGCATAATTTATTTTGTTTTTTTACATATTTTGATTTTTTTTAAAAAATCATACAGGGTGTTCCAAAAAGTTGGGTAATTGATTAACCACGATTCTGCTTAAACTACTTGACGTAAAAAGCTTATTTTTGACAAACGGATTTTTCGAAAGTCAAATTCCAACGAGATGAAACTACCTCTCAAATATTACTAATAAGTTATATAATAATATCGCCATATTGTTTTTTCTCATGCTGACATAGTAAATGTGAGAAAATTTTATCCAGGTTGTATGTTAATGGAAATTCTTGCTTTGCTTTATTATTACCCACCATTACAAATGATTAATTCGACGCGAACGAAGTCGCGGGTACACGCTAGTATAAAATAATTTTTCTTCATTTTTTTTAAATGGAATAGCCTGTATATTATTTTTTCAATAGATGGAGAATTAAAAAAATGAACATTTTTGTTATTTATAGTATTTCAAAATTTTTAACGGTTTCACAGATATTTGCGGTTTTATATTTCATATGGCATTTTCCATAGTAAATTTTTATCAAAGCCACCCAATGCCTTTTCTCTCGTATTTTACCGTTGAAAGAGCCATATGAGATAATACTGCGTGTATTTGCGAAACCATTAAAAATTTTGAAATACTTTAAATATAAAAAATGGTCATTTTTTAATTCTCCATCTGATAAAAAAATAGTATCTACACAGGATATTCCAATTAAAAAAAAACGAAAAAAAATTATTTTATATTTTAGAAAGTTTGGCGTACACTCTATTATTTCAAATTACGATATTTATAGGAACGTAAGTAGAGACCATCTAAACTAAATACCTAATATAGTTTTGAGTTCAGGACAGTTGTATTTGTAATACTTTTTTTAAGGAATTTTGGGAGCTACAGATGCCCGACGCACTATTTCCGGACCCTATACTATTTTTGAATTAATTTTGACTGCAATGCAAATATTACTATAATTTAAACATTGTGCAGCTTGAAATACGAATACGAATTATTATATTTCGGGCAAATATTTAAAATAATACCTTACATGTGTCTTAAATATATAAAGATGCGATAAAAGAGTAGACTTAAAAGCTTTATATAAATAAATAATTCTAAGAAATAAATTATATTTAGTTTGTGTAAATATTAGTTTAAATTTAAGGGATAAAAGATTCAGAGTAAACGGTATTATGTGTTAACTGTTCTAACTTATTGAAATAGGGGTTGCCTATTCTGATTTTGCTCGGTTGGTTGGTAATAAATTTAAGAAATTCAAATATTTATAGGTTGTTCAGCGTCAAAACAAACCAAAAATTAAATAATATGTTTATTTTTTTAACGATATTTACATTCGTTTTTCTTAATAATGTGAGATTCAGCCAAACTAGGTGAGAAATAAATGGATTTAATCTAAATTTATTTTAATGCAATTTACTGAATAAATTTATTAAAAAAATATGGGTTAGGATATTTGCTAAACTGCTTTGAATAAAAAAGGATTAAGTAAAAGGGTAAGGAGCATATAAAAAAAAATGCACGACTTAAATTCCGGTTTATCAGTGCCGTTCTAATTTTATTCAAAACGTCTAAAAATATGATGTAGCTTAGATATGGGGTAAACGCAATAATTTGTTGTTTTATTTTACGTTCTGAATAAATGTTGGTAGTTATTAAAATTGTTATAAAAATATATAATCTAATAAAAATAGATAAGTTATAATAATTATTTATTAACACAAACATCCGATACGCTACCGAAGTAGGTAAGTCAAATTGACGTATCTAAATTCTTTGACATCTAATCTTTGACAAGTAGTAAATAAAAGCAAAAATGCAAGAAAAAATATATAACTAGTTAATTTTAGGCGAATTTCATAAATGATCGGTTTACTACACATATCATCGGCTTTATGACGAAAAGGCGTATCTCGATTTTTGGCGATTTTGAGATATCAACGACTGCCCAATGGGTCATATTTTAACATAGCGAATTTGCGCATCTCAATATTGTACTTTTTTCATTTTATATTCGTTTAAAAATTTGCCCCATCTCAGATACTACAATTCTTCGTTATAACTAAGAGACGTATGTTGAGATAGGGCTCTTTGTTATATCAATTGTTATACCAATTGTTATACTACAAGAAAGATGGAATTTGAGATAGGTCCTTTTGTTTTAAGTTATGAAAATGCCTGCGAGAGAAAATCACATCATTCTACCTAATGATTTTCTGATGGTTGCTTGGGACAAAATAAAACTTCTATCATGGCAGCAGCTCTCTTTTACAGTGTGATTTTCAGTCTGTTTTTTGCCAAAAACCATTGTTAGAATGAGCTAGACTCTGCACATAGCTGTATCGGGTAAGCAAAAGATTGTCCGAGAATAAATGGCCGAAGAAAAATTGATCGAAAGCAAAACAACGAAACGAAAATTGCCCTAATGGAAAATTTCCCGAAATCATATGTTCCCTAAGAACATTTTAGCGCACCAAAAACTTGTCCGAAAAATACAATAATTTTCATCTCATTATCATTGTCAGGCTATTGGCATTGTCATCCCTGCCAATTTTTAGAAAATTTTGTTTATTGTGCCTATCATTATCCAGCATAAAAACGTAGAATGGAAGTCGAATTTGTTATCATTGAACAGGGAAAACAGAAACTGTTACTCCACAGTTATTTGTATCAAAAAGGCACGAATGAAGAAACATGTTTTGTTTTTGTTTAGTTTGGTTTTTATTAAATGGACCGTGAGTGCCTTGTATTAATGCCCCAATTAACTAAATAACTACTAAAAATATATTAGTTAAAAAATATATTTTTGCATAAAAAACAATATTATTAAAATAAGCTAGATAAGAGTATTTTAATTGATTATTATTGTCTTTACTTCTGGAATGAAAATTGTCTTTGTTTTCAGTTGACCTAATCCAACGTGAATAAAAGTATTTAAAAATATTTGTTTCTGATTTTTTGGTGATCTTCAGATTTTTTCTTGTATGTATGTATTGTATTTTCTTGTATGTATGCCGTAATGTGAATATTGTATTATTTTTTTTTCCTTATTAAGAACACTTTACCATCATTTGTAAATTTATTTTACATGGGCGTATGTATACTATTCGTTCGGAAATAAATTTATTATTATTATAACAAAAAGGCCTATATATATTAAACATCTAAAAATAAATTATTTATTAGAATTTACGCTCAATTTATCTTCAGAACGTTTCCTTAATGTCTCCGTTTAAATGTTAATACAAAAACACTATTAAAAAATTAAAGACTTCACATTTATTGGCCAAATAAAGTAAGTAATTTTCTTTAAACTGCTCTACTGAAAAGTAGCAAAAATCGAGATACGCCTTTTCGTCATAAAGCCGGCGATATATATATTATATAGTCACTTACTAAGGAAGAGTTATTCCATTATTTCTTTCGATTTTTGACCGAGATCTACCGCACGCTACACAACCAACCATTTTACAGTCTTTTTCGATAAATCGCAATAGTTTCACTGTTAATTTAAGTTCTACTACCAAAAAAAATTCTACTAGATTTACTACCTTTCAACAACTATCAGTAGTAGAATAAATAATAAATAACATAAAATAAGCTTAGTAAAGACTGACAAATCCAAAAAATTTCAAATCAAATTCAAATGTGTTAAACGATTTGTCAAACAGAACTGTCCAGGATCCCCACCCTAGGGCCCTTTGTCCGTCTACCATACATGAATATATCGTAGTCACATAGTGTATTCCGTCTTTTCATGAAGATCCTAGGTCACTTCATGAAGGGTCGGTTAGGTTAGCAGTTTAATTATGTTATTAGGTTAGTTTTTTTCATTAAGTGACTAGGATCTTCATGAAAAGACGGAATACACTATGTGACTACATGGTTCATGTATGGTAGACGGATAAGCGGCCCTAGGGTGGGGATCTTTAAGCTAAACTTTAAATTTTGATAATGAAACGCATACGACATCAAGATGGTCTAGGCGACAAAGTTTCACAAAAAAAGTTCAACAAAACCAGAACATTCTGCTTCTATAACTTACCCCATACCAATCTTGGATTCTCAAATTCATTTATTTACAAATACAGCAATTTTACCTTTGTCCCCTAGACCATTTTCTATTTACTATCAATCTAAAAGTTTATTGCAAATCTAACGAGCAAAATAATATGCCAACTATTTCAATCATTCGTGATCGTAGTATAAACTAGTTTTATTCCAAACAAATGTTTTTGGAAAACGCCCCCTTATTTATACATAATTTATCAATATACGATTTATACGAAGTTCCTCTATAGTATACGGTGTCAATTGTCTTTGCAAAGCTATAGATCTATATCTCGTGTATTAAATCGCCGTTTTACGTGCAGATGTTTGATATGGTTAATTGAGAACGCGCTACTAATATTGACAGAATATAATGTTACTCATCAAGGATCAACAAGATAGGGAAATTAATTTTCGTAACCATCAAGATGTCTGTTTATTGATGTACATACTTGTCTTAGTTAAGCTCAGACTAACGGTATGGTAGATAAGAAAACCTTAAACAATACATTTTGTTGTAATATTAACTAATTACAAGTTGTAACTGAAAATGTTAGACAGTCTATATTAATTTGAGTGTTATAGTCTGTCCAACGACAAAATCCTTGACAGTTAGATGTGTCTGTCATTTTAATTTCAAAGTAGTTTATTTTATTTTACAAAGAAATAAGTTGGTACAATTGGAACGCATAGCAGAAAATTAATATATTTAAAATTTGAGTGACAAGTGATTATCTACTTCAAAATATTGTGAACAAAAACTGTATAAAACTGAAAAAATCTAATCCAGTTATTTAATTAAAAAAAAATGATCGTAATATGTGTTAATACAAAACAAGCAAGAGTGTGTTTTAAATAAAACACCACATACCAAAAAAAATATAAAAAAGAGTTCTTACTTTCAAGTTTAAGCAATTTCTTGCATTTATTATTACATTAATCAATATAACTTATGTACAGGGTGTCCCACTAAGAATAGCTCTTGGCTGTATGTCGGAAAGTATTAGCCATAGGGCCTGCGGAAAAGAAAAATTTATAACTAAAGAGGCTATGAGAAATTGGTGGAAATTATTTTCAAGTTTGTAGAACAACCGCTAGAGGGTGCAACTGCAACAAAAAATAAGAAAATGGAGTTTTTGGATCACAATTTTGCCTAGATAAGGTGTATTATAAGTAATAGCTTCATAATCTTCAGTAAATTTTGAATATTTTTTGTTTGAAACATTTTCCTCCATCTACCAAGATAAAGTGGTGGGGGGAACTTAGATCTGTTTTTATTTAAAATATTTTAACTCCGAACCGGATGATCAGAATCCAACAAGCAAGGGCTCGTTTAAAAGAGCGTTTCTTACTCTATATTGTACCATATAAACAATAAAAATATTCTTTTTAATGTAGATGCTAGGGGGCGTTGTCTTACAACTTAACAAACATTGCGCGATTTTTCAAAAAAATTAAATGTGATAGTATATGGAATTTTAGCTGATAGTAAAGAGTAATAAAAACTTAACAAGTCAGCGAAAACCGCATCTTGATATCTTTTTTCAATCCAAAATTATTAGCAAAATTATAATAAATACGAAAATATAAGCCCTTAATTACCTTATTTTTCTAACACGGTATTACTAGCCCTCTTGATTATGAACATTCTGACAAAAAATAAGATAGAAATGATTAGATTATTTCAAAATCGACAATATACCATAATACCAGATCTATTAATATCTAATAATTAAGATATCAATGACAGTTAATAAGAAACGACGCCTCACTGAAGTCATGGTAGGCTTTGGAACAGGTTGCTTTTGACGTAATAGTATAAACGTCAAAGTGTTATTAGATCAACATTTTGATAGTCTTAGCAGCGTTTTTTCTCTGTTGAAGAAAGGCATTTTTAGAAAAGCAATCAAAAGATAAAAAAAAAGGCTACTGAGACTATCAAGATGTTGATATAATAATGTTTTGATGTTTAAACTATCCGTTTAAAAACAACTTTTTTCCAAAGCTTACCATGAATTCACTGAGGTGTCTTTTCTTGTCCACCGTCATTGATGTCTTAATTATTAGATATTAATACACCTAGTATTATGGTTTTCTGGCTCATTGTCGGTATTTTGAATAAAATAATCTTTTTTATATTATTTGTTATTAGAATGGTCATAATCAAGTGGGTTAGGGATACCGTGTTAGAAAAATAAGATAATTAAGGGCTTATATTTTCGTATTTATTATAATTTTGCGAATAACTTTGGTTTGAAAAAAGATATCAAGATGCGGTTTTCGGACTTGTTAAGCTTTTATTACTCTTTACTATCAGCTAAAATTCCATATACTATCACATTTAATTTTTTTGCAAAACGCGCAATGTTTATTAAATTGTAAGACAACGCCCCCTAGCGTCTACGTTCAAAAGTTTATTATTATTGTTTATAATGGTACAATATAGAGTAAGAAACGCTCTTTTAAACGAGCCCCCGCCTGTTGGATCCCGATCATCCAGTCCGGAGTTATTAATATTTAAATAAAAACAGATCTAACCTCCCCCCACCACTTTAACTTAGCAAATAGAGGAAAATGGTTCTAACAACAAAGATCCAAAATTTACTGAAGATTATGAAGCTATTATTTATAGTACATCGTATCTAGGCAAAATTTCTTAAAAATTCCATTTTGTTATTTTTTATAGCAGTTACGCCCTCTAGCGGCCGTCTTACAAACTTGAAAATAATTTCCAGCAATTTCTCATGGTCTCATTAGTTATAAATATTTTTTTCCGCAAGCTCTACGACTAATACTTTCCGAGATACAGCCGAGAGCTATTCTTAGTGGGACACCCGGTACAAATAAAAAAAAATATTGCAAAACTATAAATAAAACACAAAATATATAAAACAAAACATTTTATGATAATAACACTTACTGAATTTTATACCTTAAAAGTTGGTTAATTATTAACTTTAATCTTAATTTTTTTTAACCAGTACCTTTTGACATTATTTTTCTGCAGTACTAAAATATATTATTTACCTATCGTGTGATGTTATTTTACAGATACTCCAGTTTTTGGTACCATACGAGATGATATACAAATTTGTGGCTAATACAACTCTCTGGCAAAGTGTAGCTCTGGGCACTGAATATTAATGGTCTGGGTCAACATTTAATTTTCCCTCCAGTTTTCCTCCACTTAATTTTAAAAAACACGAAACACGTAATAGCACAGTCCAATATACAAAATATTTATGATTTCTATTTGACATAATTTGACACAAAATTATAACCTATGATTTGGCAAGAGTTTGACAACTCTCAAAAATCTTAAGTCGAGTTCATACGCATCAGCGTCCGTTTGTCCTGCATCGTTCCGTCAAACCAATAATATTGAAATATGATTTGTCATTTTTTAAATAAACCAATAAAAGTGGTTAAAAACAAGTGACGACGCATGACCAATTTATATACAGGGTAATCCGAACCGTATTCCGGAAACTTCGGCAGCATATTCTGCAGATAAAAATAAGTAAAAAAGTTCGTATAAATGTATCTTTTAAAATGCTTAGTTTCGGAGATACAGGGTGTAGAAGTTTCATTTTTATTTCGATTTTTTCCAAATAGTTTCTGAAGTAACGTCAATATTTAGATGAAAATTGGTGTCTGGGGGCAGCTGGGAGTTTTGTGACATGAGAAATTTGATTTTGATGTCAATATGACTCTTATTTGTAGGGGGCGCCACCTACATGTGTTTTAACTGTTTTTAAGAGTAATAACTTTTCGTGCGTATCTGTATAAAACTACTGGATAAAAGAATATACATTTCCGTGATTTTTTACGTAAAAAATATCTCTTAGTAATAATGGCTACAACCGTTCTTGAGATATTTAGACTGGAAATAGTCAATACATGCCATTATTGACAAAAAATAAACATGCTGATGTTGAGTAGATAGTTATTTGACTGAAATAGTAAATTTGGGAACTTTTTATTTTTGTAAATTAATCATAATTTTTTCTTTGAAAAAATGATGATAAAAAGTTTCTGTTGATATTTTGACACAAAAACATTTCAAATTTATGATTTTCGTTGAATAATTATTTAGTCAACGCATGTTTAATTTATGACAATGATGACAGGTATTTATAATTTCAATTCCAAATATCTCGAGAACCATTACTCGTAGCGATTTTTACCGAGAGATCTTTTTTACGTAAAAAACGGTGTAAATGTATATTTTTTCACCCAACAACTTATACAGTTACGGACGAAAGGTTATTACTCTTCAAACAAGTTAAATTTATGTAGGTGGCGCCCTCTACAAGTAGGAGTCATATTGACATCAAAATCAAATTTCTCATGTCAAAAAACTCCCAGACACCATTTTTCATCCAAATATTGATGTTACTTTAGAAAATATTTGGAAAAAATAAAAATAAAAATTAAACTTCTACACCATGTATCTCCGAAACTAAGCATTTTAGGATAGACATTTATACGAACTTTTTTACTTATTTGTATCTGCAGAATATGCTGTCGAAGTTTCTGGAATACAGTTCGGACCACCCTGTATAAACCCATCCATAGTTAACTTAAAAAATATTCGAAACTTTTTTAAGTAAGTACTGAATATAATCTTAAAAATGGTTCTGAAAATGGTTGCCAATATCAATAGTAATATTCTTGATATAAAAATAAATATTTTAAAACCATTAAATAAAATGGTATAGATGCGTGAGCGGCCCAGGGACCGTTTCTATCGAATTTCTTAAATTATAAAGTGGTAGTTCCGTCAAAGTTTCTATTACAAATATTTCTCTCTTGGAGCAAATTTAATTTTTGGTCCCCTCCTTTCATACAAATTGAATTTTTTCCTATTGCCGACGCTTTTATCCCCAAACAAGTAACACGAATTTTCCGGGAATGAAAAACTTTTCACAGCGATTAGAAACATTTTTCCCAGTATGTAGTTTTTTGTTTGTTTGCCTTATTCCGTGCTTTTTTGAAACGACAGCCCTTATAGTATATTTGAGTGAAGAATTTTCAATATTACTTTCGCTTTTTTGGAATTTTAGAGTTGATATACCGGGTGGGTCTCAAAAGTGGCTCACCCCTATAACTATTTTATTTTTTCAGATAAAAGAAAACGAGATTTACGAGAAGACAAATCACTCGCATTTAATCTACGAGCCTCGGAAAAATAGATTTGATCGTCTAATGTTTTTCGTCTCTTGTCCTGGCCAGTTAAAAGATGCCCAAATCGTATTTTTAATCATAACACAATTTTTTCAAATACAACAAGGGTGGCTCATTAACATATTCGGAAAGAGCATTTTTTACGAATAATTTGGTACCACAAACTCAGTATCTCAAATTAAAATAGTCGTTATATTTCATGTCTTGGCACACGATTGAAATTTGAAATACTATTTTCCTCAGCGAAAGTATCACAGGTTGACATGTGATATGCATTCTGTTCATAATCTCATTATCTATCAAACAAAGTAAAAAAATATCTGGGGTGCTATTTAAAATTGAAAAGTTATACTTATTTTCGTTGAAAATAGAAAGCGACTGAAACTATCTGAACACGTCTGTAGATCCTGTTTTATGTTATATACTAACATACCTAGTGATATAAAGGGTAATATTACCACGGTAATATTATCGGTATTTTGGTAAAATTACGTAATATTACAGCCAGATCTGGAAGATTGGAAATGTTGATTTTTCCCGCTCTACTCTTTTTCTTTTTTTTTCTTTTTCTTTTTCTTTTTCTTTTTCTTTTTCTTTTTCTTTTTCTTTTTCTTTTTCTTTTTCTTTTTCTTTTTCTTTTTCTTTTTCTTTTTCTTTTTCTTTTTCTTTTTCTTTTTCTTTTTCTTTTTCTTTTTCTTTTTCTTTTTCTTTTTTTTTCTTTTTCTTTTTCTTTTTCTTTTTCTTTTTCTTTTTTCTTTTGGTGAAAACAAGACGGGGCTGTTTTCTGGACACTAAAAAGTTCTTTGGTACTAAACACTCATTAAAAAGCTTAGCAGTTGATGATAACACAGATATTTCTGATGTTCTTCCACCAAACACAGTGAGTCCTCTGCGAGGGAACGAACGAATTTTGTCCACAAATATAAGCAAATTAGCACTTTTTGTTAACAATTTCAAAATATTTTACCTGTTTTTTTTAAATATAAGCCAAATAATAATAAGTTTATGGAGTTTATTTAAATTCATAACAGGTTACTTTTATTTAATTTTCCTACTTAACTTTAAGTGCCTTTGAAAAAGTGCTTTTCCTATTTCGCAGTGCTGATAATGTGGTATATGAAAAACCTATTAGGCAGAAACCTGTCGTTGGAAGTGAAGAAAATTTGAAAGAATTTGCCTTAATGGTTCTTTTATAGAAAATCCAATATGTAATTATTTTTGTTTACCATGAATTGCAAGTCATCGTAATATAAATCAAAGAACTACTTCTTTATTTTTCTTGATAAAGTAATAAATACTTACTTATTAAACTACGTTAGGTAAATTTAATAAAAGTAAACTGTTATAAATTTGAATAAAGTCAATAAACTAATGTCTATTTTGAAAATAGTTACTAACTGTTACTAGCAAATTGCCATGGCGACAGCAGCCATCTTGATTGCCATTTTATTGGAAAATCGCTTTTTATTCGAAATCTGAACCAGATAGGTATAGGAAACCCTAATATAGTTTGAAAGAACATTTAAATCCGCTTCGATTTATTTAAAAAAATACATAGTGTTGTATTTGAAATAACAAAGTTTTTATGTATAATAAATATTTAAAATAGAATATAGAAATATATATATATATATATATATATATATATATATATATATATATATATATATATATATATATATATATATATATATATATATATATATATAAAATTGCTTGTATTTGTATTTATACCCTTGTATACATATAAGGAAGCTATACATTTTTTAGTAAAGCTATTTCTCTGGCTTCAAAGTCAGCAGAAGAATTAACTTTGAAAAGTGGTGTACTGTACAATTTTTTTTTTATTATAGCATGCATATTTAAATATCTTTAAATATCTCAAAAACCAAAGCATTTAAACATATTAAACCCTTATAATGCCATAGTTTATGCCCAAGAATAAAAAAAAATGAAATAAAATACCGGGTGTTTCATAAAAAAATATAACTTTGATGTGGATCTTAGTTCTGACACACCCTCGGACACACCTTGTACATTTGAAAATAACTTTAAATTATGCACATTCTCACATATACCCATAAAAAATTTGTTTCTACATCTTTCCGTTTTCGTATAATCAACCGAGGCGAATGAGGTGCGCCACCCTGTATTGCCAATAATTATAATTTACTAAATGGAGAAGAACATCCAAGAATAGTAGAGGCTGCTGAGAAAGAAATGGAAGAAGATGTCGATGTCGAAGTATAATAGACTTAACTCAATTAACGAAAGAGAAGAAGATAATCATATGATATGATTGAGGACGATTTACGCATCCACTCTATTACGTACTATAAGATAGGCCACTTTGACTCTGACTAGCTTAAAAAACGTGTTTGTCTTTCTTTTGTTTTTTTTTACAGTTTAGAAATATAAAAAGTAATATTATTTAAAAAGCTGTTATTTTATAAAATTATAAATTACCAACGTTACCGTAATATTACCGATTTATAAATTACCAGTAATCTTATACATCATTAAACATACCTTATACATAAATCTCGTTTTTTTATGTACAGGGTGTCCCACTTAAGATGGATACAAGCCAATATCTTGGTTGTTTGTTGAGCGATCTTTTTCATTTTTGGCAGGAGGCTGTATGGCTATACGACGTACATTTTGCCCAAAGTAAGAAATGCGATACTTCATAGACGTACGTTTTAATAGGGTTTGATATTTTTCGAGTCAAGAGTAAACTACCCTTAGGACAGTATTTATTTCAAATCTGATAAATTATATTGAATCCTCCGTACCTAAGATGCTTAATTTCTAATTTTTATAAATATTGATACCTCCTGCTAAAAATGCAAAAGATCGCTCAACAAACAACCAAGATATTGGCTTGTATCCATCTTAAGTGGAACACCCTGTATGTAAATAAATAATAAATAAGTTATAGAGGCGAGCTACTTTCGAGAAACACCCGGTAGTACTGTTTATGAAAATCTTGTCTGGATATACGTTCTACTCGGATACACCTCGTATAGCGAGGTAATGGAGTACGTCGTCCGCGGACACTCCAATTCTTTACTGGCGACACGGTTCCCCACTCAAAGATGACCATTAGTCTCCGTATTACCGTATGGTCGGTATAGAAGATAGTGGGGGGAACAAGGGGAAACGAGGGCCATTTATACAATGCATTAAAAGTCGCGTGCGGAACTCACAATGGGTCTTCATGGTCATTAAGCTGTCTGGGCGAAAAGGACGTTATACGTACTGCTCTATACTGTTCTCCCGCTTCGTCTCTGCATCTCTCTTGTACGCTTTTTTTTCGACTTCAAAGTGCATGGAAATGGTTTTACGTTCTACTTAAAGGAATTCTTAATTAGGTCGAAATTTATTAAACTTATGTGGCCTAGGTCAGTCTTATATTTATTGAATAAGTATTTAAAACTAGATTATTCTGTATAAATTAAAAAATAGTTCTATTTAAAAATCGATGGACTTGTATGGTATTGTGTGAATGGAAAAAACAACACTGGAAATAGTAGAAGAATATACAGGGTGGTCCGAATTGTATTCCGGAAACTTCGGCAGCATATTCTGCAGAAAAAAATAAGTAAAAAAGTTTGTATAAATGTATGTCCTAAAATGCTTAGTTTCAGAGATACAGGGTGTATAAGTTTCATTTTTATTTCGATTTTTTTTAAATAATTTCTGAATATAACGTCAATATTTGGATGAAAATTGGTGTCAGGTAGTTTTTTGACATGAGAAATTTGATTTTGATGTCAATATGACTCCTACTAGTAGAGGGCGCCACCTACATGTGTTTTAACTGTTTTGAAGCCTAATAACTTTTTGCACGTACCTGTATAAAACTACTGAGTGAAAAAATATACATCTCTGTAACTTTTTACGTAGAAAATATCTCTTTGTAAAAATCGCTACGAGCAACCATTCTTAAGATATTTGAGAATGGAAATAGTCAATACATGTCATTATTGACGAAAAATAAACACGTTGAGTAGATAGTTATTTCACTGAAATAATAAATTTGGGAAATTTTTATTTTTTTTAAATTAATCATATTTTCTTCTGCAAAAAATGATGATAAAACCGTTTCTGTTTAACTTTTGGCTCAAAAACATTTCAAATTTATGATTTCAGTCTAATAACTATTTAGTCAACGCATGTTAAATTAATGTCAATGATGAGAGGTATTGATAACTTCGATTTAAAATATCTTGAAAACCATTACTCGTAGCGATTTTTACCAAGAGACCTTTTTCACGTAAAAAACGTCGTAAATGTATACTTTTTTACTCAGTAGTTTTATACAGGTATGGACGAAAAGTTATTATTCTTCAAACCAGTTAAAAAATATGTAGGTGGCGCCCTCTACTAGTAGGAGTCATATTGACATCAAAATCAAATTTTTCATGTCAAAAAACTCCCAGACACCAATTTTCATCCAAATATTAACGTTACTTCAGAAATTATTTGTAAAAAATCAAAATATAAATAAAACTTCTACACCCTGTATCTCCGAAACTAAGCATTTTAGGACATACATTTATACGAACTGTTTTACATATTTTTATCTGCAGAATATGCTACCGAAGTTTCCGGAATACAGTTCGGACCATCCTGTATAATTTGGGACAGCTAATACACAAGTTAGGGTCTCTACTACCAGAAATCAACAGAAGAATTATGTTATCATGGAGTATCTACTTATGGAAGATAGTCAATCATATTCAAATTTAGGACGCCACTTTATCTAAAGTTGAAAACATTCGACAAATGCCAATGTCAAAATACTACCAGTCATGATCTATGCATGCGAAACCTGGACACTTAAAACATACCCTATAAGGAAACGGCAGGTCGCACAACGTTCAATGGAATGAAATATGCTGGGAATAATATAACAAGGTCGCTTTTATGTATGGAAACCGTCGATTAATTCTTTGTAACCGTCGATTAACTTTTTGTTTAACATTTCAATTCTTCAATTTATGTACATTGTGTATTTATTGTTTAAGATTGAAGGAAGAATTGAAATATGCAATAATATACAGGAGGTTTCATTTAAAAATAATAAAGTTTGATGTGACACAACTTTATCACCGACCCTGTATACTTAAATTTACAAGTAGCTAATAGGAATTTAAAAACCCATTACAACAGTATCACAGTTTAGGCAGAATGGCATCATTAAATCAAACCAAACACATCGAAATTAATTAAAACGAATTGTTTAAGTGATATTTTCAAAAGTCAATAACTCGGAAACGGTTGCTTTGAGGTACATTGTGTGTATTTCGTGTTTTGCTTAGAAATGAAGAAAGAATTGAAATATGTAATAATATACAGAGGGTTCTATTTAAAAAATGGAACTTTGATGTGCCACGACTTTATGAATGACCTTGTATACTTAAATTTATTACTTGCTAATAGATATTTAAAAATCCTATAACTTTTGTATTTAACTTTTTGCGGTACCTCCTATATTTTACCAAATAATCGACCGTTTCCATACATAAAAGCGACCCTGTATGTATTTTTGGGAATAATATGCTGGGAATAACCAAGAAAGGCCGTAAAAGAACAGAATGGATATGATAAAAGACCCAGGTAAGGAGAACGGACAACATATGGACTACAAAAGTTACAGCATGATACCCACAAGGAATTAAGAGACCTAGAAGAAGACCAAACTCAAGATAGGACCATGATATTTAGAAATTAGCAGGGATAACTTGGGCTCGCATAGTCAACAATAGACAACAATGAGCCCAACTACAAAGAGATTATCTAGATAGTATGTGAGGGAGGCTACAGCATAATTGGAAATGGTTGAAAAAAGCTGAAAATGATGATGATATTTTTTTTGAAAGTAACTACCGAAAAGAGGTAGTTAAATAATTTGCTAAATATCTTTTTGCTTGCAGTGTATATTAACGGCAGTTATGGAACAGAACCAAAGTTTGGTGACATACAGTAGGAAACACATGTAGTTATACCAAACTTAGCCACGGAGCTTTAAGGGCGCAAAGGACTAGCGTTAATCTATGATTTAAGATGAATTAATATGTAGCATTCTCTAACACTAACAGCTCTAAGAGGTAGCGAAACTTTTGCTAAGCTTTAGTGAGGTGCATATTTTAATGACTATTACATATTAAAATAAGATCTTATGACAAATTTAAATAAAATATATTTGTGAACTAAAATAATATACATTATTAAAAAATCAGCACCTTAACATATTCTCCAAATTGGAAATACTTTATTCTTAATTTCACTGGTTACGTTTACTTGGTATTATTATTATAATAATTGTTATAGAAATAAAGATGTCATATGTTGATACGGTCACTATAAATGTTGATTATGATTTTCGAAATAAAATAAACTAATGGTTTTGGAAAAGTCTATAATATGTATGAGTTATAAATTGTTGTTTTATAACATTTATATAAGAAAGTAACAATCAAAATTTTATTTATCTTATACTATAAAAAATTATTGTTACTGCTAATAAAACTACTATAAACATTTTCTTCTTCAAATATGGATTTTTGAAAAGAATATACACACTCATAATTTCAAATCATTATTATCTGTAAATCGTATGTTAACAAATTATGATACATTAAATAGTTGAGGATAAAATTTAAATATATTTTGTAGAAATATTATAATAATTGTCAAAACCTGTATGGAAAAAAATTAGGTACCAGTCCATAATAAAAGTAAAATACTATAAATCTAAATAAAAAAAAAACATTGTAACAACATTGAAACGTATGTATTTGTAGATCCGAGGAAAAAATAAAATGTCTGAACGTTCTTGAATCTCTGTAGCCAGGGTATTTGAAGAATGTAGAAGAGGTAAAATTAGGGTCAACTGAAAAACAGTTTAGAAAGATTATTGAAGTTTAGAAATATTTCTTTATCCATAACTTAATTCTTTTAAATACTGATTATTTTAGGATAATAGCGAAACAAGGTATTGACAAACTCTCGCCAATATACAGGGTTGTTCACCACATACGACACGGAGTATTGTAGCTAATCGATTATATTTTTACAAATAGTAAGTTTTGGGTTCGTTGAAGGACTATTAGAGCTACAATTTAAAAATATTTTTATAAGATACAGAGCGTCCCAAATAAGTAAAAAATATTATAGTTGTATTTTTTAAAATGGAATACCCTGTATATTATTCTATTTTTGGATTTTACGATTGAAATAAAGGTAAATTTGATTAAGGTTTATCACACTTAAACCTTACCGAAATATTTTCAATTTTATGAAATTGCAGTAAAAATTTTAAGGCTTCATTTCTCCAAGGGTATCAAAGTTTTTAATACTAAATATTTACTGAAGATTATTTAATCATCAGATATTGTGTTGCAATAATAAAAATTTTACTACCTTATACAGAGTGTCCAAAAATTTATATTAATAAATATAATTTAATTTATATTATATTTATTTGTAACCAAAATCTCTTCAAGTTTTCGTATAAAATGCATTTTTATATAATTTAGACCTCATTTATCACTGATAAATTATTAGATAAATGAATTATTTCTCCATTATCGTTTAAAGCTAGTAATTATTTAATATAAATTTTTGGATATTCTGTATAAGGTAGTAATTTTTTTTTATTGCAACACAATATCTGATCAATAAATAATCTTCAGTAAATATTTAGTATTAAAAACTTTGATACCCTTGGAGAAATGAAGCCTTAAAATTTTTACTGCAATTTCATAAAATTGAAAATATTTCAAAAACGGTAAGGTTTAAGTGCGATAAACCTTAATCAAATTTTTACTTTTATTTCACTCGTAGAATCCAAAAATAGAATAATATACAAGGTGTTCTATTTAAAAAAATACAACTATAATATTTTTTACTTATTTGGGACACTCTGTATCTTGTAAAAATATTTTTAAATTGTAGCTCTAATAGTCCTTCAACGAACCCAAAACTTACAATTTGTAAAAATCTAATCGTTTAACTACAATACTCCGTGTCGTATGTGGTGAACAACCCGGTATACAAAGAAGCCAAAGCAAGAGTAATGATATACAGGGTGTCAGAAATAATTGCCAGTATTTTAACTGGTAGTATATTTTAACCCCAGAAACAAGCCTATAAGGTTTTTTTCGCGAAATTTTTTTTTGGAAAATTCGAAATTTTTTGAAATTTTTTTTGGAATTTTTTTTAGTTTTTAGTTAAAAAACATAATTTCTTGATAATATGGCAACATAGGTATTAGATTAAATTTACAAGCAAGATTTTAGCAAAACATATTTTTTTTTTGGAAATTTTCAAAGTAAAATAACTCCGTTATTTTGGACTTATTTCAAGAACGATAAAGAGAATATATCTCAAAATACTTGCACTTATTTCTGGGACACCCTGTATAAAACAACCCCAGAGTTCTCAACTGGCAAAGGAGTACAACATTAGAAGAAATCTTCCGTCAACTGGACTGGACCAACAAAGAATTAAAAATAGATGGATATCTTAACCATTTAAGATTCGCTGATGACATAGTCCTAATTGCCAAGAGTCATGAAGAACTACAACACGAATTAATGAACGAAATACAGCCAGCAATAAAGTGAGTCTCAAAATGGATCTAGTAAAAACTAAACTAATGTACAACGAACTAGTGGAAAGAAAAGACATTTTAATAAATAACACAATATTACTAATACACAGCTCGGGATCTCTACTACCAGAAATCAACAGAAGAATTAAGTTAGCATGGAGTACTTATGGAAGAAACTCAATCATATTCAAATCAAGAACGCCACTCTATTTAAAGAAGAAAACATTCGACCAATGTGTATTACCAGCCATGACCTATGCATGCAAAACCTGGACACTTTAAGCGGACATCATAAGGAAACTGCAGGTCGCACAACGCTCAACGGAACGAAATATCCTGGGAATAACCGAGAGAGACCAACTCTAACCAAGTAAAAGAATAGAGTGAATACGATAAAAACTCGGGTAATAGATGCCATCCACAGAGTCAAATCCCTTAAATGGCAATGGGCAAGACACCTGGTAAGAAGAACGGACAACAGATGGACCACAAAAATTACTGGAAGAAGACCGAACCTGAGATGGGACCATGATATTAGGAAATTAGCAGGGATAACTTGGAACACCATAGCCAACAATAGACAACAATGGGTCTAACTACAAAGAGAGTATGTGAGGGAGGCTATATATCATTGGAAATAATTAAGGGAGTATATTGAGGGAGGCCTAACCATAATTGGCAATAGTTGAATAAGCTGAAAAAAATGATGATGATGATGTGTTTTTTCTATTTTTTTTGAATGAAATAAAAAAGCCAGGTTTCAGTTAAAAAAACAAAGTTGATGATGGTCCCAGAAAAATGAAACGCCCCAAGTGATTTTTGACAAATTTTGTTAGAATTTTTATCTGATGACTGACCTATCAACATTTATATTAACTAGACATCTTTATTTCTACAATAATTATAATATAAACAGCAGGATTTCAATTAAACATTTATTGAAGACTTTCCAATAAATTTCAGAGCGAATTTCTGAAATAAAAGTGACTATCCGTTTTATTTCTTATTCAAAGGCACATAGTACTGTAAAATTTTGATGCGGAAAGAGCCCCGCCACCTACTACGTACACAAAATAAAAATAAAGTGAAAATCTCAATCAAGTTTTTATTGTCGTAGAATACAAAATGACTCTTCTGTGACGGCGTTCGATTGCTCCCCGCGGGGATAAAACAAAATACTCTCCTCAAATAGAGGAACTTTGGCTTGGCAACAAAGCCGGAGCCTAATAAAGCTTTGTCGTGTGAGACAGTTTCGTTATTCCCGGCTCGGGAACTTTGCGAGCGCAAGTTTTAACTTTTAAACATGGCCTTATGAAAACTTTGACACTACTACTGCTTCATCTCAAGCTACCTGTGTTTCTATTTACTTGTCAGTTCTAAATAGGATAGACGTTAGTTCCGCTTTTTACCTCATTCAATTTACTTAAGATTTCTTAAATCATCGAAATTAATATACAGGGTGTTTCAAAAACCATGTGCCTGGGAAGATCCCCCACGTAAAAACACGATTTTCTTTTTATATTAATATAGGCACGGTTCTGCTTTGTTTTGTAGAAACAGGGGGTTAAAGTCTTTATTATAATTATCTTCCTAAGGATTTTAGCGATTCGAATTAAATTTTGAAGGTAAAAGTTACTATAAGTGCGACATATTGAAATATATAGACATAATATGCACGGTGGTCCATAATGTATTTCGGAAACTTCGACAGCAAATTCTGCAGATAAAAATAAGTAAAAAAGTTCGTATAAATGTATGTCCTTGTTTCATTTTTATTTCGATTTTTTCCAAATAATTTATGAAGTAACGTCAATATTTGGATGAAAATTGGTATTTGGGAGTTTTTTGACATGAGAAAATTGATTTTGATGTGTCAATATGACTCCTATTTGCAGGGGGAATCACCATTACATGTGTTTTAACTGTTTTGAAGAGTAATAATTTTTCGCCCGTCTAAAAATGTCTCTTGGTAGAAATCGCTACGATCAACCGTTCCCAAGATATTTAGAATGGAAATAGTTAATACATGTCATTATTGACAAAAATAAATACGTTGAGTAGATAATAACTCTGAAATAATAAATTTGGAAAGTTTAATCATAAATTTTTCTGCGAAAAAATTATGATAAAATAGTTTCTGTTGAACTTTTGGTACAAAAACATTTCAAATTTATGAGTTCAGTCTAATAACTATTTAGTCAACATGTTTAATAATTTAGGTCAATGATGATAGGTATTGATAATTTCGATTCCAAATATCTCGAGAACCATTAGTCGTAGCGATTTTTATCAAGAGACCTTTTTTACATAAAAAACGTCGTAAATGTATATTTTTTTACTCAGTAGTTTTATACATGTACGGACGAAAAGTAATTACTCCAGTTACCAGTTAAAAAATATGTAGGTGGCGCTCTCTACAAGTAGGAGTCACATTCAGATCAAAATAAAATTTCTCATGTCAAAAAACTCCCAGACATCAATTTTCATCCAAATATTGTTACTTCATAAATTATTTAGAAAAAATGGAAATAAATATGAAACTTGTACACACTGTATCTCCGAAACTAAGCATTTTAAGACATACATTAATAAGAACTTTTTTACCTATTTTTATCTGCAGAATATACTGCCGAAGTTTCCGGAGTACAGTTCGGACCTCCCTGTATATTTTTGTACCTACTGTTTGTTAAAAAATTATGAAAATAGGACTAAAAATAAAAAATATAACAATTTAATTATTATAAATTTAATTCACTAATTTATTCCACCAATCTTGAGGTTCCGAATGAAGAATTAGTGCAATGAGAATCCAAAATCAATATTTTATTAAATTTAAAACTATTAAAAGAACTAGTAATTAATTAAAATTCTTCCTCGTGCAAATTTAAGTTGCCTTTTAAAGACGAATAATAAAGTACAAACTCCTTATAGCAAAAAAGCTTTATTTTTGTGTGCTATCCTTCAAGACAATTTACCAATTTAGATAGCAAACAAACCCTATTAAAAACGTTCCTCCAGCAGCAGCCCAGATCCTCCGTAATATCTTCCATCCGGCTTTGATAGCGCTTCGCCTTAATGCTACATTTTACGGATTGTTGCAGTTACGCCCCAATATTTGTGTTGCCATCAGAATATTGTTCACGAAAGTTTCATTATCAAACACAAACTTACTGAAAATGCAAAGCCCTTTATTATAACTATATTTGCCATTCGAAGAGAAAGTTCCTTCGTGGAGATTAAACAGCGTTTCAACATTTTTTTTACTCAGCTCGATAAATGTGTTTCAAACATTCTGAAGCATTGTTATAGTTCCGATTGCTTATGTTTATTTTTGGTGCTAAACTGACATCTAGTGTATGTTATCACATTACTATATGTATACAGATAAAAATCTTATCCCTAATTCGTGGTACGAAAATTGTTTTTTATGACGATGTGCAAAGGAGTAAAATTTCCTGTGCGCAAAAATAAACTCGCCTAAAATAACAATAAACAGCGTAATAGAGAGATATCGCTAAACCGAATAGAGTACATGGACGTTAATAAAGCCAGGTGTTATTTCCTTTACGTGAGGTGGTATTAACTCTCTTCATTTATAGTTATCGGATCGGATAGAATTCTGTTCGCGTCGCGTCCGCTATTTAAACTTAACCTAACTTTGAATTTAAAACTTTGAAATTGTTTTGTTTACTAGGTATTTTAAAACTAAAGGTCTAAAGTGCTTATTTCCAGTGCTTTATTGTTCAACGTCTGCCAGTGGGTTTAGGGCAACAAGCAACAAGCAACAAATTCTCTTAGAAGGGCTAAGTCGTCATCTGCTGTAAACCTAAGCCTCTTTATAGGTTCTTTAATATTGGAAGAGGTGGAATCCATATTTTGGGCCATATTTATTTAATTAAAACTAATCCCAGCTACTTAAATATCAAATTACCTAATAAAACTAAAGTAATAATTCAAAACAATTCAAACTTAACCTAACATAAAAGATCTAAACCGGGCCGGCCCCGGTTGTCAAATACCCGCACATGCCCATTTAAGCAATTTTTAAACGTTATTTAGAAATAGCGCTTGGTGTAATTGATCCGCAAATTACGTCAGGCGGTAACGTTATTAGCGGGTGTTGCATTGACTCGCGCATATCGTAACCATGATAAGGTACGCGTAAATGCTGGATGACGCTATTCGGTTTTCCGATATCTCTCTAATAACTGTGCCGGTCAGGCGCTGTGCACAATTTTAGAGGCCATAAGTGGGCGTGCTATGTGCGCAAACTTGTAACCTAACTAGTGCCCGATTCCGAAAATTGGAACCCCGAAAAACAATAAAGAAAAAACAAAGTTTATAATCTGTATAATCTGTGATGTTATGTTATTGTTTTTATCAATTTGACATTCTTGGGTTATAATTTACTGGTATAAGATACACAGATAATATGTTTCTTTTCAAAAGTTCACAAAATTATTAATTTTTGCTACGTGCTTGATAATATAAAAAAGTCATTTTAACGCCTAGGCATAAAGGTAATGCATTTTACGCCTAAGCATAAAAGTACGAAAATATATTACTAAATTGACATAAAGTGTCAATTTCAAAAAGCGTAAATTAGTTTCTCGATATTTTCTATTCGGAGTAAAAATGACTTTTTTGTCTCGGCTGTCAAACGTACAGCCTCGCCCCAAAAAGTTATTTTTACTGCTAATATAACAATATACTATTTTTTTCAAACGTCACAAAAGTATTAGTTTTTTTTCTACGTGATTGACAATATAAATAAGCATTTTTTCTACGATCGTGCAAAAATTAGCTATTTTTAACACTATCTACTGTAGACTATCTTCACTATATACTTAGACTTTTTTAATACTATCTACTGTATTAAAATTCAAATTTTTTACACTAGTGCACACCTTGGCATTATTAATGACAAGCTTAACCAAAGAGAAATAATTTGTAAATTTTTATAAAAAATTGTAAAATCGTGGAAGGTAGACCAAGTACCAGTACACCATGCAGCAACATTGCAGAAAACAGGTTTAAGTGAAGAACAAGAACCCGAGGCCTCCACGAGCAGAAATGGAAATAAAATTCAAACAGCTACTGGAAATTAAGTTTGTCCATCAATTATTATTTTAGTGAATTTTATAAATTGTGACATTAAAATCAAATTAACTCAAAAAAAAGTTACAAAAAAATAATATGTGTTTATAGTGTCATTGGTAGTGGTAATATTATTCTGTTAATTACTGTATATACTTTTTAATAAACACAATTAAATAAGAATTTCAATTAAGTAGTAACATGTTAATAAGTAACATGTGCATCGTGCAACAAATATAGTATTCTTTTTACACTAGCTACACAAATAACTATTTAGCGCCTAGGCATAAAAGTAAAGCGCTTTTACGCCTAACCATAAATGTATGAAAATATATTATTAAACTGACATAAAGTGTCAAATTCAACGAGCGTAACCATAGTTTCTCGATAGATAATTATCTACAAGGTAGGTATTTCTTTGAAATCTTTTTATATTATTTGGAACGTTTGAAATTATTTAAAACATTATTTGTGGCGTTTGAAAAAAATATCATGTTCTATTCGGACTAAAAATGACTTTTTGTACCTCGCCTGTAATGTCAAACGTATAGCCTCACCATCAGCGGCCGACACAGAGGTGGGCTCAGGGGGCTCCGGCCCCCCCCCCCCTAAAATCTGCAAATTGTGTTAAATATTAGGCTGTTGGGTTGAAAATTGCGCCTGAAAAGCAAATTATATGTTACTTTTTCGATTTGCCCCCCCCCCCCCTAAAATACGCCCCTGCTCACCACAGGAAGAATTATTTTTAATCCTAATAAAACAATATACTATTATTATACTATTATTATACTCGTATAAACAATATTGTATGGGTGATGTTCCAACTCTTACTTATAGCAAAAAACTATTTTTATATGTAAAAACTATTTGCTTTACAGTTGGTATAAATTTTGCTTTATTATTTATTTCAGATAATTAGTAGATCATCCTTTCATAAAAAGTTTTACTAATCAAAATATATAAACCAAACTTTATATTATTAACTCTAAACCGCAAAACTGCCAAATTAAAATAACTTTCCTAACAGATATCCAATTAAAACTATCTATTCGAAACATTGCAAAACCTAGGAAATATATTTTGATCCCGGTAGCTTCAATTAGCACGTGACAATTTAATTATCCCTGGTTCCATTGAATCGCTGCCGTTTTATTTGTTTTAAAAATAAATTTCTCCCTTGAACGGAAGCCACCCCTGTCTGTCGAACAAACTTTCCATAGTTAAATTTTAATATAAATAAAGCGCAAACTGCGGAAATTTATAACTAAATTAACAAGCTGCAACCGTCCCATATTTCATCTACGATCCCGCTCTCGGGATTCTGCTCTCTAACAATAGGACGTGCACGGAGGATGTATTATGGTGCATTTGGTTCGATCCACAGAAAAACCCAAGCGCAGTAAATTTTCAGAGGAAATCGTACGATATTACGATCTTTTCTTGCTAAAATAGGTATATAATTTGGCAAATACGTTTTTTGTAATGGAACTTGACTATTATCGATAGAATGCACCACTTAATGTCTTTGGAATGCACTAGTGGCGGCTCGTCAGGGTAGGCAAGGTAGGCGACAATTTTGTCAGAATTTAAACGGTTTATTACATTATACAGGGTGGTCCGAACTGTATTCCGGAAACTTCGACAGCATATTCTACAGATAAAA
This sequence comes from Sitophilus oryzae, assembly GCF_002938485.1. Taxonomy (NCBI): domain Eukaryota; kingdom Metazoa; phylum Arthropoda; class Insecta; order Coleoptera; family Curculionidae; genus Sitophilus; species Sitophilus oryzae. The sequence continues at coordinate 304,274 of NW_022146579.1, read as the reverse complement.
ATAAGTAAAAAAGTTCGTATAAATGTATGTCCTAAAATGGCTTAGTTTCGGAGATACAGGGTGTAAAAGTTGCATTTTTATTTTGATTTTTTCCAGATAATTTCAACATCAATATTTTGATGAAAATTGGCGTCCAATAGTTTTTTGGCAATTCGATTTTGATGTCAATATCACTCCTACTTGTAGAGGGCGTCACCTACATATTTTTTAACTGATTTGAATAGTAATAACTTTTTGTCCGTACCTGTATAAAACTACTGAGTGAAAAAATATACATCTCAGTAACTTTTTACGTAAAAAAATTTTTCTGGTAAAAATCGCTACGAGCAACCGTTCTCAAGATATTTAGAAATAGTCAATACATGTCATTATTGGCAAAAAATAAACACGTTCAGTAGATAGTTATTTGACTGAAACAATAAATTTGGGAAATTTTTATTTTTTAAAATTAGTCATACATTTTTTTGCGAAAAAATGCTGATAAACAGTTTCTGTTGAACTTTTGGCACAATAACATTTCAAATTTATGATTTCAGTCTAATAACTATTTAGTCAACATGTTTAATTTATGTCAATGATGACAGGAATTGATAATTTCGATTCCAAATATCTCGAGAACCATTACTCGATTTTTACCAAGGTACCTTTTTTACGTAAGAAAAGTCGTAAATGTATATGTTTTATTCAGTAGTTTTATACAGGTACGGACGAAAAGTTATTACTCTTCAAAATAGTTAAAACACATGTAGGTGGCGCCCCTTCGAATAGGAGTCATATTAATATGAAAATCAAATTCCTCATGTCAAAAAACTCCCACACACCAATTTTCATCCAAATATTGACGTTTCTTCATAAATTATTTGGAAAAAAATCGAAATAAAAATGAATCTTCTACACCCTGTATCTCTGCAACTAAGCATTTTAGGACATATATTTATACGAACTTTTTTACTTATTTTTATCTGCAGAATATGCTGCCGAAGTTTCCGGAATACAGTTCGGACCACCCTGTATTATTTACTATTAATGTTGCCAATACATAAAAATACCGTATGATCGAAAAAAAATGGCGTCCAGTTGGCTTGGAAATGACAATGGATGACATTTCCCATATAATTTTACATTATAAAATGACAGCGATCTTCATTGCATAACCATCGCTGACGCCGTTTTTATTCGATCATACGGTACTTTTAATACACGGAAGTAATAAAGTAATAATCAATATTAATTTAATATTTTTGGTCTTGTATATTAAAATATTCACTACCGCTGGCGTACGCTGACTGCGTCGCTGCGTTAGAAAACAAAATAATTTTGACCGTTGGAGTATACTGCAAACGCCTTTGATCGGCGATTTCTACATCGCCTGTTCTCGTACTATCAGAGTCGATTCACGACGCACGACAATCTTCTGTTTCTGTCTAACTCATCGTTCGGTATCGACGCACCGGAAGTCGGAGTTCTATTGCAGTATCGAAATCTTGGGTCACTTACAGGGTGTCCCACTTAAGATGGATAAAAGCTAATATCTTGGTTGTTTGTTGAGCGATCTTTTTCAATTTTGGCAGGAGACTGTATGGCTATAAGACGTACATTTTGCCCAGGGTAAGAAATGCGATACCTCATAGACGTAGGTTTTAATGGAGTTTGATATTTTTCGAGTCAAGAGTAAACTACCCTTAGGACAGTATATATTTCAAATCTGATAAATTATATTGAATCCTCCTTACCTAAGATACTTAAGTTCTAATTTTGATAAGTATTGATACAGGGTGTGTCATTAAAATAAGACATTTTTATTTTTATTATTATTTTTTAAGTCCTTACGACGCCACTGGATAAACAACTGGTTTATTATCAATAACCAATTATAACCAATTATCAGTTAATAATCGTTTTTTTTATGGTGGTTTGGTCGAAGATGTTGACTTTTAGTTCGTTTAGTTTTATAACTCTTTGTTTAGAGCATATTTTCCAAGTTAATAGTGATTGTTTTAAAAATCTAACTGTTGAATTTTTTAAAATATTCCTCAATAAAACGAATAAAAATCATATTTCAGATTACATTGAAAACTGGGTTTTTAAATTATTTTGTAACTCATTTTATCCATTTGTATTAGCAAACTTAAAAAACAATTTTTTAAAGTAAACAAAATAAATTGAAAATATTTAGTTTTTTTGTATCGTATCTTAATTATTATGGAAGCTATCTGAAAACTTAAATCGATTGATTATTGATAATTGATAGTAGGTTATAATTGGTTATTGACAATAAACCTGGGCCCGTATTCTGTAACTTTGAAAACGCTAAGCGCTTTTAGACGCTCAGCGTCATCATCATCATCAGCCAGCCCTTTGCGTCCACTGCTGGACATAGGCCTCCCCCATTTGCGCCCACTGTTGCCTATTTTGTGCGCTCTGGATCCAGTTATTGGTGATCCTTTTTATGTCGTCAGTCCATCGTGTTGGTGGTCTTCCCTGGTTTCTTTTGTCAGCTCTCGGTCTCCATTCGAGCAGTGTTTTGGTCCACCTACCATCGGTCACTCGAGCCACATGTCCAGCCCACTTCCACTTGAGTGTAGCGATTCGTGACACAACGTCGATGACGCCTGTTCTCGCACGTATATCCTCGTTGCTTATATGATCCCGCAAAGACACTCCAAGCAACTTCAACTTTCACGCTCCAACTTTCACGCTCAGCGTATATGACGTTAATTTTCGCAGAGTTGCCTTAAAGGATCGTTTTGCTTGTCGAACTGTCAGTGAAAATCGAAAAAATTGTGATTTTATGCGTTATCTTGTTCTTTAGTGAAAATTACTACTTCTTCTATAAATTCCTCAATAAGTAATTGATAATTTACGACTTGGCAGCTATAAATATTGTTCAAAACATCGAAAATGCTGAGAAGCGTCTTCAACACTTCCCTCGTATAATAAGAATAATGACATATCCATAGAAAAATAGCTTGACATAACTTAACAATAGGTTATGAAATTCACGTAACATTGACATTTTTCATTAGCTTTTTTCGTTTTCCTGTTATTAGCGATTCTGAACCGTCCTAGAATTGTGATGTGTATGCGCAGAAGGAAATATGAAGACATTATTTCATTTGCGCATGCGCTGCAGAGTTATAGGATGATTCAGAATCGGTAATAACAGGAACACGAAAAAAACTATTGTTACATCCGTCATTATATATCAATTTTTGACTATTAAGCCTAGTTCTCATGGGGCGGAAAATCGCATTGCGAGCGCGGATTTTTTTAAAATTGTCTCGCTGCGGGAAAATTTCAACTTTTGGCGGATCCGCAAAAAGTTAAACTATTTTTAACTTTTTAGCCAGTTTTTATACTCTATCTTTGTCTAAACATGTTCTTTCTTCGTTAAATTTTTAACCTAACCTCAAATTGGGAGGGAAGCTGTTTGTTTTAGTTTTAATTGTTTTGGTAGTTTGAATTTTAATTTTGGAGTTGGGATTTTGATTTTAATTAATTATGGACGTCATTGAGGTAAGTACTTTTCTCGGTAATTTAGTATTTAGTAAGTCTGTACTTCAGAGAGTATAACTAAGTCCAAATTTTGCCAAAACGGGATAAAGTTAAAAATGTTAAGTCGTTAATAAGAAAAAGCTACTTTCTTTTGCTATACTTTCTAAAATGCTATCATTTAAGGGTAAAAGTTTAGTTAATAATAATTATAGCTCCCGTATATAATGTTTAACGCCTTGGGAGTAGCAAGGTACAGCTTGCCATGCTAGAGCCGTTCGGTATACAAGGAAGGTAATGTGGTTAGCACTACACTTCAACCGCCTATTATTACCTTAGGATTGTGAATCCCAAGTACTAATTTAAGGCTGAGTCGACCTAGGTACCCAAACTATTTTTATTTTAATAAAAATAGTCGGCTGATAAAATTCCGGGTGTGGGATTCGAACCCACTACCTTGAGATTGGTAGATGAGAGCCTGTACCTCTACGCCACTGGGTACTTATTTTTACCGGGCAAAAAGTTTAGTTATTATAAAATAATATTGGTATCACCCCATGGTTTAGATCAAAAAATATTTTTAATCCGCATCCGAAATCCCGCTTCATGTGAACCGGCCAATTTTACCTTCTTTAACAAAAACACTATTCAGCTCCCGCAACGCGATTTTCCGCTCCATGAGAATTAGGCTTTAGTCGTATAATAAGAAAAAAAAAACGTTGACAGAACGTCAACGGTTTCTTGTATCTGTTTTAAAAAAAAAGTAAAGTGTTCTCGAATAGTTGAATTTAAATATTTTAAATAGTTTTTTTCCTTATTCTTTGTATATTTTTTTGCTTCCGACGACGGAAAGAGATAAACTTTCCGAAACGTTAAGTATTTTTTTCTTTGTTAGGTAAATTTTTATTACTGTAAACATAACTTCTGACAAGCAGTGTCCGTTTAGGTTTAACGCAGAAGTGTTTACAAAAAATAACTATTTTATTTTGTAGATTTTTATTGCAGTGCAGTGGTGAAATACCCATAAAGGATTTTTTTAGAGAGATGAATCCGCCACATAGATATAGACATTTTTACTATAATATTGTAAAACCCTAAAACTTTTAAATTGGCGCTTATCATGTTTTGCCTCTGGACCCTTCAAATATGATCCACAAAGTGATGTCTTAAATTTGAAGTTAATTTCCTCAAAATAGGCCAGCAACCTTTCCATTCATTGTATTAACATTCTTTTTACAACCATTTACTTTTCAGTGTTTTTATTTTATCAACATACAGAATGTATTTGCGTTTCGACAAAAAAAAATGAAAAATTCGCAAATGAAATAATTTTCTGATAAAATCTATCTAATTGCTTTTATATTCTTGAATAACATAACAAGCAAACAAAAATAAAGATTTGCGGAAAGTTTTACCTTGGTTTATATTACCGTGTGAAACAAATTCGTGGTGACGCCTAAGCGAATAATTATTATAAAAATCTTTATTGTGTTGTTTCTCAGATTCCAACGAATTTAAACATATTTGCATTACTTAGCGATGCGTCTGTCAATATTTAAATTATTCTTGTAAATATTTTTCTTGTGTAAAAATAAACATTTAGACCACCTGAGAGTTATATTATATGTACAATATGTTGTTTATTATATCAGATAGACAATACAATAATATGGAGTGCTTCTATTCATAGTAAAAATTTTATTTTATATTACTATTATATTATATAAAACAAGTATTTACTTATTTATTTTAATAGATAGGAGTATATAGTTTGTCGAGTAGGATACCTATTTGATTTTAGTTTTTATTTATTTTATATATTTATTGACAGGTAACCTCATTCCAGTAAAAAAAAATAACAAAATAATATAATTTTATGTTAGATATGTATATCCAAATTAGAAATTTAGAAAATCTAAGTTAATAAGATGATATTTTCTATCATGTATAACCATACATCATTCATAATATTTATAATTATACAATTTATAGAATGATAACAATATGTCATTGTCATATTTACAGTTAACTACAATTAACGAAGAACCTTGACTGTCTTATGCATTTAAAAATAAACAACTAAATATGATTTACTACTAGAACGACCTAAATGGAAATTTTCATTTATTTAATAAACTGTTGACAATATTTTCGAAATTGTTATAAAAAAATTATTTTTGCATATACGTAGATTTCAGGGAATTTAATTTTTTCAAGGACTATTTTAAAAAAATATTTTTCTACTATGTCTGAAATATAGCGAATAGTCCGCGTACTTTGACTCAGTGTAATTTATCAGTATGTTTTTAGAGTGATTTCTATCAGTTTTTGGTTGATAATTGTTGATTGGGTAAAGAATGCACACATTGAAAAAAAAAATGTCATGCATATAGTGGTGACGAAGTACAATGAATTGGTCTAAAAAACAGTGTGTGCACTATGTGCGCATATTTGAAGTGAAACTTCTTACTAACAGCTATTAAATTGAAGGATCTGAAGGATATACAGGGTGTCTCAGATTTTAATCAGAAAAATTTAATACACGATAGAACTTGCAAAAATAAAACAAAAAGTTCATATGAACTTGTAAGATTTAAAGCTTCCTTTTCGAAGTACAGGGTACCATTAGAATCCCAATTATAATATTAATTACCAATTAGAATTTAATTTTTTTCGCAAGAGGTAAGCAAGATAGACAAAAAAGTCAGGATACAAAAAAAATATATTTTTAATTACTAAATCCAAAAGTAATATTAAACTTCTAAGAAAGCAGTGGCGTGCCTATTTTTTTCTTTAAAATAATTTAACAGTGATGCCCCACCGCCACCCCTGGCCATTAAACTTAAATCTAATTACATCAAATTAAGTCCCATAGTAAGTATTAACGGGTCAAGTTATATCAAAATCGATTAAATTAAAGTTTTTCAAATATCTTATTTTTTTTTTCTTTTTTAAGTAATTTTAACACCCTGTATCTCGAAAAGGAAGCTTTAAATCTTACAAGTTCATATGAACTTTTTGTTTTATTTTTGCAAGTTCTATCGTCTATTAAATTTTCCCGATTAAAATCTGAGACTTATATATATAGACTTCAAAAAATAGAGTTAATATAAAACCGTATACTATTCTAGCTTTATAATCTTATAATGTTTTTTTTTAATTTTTATTAAATAATGATAATTCTATCACCCGGCCGGATAGCCCAGGCAGCTGTGGCCATTAAACCAAAATATTACTACATCTATATCTCTGACTACTACTAACCAAATTTGTTTTGTGTAGACTGTGGTCTGTTTTTGTTTAAATGTTTTGTTTATTATTAATTATTTACAGCGATTTACAGTAATTTTATTAAATTATTTAAATATTCTCGTTGATTATTGGTTTGAAATAAATATGCCAAGTGTCTTCCAATGAAAATACGAGTTACTAACTCTAAATTCTAATTCTGAGCTGGCAAATGAGCTAGATGCTTTACCTAAACCGTTAATTAGAAGCTACAAACCTATCCTTGAATTAAAAATTGCATATTGAAAATTCACTTTCTAGCACACAGAGGATATTTGTACACATCAATGTACAATATCAAGTTTATTATAGTGATTTTCTTAGCAGCGTATGGCACAGATCGTTACCCAGTGTTGCCACAAGCTTATTTTTCATCGGGGTAGATTATCACGAGATAGCGGGGTTAAATTGTGTTATAAAGGGGTAGATCTACTTCAAATGGGGTGGCTGTGGCAACACTGCCGTTACCACTCTTCTCGCTAGCTCGAGTGTTACGGCCTTAAATTTTTACTCCCAACGCGGGTAAAGAAGTGTCACTTCAAAAAGCGTTCTAATAAGTAACAAAGAAATACGAAATTATCGGGCAAAACCTACAGTAAGTTTAGCCATGAAGACATGATTAAAATATGACCTGTCGACACTTAGTGTTTCTGCCTTCCGGCTTCATCAATACTGGCGGAATCAGCAACGATGAACTAGTGATTTGTAACTTTAAGTGGTAAATGGGCAGGACACCTGGCAAGAAGAACTGACAACAGATAGGCTAAAAAATTACAGTATGGTACCCACACGGAATTCAGAGATTTAGAATAAGACGAAACCTATCAGATGGGACCAATATTTTATTTTTTAATCAAACAATTTAAAAATTAACAAAAAATATTTGGAGAAATACAACATTTTCAACATTTTTGTTAACTACACTTTCATAGACATGTTTCAGGGGTCGAAATATACCTCCTTTAAAATTTTTTGCACATATTGGTAAAGAAACTCGCCCTGTAATACAGCACTTTCACCCTGTACTTCCTATTTTCTCTCCGATTCTTCACGATGATCCCGATAAATTGGTTTTTAAGCGAAGTTCGTTCGTTCGAGTCGGTTCGAATTCTCTTCGGCGTAATTAAAAAAGTTTTCTGTGTATCTTAAGCTTTTAGTATAAATTATTGGAGATCGGCTCCGACCTAGTCACGTACTATTCAGATAGTTTTCGAACGGCCGGACTCACTACACGTTTCCAAAAGTTAGAAATAACTCTTTTGTTCTTTAATAGCTTCTGATCTTGTGAAGTTGAGCTGTGGAAAGGTCGTTTCGACCGAAATTAATAAGAAACGCCGTTCGGTTGAAGACTTCGTTAGTTCGAGAAGTTCGTCAGTTAAAACCATACGGTAAATCTTTCTAAAAGAATCTTATCCTCTTTTTTCCGAACTTTTCAGACTTTCTAAAATATCAGTTTGGCTTGAAAGGGATGCTGCGAAATTATGTTATAATAGGCAATTAGTAAATAAGAAGAAAAGCATGTAAAATATAACGATAAAAGTAATCACAAGTTTCTTGAAATTAAAAATGGGTATTTTACCACTGAAAGAGAAATGTAAAAATAAAAAATATATATATGGTCCAAATTGTGATAAAATAAGTAAAACATTTCGTATAAAATCATGTTCTAAAATGCTTCGTTTTGGAGATATAGGGTGTATACATTTCATTTATATTTCATTTTTATATAAATAATTTCTGAATTAACGTCCATATTTCGGTGAAAATTGGTGGCTGTATGTTTTTTGGCACGAGAAATTCGACTTAGATGCCAGTATGACTCCTATTTGTAGGGGGCGCCATCTACATATTTTTTAACTGTTTTGATTGGTAATAACTTTTCGTCCGTACCTGTATTATAATACTGAGTGAAAAAATATACATTTCCGCCGTTTTTACATAAAAAGGTCTCTTGGCAAAGATCTCTGTGTGTCCTGGTTTTCAAGATAATTGGAATCGAAATAAAAAATACATGTCTTCATTGACAAAAATTAAACTTCTCGATTAGATAGTTATTAGATTAAATTTGAAAATGTTTTTGTACCAAAAGTTCAAACGAAACTGTTTTATCACAATTTCTTCCAGAAAATTTTATGATTAATTAAAAAAAACTAAAATGTTCCCAAATTTATCGTTTCAGTCAAATAACTATCCTGTCAACATATGTTTATTTTCTGTCAATGATGACATGTATTGATAATTTTTATTCCAAATATCTTGTGAACGGTTACGAGCAGCGATTTTTAAGAGTCTGTTTTTACGTAAGAAATTACAAAAATGTATATTTTTTACTCGGTAGTTTGTAGTTCTGGACCTTCTGGAATCAGGAATAAAGTTTCTTAGAAGAAGACGAAACCTAAGATGGGACCAATATTTTATTTTTTACCAAAACATTTAAGAAATTGATAAAAACATTTCGAGAAATGCAATATTTTCAACATTTTTATTAACAACACCCTCATAGACATGTTTCATGGGTCGAAATATACCTCCTTTAATTTTTTTGCACTTATGACAAAGAGACTCGCCCTGTAATACAGTACTTTCACCCTGGATTTCTTATTTTTTTTCCGATTCTTCACGATGATCCCGCTAAATTGGTTTTTAAGCGAAGTTCGTTCGTTCGAGTCGGTTCGAATTCTCTTCGGCGTAATTAAAAAAGTTTTCTGTGTATCTTAAGCTTTTAGTATAAATTATTGGAGATCGGCTCCGACCTAGTCACGTACTATTCAGATAGTTTTCGAACGGCCGGACTCACTACACGTTTCCAAAAGTTAGAAATAACTCTTTTGTTCTTTAATAGCTTCTGATCTCGTGAAGTTGAGCCGTGGAAAGGTCGTTTCGACCGAAATTAATAAGAAACGCCGTTCGGTTGAAGACTTCGTTAGTTCGAGAAGTTCGTCAGTTAAAACCATACGGTAAATCTTTTTAAAAGAATCTTATCCTCTTTTTTCCGAACTTTTCAGACTTTCTAAAATATCAGTTTGGCTTGAAAGGGATGCTGGGAAATTATGTTATAATGGGCAATTAGTAAACAACAAAAAATCACGTAAAATATAGCGATAAAAGTAATCACAAGTTTCTTAATATGAAAAATGGGTATTTTAACACTGTAAGGGAAATGTAAAAAATAAAAAAAATATATACAGGGTTGTTCACCAGATACGACAAGTAGTATTGTAGCTAAATGATTAGATTTTTACAAATTGTAAGTTTTGGGTTCGTTGGAGGACTATTAGAGCTACAATTTAAAAATCGTTTTACAAGATACAAAGTGTCCCAAATAAATAAAAATATCAAAGTTGTATTTTTTTAATTAATTTTAGTTTCTACGATTAAAATATAGGTAAATTTGATTAAGGTTTATTACACTTAAACCTTTTCGTTTTTGAAATATTTTCAATTTTGTGAAATTGTAGTAAAACTTTTAAGGCTTCATTTCTCCAAAGGTATCAAAGTTTTTAATACTAAATATTTACTGAAGTCTATTTATTGATTAGTTATTGTGTTTCAATAATAAAAATAATACTCCCTTATACAGAGTGCCTAAAAATTTATTTTAAATTATTTCTAGATTTAAACGGCAATAACTTGTTTAATTTAAATGGAATGCCCTATATATTTTAGGAGAATCAGATGCACAATTTAATTGTTTATCAAATTGTATTAGACCATTAATCCCTTCACACCTATCCCTTCAAGTTTTCGTAGAAAATGCATTTTCTTATAATTTAGACCTCATTTATCAATATACCTATGGAATATTGACATTTTTTAGATTGTTTTTAAAGCAACAAATGTACAAAATGTACAGGCTAGTATTATTATCGTTTTTAGCAAAATGATAGTATTACTAGCCCATTTGTATGCAAAAAGAAAACTATTTAAATCTTTATAAAAGAGTATAGCATTAATTAAATATAACACCATTATTTCGGCCCAAATAAAAATTAATTACATAGTTAATTATGTTCGTTAATAAATTATTCTAAATAAATGTGGATTTGAATCAGAAATCAACATAATAATAAGTTATGAAAATGAATGTCTCTGTTGTTATAAATAAGCATCTGTCAAAAAATGAAATATCATTTTTAAGGTGTTACTTTTTACTACACTGTCTAATACACATACAAAATTCACTTTTTAGTATTTTGAGCAATTATTATTAATCAACGCAAACAGTCAATTAATGTAGTTTGAATACTGGAATCATATTAATTGGTCCTCTTTAACAAATATTTAAACAGTTTTTTTTTTATTTTTTAATGAAATAAAGAAACTATATCGACAATACTAGTATCTGTACTCTTTAAAAATTTGGTACATCTTTAAAAATAATCTAAAATGTCAGTATTCCATGGATATATTGATAATGAGTTTTAAATTAAAAGAAAATGCATTTTCTACGGAAAGTTGAAGAGATAGGTAAAAAATGGTATAATACAATTTGATAGACAATTAAATTGTGCATCCGATTCTCATAAAATATACAGGGTGTTCCATTTAAATTAAACAACTTATTGCCGTTCAAAGCTAGTAATTATTTAAAATAAAATTTTAGACACTCTGTATAAGGTAGTATAATTTTTATTATTGCAACACAATAACTGATCAATAAATAAACTTCAGTAAATATTTAGTATTAAAAACTTTGATACCCTTGGAGAAATGAAGCGTTAATATTTTGATTGCAATTTCACAAAATTGAAAATATTTCAAAAACGGTAAGGTTTAAGTTCAAATTTACCTTTATTTTAATCGTAGAAACTAAAAATGTAATAATATACAGGGTGTTGTTCTATTTAAAAAAATACAACTTTGATATTTTTTATTCATTTGGGACACTCTGTATCTTGTAAAAATATGTTTAAATTGTAGCTCTAATAGTCCTTCAACGAACCCAAAACTTACAATTTGTAAAAATCTAATCGTTTAGCTACCATACTCCGTGCCGTATGTAGTGAACAACCCTGTATATACACCTACAGGGTGGTCCGAATTTTAATCGGGAAATATCAATTAAATATTCTGCAGATAAAACTAAGTGAAGAATTTCCTATAAAATTATGTTCTAAAATGCTTCGTTTTGGAGATACAGGGATATTTGGAGATACAAGGTGTAGAAATTTCATTTGTATTTCGTTTTTATATAAATAATTTCTGAATTAACGTCCATATTTCGATGAAAATTGGTGGCTGTATGTTTTTTGGCACGAGAAATTCGACTTAGATGCCAGTATGACTTCTACTTGTAGGGGGCGCCACCTACATATTTTTTAACTGTTTTGAAGGGTAATAACTTCTCAGTGAGCTTTTTATTCCCGGGAAATGTGTTCTAGCCCAAAAAATTGGGAAATGGGTGAGGGCGTTGTTACGTTACCAGGCCCTTCTTTTGAGCTTTTTTAAAAATACCAATTTATACCCTGTTACGTAAAATGAGCATGTAGTTCGTTCAATTGAACACACAAACAAACGAATCGTAGGAGTCGATTGAATTTCTTATATTGAATCGACTGTGATGTGACTCAGTAAAAAGAATTGTAATCCCTTCACTAATATACAGGGTGTCCCTGGGTGAGTATGCATTAGAAGTTTCTAGAGAACCACAGTAGGTATCTAGATCGGAGATTTTTTGCATATCTTTTTTTTACAAGGAGATGTATCGATTAAAATTATTTTCAATATGGTGGCACTTCTGGAAATACCGGAAGTTGACAGCAACTCTCTTATTTTAATAGGTGCCTCCCGTTTTTTATTACATACTTAAATTCTCTGTAAAATTCTATGTGTATTGATGTTAGACATCTATACCCAAACAAACCGTTTTTGGGAAAAAAATATTTAAAATTTTTGGACAAAAAAACTACCTGTCAAAAAAATTTGTATAGGCTAAAAGTCAAATTTAGTGATTAGCACAGCTACTGTGACATAAAGAGAAGACATATAGCTATCTATTCCAAAGATTAAATTGTTCAAATGTCATATAATAATGGCGGTAGCTGTCATAGAATTGAGCGATTAAAAAATTATAATAAATCCTTTTTTTCAAATGGAAATCCACTTTTTTATTTCACTAGTGAAAATGTTTTTCAATTTGTTACTTTTTAACTATACATGTTTCTATGCCTAAAATAAATCGTTTTTTAAGTTATTTAAGAGTTTGAAAACGTATATTTTTCTTGATTTTATCTAGCTTCCTTTGAGATTAAGTGTCAACAGTGGCTTAGAAAGGCGGGGGCGGGCCGCCCCGGGCGGCGACCTTCCAAATACCTGCGGGGCGACAAAAAATTATTATAAATGCGGCGGACGGATTCTGTAGGGGCGGCAAACCTCTCTCCTAGAGGCTCTCCGCCCCGGGCGCCCCTAACCCACACTACGCCACTGAGTCAAACAGTCAGACAATTTATTACCATGATTTTCGCTCTTTACTGGTATCTCATAGTTAATATCTAATAGTTAATTAATAATAGATATTATTAATTATTAATAATATACCGTATGATCGAAAAAGAAAAACTGCGCGAAGTTGGCTTGGAAATGATGATCGAAACATACTGCTTTTTGAACAAAGTGCAAAGTGCCAATATGTCATGGCCAAATCTACTGTTTTATATCACTTGACGTTTAAAGTCTACTCGCTACTCAGCAATGTACCCTCAGCCTGGGACACCCTGTACACCTAGGTGTTTTACTAAAATTGATTACTGCCGTGATCCGCATAAATCCGATTTTTAAAAATTATATCATTAATTCATCGTATCCGCTATAAATATTTATCAATAAAATAAATTCCCGACATAAAATTAATACAGCTGTTACACGACCCGACGCACATATTTTTATTGTCCGATATTAAATACTCCAACAAATATTAATTCGGCCGAAAAATGTTTGCCCATTTTATAAATTACATTCCTATAAAATAAATGGCCGCGATTCGTATGAAATATTTCAACGGAATTTGTCAGTTACACTCTATTAAGGGTGATAAAATAAAAGCTGAAAGTTAATTACTGAACCGTTTAGTACTATGAATTGTAGAGATTGCAAATCGCGTGGGAGGGGAAAAGTTAATCACAGTGACCTTATAGATCTAGTGTGTCCCCCATTTATACATATGTACAGGGTATCCCACTTAAGATGGATACAAGCCAATATCTTGGTTGTTTGTTGAGCGATCTTTTTCATTTTTGGCAGGAGGCTGTATGGCTATAAGACGTACATTTTGCCCAAGGTAAGAAATGCGATACCTCATAGACGTACGTTTTAATGCGGATTGATATTTTTGAGTCAAGAGTAAACTAGCCTAAGGACAGTATTTATTTCAAATCTGATAAATTATATTGAATCCTCCTTACCTAAGATACTTAAGTTCTAATTTTTATAAATATTCATACAGGGTGTGACATTAAAATAAGACATTTTTATTTTTATTATTATTTTTTAGTACTTACGACGCTACTGGATAAACAACTGGTTTATTATCAATAACCAATTATCAATTAATATCGATTTAAGTTTTCAGATAGCTTCCATAATAATTAAGATGCGATACAAAAAAAAAAAATATTTTCAATTTATTTTGTTTACTTTAACAAATTGTTTTTTAAGTGTGCTAATACAAATGAATAAAATGAGTTACAATATAATTTAAAAACCCAGTTTACAATGGAATCTGAAATATGATTTTTATTCGTTTTATTAAGGAATATTTTAAAAAATCCAAATTAGTTAGATATTTAAAACAATCACTATTAACTTTGAAAAATACGCCCTAAACAAAGTTTTTTTGTATCGTATCTTAATTATTATGGAAGCTAACTGAAAATTTATATCGATTATTAATTGATAATTGGTTATAATTGGTTATTGATAAGCCAGTTGTTTATCCAGTGGCGTCGTAAGTACTTAAAAAAATAATAATAAAAATAAAAATGTATTATTTTAATAGCCCACCCTGTATCAATATTTATCAAAATTAGAACTTAAGTATCTTGGGTAAAAAGGATTCAATATAATTATCAGATTTGAAATAAATACTGTCCTAAGGGTAGTTTACTCTTGAATCGAAAAATATCAAACCCCATTAAAACATATGTCTATGAGGTATCGCATTCCTTACCCTGAGCAAAATCTACGTCTTATAGCCATACAGCCTCCTGCCAAAAATGAAAAATATCGCTCAACAAATAATCAAGATATTGGCTTGTATCCATCTTAAGTGGGACACCCTGTATATGTACTGCCATTACTCGACTGACGAGTATTTGACACGCATCAAAAGATGGTTACCATTATACGAAAGGTGTTTTCTTTCATGAGCTGTTTTGTTACTGAAAAGCCCGATACGTGATGTTATCTCTCTTCCGCACTCCGGACATTCAAAAATCTCATTGCTTTGTTACCTCTTTACATTGTGGTTGTCGGTGTTAACTGAGTTTACAATTCTTCTCCATTGCGTTCTATTGTGTGCTGCTTCTTTCCACTCATTCTGCATGTTAATCTCCTTTAAGCTTTCATGGAAAATCTTGTACCTTTTGAGTTGTCCAACCGGTTTCCTCTTACCGTCTACAAGCTCACCGTAAAACAGAGATTTTGATATGCGGTTTTCTTGTATTCTACATACGTGACCAGCCCATCTTAAGCGAGATTTTGTAATCAGGACTTCAACGCTCTCGCAGCTAGCCTTTTCAAGAATCGATACGTTTGAGATATGGTGGAACCACTTGATTCTTCTAAGGTGTTTGTCTAAGGCGTCTTTGTTGCAACTTGTTTAATGCGGTCATGTATCGGCGGTACGGCACCTAGGTTTCGCTTCCATATAACATGGTCGGGATTATTATTTCTGAATACACTGCAAGTTTTGTTTTTGTGCTCATGTCATGATTGTATAAAACCCTGTCTTTTAATTTCCAGAATGCTCTTGAGGCCTTGAAGAAGGCTTTTGAGGATTATCAGCCTGTGCTGAATTTCAGAGTCGACATTGGTCTTTTCCGAATTCAAACTGCCGAGGTAATTGAATTCCGCTACATATTGTAATAGTTCTTTTCCGATTTTTATAGCATTGTTGTAATCTTCCGGAGGAGTGCACATGATTTTAGTTTTGTCGATGTTTAGCCCAAAGCCTCGTATACTCAGTTATTTTTTTATGTTCAACATTTTTTGTAATTGCTATAACGTATTTGCAACTAGAGCGCAGTCATCAGCGTATTGAAGCGTCATGAGCGTGTCTCCCTTTTATGAGTTGTAACTCATCATACAGTCTCAGGGCTATGACAAAAGCCAGTATCTGAGGCGGTTTTATAGAGGTTAGTTCTCCATCTCCGATATCAGTCGTACCAAAGTTTATGGCACAAATGGTTGTATCTTGGTGTACTTAGTGATGACGTGTTCTGGTGTTTCCCTATTTTCGCTCCAGAATCTGCATTCGCCGTTGTTTCTTAAGTTCAACCTACTAAAATGTTCTCTCCTTTTCTACCTAAATCTTTTATCTCTTAGTGGACTGGCATCCAGAGTACTAGGACTTTATTTTCTTTGCCTAATTTGTTGTGCTTCTGTAGGCATTCTTTGACCAACTTCGAATTGATGGTTACTGAGTTGATCGCTTTTAATGCTGCTTGACTATCGGATATGATGGGTATTTCTTGTTTCCGATAGATCCTATCTAAGATAAGTTTTGTACTTATTATTCGATGGCGTATATTTCTGCCTGAAGGATACTGGGGTAGATGCCCATTGAGTTCGGAGTATTTAGTTTTCAGCCCAAATACTCCTATCTTTGTTCCTGCTTTGATATTGGAAGTATTGGTATACCACGTTATGGTATGGTCTTATACCACGTTATGGTCTTGATCCAAAGCTACTACTACTACTACTACTACTACTACTATATTGAGTCATGGTCTACCACATTCATATAAATTCTATATACAAGGTGAGTCTTAAATAAGTGAAAATATTTTTAGAGCTGGTAGATCTAAAATGATTTTGTGGATGAATTATGTACAGGGCGGGTTAAATTCGACGCTTTTAACGCTATTAAAGTAATTTATTTATTTTGAAAACTACTGAATTTTTCATCGGTTTTTATTCTTTTAAATTTAATCCTTTACCTGTGTTTCCATATTATCAAAATATTATGTTTGCGAAAAAAACCTTAGTCATATTTCTGGTTGAAATATACTACAACTAGAAATATTTGCACTTGTTTAAAACTTACCGTTTCTATCACTATGATATAATTTATTTTTAGTAAATCATTTTTGAAACTTCTTATTTTACGTCATCTAGGTTTCAAATTGGCTTATCCTCTATAATTTTGTTTTTGCCTTGCTTGTTAAATATTGTATCACGACGTAATTTTGTACCTTTTATAAAGCAACGGGAGCAGTGTACGTATTATTTGTTTAAGGAAATACATCCAAAGAAATTAATTAAAAATGCCGCCTCGGGCTGATAAAGCGACAAAGAATAAAAATATTTGAAAACGAGAAAATTTAAGCCACCGGCTTACGGTGGGCGTTTATTGTTATTGTGACGCAAACAGTATTTATAGAAATATTTTATAATATACAGGATGGTCCGAATTGTATTCGACAAACTTCGGCAGCATTCTAGTACTATTATTTCATATATTTGGTTTGTTTTGACGCTAGTCATAACAGCTGAAAAATAATCAAATATATTTTTATTCACATTATACTATGTTATGGTACTCACGTCTTTATTTAACAGACAATTACTTCTATAAACTCTGGGGAAATTTTATTTAATTTTCCCATGTCGATGTAGTGTTTGTCCTGTCATACGTACACTCTCTCTCTCGAGTTATCTTTATTTAATTTGCTGTACGTTATACAGGGTGGCCCATCGAAAACGTTCCGCAAGGCATAACAGCCAGGGTAATTTTATTTTCAGAAAATTTAAAAACACGTCAATTTTGTTTGTGAGGGGGACAACTTTTGCCCCAAAAATGATTGCAAAATCTTCAACCCTCTAAGCGGGGGTAAAGGGCTTTCTATTCTATATACTTTCCCGCTTCGTTTTTGAAAATCGGTCGAGTCATTGGGAAAATATGAAGGATTGAAATTTGAAAAGTTTATTTAAACATTTATCAGAGTAATGATAAGGATAAATTCCTTAAACCAATTTGCTGTTTTTTCTTATTATTTCTAGATGTTTACGCATTTTTTCACTTGCCACAAGGTTGAACGATCAGGTGGGGTAGTTGCTAGATAGCTGTTCTGTGACTTGTGCGTTGAAGTTCTTCTCAATATCGTTAAACTTTTTAACAATTATGGTGTACTCACTTGCAGAAAAAGTGGAAATAATCGAACTTAATTTTAAAAATAATGAATGTGGCAATCGGGTTGCGCAGATATTCAATAAACGCCATCCTGACAAATAGGTTTATGGCAAAATTGTTCGCGAGTTAGCAGCAAAAAACTGGTTTCGTTATGAATAAAAAGAGGCAGAGGGAAAATCCTGTTGTAAATGAAGCTATGGAGGTATTCGTATTGGGCCAAGTTGCCATGGATAGTACGCTGAGTACAATAAAATTAGTCAATGAGACCGGCGTAAATCGTACAAGTGTCCAAAGGATATTAAAAAAACACAACTTCCATCCGTATAAAATTCAGTTGGTACAAGAACTCAACGAAGACGATTTTAATCGTCGCTTGCAATTTTGTGAAACTATGAGTGAAGGAGTGGTCAGTAATAATAATTTCCTCTTTAATGTGTGTTTTTCGGATGAGTGTACTTTCTTTTTGAACAGTGTAGTTAATCGGCACAACTGTCGGTACTGGGCTGAGGACAACCCCAGGGTTTTTCACGAGGTGCACACACAAAACCCTCAGAAATTGAACGTGTGGGTTGGTATTTTTGGAAATTATATTGTGGGTCCTTTTTTTCTTCCTGGAAATCTAACAGATGATATGTACTTGGATTTACTGGAAAATACCATCGACCCAGCCCTAACTGACATTATAGAGAACAATCTTGGATACGTTGAAGCGGAACTAATATTTCAATTAGACGGTGCACCTCCACATTGTTCTCAAAATGTGCTTAATTTTTGAACAATTACTTTCCCGGTCGGTGGATAGGACGAAAGGGTCAATTGAGTGGCCTCCCCGGTCACCCGACTTGACTTCTTTATACTTTTTTCTATGAGGAGACATAAAAAGTAAAGTATGTAGCACTCCACCCGCCTCATTAGAAGACCTGCGAAGACGAATTATTGATGTTTGTCGCAAAGTGACGCCGCAAGTTCTTCAGAATGTTCGAGAACGGTTTGAAAATAATTTATATTACTGTATGGAAGTTGACGGGCAACATTTTCAGCATTTGCTTCATTAATAAGTTTTATTTAATTAATTCAATTTATGCGTTTTTTTGCAAAAAGTACTTTTCAAATTTCAATCCTTCATATTTTCAAAATGACTCGACCGATTCTTAAAAACGAAGCGGGGAAATATAGAGAATACAGAGCCCTTTTCATTGCGGCGCCACTTGACCCCCCTTCCCATTTGAAAAAAGTTGGGGGATGACACCCCCGCTTAGAGGGTTGAAGATTTTGAAATCATTTTTGGGTCAAAACTTGTCCTCCTCACAAACAAAATTGACGTGTTTTTGGATTTTTTGAAAAAAAAATACCCTGGCAGTTATGCCTTGCGGAACGTTTTCGATGGGCCACCCTGTATATAAGAGTGGACTGGAAATTACAGAAATTAGTGCTGCTTCTGATTGGTTTTCTGGAGCTGAATTCGGAACAAATGAACATGGCGCGACCGGGACCGAGACGCTTCCATTTTCAGCGAGAAAACGTTGGCGCCGGGAAATAAAATGTAAGAGAAAATAGTGAAAAAGTTCCAGTTGGCTTAGAGAAAAGGGTCGGGTCGTGGAAATGCACCCACGTCAGAAATGTACATTACTACTTCAAAGGCCTATAATAGATTTTTATCCTTAATATACTTTTTTCGGTTTTATGTGCCTGATGGTTTCGTCAGAGGCGAGCATTCTAATAAACTATAATATTATTGAAGGTTAAATAATAATATCTACGGAGCGATACACAATCATTGAAACTGTCGGCTATAATGTGTGCAAGAATTTAAGAAATAGTGCTAAAACTTTTAGGAAATTATGTAAAATTTGTTATTATAGAAAAAGAATTTATATATACCGTCAAAAAAAATAATAATAAATTAAAATAAAATAATAACAACTCATAAGTAAATAAATTTCTTAAATTTATTGTCAACTAAACAATTGAAATTATTATACATCGCTCCGTATTCTCTCTATAACTTTGTATAATATATTTTTATTTGTAATACATTACGTTATGATAGTCACGTCTTTATTTAACAGACAATTAGTTCTATAAACTCTGGGGAAATTTTTATTTAATTTTCCCATCTCGCTGTAGTGTTTGTACTGTCATACGTACACTCTCTCTCTCGAGTTCCCTTTATTTAATTTGCTGTACGTTATATATAAGAGTGGACTGTAAATTACAGAAATTAGCGCTGCTTCTGATTGGTTTTCTGGAGCTGAATTCGGAGCAAATGAACAGGGTGCGACCGGGACCGGGACGCTTCCATTTTCAGCGGGAAAACGTCGGCGCCAGGAAATGAAATCTAAGAGAAAATAGTGAAAAAGTTCTAGTTGGCGTAGAGAAAAGGGTCGAGCCGTGAAAATGGACCCACGTCGGAAATGAACATTACTACTTCAAAGGCCTATAATAGATTTTGCTCCTTAATATACTTTTTTGGTTAATCGTGCTTGATAGTTTCGTCAGACACGAGAATTCTAATAAACTATAATATTATGGAAGGTTGAATAATAATATCTACGGAGCGATTAAGAATGATTGAAATAGTCGACTATACCGTGTAAAAGGATTTAAAACATAGTGGTAAAAATTTTAGGAAATTATGTAATATTCATTATTATGGAAAACGAATTTATATATCGTAAAATGTGTTGTGTCACCTTGCTTCACTTCCTACGTATACTGGGCACATAAAAGTAATAGTTTCGAAATATGTGTACAATTGTTCGCATGAATAATGCTTGTTGCTCACTTGTTCGAAACAAAACGAAACGAACCAAACGAAAAGAATTTTGACCGAAATAAAAGCATACAATTATTCAAGCTAGGCACGCCCACTACGCCGAACGGAATCCGTTGGGCATAGTGTGCGCTCCTTGATTGATTTGTATGCTTTTCGGTCGGAATTTTTTCCTTTCTGTTTGTTTTCGTTTCCGACAAGTGAGCGACACGCTTAAAACGCAGATATGTAACTGTTCCTTAAATGTGACAAATATTCCTCACTGGGTACTTCAGTCATTATACATCGCTCCGTATTTTCTCTACCATTTTTTTGTATATTTTATTATAGATCAAAATTTATCAATAATATATTACGTTACGATAGTCACGTCTTTATTTAACAGCCAATTACTTCTATAAACTTTGGGGAAATTTTATTTAATTTTCTCATCTTACTGTAGTGTTTGTCCTGCCATACGTACACTCTATCTTGAGTTTCCTTGATTTAATTTGCTGTACGTTATATATAAGAGTGAACTGTAAATTACAGAAATTAGCACTGCTTCTGATTGGTTTTCTAGAGCTGAATTCGGAGCAAATGAACAGGGCGCGACCGGGACCGGGACGCTTCCATTTTCAGCGGGAAAACGTCGGCGCCAGGAAATGAAATCTAAGAGAAAATAGTGAAAAAGTTCTAGTTGGCGTGGAGAAAAGGGTCCGGTCGTGGAAATGGACCCACGTCGGAAATGAATGTTACTACTTCAAAGGCCTATAGTAGATTTTGCTCCTTAATATACTTTTTTCGGTTACTCGTGCCTGATGGTTTTGTCAGAAGAGAGGATTCTAATAAACTATAATAATATTGCAGGTTAAATTATAATACCTAAGGAGCGGCGAACAATGATTGAAATAATCGGTAATAATGTGTGAGAGGACTTTAGGAATTGTGATTGGCACTGATGCTAAAATAAATTATCGAACAAAAAATTTTAGTAAATTATATCAGTTAATTCAGATAATTTTTTTTAGCTTTTCTTTATCTTCTTTAAAATTTACGAGTTTTGACTTAGTAATTTGTAAAATTGACATATTTTTCAATAAAAAAAAATACAACTGATTCAATAATTAAATTAAAAAAACTTTTAGATTAAATTCATTTATTGTTCACATCGTTTTGATTAGTCTCACATTGATATGAAAAACGGATTTATGTATCGTCAAAAAATTAACCATATTATTTTACATTTGGTTTGTTTTGACTGTAGTTTTAATAGTTGATAAATAATCGAATATATTTTTATTCATAACATATTATGTTACGATATTCACGTCTTTATGTGCCAGACAATTACTTCTATAAACTCTGGGGAAATGTTATTTAATTTTCCCATCTCGATGTAGTGTTTGTCCTGTCATACGTACACTCTCTCCCGAGTTCCCTTTATTTAATTTGCTGTACGTTATATATAAGAGTGGACTGTAAATTACAGAAATTAGCGCTGCTTCTGATTGGTTTTCTGGAGCTGAATTCGGAGCAAATGAACATAGTGCGACC
Organism: Sitophilus oryzae; assembly: GCF_002938485.1. NCBI lineage: Eukaryota > Metazoa > Arthropoda > Insecta > Coleoptera > Curculionidae > Sitophilus > Sitophilus oryzae. The sequence goes on along the minus strand of NW_022146579.1, from coordinate 281,838 downwards.
GGGACCGGGACGCTTCCATTTTCAGCGGGAAAACGTCGGCGCCAGGAAATGAAATCTAAGAGAAAATAGTGAAAAAGTTCCAGTTGGCGTAGAGAAAAGAGTCGGGTCGTGAAAATGGGCCCACGTCGGAAATGAACATTACTATTTCAAAGGCCTATAACAGATTTTGTACCATAATCTACTTTTTTGGTTACTCGGGCTTGATAGTTACGTCAGACGCGAGAATTCTAATAAACTATAATATTATGGAAGGTTGAATAATAATATCTATGGAGCGATCAAGAATGATTGAAATAGTCGACTATACTGTGTGAAAGGATTTAAAACATAGTGGTACAAATTTTAGGAAATTATGTAGTATTCATTATTATGGAAAACGACTTTATATATCGTCAAAAAAAATAATATTAAATTAAAAAAATAATAACAATTCATAAATAAATGAATTTAATGTAATTATTGGACTATTGCAGGAGGAACATTTCAAAGTTAATACGCCTAGTTTACTATTAAAATACAGAAGTTAATAAATTTTTTTATGTGTAGCCATTTAGTAAGAAATAAAGTGCCATGATGTGTACCCTTTGTGACAACGATATGTGAGAGAACAAGTTTCTCGCTAAATTTAAAAAAAATAAGTAGCATAAAAAGGAGCGATAAATGTCTTATTTGTAAGTGTATTAGTTTACGCATTGACAGAATACCGAATTTTTGCCTAAAATGCGTTGTATCACCGTATAGTCGACTACTTTCCACGTATACTGGGCACATAAAAGTAATAGTTTCGAAATATGTGTACAATTGGTTAAAAGAATTTCGACTGAAATAAAAGCATACAATTATTCAAGCTAGGCACGCCCACTACGCCGAACGGAATCCGTTGGGTATAGTGTGCGCTCCTTGATTGATTTGTATGCTTTTATTTCGGCCGGAATTTTTTCCATTCTATTCGTTTTGTTTCCGACAAGTGAGCGACACGCGTAAAACGCAGATACGTAACTGTTGCTTAAATGTGACAAATATTTCTCACTGGGTACTTCAATTATTATTGTTATTATTATTATAGATCAAAATTTATCTATAATATATTACGTTACGATAGTCACGTCTTTATTTAACAGCCAATTACTTTATAAACTCTGAGGAAATTTTGTTGAAATTTTCCATTTTGCTGTAGTGTTTGTCCTGTCATACGTACACTCTCTCCCGAGTTCTCTTTATATAATTTGCTGTACGGTATATATAAGAATGGACTGTAAATTACAGAAATTAGCGCTGCTTCTGATTGGTTTGCTAGAGCTGAATTCGGAGCAAATGAACAGGGCGCGACCGGGACCGGGACGCTTTCATTTTCAGCGGGAAAACGTCAGGAAATGAAATCTAAGAGAAAATAGTGAAAAAGTTCTAGTTGGCGTGGAGAAAAGGGTCGGGTCGTGGAAATGGACCCACGTCGGAAATGAACATTACTACTTCAAAGGCATATAATAGATTTTGCTCCTTAATATACTTTTTTGGTTTCACGTGCTTGATGGTTTCATCAGACAAGAGGATTCTAATAAACTGTAATTAATATTGAAAGTTAAATGATTGAAATGGTTGGCAATACTGGGTGAGAGGATTTTAGGATTTGTGATTGGTACTGATACTAATAATAAATTATTGATCGACATTTTTTTGTAAATTATGTTAACTCATTGAGGTCAGTTTTTTGTCTTTTCTTTATATTCTTCAAGATTTACAAGTTTTGACTTTGATATTTGTCAAAATCGACATAGTTTTCAATGAAAAAAAAAAAATTTTTTTTTCAATACAGCTATAACGTTCAACATTAAAAAGGAATAGTTATATAATCACGACATATCTTCATCCGGGTGTTTTACCAAAACATTATTAAAAATTGTGCATAATGGGCGAAGTAAATTTTAATTAATATTCGCAATTTTGAGCATAGTTTAAATTATTTATTACATATCAGAAACTTATAGATGGACGATTTCAAGATGCTGTTAACCAGTATGTAACAAACGAAGATGGAACAATATAAAAGCTTGTAACTTAACTTAATTAAAATAACCTCATGAGAAAGCAAAGTTTTTGGATTCCTTCATATGTTAAGGCAAAAGATTTTGACTGAATATAAAAGCAAGCTTGTAACTTCACTTAATAAAAATAACCTCATGAGAATGCAAAATTTTTGGATTCCTTCATATGTTAAGGCAAAAGATTTTGACTGATTCTATGTAACATATGTTCTTTATCTTATCCGATATCCAAGTAGCCTTAAGAGTGTGAATTAAGCAGAATGTGAGTCAAACAACTTTAGTGACCAACTCAGCAATCATGAACTCAAAGAAAATAAAATTCTCCTACTCTGGGTGCCAGCCTACCAAGGGATAGAAGGTAATGAAAAAGCAAACGATCTAGCTAGAAAGGGAGCGAACAATCCACTAACTGGACGAGAACCGTTCTGCTTGCCAAGTCGAAACTCATTCAAAACAGAACTGAAGAACCTGGAAGAGTCCATGAGTACCCTGGAATATGAATCTTCCGACGGTCGAAGACACTCGAAGAAATTTCTCAAAACTTACGACCGAGTAAAATTAAAGATTTTTTTTTGATTTAAGTAAGAACAATCTTCGGATTGTCACGGGGTTTTTAAGAGGTTACAGTCTCCTCAATAAACACCTCGTAGATTGAAATCAGTGAGAGTGCCGAACCATTAGTGCAATAAACTTTGGTACGATTGATATCGGATATGTAGAACTAACTTCTATAAAACCGTCACAGGTACTGGCTTTTGTCAAAGCCCTGAGAGTGTATGGTGAGTTTTAACTCAAAAAGGGGGGACACAATAGGTCACGATGATTTCCTCTCCCACAATTTACAATCTATAATCTACAATGGCCCTTGATAGTATCGGAATCATAGTCTTCGAACATTCAACTTAAAACTTTTCCAATACAACACAAACTTCCCTATTCTATTGTAAACTGCCATCTGTCGAAAAATGCAAACACAAAGTAATAAAATTAATGCCTTAAATTGAACTTGTTTATTGTCTATATGTTGGGGCAATAGAAGTCGAACAAGAAAGTTTAAAGATAACCTAGTTCGCGATCATTAATCCTTGTAACCTACTCGCATCGAGTCCGAGCTTAAAAGCCTTTTATTTTCGATCTCGCCAATTAATTTTACAAGGAACGAGGCTTAAAAACGATTTTGTGCGTTAATGTTAACGTCGAACTGAGTTAGTTTTGTCATTTATGAAACTCCGGCTTGTGCTAAACTGATTATATTCATATGGGACGACCACAATATAGGCCAACGAGGTTAATAGACTTATGTAATAAGTGTCCTAATTTGTTTGTAAATATACAGGGTTCGGCACTAGTACGTCGGGCATCTGTAGCTCCTAGAATAAAAAACTTAGGAATTTTGAAAAGAAGGAAGTGCAAACCTAAAGTATGTACAAGGATGTATTTCAGGAAAATAGTTTAACTTCTATAGGGTGGCTCAAAAAAGTGTGAGTGGCTTGGGATGATTTTTTTTAAATGGACCGCTTTATGTAATCCTAAGATATTATTAAATATGTTTTGATAGTTTCAGAGATATTATATATATAGATATATTATAAATAAATAAAAAATATATATTTGTCAGCTTTTCAAAATATATATTTGTCAGCTTTTCTTTAAAAAAAATATTTAAAATACAAGAACTTTCCAGAACCAAAACTATATTAGGTATTGTCTTTAGATGGTATGAACTTACTTTGCTGTAAATATGGCAATCGAAAATCATACAGGATATTCAAAATTTTAGGCCAAAGTTTCTAAAATACTTATAAAATATTTTGAAAATATACTGTATATTATTTTTTTAATAGGGGAATTAGAAAATGAAAATACTTTGTATAGAGCAATTCAGAATTTTTGACAGTTTCGCAGATATTCGCGGTTTTTCATTTCACATGGCATTTTCCACAGTAAATTTTTATCAAAGGCAATCATTTATTTTTCCCTCGTATTTTACCGTTGAAAGAGTAATACTGCGTGTGTCTGCAAAACCATTAATAATTTTGAAATACTTTAAATACAAAAAAATATTCATTTTTAAACTCTCCATCTAATAAACAAATAGTATACAGGACGTTCCACTTAATAAAACGAAGTAAAATTATCTTATATTTTAGAAAGGATGGTTTAGAATTTTGAACATCCTGTATGATTTAAGATTACGAGATTTATAGCAAAGTAAGTATAAACCATCTAATGTAAATACCTAATATAGTTTTGATTTCTGACAGTTCTTGTATTTGTAATATTTTTCATAAGGAAGGTTGAAAATATATACTTTTTATTTATTTATTAATATCTCTGAAATTATAGAAATATATTTTAATATTATGTAAAATGATCTGAAAGAAAGCCAAAAATGCAATAATTTACAGGGTGTACCATTTAAAAAAAAATAATCCAGATCCATTCACACTTTTTTGAGACATCCTATAGAAGTTAAAATATTTTCTTGAAATACATCTTCGTACAAACTTTACGTTTGCACTTAAATAAAAGTCCGAAGTTTTCTATTCTAGAAGCTACAGATGCCCGACGCACTATTGCCGGACCCTGTATTTTTCGCTTATTAATAAAGATATTAAACTTTATTTTTAGTAAAATATAAGAATTCATAAGTAAAAATGTCATAGCCATAGGCATACTTAAAAGATATAGGTACTAACTATATCCCACCAAACATATAAAATGTAAAAAAGTCTCGAAGCGCTGTTTTTCAATATTACAAATAATTGGGAGATCTGTAAATAATATGTAAATCCGTACTATGATTGCTTAAAATTTTATTATTGTTTGCTATAAAGAAGGATTCTTTAAACTAGCGCTTTTTCCACACGTAGGTTCCCTGTGGATAATCCGAGCTTCCAACCACTTTATATTGTGCTGTTTTGAGCAAACATGGTCCGCAATACCTGACCTCATTGTTTCACCTTTTTGTACATGTTTTTTTGTGCTCGCTAAATCGTACATTTACAGCTCTTTCAGATGGAGCGGAGCGTCCGCGCTGTTTTTGTGCTGCTTGTTTTTTCAAGATAGCTGTCAAACGAAATCATCCGGACGGAGTATACGTGACCCATGTACAATTGTTCATATAAACTCATGGTACTTGCTTGAAGACGCGCACGGTACGAGCGGACGCCCCGCTCTATTTGAAACATATCTTACAGCGCTTTCAGATGGCGCGGACCGTAAGCGCGGAGCGTCCGTGCGGATGTTTTTTCAATATAGCTCATCCGGACGGAGCATACGCGACCCATGTGAAATCGTTCATATAAACTCATGGTACATGCTCTAAGTCGCGGACGGTCCGTCGCGGACGCTCCGCTCCATCTGAAAACTCTGTCAGACGAACTCCGTCGGGCAGAGCATAGGCGCCTATGTAAAATTGTTCATATAAACTCATGGTACTAGCTCGAAGTTGCGGACGGTCCGCTCCATCTGACAGCGTTTTCAGATAGAGCGGCCGGCCGCGACGGACCGTCCGCGACTTTGAGCGATTTTATAGGAACGATTTCACATGGGTCGCGTATGCTCCGTCCGGATGAGCTATATTGAAAAAGCATCCGCGCGGATGCTCGGCGCGGACGCTCGGCGCGGACGCTCGGCGCGGACGCTCGGCGCGGACGCTCCGCGCGTACGGTCTGCTCCATCTGACAGCGCTGTAAAGCACTATTAGGGGCCGTTAAGTTTCGGGTGAAAATATGTTGATTAGGAAAGTAATTAAATCACCCACATTAAAATTTGAAGTAAATCTCGTAAATTAATAAATATTGGCTGGTCGAAATATTACGGATTATAAGAAGCGGCACAAGGTATTTACGTTGACGCTCTGACGTCTAATTATCCCGATGCCTAAATTAGTTTGCGTTCGTTCTAAGCCAACGTAATGCAAGGCAAACTTTATATCGTACCTACTACCTATCAAAATTTCCTATTAATTAATTTTTTGTCATACGCTCCCAAAAACAGCTATTTTACGGACTCATTTCAGTCCGTAAAATGTTTCTTTTTCGGCCTAGGCCGTAAAGGTCGTCATGGCAACCTTTATGGACTAAAATGTCTAAATTCGTTATTTGGTTGTTTTATTTTGTCATTCGAAATTTGTCACAAAATCACATAAAATTATACATATATTTATAATTAGGAACTACGTCACATGACACGGAATTAATTATGATGATTTATATCACGGAAAAAAATCGAGCAGTAAATTTTGCTACAAAATTGTAACACGGTAAATGCATTGTCAACTGATAATACATTTATATAAATGTATCTGCTGTTCCTTAGTTTAATCAATAATTCAGGTTTTTTGTTGTAGCAATAGTCTTATCTATACTAATATACAAAATCCTTAAGTGACTGACATACTGATTAATCACGATCCTGCTCAAACCACTCAACGTAAGAAGCTCAATTTTGGCATACAGGTTGATTCTAGGGTGTAGAGGTTCGATAAGAAGGGATTTTTCGAAATTCCAGTTCCAAGAGGGTGAAACCACCCCTCAAATATTACAATATTTTTTATTTAAAAAACGGTCAAGTTTCCGAAAAAACGCTTAAACACGTATATTTTATTTTGTTTTTTTACATATTTTAAGATTTTTAAAAATGTATACAGGGTGTTTCGAAAAATCTGGTCATTGATTAATCACAATCCTGCTTAAAGCGCTAGACGTAAAAAGCTGATTTTTGGAAAACAGATTGACTTTAGGGTGTAGAGGTTCGATAAGAAGGGATTTTTCGTAACTCGAATTCTAAGGGGTGAAACTATCCCTCAAATATTCAAATATTTTTTATTTAAAAACCGGTGAGTTTTTCGGAAAAACTCTTAAACACGTATATTTTATTTTGTTGTTTTACATATTTTAAGATTTTTTTATAAATTTATACAGGGTGTTTCATAAAATATGACCATTGAGTAATCACGATTCTGCTTAAACTGCTTGACGTTTAAAGCTGATTTTTGGCAAACGGATTGACTGTGGGGTGTAGAGGTTCGATAAGGAGGAGTTTCTCGAATCTCAAATTCCAAAAGGGTGAAAACGCCCCTCAAATATTACAATATTTGTTATTTAAAAAACGGTTAGTCTTTCGGGAAAACGCTTGGACAAGCATATTTACTTTGGTTTTTTACATATTTTGAAATTTTTAAAAAAATCATACAGGGTGTTCCAAAAAGTTGGGTAATTTCTTAACCACGATTCTGCTTAAACTGCTTGACGTAAAAAGCTTATTTTTGGCAAACGGAATTTTCGAAAGTCAAATTCCAACGAGATGAAACTACCCCTCAAATATTACCAAGTTATATAATAATATCGCCATATTGTTGTTTCTCATGCTGACATAAATGTGAGAAAATTTTATCCAGTTTGTATGTTAATGGCAATTCTTGCTTTGCTTTATCATCACCATTACAAATGATTAATTCGACGCGAACGAAGTCGCTGGTACACGCTAGTATATTTCTAAACAAGCACTTTTAACAATCATTGGTACTACAAAAAGTTGTAGTAAAATTTGCTTATGGTTGGCGTAGTTATTGAAACTGTTGGCGGACAGGTTGTGACAATTTTATAAAGTCATCATCAGGGGAGAGAGAAAATATGGCGGATGTGTATATGTGTGGCATTTGTGATCGTGCTGTAAAGGTAAATCACACATCAATTTGAGTACGCTACATGTTGTGCTTGGGTCCACCGGGGATGTTCGGGTCTCGGAAAAGTAGAGTATGACAAAATTGTTGCCAAATTTCGGAAAAATAAGACTCATAAGTAAGTGGGACGTTATATTAAACCACAGAAGAGGAATCTTCTGTGCTGTAAACAGTGTAAGGGTTGTGTAAAGTTGACTGAGGTTAGGCGACTCATTTGGAGTTGTCCGCTACACATCGATTTCTAAATGCGAAAATTTTCTCTGCAATATGTGGTATTGGTTAAGAGCGTATTGTAGTAATTATTACTACAAAAGTATTTAAGAATTGCCGATAAGTCATTTAGATGTCACAACGATTTGTAGTTTAAAAAAAAATAAACATACAGGGTGGTCCGAACTGTATTCCGGAAACTTCGGCAGCATAATCTGCAGATCAAAATAAGTGAAAAAGTTTGTATAATTGTATGTTATAAAATGCTTAGTTTCGGAGATACAGGGTGTAGAAGTTTCATTTCTATTTCGATTTTTTCCAAATAATTTCTGTAGTAACATCAACATTTGGATAAAAATTTGTGTCTGCGAGTTTTTTGACATGAGAAATTTGATTTTGATGTCAATATGACTACTTGTAGAAGGCGCCACCCACATTTTTTTTAACTGGTTTGAGGAGTATTAACTTTTCGTTCATACCTGTATAAAACTACTGAGTAAAAGAATATACATTTGCGACGTTTTTACGTAAAAAAAATCTCTTGGTAAAAATCGCTACGAGTAATGGTTCTCGAGATATTTGGAATCGAAATTATCAATACCTGTCATAATTGACGTAAATTAAACATGTTGACTAAATATAGTTATTAGAGTTAAATCATAAATTTGAAATTATTTTGTACCAAATGTTCAACAGAAACTGTTTTATCATCATTTTTTCGAAGAAAAATTTATTATTATTCACAAATTTGTCATTTCGGTCAAATAACTATCTACCCAACATGTTTATTTTTGGTCAATTATAACATGTATTCACTACTTCCGTTCTAAATATCTTGAAAACGGTTGCTCCTAGCGATTTTTACCAAGAGAGATTTTTTACGTAAAAATCACGGAAATGTATATTTTTTCACTCTGTAATTTGATACAGGTACGGACGAAAAGTGATTACTCTTCAAAACAGTAAAAACACATGTAGGTTGCGCCACCTACAAATACGAGTCATACTGACATTAAAATCAAATTTCTCATGCCAGAAAACTCCCAGATACCAAATATTGACGTTACTTCAGAACTTATTTGGAAAAAATCGAAATAAAAATGAAACTTCTACACCCTGTATCTCCGAAACTAAGCATTTTAGCACATACATTTATACGAACTTTTTTACTTGTTTTTATCTGCAGTATATGCTGACGAAGTTTCGGAAATACAGTTCGGACCACCCTGTACAAATAATAATAATAAGTATAGTTTAAGGCCGTCTTTATAATTATGAAGAGTTCGTATTTACGTAGCAGAGCATCAATAGACTCAAACAAAAACTATAAACAAATATTATGGATATAAAATGCAAGCGATGGTTAAGACCTCTTTCAGACGAGGACGCTGTATCCCAGACGCGCGTTTCTCAGATGCAGAAAAAGCATGTAGTTAAATGAGGAAAATGCATGTTTTTAAATAATGGTTTTAAAAAATAGTTCATATAATTACAAATTGAACAAAAAGAATCGTTGATATCGGTTAAGAAATGACTTTAATATAAAATAATTAAATATTGTTAATTTAAATGGCCGGGCAAACGCTCTCTACCGCGCCTTGCCGCTGTGACGTCACCCGCCGTTCTTCTGGTTGAGTGGAGCCAGACGCGTGTTTATTTTACACAGTTTGCTTTTAAACGCTGTTGAATCCGAGTCAAAATTTTAGTTATTTGTGTTAATTAATACATAATTAGTAATTAGTGATATTTATAAATAGTAATGGATGAGCGAAAACAGAAAAAAATGCTCCAAGGCCATGAGAAGAGATGAAACGAAAAACGTTAAATTATCCTCTATTTTTACGATTTATTGTTGTGAAGATCATTTTGATTAAGTTCATATATTTATGTATATTGTCTTACATAGGTATATGAAATTTGAATGTCCAGGGTTATTCATTATATTTTGACACCCACATACAGCCTTAACTGCAAGTTTTAGAAGAAAACGTTAAATAAAAAAGTTGCATGGTTTTTCATATACTCTCTTTTAAAATTAATTCTAGTTATACAAAAAGGTGGTGCAGAAAACTGTAGATATTTTTCGCTTTTCAACTGTCAATATTTCGTAAACATTTGAAGATAGGTATAGGATATTATACATGAAATATATCTAGAATATCTAGAAATTTCCGAAGAATCCAAAAATATATAGGGTGTTTCCCTTAAAAAAGTAACTTAATTTTGGCGTTTGCTTATGGGACACCTTGTATAATATTTTCATTATTGATAAACAATTTATTTCCTATAATTTCGTAAAAAAAAACAATCTTTGAAAATAACAAGGGTAAGGGGGTGTCAATACATAAAAAAAACTTTCTTTTTCACGCTATGCTCTGGAGTTATTTTTCCACGTACTAAACAAATATTTTTGTCTCTTTTCACTTCTACATAACCTACAGCATTATCTCCATACGTCTTCCTACCTGATCTGAAAAATAAGTTTATAACATTAATTTATAACTATATAAAAGTTCGTAACAGTAGGTACCTACTTATATTTGAATATGCCTCAGTACTACAAAGAATAAATGTTACATACCTCTCTGTTTTTTTCCTCGTAATTCAGCACCAATAAATTGGGAATTTGTATTTATAAAAGCAGCCGACATAAAAGCATCGACTTTTGGCAAGTTATCTGATTGTGCTTTTACAAACCCGGAATCTGCCATTACTTAAAAAATTCTCAGAACACACAACACATACAAATAATAACTGCACAAAAAAGCATAAAAAGCTCCTTCAATCAACGCTAAAAGCAACAAAAATGTCTTAGTACGCCTCCTAAATACGTACGTAAACGGAGCACGTCTGGCTGCTGCTGGCCATCGCGCGTCGACGAGAACGGCGGGTGACGTCAGACCAATAGAATATCGTTTAAATTCGCGAGGCGTCGTTTGCGTTATCCATAGTATTTTAATGGCACGTTTTATAAAATTGTGGTTCTGCTTTTAAGAAAAAAGTTTTTTTTTGCATTTACACATATTTATTCTAATAAATTGAACAGTTTCTGGCGAAAAATAAAATATATGCATCTTCCTCATTGTACCTTGCACATGGCATTCGGTGACGCATACAGTATCGCGCGGCCAAATTTTTGAATGTGGAATTTTCAGCCGCCCGCCGACAAAGGAGTATCCGGGATACAGAATTATCATAGTAGCTTATGGACCTATGATACAAAAAGTTCGATTTCATAGGCGAACAGAATATTTATTGTAGGTTTATTATAGTAAAATAATAATTCAGTAGTGAGAGTGACTTCGAACAATAAATACTAGAACCATGGATCGTGCCGCTTTGGTTAATGAAAAATTTATAAGCTTCGTATTATTATACAGGGTGATTCCTGTAAGTCGGTGCATGCTTTCGAGGAATGATAGGGGACGTCGAAATATTAATTTTGATACAGCACACTATGGGTCGGAAATGCCTCTTACGCAAGATACAGGGTGTTAAAGTTTTTGAAAAATTAAAGATATTCTTTAATAGTTTTTAACAGTTGAAGGTATCGTTATCAAATTTTATTAAAGGAGTCTGCCTAACAGAGACACTTTAAATGTAAAAAGAAGATGTTTTAGTTTCGACCAGTGGCGTAGCTGTGATACGCATCGGGTAATATTTTCAAAAAAAAAGTCCGCCACTGATAAAAATAAAAATTACCGAGTTTTTTTATTTACTCGGTTTATTTCCAAGAAAAAGTGTCTCTTGCAACTTTCTTCTATCTAACACCATTTTGTCACAATTTAAAAATAAATATTTTTTTAATGAGAACCTTAAATATGCGAATTATTATAACTACCTTAAAACTACGAATTTTATTATTAACAATAAAAAAAATTCTAGTTTAAATTTATAATTGTTTAAAAATTTATTAAGAGCTATTAGTAAAAAGTACTAAAGTTACCCAAGATGAAGGAAGCTAACGATGCACATGTGATTCTGCCCTCTAGTTATAATAATTCGCTGTATTTAAAATTCTCATTAAAAAATTTATTTATTTTTAATTTGTGACAAAATGGTGTTAGATAGGAGGAAGTAGTAAGAGGCATTTTTTCTTGGAAATAAACCGAGTAAATAAAAAAATCCAAAATTTTTATTTTTATCAGTGGCGTACTATTTTTTTTTGAAAAAACTACCCGATGCGTATCATCTACGCCACTGGTTGAAACTAAAACATCTTCTTTTTACATTTAAAGTGTCTCTGTTAGGAAGATTCCTGTAATGAAATTTTATAACGATACCTTCAACTGTTAAAAAACTATTAAAGAATATCTTTAATTTTTCAAACCCTTTAACACCCTGTATCTTGCGTAAAAGGCATTTTCAACCCATAGTGTGCTATATCAAAATTAATATTTCGACGTCCCCTATCATTCCTCGAAAGCATGACCGACTTACAGGAATCACCCAGTATATATGCCACAGCAGAACGCACTCTTCAATATTCATTTTATAATACAATAATACAACTGCACCGCACTGAAATTTGTTTTAAACTAGAATATTATTTTGTACATAAAAAAAGTATGCCAAAAGAGTATCTCGAAAGTATTCGACTGTAATTCTGTATCCCGTATACAGAATCTCGCATACTATTCTGTATCCTCGTCTGAAAGAGCTCTAAAGTTACTTACAATAAAGTATCTATTTATACTGTGATCCCTAAAATGTGTTTGTAGTTTGTTCAAATGAATGAATCGTAAGAGTCGATTTAAATGAGAAATTGAATCGCGTGATTCAATTTACTAAAACAAATCGTAATGCCCATCACTACTGACAAATCTTAGATTTCCAAGAATCACTCTTTTATAAATAATCTTTTTGTTCTTTTATTTACACATTTAACGGTCTAGATGTTTTAGCAATATATAATTTCTTACAATCACATGCTATTTTGCATATTACATTTTTTTTGGACTAAATATGTTATATTTCAATTACGACAAAAAAGGGAAACGACGAGTATATGCAACAGCTACATTGAAATTTATGGGTGTAGTGTGTGTCGGTATGATAGCAAATAACGCATTCTCCAAAACCATCTAATAACTCTTTGTGGATTTATGTTCGGGTCATAACCTTGCAAATTTTTAATAAGTTTCTCTTTAGCTGAGCAAAGCTTGCATATCAGATAAGATATAATATATATATGTAGGGCTAAATTTATCAGTTATTTTAAATGAAACATCCTGTATTTTGTACTAAAATGATCTTATTATTAATCAAATTTTGTATTTTTATAATGGGTGCAAGCAATATTTTTATCTCTACTCGAACAAAAATCAGCACAGATATCAAAGATATACCGGGTGATTCAAATTCGAAACGGTAAGAGATACAATTTAAGCCCCCCTAAATTGTAGCAAAATTGCCAGTTAGTTAGGCCAATGATAATCTGTTCAGTAATCTTTCAAAAGAGATCATATTAATTAGTTACAAAAAAAAGTATTAACAAAAGGTATAAAACTAGTATCAAAATCATATGACATATCAAGTACATATAATACTAGCGTGTACCAGCGACTTCGTTCGCGTCGAAATTAATCATTTGTAATGGTGATGATAAAGCAAAGCAAGAATTTCCATTAACATACAAACTGGATAAAATTTTCTCACATTTATGTCAGCATGAGAAAAAACAATATGGCGATATTATTATATAACTTGGTAATATTTGAGGGGTAGTTTCATCTCGTTGGAATTTGACTTCCGAAAAATCCGTTGGCCAAAAATAAGTTTTTACGTCAAGCAGTTTAAGCAGAGTTAGTGGTTAAGAAATTACCCAACTTTTTAGATCACCTTGTATGATTTTTTAAAAAAATTCAAAATATGTAAAAAAACCAAATAAATTATGCTTGTCCATGCGTTTTCCCGAAAGACTAACCGTTTTTTAAATAACAAATATTGTAATATTTGAGGGGCGTTTTCACCCTCTTGGAATTTTAGATTCGAGAAACCCCTCCTTATAGAACCTCTACACCCCACAGTCAATCCGTTTACCAAAAATCAGCTTTAAACGTCAAGCGTTTAAGCAGAACTCAATGGTCATATTTTATGAAACACCCTGTATAAATTTATAAAAAACCTTAAAATATGTAAAACAACAAAATAAAATATACGTGTTTAAGAGTTTTTTCCGAAAAACTCACCGGTTTTTAAATAAAAAATATTTTAATATTTGAGAGATAGTTTCACCCCCTTAGAATTCGAGTTTCGGAAATCCCTTCTTATCGAACCTCTACACCCTAAAGTCAATCTGTTTTCCAAAAATTTTTACGCTTTTTACGTCAAGCGCTTTAAGCAGGATCGTGATTAATCAATGACCAGATTTTTTGAAACACCCTGTATACATTTTTAAAAAATCTTAAAATATTATAGAAAACAAAATAAAATATACCTGTTTAAGCGTTTTTTCGGAAACTTGACCGTTTTTAAAATTAAAAATATTGTAATATTTGAGGGGTGGTTTCACCCTCTTGGAAATTGAATTTCGAAAAATCCCTTCTTATCGAACCTCTACACCCTAGAATCAACCTGTGTGCCAAAATTGAGCTTCTTACGTTTGAGCAGGATCGTGATTAATCAGTATGTCAGTCAATTAAAGATTTTATATATTAGTATAGATTAGAAAAATAATTATCAAACTCAATAAGAAAACGCTAAAAAGGTGGAATGGTTTATTTATACCTATGAATTGTAATTTCTGATTCTTTCTTATCGTTACGGCTTTTACACTTGAAAGCTGAACAAATCACCATTGTATTTAAGTTTATACAACAAACTATTAAAAATTGCTAAAATTGTCGCTGGTAACACATCCGTTCCTCAAAAAAAAATGGCGTCTAACAATACGAAAATTGCTTTAGTCCGTATATGGGCATTACGTCTCCTTGTATTCTTTAGTCATTAATTTGAAGAGATAAATATAGATTTAAAAAGAGGATAGCTATGGAAGAAATTGTTTTTTCCCTTGGGTCGAATTGTTTGCGCCATATTAAGTTATAAAGCTGGGATAATTCGTACGGTCGAAATGACTTTAGAGAATCAAAATAGGGGACCGTAAAACTTGGAATATATATTCCCATTAGCTCGACAGACCGTCTCCACGGAGGCAGTACACCATATTATATTACAACAATACCGTTTCACCTGAGAGCACTACGTCATGTGTAGTGACAACGAGGTGGTTTTTACGTTGCTTGTCGGTTCGTGAACTTGTGCTAGAATTCCGAATTTTTGCATACACTGAATTTTTAATGAATGAACTGAATACGCATACATTTTTAGAAGTAATATTTACTATACAAACTTAAAAGAAATAAGTCTTCCAAGCTATAATACCTCACGAGCTATAAAATTTATGTATGATTGAAAAAAACGGAAGCAAATACGGCTGGGGAACGAAAATTGATGATAATTTTAGCGAGGCCAAGCCCTAGACGTGATTTACTAAAAATTGACATAAAACTTATCAAAAATTTATACTAATTATACAGGGTGTATCAAAAAACATGTGCCATCTCTCGTGGGGAGATTTCTCACGTAAAAATAAGATTTATTTTTCATACCAACATATAGGTCTGATTGTGCTTTGTTTCGTAGCTACAGGGTGTTAAATTTTAGTAATCTTTCGATTTATTTCGATTTATTTGAATGCTAAAAAAGTGGAGATAAATTCATCAGGGACATGCATATGAGTTATCACTGGCATATTTTTCAAAAAAAAACATGTGCGCCAATCACATTTTTCTTTTGATATCCAAACTGTGTAGGCCGTTTAATGCCAATTAAAAATTATCTCTTGATATTTTGTCGAATTCGGCCTCTTATCAAGGCAAAATAACTAGCCTAGCTTTCCCAAATAAAAAGTGTCGCTTGCGATCCAGAGCCTCGCAGTGACATATTATGTGCTCCGCTGTTTCAGGATCTTTATCGCAGAGTCTGCAGCAAAGACTTCCTTGATACAGGTTGAGCTTGTTCAGGTAACGCTTGACAGCCATGTGTCCTGTAAAGAGGTCTGTTGTAATCTGCACTTTATTCCTACTAAGCATTAGCAGTTCTTTTGGAGTTTTAGAGCTAGGTCCTTGGATAAAGGTCTTGCTGTGCCTGTGCCCCTGTCTGTTTCTTCAGTGGACATTCTGCTTTTTCTTTATCCAGTGTTCATCAATTCGAAGTCGTTAAAGAATGTCTAGAGAAGCTGAACAAATTAGGCAAGAAAATAAAATACTCCTACTCTGGGGGCCAGCCCGCCAAGAGATAGAAGATAATGAGAAAGCAAACGATCTAGGAGTTAGGAGAGCTAGAAAAGGAGTGAACACTTCCCCACTAACTGGACCAGAACCGTTCTGAATCCCGAGTGGAAACCAACTTAAAACAGAACTCGAAAACCCGAAAGACTCCATCTGGATCTGGAATGGGAATTCCCTAATGGTCTAAGGTAGCTATCACACTAGCAATACGCGATGGCAACGATACCGCGACGATATTGAAATGATAGCGACTTGTCGGCGACCAGTTCCTACGAAGACACTACACCAAGGCTACGCTACCGCTACGGAACTTTAGTACCTATCAAAAACAAAAAACTGGTGTTCAGTGTTCACCATGTCTTCATCAAGTGAAGATGAAGCAGTCGTAGTGGCATTGTAATTATTTAAGAAAGCGCAGGCGCAGATTTTGGGTTCACCCTTATATTACAAATAACTCTCATCGAACAGCCTTTATTTGCGCAAGAGAATTATTATATGACGAAAATAAGTTTCAGTCATTTTATCGAATGTCAAAAGAAACATTTAGGTTATTAGTCTGCATAACCGGTCCCGCCATTCAGAAATAGGATACACATTATAGGAGATGTGTGAGTGTTGAAGAACGATTACTAATAACTTTGAGGTGAGTTAGCGAATAAGGTGAGGAAGGGCTGGTAAGAGGAGTAGATATTTGGGTTGATGCAACAGAAGGTGGATGAGAATAGTGCAGAAGCGAGGACTCAGAAGATGACAAATAAGGTAAAGAAGGGCTGTTACGAAAAGTAGATATTTGGGTTGATGCAACAGAAGGTGGATGAGAATAGTGCAGAAGCGAGGACTCAGAAGGTGACAAATAAGGTAAAGAAGGGCTGTTACGAGGAGTAGATATTTGGGTTGATGCAACAGAAGGTGGATGAGAATAGTGCAGAAGCGAGGACTCAGAAGGTAAAAAATAAGGTAAAGAAGGGCCGTTACGAGCAGTAGATATTTGGGTTGATGCAACAGAAGATGGATGAGAATAGTGCAGAAACGAGGACTCAGAAGGTGACAAATAAGGTAAAGAAGGGCTGTTACGAGGAGTAGATATTTCGGTTGATGCAACAGAAGATGGATTAGAGAAGTGCTGAAGCGAGGATCCAGGAGGTAGCGAATAAGGTAAAGGACTGTTACTTAGAGTATCAATTATCTCGAAGACTTTACGCTTAAACTGCTTGAAAGTGGTTTCTGGCATCTCGTCGACTTCTGGCAGTAGGCTTTCCAAAAATTGTCTTCGAGTATTGGCTGATGTTTCAGAAACACTGACCTTTCTCTTTTTTGCATCGAAAAAGTCCATTATTGATTTGTCAACTGTCTTTAAATTTCCGGATTTTCGTTTTCTTTGTATAGGTTTAGGAATAATAGAGGTGGTGGGAGAATCAGTATCTTGTTCCTTTTCGACTAAACTGTGATCCTGTTCCGCCATTTCGTCGTTTTCCACAACCTGTTCCACGATAGTATCGCTGGCAGGTGACAATGGGGGTGGCGGTACATTGCCTTGCCCTGTATTTTGAGTTTTAATGAAAGGAACAATAAATTCCATATATTTGTTTAAATAATATGGCTTTTCTTTCTTTCCTGATCCCCTAGGGGGTAGTTTTCGCTTGCGTACAAAGACAGACCTTAAATTCTTCCATTTGTCTTTTGCCAATGACACTGAAAAAAAAGTAACTACCAATTAAAACATATTGTACATTTAGTTATTGAGTAGAAGTTGTGAAGAAAATCCTAAGAACCGTTTTTTCAAAAAATTTTTACAAGTAAACTGGTATTTTACGACGTTTTTCCAAAATCAAAACAGTAGGTTTTAAATAATCTTCTATTCTTAAATTTTTTACTATTGGCCAGTTAAAGGTTGATTCTCACTATTACCTTGCGTTTCCATTCCATATCCATTCCATATCCGTTCCGTATTTTTTATTGTATTGACGCTATACGTAAGCTTCCCTTCCGTATCAGTTCCATACTTTTTATTGTACAATTTATATCATCACGAAAGTTTTATTTTAAAAACTTGTATCTTTTGAAAAAGGTAATAAATTTAATTAAGAGGTGAAAGAATAAATAAATATCAGCAAAATGTTAACAGAGCTGGTACAAATGTAAGAACTTGACAAGGCTGTTTCCGATACGCTTCAGTCCGTCCGACAAAAAAAATATGGAGGGAGAGGATATTGAACGGAAAGGAAACGGAACGGATAGTGTGCATTGTCCTATTCATTTACATGATATAATATTTTATGTAAACGGAAGGAAGCTGATACGGAAGGTATAGTGAGAATCAACCTTAATAAGGCCAATATTACGTACTAATTTGTGTTTCTAAGCAAATTTAAATAAAGCCTCTTTACTCTAGAAAAAATTGAAAAAAACCGATTTTATCCAATTATATTATTGTAAAACGTGTACGCTATCGAAAGATGCGTACAAGTTATCTTAGATAGGAACTATCGTAAGTAAGTATAACCAACTTTGGAATTTCACGGGGTTTTTAACAGGATGTAGAATGTAGAATGTTTAGGAGGGTAGTTAGTCACCGCGACCTTACAGATCTATTGTGTTTTCCCCTTTCTTGAGTTATAACGAGTTATAACTCATTATACAGTCTCAAGGCTTTAATAAAAGCCAGTATCTGAGACGGCTCCACAGAGGCCAGCTCTCCATCCTTGACATCAGCCGTACCAAAGTTCATGGCACGAATGGTCCTCGTCTCGGCGCACTCAGTGATGTGTTGTTCTGGTGTTTCCCCAAATTCCCCACAGAATCTGCATTCGCCGTTGTTTCTCAGCTTCAGCCTATTGAGGTGTTCGTTGAGGAGACAGTGTCCTGTTAGAAACCCCGTGACAATCCGAAGATTGTTTTTACTTAAATCAAGGAAAACTTTTGATTTTTCTCGGTCGTAGGTTCTGAGGAACTTTTTCGAGTGTCTTAGACCGTTGGAGGATACCCATTCCAAGTTGCGGTTGGAGTCTTCCAGATTCTTCAGTTCCGTTTTCAGTTGGTTTCCGCTTGGAAAATAGAACGGTTCTGGTCCAGTTAGTGGAGTGTTCGCTCCTTTCCTAGCTAGATCATTTGCTTTTTGTGTTCCAAGCCCCTGACCTAAAAATTCTCCCAGTACTGTTTCCGTCAATGATCATTCTAATCATTGTCACATTGGCATAACTACCGACGACAATATGCAGTAGTGTTAGGTCTAAAATGACCTCCATTACTGCTGTTGCACATGTTCTCATGGCACCTGTGATACCGATACATGCCAGTCTCTGTACTTTGCACAGGTTTTGCCTTGCTTTTTAACAGCATACTGTCTCCTCAATGAATTACGGCTAAGAAACAATGGCGAATGCAGATTCTGTACATTCGAAATGAGATTTTCGCGTATCGATAACGAACGAAAGCCTTACATTACAGCGCTCAAGTCAATCTCCGCTTTTAGTGATTGCTATAAAACATACTGATGTGTATTGTGTGGTACAAAAAATATCCAATCAAAACGCGAAGCAAAAAAGGGTCAGCAATTATTAATGGTCGATATAAATAATTTTTTGACGGTCCGACATTATTCTGCGGAGACGCGCAATAAGAAGGGAAGAGGTTTAACAACTTTTAACAAATCGTAAAAAGCGTTTTCATTTTTCATTTCGAATTTGGGAGCGGGTTTTTACGTAAATTTCCAAAGCCGCTTAACCTTTGTAAAAACGGTGAGCGAGCCGCTCTACCGTCAACGGGAGCAACGACTGAATATTTGAATAATAACAATCATAAATCTGGCTTGTATTATTTTCGTTTGTCCACGGTCTTCGTCTTGCTTTACGGAGGATTCAGTCGCCGGAAATAAATTCCACACTGCGTTATTAGGGATAACGTTATTAGTCGTTCAAGCGTTATTTTACTAAGAAATGACTTGGATATACAGTGTAGTTCCGAATGAAATTTCCAATAAGACTGTACAGGGTGAGTCAACGATAGAGTAAATTCCATTATCTCATTTGTTTAGAGGTTTACAAAAAAAATATATAAAAGTTATAGGGAAGGTTAAGATACACATGTTAAAATTGTATACAGGGTGCTTCAAAAAAGTGAGGCGGATATAACATAATATGATGTTTTAAATGCAACACCCTATTTTTTAATAAATTTTTATATTCTGCATAAAATTCCATAACTTTTTTTATGTATAATGTTATACCGTGCTGGCAACTGTTACTTTTGGGTCGGCATTTACATGTGTGGAAGTAAATCGCATAGGGATCTTATTAAGTCGGAGTGAGAGAAATGCGACCGACCGACGCTACGCGCGACGGTGTGCTGTTGCGGCGTTGCCGCTACGCCTTTCCCTATCAAGTAAAGTAAAATCGCGATCGCAAACCGCTTATTTTTAAATGACTTTTTTTCAAGATATAACTAGATAAAATCATTAGACATGTTTCTGAGCATCTGATATGGAATTATAAGGATATCGTTAGGGTGTCATTTTTTTTATAACGAGAAAACGTCAGTAATCGCGATAATTTAAAAACTCAACTTTTTAACACATAACAGGCCATAACTCAAGAACCACTTTAAATACTGAAATTTTTTTTTAATTTTCAAGATCGGATATTTTACAATATGTTTACATAAGAAAAATTCGATAAGGTTGTTTTTTCCATTCAAAAATTGTAAACAATCCATCCATTTACTTTTAGAGCATAGCAATTTTCAGCAATCGTGTATTTTTTTTATTAATAACGATTTTCACATACTGTCTACAAAGAAAATACAGCAGAAATATTAACAAAGTTTTTGAAAAAACTACAATCTATTATTTCTAATAGATTTTGAGATATCGATTTTTGAATTCAGAGTTCTAATAGCGCGACCACTATCGAATACCCACACAATTCCACTTATTTTTACCAAAAATGCAAGTGTTTCTAGCTTGCACTTAAAAAAATTCAAGCTATAGGAAAAATTACAACGACTCGTTAGTAAATAAACAAACTAAGTATCACGAGACGTAATTAAATCGTGAAGCTGAACGCATGACGTACACCTTTCCCTAGAACTTTAAGTACTGACAGAGGTATTGATTGGGTCGACCGGTCAACTGCAGAAGTGTCTAGCCCGAGCAGTCAACTTTTAAGCTTGACCAATCAGGTTGGTTAGCGTGGTTATTTGAAGGGTGTTAATTCATTTGTGTTTGTCAAAAACTCTAACGTGATTGGTCGGGCTTAATAGTTGCCTGCTAGGGCTAGACACAAGTGTCAACTGCGACAAATCTGCTATATCCCCTTCCACGTCTCTTAGCGATGTGCACAGTTTCTCGGTTTATTTCATACGTTTGGCAACGTGTTTACTGTCCTCTCTTTGTTCAGTACATTATAAACGCATTGTACTCTTCTTACATACGGAAATCTCGACCCAAGACTAACCTTTGCCGGCCTTTAGTATACCTAAAATTAATAGTTTTTGTAATATTTAAATTTTTTTAGACAAAAAATGTTAAATTGCTGTGTGGTAAAAAATTGTCAGTGGTGTCATTGTTTCTGAAGTTGGAGTACAAAAATTTGGTAGGTACGAGTTTTATAGAGATAAAAAAAATATGTAAAGATATTTTAGTTAAATGGCTACAGGGTGCTCAAAATATATTTTTTATGAATTTTAACTAATTAAAATTAAAAAATCTCAAATTTTTAAATGGTATACCCTATATATTATCAATTTTTCTAATAAATTTTACAAAGTTCTTCAAATTTTATTACTTATGTCATATACCTATTTTTAATTTTAATTTTTGCTATTTACACCCATATTTTTAATACAATTAAGCTATAACATCATAGTTACCATGAAAAAAGAAAAATATTTATTACTTATCTTCTATAAGTGGAAATTTCTGAAATCGACAACGGATGGAGTTCCTTCAATATTCTGTAAGAGCGTTAGCCTCATTAGCCAGTTTGTCTGCTTGGTCGTTACCAGCAATGTCACAGTGTCCAGGAATCCACATAAAGTTAACATTGTAGTTTCTTTCAGTAAGTTTATATACTAGATCTCGAATGCTGCAGGTTAGAGAGTTTTTGGGGTTTAAAGAAGCAATACTATTGAGGGAACTAAGTGAATCAGATAGTATTAATACTTCAATCGGTGGCATGCTCCGAATTAGGATAAGAGCCTGGTAAATAGCTGTGAGTTCGGCTGTTAAAATGCCGTATGTTTTGTTGAGTATTTATACCAATAAATACAGCAATTAAATCGACTTGGAATATATGAATATTGGGAAAATTTTATAAGCGAATGTCACGGAACCTATTCATTATTTTATAAAAGCTTGTGGGCATTATAATCGGCTAATAATTTCTGGTATTAGCTCTAAAAATACGTATTCAAATTAATTTATATGCGTACGGTGGTCTTTTTAAATATAATTTGATATTGATTATAAAATGATAGATTTACATAATTCAAATGAATCTTTGAAAATCGGATTTTGATATTTGTATACATTATATATAGTATTAAAATATTAGTATATTTTATTCCTTTGCTTTTGGTCCCAATCAATAGACCTAGATAATTTTTTGTTTTTCTAATATAACTCTAGTGTGTCGACCTGCTGAGCGAGCGGTACTGGGTTCGATCCCCAGCCAGTATTGTCGCTCTATTTAAATAAAAATATTTATTTATCTAAATTGGGCCACCAGTGGGCTGTCACCCCAAGAAAGGCAGTAGCAAACCACCTTGAGTATATTTGCCTTGTACAGGGTGAGCCAACGATAGAGTAAAGTCCATTATCTCATTTGTTTCGAGGTTTACAAAAAAAAAATTAAATATAAAAATTTTAGGGAAGGTTCACATGCACATTTTAAAATTATTATAGAGTTTACAAGGTGCTTCAAAAAGGTGTGGCAAATATAACATATGTTCTTTTTTAAATGCAACAATCTATTTTTTATTTTATTTTTAGATTCTGCGTAAAATTCATTAATTTTTTTATGTAATGTTATATACCTAAAACTAATAGTTTTTGTAATATTTCAGTTTGTTTAAACAAATGTTAAATTGCAGTGTTGTAAAAAATTGTCGGTGATGCCATTGTTTCTGAAGTTGGAGTACCAAAATTTGGTAGGAGAGTTTTATAGAGATGAAAAAAAAAGATATATGTAAAAATATTTCAGTTAAATGATACAGGGTGTTCAAATTATATTTATGAATTTCAACTACCTACTTAAAATTTAAAAATTTCAAATTTTTTAAACGGGATACCCTATATATTATCATTTTTTCTGATAGGTTTTACAAAACTCTTCAACTTTTATTAAGTATGTCATATACCTATTTTTAATAGTTTAGGATTTATTCCTTTTTTTTTCTATTTTTACCCATATTTTTAATACAATTACCCTATAAAATCATAGTTGCCATAACAGCCTGTAGCATCTAACTAAAATATCTTTACATAAGTCTTTTTCTATATCTCTATAAAATTCTCCTACCAAATTTTAGTTGTCCAACTTCAGAAACAATGCCATCACTGACAATTTTTTTATGACACTGCAATCTAACATTTGTTTAAACAAATTGAAATACCACAAAAACTATTAATTTTAAGTATATAACATTATCTATAAAAAAGTTATGGAATTGTACACAGAATCTAAAAATAAAATAAAAACTAGGGTGCATTTAAAAGAACATGTATATTCGCCACACTTTTTTGAAGCACCCTGTATACTCTATAATAATTTTAAAATGTGTATTTTGACCGTCCCTATAACTTTTATACCTAATATTTTTTTGTAAACCTTGAAACAAATGAGATAATGGACTTTACTCTATCTTTGACTCACCCTGTACAGCTTCTCAAATAGTGCCATTCGGATTCGGCGAAAAACTCTAGGTGTGTACTTGTAAAATACTGATGACACATATCACAAGTATATGTAGAAGGTAGAATCAGTTGAAGAGGGTTTAATCACCGCGACCTTATAAAGATGTATTGTGTCCCCCTTTTTTGAGTTATAACTCATCATACGATCTACAACTCATCGTACATGAGGATCTTCTTATTGTAGGGAGGACACACAGGTGAGGACTTTAATTTTTAATATGAAAAAAGTCTATACTCTTTCAAAATCGCCTTACTAAGATAAACTACCGTATGTTCGAAAAAGATCGGCGTCAAAGATGGTTAGGGAATAATACTGGATTGTAATTTTGGCGAGGTGAATCTCTGGATGTTATGTATTAAATATTGACATAAAACTTGTCAAAAATTAACACCAACTAATTATAGAAAGATTGAAAAAGGATAGAACGTTTCCAGATATACAAATATACAGGGTGAGTTTCCTACGATGTTCTCTATGGGTATCCCGGAAACAACTGGAGATAGAGAGTCGGTTAAATGGCGAAAGAATTGCAGTTTTGTGCGGTCATAAATATGCGCTTTTCAGATTTTTGAAAAAGTCCATGGCTTACTAGATATTTCGAAAAAAACAAATTTTGGCTATTTTAAAAATTGTCCATAATTCCATTATAATCTATTTTAGACAAAAAGTTTTCAGACAAAAGTTGTAGATAATCACATCCCTAATGAGTTTGTATTCTCTGTTTTTTTCTAAATCTTGTTATATTTGATATATGACACAAACATATTTTTTTTTAAATGGAAATCATAGTTGACCATGACTTCATAAAAAGTGCCATTTTTTAAGTTTTCAGCGATATAAGCTATAATATGTTTTTTTTTTCAAAAATTACTGAGTTATAGCCAATTCAATTCGTCATTCTTGACTAATTTCACTTAGTTAGCCATGGAAACAAGTTCAATCGTCGTTGCTTTCAAAAATGTGAAACTGTCACCATACTGTCGCATCCAAACTTTGTAAATTAAAATAAACAAAAATTGTGAATATGAATTTTTCAAATGCAGAAAAGCGTGTAGGATTATTGGTTCAACTTTTCTTGGCCATACAGATTTGAGGATACATTAACCGCTGACGTTACTTACGTTTTTTAGAGAATAGTTTTCAGGACATGTTAGAAAAGTTAAATGTAGATACCCGCGCATTAATAGAGTGGTTCCAGAACTCATGAATTAAGAGAGGCACTCGAAGAGGCGGTACAGGAGAAGCTTAATTAAGTCGACCGGTCGTTCTGTGAGAATAGCTAGAAATTCAGTTTTAAAAAGATGCATTTATTTACTCAAAACATTGGCGGATTTTTTGAACATTTTCTAAATATCTTAAAGTGTATGTAGTGATATTATTTTTTTTTATTATTAAGTTTTAGTTTGTGTGACGTAAATTGTAAAGAGTTGTTTAATAATATATTTTGTCTTTTTATAAGTTATAAATCTTAACAAAATAAGAACACCATGCCAACTAGATACTCTAACTATAACTGGTAATTTTTTGAAAAAAACATATCATAGCTTCTATCGCTGAAAAGTTTAAAAAATAGCACTTTTTTTGAAGTCATGGCCAACTATGGTTTCCATTTTAAAAAACATATGTTTGTGTAATATGTCAAAAATGACAGGCTTTAGAAAAAATCGGAGAACACAAACTCATTAGGGATGTGATTATCTACAACTTTTATCTGAAAACTTTTTGTCTAAAATAGATTATAATAGAATTAGGGACAATTTTTAAAACAGCGAAAAATTTAATTTTTTTGAAATATCTAGTAAGCCATGAACTTTTTAAAAAATCTGAAAGGCGCATATACTCTCTATCTCCAGTAGTTTCCGAGATACTCATAGAGAACATCGTAGGAAACTCACCCTTATTTCCAAAAAAATATTTTTTCTCTAGTTTTAAACTACACTATTTGAAAATCATTCTTACTCAGTGTAAAAATAAATTACAACCTTTTTAAGGACAACTAATGGCAATAAGTGCCATTAAAAAGAAGAGTACGGGTCAAGTAAATGACGTCTAGGGCTTGACCTTGCCAAAATTATCATATATTTTTGTTCCCCAGCCCTCTTTGACACCATTTTTTTGACCGTATGATACATTTAAGTTAAAATACTTGAACATTTTTAGGTGCCCGTATATATTTGTCTCTTATTAAGTTTATACGCTTTTAATTATGATATTGAATTTTATTTGCCAATTATGTATTTTGTCTTTTACGTTCGATTTCATTTTTGTTTTGTTTAATTATATATAATATTCCAGCGTTCTAAAATTCGGCCGGCGTAATATAATTATTAGCGTATGAATTATGGATATCAACAATAGGTCAAACGCGCCGTTCACCGCGGATTTATAAATCAACTAGCAGATAACTAATTTATATTGTAATATATAAAGCTGGGCTAAATGGAATCGCGGCAGTTTATTTTACCAAATTATGGCGGAAAATGCAGGCCGTGGTGTACACGAAAATCGTGTTATTTACTAAAGAGAATATTGTGTAAAAATTACTGAAATTTATTAAATTAATTTGCATTATTATCTTAAATCATCATCATCATTTTCCGCTTATTCAACTATTTCTAATTATGGTGTAGCTTTATATATATATATATATATATATATATATATATATATATATATATATATATATATATATATATATATATATATATATATATATATATATATATTTGGGATTAATCTTATAAAAATACACTTACTACTTATTACCACTTATTACCACTTATTCAACTATTCAAATTATTACCACTTATTCAACTATTTATATTATATGTAACTATTATATATATATATATATATATATATATATATATATATATATATATATATATATATATATATATATATATATATATATATATATATATATATATATATTTGGGATTAATCTTATAAAAATACACTTACTGTACTATACAAATTATACAACTAAATGTTGCCTTCCCAGTCTCAATCGCTAGCCATCTCTGTCGTACACGAGATCTTCTTCGATATTCCGATCTCTCATCGCCTGACCGACGCGGGCGTCCCCTTTTGTTTTTTCCAGTGGGTGACTATTTGAATACACGTTTTGGCCATCTTGTGTCCTCCATCCTCATTAGATGACCAAACCATCTCAAACGTCTTTTCTCTATTCGTTGAATTACTGTTTCTTGTGCCGATGTTCTGTTTCTGATTTCCCCGTTTCTCACTCTTTGTAATCTGGACACTTTAGCGCTTCTACGTAAGTAATCCATCTCTACAGCCAATACTCTCCGTTTATCTTCTTCTCTTAGGGCCAATATCTCACTCCCATAGCATAAGACCGATTCTACCATTGTTTGGCCAATATGTTTTTTATTCTTTATATTAATATGTTTGTCCCACCAGATTGAATTCTCTGTCGTATCTCTGTCCCACCGATTCTATTTTTATCAACTATAGCTCCTACATATTTGAATGTGTCTACCTGTTGTATTTCTGCCTTGTCGTCAATTGGAATATCAAATTTGGCGTCGGAGTTTAATACCAAGTATTCTGTTTTTTCTAAACTGACTTCTAGACCCCATTCCTGATACTCATTATATAGTCTCCTGATCATAAACTCCACGTCAAAGGAATCTTGAGCAAATACTGCTTGATCGTCTGCAAAATTAAGTGTCAGAAGATGTTCCTCATTAATTGGAATACCCATTCCTTGACATGATCTCTTCCACCTCCTAAGAGCTATCTCCAGGTAAATATTAAACAAAAGAGGGGATACGCCTTGCGTCAGACCTTTCGTTGTACATATGGGTTCCGAGAGTATCTTTCCTTATTCTATATAACTGATGTTATCGGTGTACAGTTTTTTGATAACTTCTATAAGATGTTGGCTAACCCCAATAGTTTCTAATGCCATCCATAGCTTATTTCTCGGGATATTATCATATGCTTTCTTTATATCCACAAATGTTATATGTATTTCTTCATTTATAGATGGTGTAGCTTTCCTCACATATTTATAGACATCCATATTTTTTACAACTATACCAATCCTCACATATTTGTTACAAATAGATAATCTCTTTGTAATTGTTGTCTATTGTTGCCTATGCGGGTCCAAGTAGTTACCCTAATATCATTTTGCTAATATCATGGTCCCATCTTAGGTTTGGTCTTCTTCTAGGTCCCTTTATTCCTCGAGGATTTTTTGTGGTCCATCTGTTTTCAGTCCTTCTTGTCAGGTGTCCAGCCGTCCTTGACGCATTGAGCTTCCTGAGGGATTTGATTCTGTATATGACATCTATTACCTGGATCTTTTGTTGTATCCACTCTGTTTTTACAGTCTTTCTTTGTTACTCTTAGCATATTTCATTCCATCGAGCGTTGTGCGATCTGCAGTTTCCTTAAAATATCGGTTTTAAAAAACGGTTGTTTTGAAATTGTAGGCTTAAAAAACGAGATAAATTTCGAACAAAATGCTCTGCCATAAATTTTGACCCTAAATCAAATGGTGATACTGAAAAATTATTTGGAAAAGCGGAAAGGGTAGTTTTTGCAAGGGTAGGGGGTTGTTTTGTGAATAACTTTTTTGAGGTTATTTTTTTTGCAACGTGGGTTCATTTTTTGAAAACTACATACTTTTTTCCTACAAAAAAGGTACTCTTGTTGCACATCGCCCAGAGTGATGGTTTTTGAAAAAATTGAAGGCAAAGAGTTTGTTCTGATGGGTTGCTAACTCAACATAAACTTATGAAAGTTATGGCGGTTCAAAAGTAACCAAGTAGTTATTAAATAATTAATTGGAAAATCAAAATCTCATGATTTTTAAAACATCTTATTGCTTTAAAAACGAAATAAACCAATTACCAAAATTCCTTATTAAAATAATGCATTCTTTAATTCATTCATAGTAAATGTTTAAAGTGACCACACCATTCATTTCAATGCAGACATCTGCTCTTCTTCTCCAAGATCTACGTACCCTGTGGAATATCCTTGGTGTTGTCCGAATTTGATTGGAACAGTCAATAATGCGTTGCCCATAGTTGCTCTTCAGTATTAATCGGCACTGTGTAAACCAAAGCTTTCAAAGTGGCCCAAGAAGTAGAAATCTAGTGGATTATTTCGTTTTTTAAAGCAATAAGATGATTTAAAAATCATAAAATTTTGATTTTTCAATTAATTATTTGATAACTACTTGGTTACTTTTGAACCGCCATAACTTTCTTAAGTTTATGTTGATTAACCAGTTAACACCCCATCAGAGCAAACTCTTTGCCTTTAATTTTGCAACGAGGGTACCTTTTTTGTAGGCAAAAGTGTGTAGTTTTCAAAAAATGAACCCGCGTTGCAAAAAAGAATAACCTCAAAGAAGTTATTCACGAAACAACCCCCACCCTTGCAAAAACTACCCTTTCCGCTTTTTCAAATAATTTTTCAGTATCACCATTTGATTTAGGGTCAAAATTTATGGTAAAGCATTTTTTTTTTCGAAATTTTGTCTCGTTTTTTAAGTCTACAATTTCAAAACAACCGTTTTTTAAATTCACCCTTTCAGTGTCCCTAACTCCCTTAATATGCATTTTCCGCCCTATACTTATAGGAACTTTTTTTACTATTTTTAGGAGTACTATCACCCCCTGATTTTTTTACACCATTTCAATGACACCCTGTATATCATTACTCTTGCTTTGGCTTTTTTGTATATTCTGATAAGAGTTTCTATATAAGGCATGCCTATTCCTTGTTACATTTTCAAGTGATTTACGAAAGAGAACATTCTATAAAAATTATTGAAGTTTATTAAATATAATATTAAATTATTATCTTAAATTATAACGAATAACTTAAAAAGAAAAAAAAGATTGAATTAAATGGATTAACACGCGAATAATTTAGATATTTTTTGACAAATACATCTAAAGCAAGATGATCCACTTACAAATATAAGTTTGCCAGTTATCTTGGTTACTAAAATTACGTTATATGTCGTTCTGCATGCTAAATTCGATGGTTCTGAAGAAAATAGGTAAGTACTTAGCAAGTCATTAATAATTCAACTGTAGGTTGAAAGCGTACTTGACAGATTGGATATAAGATATAGAGTTCGTTTATTGTACGACTTAATATCAATGGCTGGAATATTTTAACGATATTTACTGTATATGTATATATATTTACCTAGAAATTAATTAAACTCTTCTCAAACTTTGTTCGCCATTTTATTTATCAATATATTTTCATTGGTCATTTTACTATGAGAACTATTTAATATTTTGTAGTAGTCAATTATGCTAGTTTGTTTTAGTTATTTTACATTTTAGTTATTCGACATATTTGCAGAAGTGACAAGTTGAATTACTTAATGAGGTTATATTATTAGACTAGTGTGGGATTGTGTCTGTGCTCTAAACATATTGGGTGAGCGTAGCACGGCACGAGGGTCATAAGGGCAACGAAAAAGTATATAAAATGGCCAAATAAGGCTCATCAATGCCAGTAGGCCCAGAAAAAAGAAGGCGTTAGAAAAGTAGTGACTAGAATGACAACAAAACGCTGGGTGGCTAAAAAATCTCTAGAATGGTTTAGAAATTCACCAGGGCAGAGACAGGCAAAGAAGTTCATAGTAGAACATTCTCCAAAATTCACAGGAGACTTGATAAGCAGAGATAGAAATACAGTCAAAGCTGTAATGGGTCTAGTAACATAGGGGATGGTAAGCTGAATAGTTATCTAAATAATATATCATCATATAACTAATAGGATTGACGGCCGAAGCCATGTGCAGGTTCCGTCAATCTAAAGAAGAAACGACAGAACCCATTTTATGTATGTGCGTCACTTTGTGCGGTTCTTTGTACTAGGCAATGATAGACCACTGAAAAAGAGCTGTATGGAGGGTTCAGTCTCAAAATTTCCAGAATTTTTGAAAAGAATAGCAGAATGCAACCTAAAGATCAGAAGAGAACCACAATAGACTTGAAAAGGTCGCAGTGGAATAGGCCGCTGGCCACCTCGGAGGCAAATTAGCTTTGATTTGAGCCACCTTGTATCTCTTACCGTTAACCAGATCCCAATGGTGAAAGTAGAATTTAAAACACCCGGTATACTGAATAAAAGTTTCAAATTTATTAGAAAAACTGCAATCAAATGGCTGTCTTTGCAACAATATTGTTTCCACCCGTTTTTGTTTATCTATTTTAGTTTTGTTAACTTTTAGCTGGTTATAAGAATGTTAGAAGGGCAGAATAACTAATTAAATAAATAAATTAAAGTGTCCTTGTAGATGTAGATAACTAATTGATGTAGAGCAGTCGTCCTGGTTTTGCGGATGTTAAGGACTTCACAATTGACGTTTTTTAATACCTTGAAACCTTAACTTTGTGCTCCACAAAATCAATTACAAAATGTATCCCTTAACCAAAAAATTACGTCAATAAAATCACATGCGGCACTTTTTCACCATTTGGAACCACTGTGCGACGTATACGTGCCTGGGCCGAGATGTTTCCACAGCCGCTAACATAAAAGGGGAAAGAAATATTTGAAATGTAATTGTTTTCTTATGGTTAAAGAACACTGGCATTCTCCTTGTTCGTATAAATAACCAGTCCAGTTACTTTATCTTTAAGTCTTTAGGATAATAGTTTGTGTAAGAAAGCAGTAATCATGCTTTGTTAAGTTATAACAAATAATTTATATGTAATAAACATTTTTTATATAAAATTTATTCGTACCTACGACAGTTTTATGGAGTCTTTAGGATAACAGTTTGTAAGAAAGCGGTAATCATGCTTTGTTAAGTTATAACAAATAATTTATATGTAATAAACATTTTTTATTTAAAATTTATTCGTACCTACGAGAGTTTTATGGATATTTAAAAATTTTACGACCAAGATATTTTAAGAAATAAGATCTTTGTTAGTTTTATTTTAATTGAAGAGGAAGTAAATATGGTTAAAAAATCAAATAGAATAATAACAAAAATGAAATAATAAATGACACAAAAATACCTAATCAAAATAGTAATAATATTGAGATGAACCGCCTATTTAAAAATAAACATATTTCTTTAAATTTAAAGCATTCATTTTTAAGACACTCTGTATACATAAATAAAATTATTAATTTTTAAAATATTATTCTCAAACATATAGAGAGGTAAATCAGACAAATAACAACTATAATAGATGTTAGGTAATAACTATTATACTACCGTTCGAGACTCATTGATGTTTTTTGTGGTTTGCAAGTTTGTTACAAAGAATGATATTAAAAAGTAAATGTTTCCTCATTATTTAGCTAATGTTAACTAAAGCATGTATTTTGATTTTCTGTTAAAATACTCTGTGCTAAGCTAAAGCTTTTCCTTATTTATTTAATCTGACCGATTTTAAGATACCGAGGGTGTCATTTAAAAATAAAAAGTTGTAGTCATTTTCGGTGAAACAGGAAGTGACCAAAAACAATTGAATACGTCAATCAATTCTAATTTATGTCATATACTAACATACCAAATATCGTTTTTTTATCTAAAAAAATAAGAAAGTTATAGGGGTTAGCCACTTTTGAGACGCACCCGGTATATAATCTATTATTGTTTTAACGTTTTAAATTATCCGCAATTAACTCGAAAAACACTACGATCCGGAAATAAACGGGACATATGCTATAACAGTAGAATTATTCGCGCAGTCGTTTTTTTGCGCTTTGGCAAGTATAGCCAAGGCTGGCCAAGTCTACACTTGGCAAGTGTACGAATAATTGTGATCCTTTGACTCGGGCTATGTTTACCGACAGAGAGTGGGAACGCGACGAGTGACCAAGGAAACCGTTCTTACGACATGGCGAGTATATTCCAATAACAAATGTTTGTCAAGTACACGAGTCGTGAGTATGCGCCTTTACACAGTTGGCCAAAATATTACCTCTTCAACTTTGTTGAATGACCCTGGGTTGTTATACTACAATATATATTTATGAATCTCTGAGTTATCAAATAGACTACTAAAGTGTGAACAATGGGTAAAATTAATCACTAGTAATAATTTTCTCGCAGTATATAAAAAATGGTACACGTAAAGCGAACTACATCGATTTCTCTAATAAATAATGAATTCTGTTCGCTTGATGTATTAAGTTATCACAGAGCGCTAAAGGGAGATTGGTAATGAGGAGAAAAGTTTTATATACACAGGTCTCGCAACGGCGCGAGTGATTGATCTCTTTCGTTTATGTCACGCAATCTTGAAGACCGTTTTTATTACTTTACTCTTTATGCGGCAATCTTTCTCCATTTATAAACATAGTGTAACAATGCGATTTTTTTGTTGGCCACTTTAATAAAGCGATAAAAATATACCGTGATTTTTAAATCACACATTTTAATTGATACCTAACGTGATTTTTTTATATCAGTGTTTTAAAATAGTTATATATGTCTTGCTTAGTATTCTTATCTCTATATATCCAGATAGAGCTTAGAGCTCTTGTCTGGAGAGGTAATTTTCATTGGCAGTGACATTATCTGAAGTCATATAGTGAGTCTTCTACAATGTTATCTATGGGTATCTCGGAAACTACTGGAGATAGAGAGTCGGTTAAATGGGGAAAGAATTGCAGTTTTATGTAATAAATATGCGCCTTTCAGATTTTTGAAAAAGTTCATAGCTTACTATATATGTATTTCGAAAAAAAAAATTTGGCTATTTTAAAAATTCTCCTTAATTCCATTATAATATATTTTAGACAAAAAGTTTTCAGATAAAAGTTGTAGATAATCACATCCGTAATGATTTTGTGTTCTCCGATTTTTTCTAGAGCCTGTCATTTTTGACATATGGCACAAACATATGTTTCCTTTAATAGAAACTATAGTTGACCATGACTTCATAAAAAGCGCCATTTTTTAAGCTTTTCAGCGATATAAATTATAATATGTTTTTTTTTCGAAAATTACTGAGTTATAGCCAATTCTAATTTTTCTTATTTTCTTGGCGAATTTCACATAGTTAGCCATGGAAACAAGTTCAATCGTCGTTGCTCTCAGAAATGTGAAACTGTCACATCCAAACTTGGTAAATTAAAATAAACAAAAATTGTCAATAGGAATTTTTCAAATGAACAACAAGCACAAAATTCGAACATAATAAAATGGCAAAAAATTACTGAACATGAAATTAATATTTTTACAAATAAAACACAATAATAAACCTAGTTTCAAGATACATTTCCAACGCATATCGAAAACGAGCAAATCGTTTATGTGCTGAAACATTTGTTGTGGTAAAAGTCGAAATTCGACAAATATTAATCAAACCATCGGAATGAATTGTACGGTTGCTCTTTGATGTTTGGGCATTTGCATGGCTGGACACATTCGAAATTTAACGAATGTTATTAGATGCATTTGGCACGTGTATATGCAACAAAATGGATGCAAAGTGTGTTTTGGTGGTAAAGGGAATTTAATATTTTTTATATTTAAAGATTTATGCCTTATTCAGAACTTCGAAAATAATAAAATAAATCGGTTGCTTCAATTAAATATTATATATCTCATATCAATTAAACTTTTAGTTACGTAATCCAGAGCAGAATTTTTAAATTCATTGTTGCCAACCATGGATATACTCGGTGCCTTGTTGACTAACTGGAATTTAAATTTCGCGCTGGGGATTCCGGTGGTAGCCCTGCGGTAAAAAATGTCAAGTTCGTTTTGACATTTTAGTTTTGTATTATATGTTTTTGGTTTAAATGAATAGTTTTGTAATACTTTAAGATTGAAAATTTATACCAGCAGACCTTGCAGTCGAACATTGTTCTTTTTAGAACCTCTTTTAGTGCGAAGTGTACAAGATACCTCAAAGGCCGTAAAATCTGATCGCAACTTTATTAGAATATATTGAACGGGAAAGCGGTAGTAATGACACTTTATGTCCCTTATAAGTACTGTTAAGAAGCTGAGTTTTGTCGATGTAAATAATCACTGTTTATATATTTATAATTCATTTATTTTTGTTTCCTAAAATATTTTGATTAAAAGAAAATATATAAAAGTAGGCAACGTTGTGCCGGTCAAGCTCAATCACGTGACTAAAAGTTTATTTGGTACGAACTGTACTTAAATAGCTGACTGTATATAAAACTGTATATATAAAAATTGGTCAAGTGCTAGTCGGACACGCGCACGAAGGGTTTCGTACCATTCATTATCTATACATCAATATACACTATATTATTATAAACTTTTTTTCCGATTTAGCTGAAATTTTGAATGCGCGTATAAGTAATTTAAAAAAAAAATGAAGAAACACATTACTAAAAATTGTATTAATCAATAATAAATATGTAATAAGTAAAAATAAATATGTAAAAATTAAAAAAAACGATTAAAAAAAGTCGCCTTGACTAGGATTCGAACCTGCCTTACTACGGCTCCAACGTCATAGCAGCGTAAAGTCCGAACGCTTTAAACCACGCGGCCACCGAGGACTTGAAATATTCTATGTAAAATTCTTACTTAAAAGATAATGTTTAGTGAAAGTACTTTTTTATTTATAAACATTTATTTAATTCGGTTTTAGTATTTGTTCTTATAGCAGCAACATAGATACATTATCTGTAAAAATCTTAACTGTCTAGCTATAACGATTCATAAGATAGACCTTTGTGTCATTAGGATATTTGGAAAAAGCAATTTTTCACGAATAATTTTGTACCACACTCATGGAATTTCGAGTCAAGTTGTCGTTATGAACCATCAGGGCCGGCGGAAGGAAAATATTGAGACCGGGCGAGTACCCTATCTAGCGCCCCCCCCCCCCTCCTTAACAGTTATTATAACTCTCTTTTTCCTTCAGTCCTATACTTTAACTACAAACTAAGCATATTTATGCTACTTTAACAATACATTTTCACTTAAAGATACTTCAAAATTCTTCTCTTCGTTCAATCTTAGTCTGCCATTGTTGTTTTTTCTACCAAATTTTTAAATTTTTTTAGATAAAAAAACGAGTTTTGGTATGTTAGTATATGACATATATTAGGTTTGATTGACGTATTCAATGGTTTTTAGTCACTTTATGTTTGACCGGAAAGGACTAAAACTTTTATTAATGCACCCTCGGTATATTTCTACTTTATTCCAAAAGAAAATAACATTCTGAGTAGAATGGCATATCATATGTCAACTTTTGACATTTTCGCTTAAAAGAATCGTATTTTAAATTTTAATCTATAGTGCCAGGGCTGTGTTAAAAATAAACAAATTATAAGAGGTTAAACTTCTGAGACGCACTCGGTATATAGAGCATAAGAAATAGAATTCCAACTTCGGCAGTCTCGTTCTGGTATAAGTGATCTTTGAAAACATAACAGTATTTAATTGCAAGCAGTTGCATTATAATTTTGATTATATTTTATTATTAAGAAATTAAGAAAATTTTCATTTCTTTTTCACAAACAATTACATATTTAGTGCGGAATCAGTATTATGATCAGACAGTTTTGTCGACTGCAAAATGAGGATCAGCCAATGTTTGAGATGCATTTCTTTGTGAGAAATTTTTCTTTGTGTCTAATGTAATGGTGACTCTAATGAGAAAATTCTACGATTTTGCTACCATTTTCAGTAATTTACTCAATCCGCAACAATCAAAACCACCAAAAGATTGATATCTTTCCCACTACTATTAATAAATTAATTTAATTAATGAGGCAAACTTATAAGTTTTTTTTTTGATAATAAGGATATCGGGATCCTCTTCAGCTTCTTGCGAATGAATATTTGCCGCATATAACTTTAGGGCATATCAGCCGTTAATAAAAAATAAAGGGTGTGGATAGTAGAAAAAGTGCAATTTTGAGCGGTCAGCGGCGGTCAGTCTAAAACTGTTAATTTTGCTGGCTCTTGACCCAAAACAGTTTGTTTAGAAATTTATAAAATCGAGAATTATAGAATGAAGGATTATTTACAAAAAGTTGTTAGCTTCTTAGTTATAAAAATGCAACGAACAAATCCGATTTATATTTTTTATTAAATTTTGTTTAATATTCTTCCACGAAAATTAATTCGCAAATCCCAGTTTCGGATAGAGCACTCAAAAAACATATAGAATAGAAGAAATCAAAACTATCCCAAGGCTTTCGTGCTAAGGATTTTTTTGAGCATAATTTCAGTAAACTATAATAGGATACATCTAGGATATAGTATAGTGTTTATAATGTTTAGTCATATATTCTTCCCTATGTGGTGTGGTAATAGCTAATGTGTTAATGTGGAAATTGACAGTACCGATTAATTATTGAACTGGATATTTGTTACTATTGGTTTAG
Organism: Sitophilus oryzae; assembly: GCF_002938485.1. NCBI lineage: Eukaryota > Metazoa > Arthropoda > Insecta > Coleoptera > Curculionidae > Sitophilus > Sitophilus oryzae. The sequence goes on along the minus strand of NW_022146579.1, from coordinate 244,337 downwards.
ATTACTGTTTTTAAATATTTTAGTTGCTGTCGTGGCGCCCCTCGTTTCCGGCGCCCCGGGCGGCCGCTCGGGTAGCCCGGCCCTTCCGCCGGCCCTGTGAACCATATACTAATGTCACCTACTACAGATAGATTGGACACTGATATAAAACAAATAAGTCTGTCATTTAGAGCCACCTGGGGATCCGGAAGAAACTAATAGAGAGTTTTGGCATAACATAATTTTAGCGTTCCGTTATTTATTAACGCTAATTAAAACGGTAACGTTATTCACGCGCAAACTTATCCCTTGTAAAATATAAAATAATAAATATAGACTTACTCTATTTTATGTTTTATTAGATCATTAGAATGGCAACATATTTAAAACTAAAAATAACATTTTGAATACATACATTTTAAACACCACCAATACAGCACATAGCGCCTATTTTTTTGATTTAACAAATAAAGTATAATATAATAAAAATATTATAGACTACTAATTAACTGTTACTAAAAATACTATATTACCAACTATGTACTTACTTATTTATGATTAAACATTTTTTTTTAATTTCGTTTATAAATGTATTGTTAATCTAAGATATCTAAAATATCTTTAATAAAAAAAGTTTAGCATCTAACACGAAAATGATGATCAATTGTAAATATCAAAATGTACAAAGAATAAACACAAATCACCGAACTTTCTGGCAAATCAGGTATATCTGAATTAATAATTATTTAAAAACGTTTTAAAAATAACTTGACGGATCACCAACATTTTGACAACTAGATCAAAACTTTTTGCGCCATCTGGCGATGCGGAAGAAACTAAATTTTTAGTCCTATAAAAATTATCATTAAGTGTCTAGGGCATTTTATGAACCGCATGTTAACATTTCAAATAAACCATATGCGAAAATGTCCAAAGTTGACATATGAAATGTCATTCTATTAAGAGTGTCATTTTCCATCGAATAAAGTACAAATATACCGTATAATATAATAATATAATAATATAATAATATAAAAATAAAAAGTTGTAGTCATTTTCAGTGAAACAGGAAGTGAAAAAAACAATTGAATACGTCAATCAATCCTATTTTATGTCATATACTAACTATAATAATCCTATTTTATGCCAAACCAAACCAAACCAAATCTTGTTTTTTTGTCTGAAAAAATAAAAAAAATTATAGGGGTGTATGTAATAATACTATATATAATATGTAATGTAATTATACTTTTGAGACGCACGCAGTATATCCTAAGCCGCTGCATAACCCGGAAACCTCGAGCAAACTTTTAATTTCTATAACTTTTAAAATAAAGTACTAGTTAAAACGTGTTTTATTCTATTATTCGAAGTTGTACTTCCTTTTATTATACTCGTATACAACGTATCGCTGTTGTCTGATTTGATTATATAAATTAAGATAACAATGGACTTTTTCAACGGTCTTTGAAAATCGTCTTTGAGTGAAAGCCCATTGTTAGAATTAGAATGAGCTAGTCGCTTGAAAGGTTAAACCAGGGTTGGATTCGTAGTAATTTATCAATTTCCTTTTGGTGTATACAACATCTTAATAAATTTATGACATTCGACAAATTTAGTCGAGACTTCAAAACTGGACGTGCGTAGTTTATTCATTTGTCTCCAGACAATTTCTAAAATAATATACCGGATGTTTCATAACGGTAAGAGATACGGGGTGGTTTAAATTGGGGAAGATTGCCTGCTAGTAAGCCTAATGGTAATCTGTTTAGTACTTAAACTTATTTTTGTCGTTACCGGAAATTTGGCGGTAAAACTGAAATTTCCGGTTTTTTGACTATACCGGGTGCGTCTCAAAAGTGGCTCACCCCTATAACTTTTATTTTATCAGATAAAAAACGAGATTTGGTATGTTAGCATATGACATAAATTAGGATTGATTGACGTATTCGGTTGTTTTCTGTCACTTTCTGTTCCTGGAAATGACTACAACTTTTGATTTTTAAATGGCATCCTCGGTATTTTTTTAATTTATTTGATAGAAAATGACATTCTAAATAGAATGACATATCATATGTCTACTTTTGATATTTTTGCTTAAAACAAAATTGAATTTTAAATTTCAATCTAGAGTGCCATGGCTGTGTTAAAAACACTAATTTTTAATCAAGGAGCCTTGGAAAAATAGATTTGATCGTCTAATGTTATTCGTGTCTTGTCCAGATCGGTTAAAAGATGCCCAAATCGTATTTTTAATCATATCTCAATTTTTTCAAATGGAACGAGGGTGGCTCATTAGCATATTTGGGAAAAGCATTTTTTTGCGAATAATTTGGTACCACACACTTGGTATTTCGAGACAAATTTTCGTTATGAATCACATGTTGTAATTTCAGATAAACCATATTCAAAAATGTCAAAAGCTGACATATGATATGTCATTCTATTCAGAGTGTCATTTTCTATCGAGTAAAGTAAAAATATACCGAGGGTTCCATTTAAAAATCAAAAGTTGTAGTCATTTCCGGTGAAACAAGAAGTGACGGAAAACAAATGAATACGTCAATTAATCTTAATATATGTCATATATTAATATACCAAATTTCGATTTTTATCTGAGAAAATAAAAAAATTAATGGGGTGAGCCACTTTTGAGACGCACCCGGTATAGACTAAATCTCTAAAGATATTCTCAAAGAAACTTTCTTAGCTTCATTTTTTGGTGACGTGAAAAATCACTTACAACGTTTCGGTTTTTTCGAATCGAACCATCATCAAATTTAATTTTCTAAATACGGATATATCTACTGGGTGTTCCAAAAAACGGGTGCCATCTCTGGTGGGGAAATTCCTCACGTAAAAATAAGATTTATTTTTCATATCAACATGGGTCCGATTCTGCTTTTTTTTTAGTGCGCCTCATGAACAAAATATACACAAAATTATTTAAAAAATCGTTTAATTATTTATTGTTTCTGGTTATGATAAAGTAATATTTATACTGTAGTCTGTAGCAAAGTTTAGTTTACGAATTTGGTTTTGTTTTTCTAGTTTGAATTGTCTAAATCCCTCTATAATAAATACTAGATGAATGAATTTATATCAAACCATGCTGGGTGCTAATAAAAGTATTGTTTACAAATTTCTCTTAAGGACAATAAAAGAACATTGCTTTTAAATAATATCCGTGGACCATACTTTTGTTGATATCGGGTCATTTAATAATTTTCCCAAGCGGATATATTGAAAATGTTACCAATATTACGCATCAAGCAATACCACTACTATACTTCTGTATATAATTTTATATACTAATTCATTATAATTTTTTAGAATTTTTTTTAGAATGAGTGGGAGGGGGGTTAATCACTTCGACCTTACAGATCCATTGTGTCCCCCTTTCTTGAATCATAACTCATCATACAGTCCCAGGGCTTTGACAAAAGCCAGTATCTGGGACGGTTTTATAGAGGGTAGTTCTCCATCTCCAATATCAGTCGTACCAAAATTCATGGCACGAATGGTTGTCGTCTCGGCGCACTCAGTGATGAGGTGTACTGGTGTTTCACCATCTTCCCCACAGAATCTGCATTCGCCGTTTCTTCTTAGTTTCAATCTACTGAGGTGTTCATTGAGGAGACAGTGTCCTGTTAAAAACCCCGTGACAATCCGAAGATTGTTCTTACTCAGACCCAGGAAGATCTGTGATTTTTCTTCATCATAAGCCCTCAGAAACTTCTTCGAGTGTCTTAGACCATTGGAAAATTTCCATTCCAGGTTGCGGATGGAATCTTCCAAGTTCTTGAGTTCCGCCTTGAGTTGGTTACCACTTGGAAAGCAGAACGGTTCTGGTTCAGTTAGTGGAGTGTTCGCTGCTTTCCTAGCTAGATTATTTGCTTTTTCATTGCCTTCTATCCCTTGGTGAGCAGGCACCCAGTGTAGGAGGACTTTGTTTTCTTTGCCTAATTTATTCAGCTTCTCTATGCATTCTTTGACCAATTTCGAATTGATTGATACTGAGTTGATCGCCTTTATGCTGCTTGACTATCAGATAAGATGGCTATTTCTTGTTTCCGATAGTTCCTATCTAAGATAAGTTGTACGCATCTCTCGATAGCGTAGATTTCTGCCTGTAGGATACTAGGGTAAGTGCCCATTGGTTCGGAGTAATTAGCTCTCGGCCCAAACACTCCGATCCCTGTTCCCGTATTGGTTTTGGAAGCATCAGTATACCAAGTTATGGTATGGTCTTTTAACTGCTGGGCAAGCGTTTCGCTCTTCCAATCCTTCTTATTGCTCAATACTACATTGACATGTTTGTCAAAGTTGTACGTTCTTGGCATATCGTCCATTGGGAGTTGCAGAAGTGGTATTTCTTTTTTGAGGGTGTTCCAAGCCCCTGATCTGACAATTCTCCCAGTACTAATTCCGTTAGTGACCATTCTAATCATTGTCGCATTGGCATATCTACCAATGACAATGTGCAGTGGTGTTAGATCTAGAATGACCTCCATTGCTGCTGTTGGACAGGTTCTCATGGCTCCTGTGATGCCCACACATGCTAGTCTCTGGACTTTGCATAGGTTTAGCCTTGCCGTCCGTTGCTCTAGTTTTGTGTACCAGGCAACTGCTCCATAAGTAATCATGGGTCTTACTATCATGGTATACATCCAGCGCAAAATGTTAGGGGAGCAGCCCCATCTATTTCCGGCCAGTCTTCTGCATATCATGAGAGCCTTTATGGCTTTGCTGGTAGTGTTCTTAATATGCCTGTTCCACAGGAGTTTACTGTCCAGGGTTATTCCCAGGTATTTAACTTCCTGGGTTGGCAGTATTTCCTTTCCATCTAGTTGGATTCTTTTCAAGTTTTTCAGACTTCGCCTTCTGGTGAATGGCACTATCGCGGTTTTGTCTGAGTTGATACTCAGCCCGACAGTCCTACACCATCTCTCAGTGATACGGAGTCCTCTTTGGATAATATCACACAAGGTGCCTTCATGTTTCCCCCGAGCGATCATGACTATGTTATCTGCATACCCAATGCAGTGTATTTCCGCTAGAGTTAATTCATCTAGTAGTTCATCCACCACCAAGCTCCACAGCAAAGGGGAGGTTACTCCACCTTGTGGAGTTCCTTGCGTTGTTTTAACAGCTACAGTTTTGGTGCCCATCTGAGCCTCTGCTGTTCGTGTTGACAGCATTTCCCAAAACCAGCGAATAATAGTTCTGTTCACCCCTCTTGTTTCTAGAGATCGCCTGCCTCACCAATATTACGCATCAAGCAATACCACTACTATACTTCTGTATATAATTTTATATACTAATTCATTATAATAAAATTAAATCATAAAAATATTGTAATTATATTCCTGCAGTTTAAGTGAAAAGTTTTGTTCCTAAATACCTATACTATACATATAATAAACGCGTGTTCAAATAATAATTCTGTCGAATATATATCAATATAACATAAAACGAGATGTAATTAACGAAATATCATCGTAACAACAGTTATTTTAGAAACGTCTAGATTTACTTATTTCACTGAGATTTACGAAAAAAAAAAATCCTTTGCCTCGGATACAAATACCGGCAGGTTTTGGAAATAGCTCAAAACAAAACAAAATTGAACGAGGCAACAAAAAACGCCAAAAAATCCCCCACGCCCTCCTCACCAGTAGTTTTCAAGCGCTTTTAAGAACCTAAAGTAGGTCGAGACAAACCGAAGTGGGTAAGACAGCTGGAAATAAATCGAAACGCGTCACAGTTGGGCGACGAAATGCGACCTTGACATGTTTCGAAGAGTTTTTCGTATAGTGTAGAGGCTGTTTAAAATTTTTGACCTCGTGTAAGCATATTTATATCTATTAACATGCAAAAAATTATTTGATTTTATTTGGTTTGATAAAGAATACTGATTTATTCTTATATGTGGCCCATCCCTTGATCGCGAGATACTCGCGAGACACCACTCTTTGGAATAAATTAATTGTGAAACTTTTGACTCTGCGGTGCGGAGAACTGCAAACAAATGTACGGGGAGGGGTAAATAGACAACTCTATAAATTAATTCGCTTGTCTGAATAGTGGCGTCGTCGTCGTCGCTCAGGTGTTTGAGGTAAAAATTAATTCTCCGCGTGGGCGGAGTTACGACTAAAACTTGCCGCGAATGTCAAATGTGTAATAAGGATTTGCATAAAGCTGGCCGAGAATCGAGCCTCTTAGAACGAGTCAAATACTATTTTTTTAAGTTATTTAAAGAATTGTTTTTTTTTCATTCAGAGTAAAAAAGATACTTTTTTATGGCCAGGCTGTACGTTTGACGTTGCAGGACAGGCACAAATAGTAATTTTTACTCCGAATAGAACATGCTATTTTTTCCTAACGTTTCCAAACACAAATGATTGTTTAAACAATTTCAAAGGTTACCCCAAATAATAGATATAAAAATATTTAAAGTAATAATACCTTGTAAGTAATTATAAAATATCGAGAAACTATGGTTACACTTGTTGAACTTGAACTTTGTTGAATTTAATTACGCCTAGGCATAAAAGTGTAGGCATAAGGGCAAGTAACACGCTCAAAAAAAAATCCATTCCTCCAACTCCCAGTGATGACATACCAAGAATGTAGAAGCAACCTCACGTGTAGTATTGAGCAATAAAAAGGACTGGAAGAGAGAAACTTTTGTTCAGCAGGTAAAAGACTATACCAAACCATCAACCAAACCATCAATTCGAAGTTGGGCAAAAAATGTCTAGAGAAGTTGAACAAATTAGGCAACAAAATAAAGCCCTCCTACTCTTGGTGCAAGCCCAAAAAGCAAAGCATCTAGCCAGAAAAGGAGCGAAGACTCCACCAGCTGAACCAGAACCGTTCTGCTTCCCGAGTGAAAACTAACTTATTATACAGGGTGAGTTTCCTACGATGTTCTCTATGGGTATCTCGGAAACTACTGGAGATAGAGAGTCGGTTAAATGGGGAAAGAATTGCAGTTTTATGGGGTCATAAATATGCGCCTTTCAGATTTTTGAAAAAGTTCATGGTTTACTAGATATTTGGAAACAACAAATTTCGGCTATTTTAAAAATTGTCCCTTATAAGCTGTTTTAGACAAAAAGTTTTCAGATAAAAGTTGTAGATAATCACATCCCTAATGAGACTGTGCCCTCCGTTTTCTCCTAAAGCCTGTGATTTTTGACATATGACACAAACATATATTTTTTTAAATGGAAACCATAGTTGGCCATGACTTCATAAAAAGCGCCATTTTTTAAGCTTTTCAGCGATATAAGCTAAAATATGTTTTCTTCGAAAAATTACTGAGTTATAGTCAATTGTTATAACTTTTAAACAATTTCACTTAGCCATGGAAACAAGTTTAATCGTCTTTGCTCTCGGAAATGTGAAGCTGTCACATCCAAACTTTGTAAATTAAAATAAGCAAAAATTGTAAAAAATTATTTTTCAAATGCAGAAAAGCGTGTAGGATTATTGGTTCAACTTTTCTTGACCATACATTTTCGAGGATACGTGAACCGGTGAATGTTATGTTTTTTAGAGAACGGGTTTCAAGACATGTTAGAAAAGTTACATTTAGTTATAGCCAATTCTGATCCTTCTTGATTAATTTCAATTGGATTGCATGGCATTCTTATTCTATTATGATTTATAAAACTTATAAAAAGTTAGAATATATTACTAAACGGTTCCTTACAATTTACATTACACAAACTAAAACTTACAAAATAATATCACTGCATACACTTTAAGTTATTTTAGAAAATCCGCCATTGTTTTGAGTTGCATCTTTTTAAAACTGAATTACTACTTATTCTCATAGAAGGACTGGTGGACTTAATTAAACTTCTCTTGTACCGCCATCGCCACTTCGAGTGCCTCTCTTAATTCACAAATTCTTTTGTAAACCTTATTGTTAACCATACCGCATACAAAAATCTAAAATGGATAGGTCAGGTGATCGAGGAGGCCCATGCAATAGGTCCACCTCTTTCTATTCCTGAGTTTGCATAATTATGATGTAAATAATTTTTAACATTTCTTTCATTATGATGGGGGGGAGGGGGGTCGTAATAAAAGTCATTGAAACCACTCTATTGATGCGGGAGTATCTACACGCTTTTCTTCATTTGAAAAATTCATATTTACAATTTTTGTTTATTTTAATTTACAAAATTTGGATCTGACAGCTTTACATTTCCGAGAGCAAAGACGATTAAACTTGTTTCCATGGCTAACTAAGTGAAATTGTTTAAAAGTGATAAGAATTGGCTATAACTCTGTAATTTTTCGAAGAAAACATATTATAGCTTATATCGCTGAAAAGCATAAAAAATGACGCTTTTTATGAAGTCATGGCCAACTATGGTTTCCATTTAAAAAAACATATGTTTGTGTCATATGTCGAAAATGACAGACTTTAGAAGAAAACGGAGGGCACAGTCTCATAAAGGATGTAATTATCTACAACTTTTATCTGAAAACTGTTTGTCTAAACTAGCTTATAATGGAGTTAGGGACAATTTTTAAAATAGCCGAAATTTGTTTTTTTCGAAATATCTAGTAAGTCATGAACTTTTTCAAAAATCTGAAAGGCGCATATTTATGACCCCATAAAACTGCAATTCTTTCCCTATTTAACCGAGTCTCTATCTCCAGTAGTTTCCGAGAAACCGATAGAGAACATCGTAGGAAACTCACCCTGTATATAAAGTGGAACTCAAGAACGTGGAAGACTATCTTTAACATGGAATTGGAATACTCCAAAACGGTCTAAGACACTCGAAGAAATTTCTCAAAATTTACCATAGAGAAAAATTAAAGACGTCTACAAAAAAGTCCTACGGGTATTATTTCGCCATTCTAAGAAAATCTACAAAATAAAATAGGTATTTTTTGGAAACACTACTGCGTTAATCCAACAGAGACTAATTGTCAGCGGTGGTTTACTAATAAACAAATTTGCCTAACGGACAAAACAATGCTTAACGTTTCAGAAATTATTTCTCTTTCCGTCGTCGGTAACAAAAAAACACAAAGAACAAAGAAAAATACTATTTAAAATATCTAAATGCAACTATTCGAGAACACTTTAGTTTTTTTTAAAATAGATACGTCTACAAAAACCGTTGACGTTTTTGTTAAAATGACATATCAAGTTAAACTTCAAAATTAACAATTACTACCCATGGTACAAAGAAAACAAGGTATGATATTGCGCATGTTGGTCGCTACGTCACAGGTGATAACAGGCGCTATTGGTCAGCACGCTCCGCGCGCCAGTTCAAATCGTCAAGATATTGTAATGAACCTGTTTTTTTGTTTATATACCGTCATTGAACTATCGCTAAGCAAGTTACTGTGGAGTAGTGCGTGGAGAGTCAGGCTATGAAACGAGAGACCGGAGTTCGAATCTCGGCCGGGGCATAACTTTTTTATTTAATTTTTTAAATACTGTTGTATTCTATAGTTTATTTTTGTAGTATAAAAAAAGAACTATTTATTCTGTTATTTTTTAATCTCCGGTATTAATATAAATTGATTGTTGGTACAATACCTCATTTAATATAAAATAATATTCTACTTTTTGAAATGTATCGGGCCCTAATTGTACCTAAAAGTAATATATTTTTACAGTGATATACCATATTGTAAACTATTTAATATTTCAGTCACTTAAAAAGTTAATTTGTATTGAATAACTGCCTACCAAAAGTAAATTTGAGCTATAATCTTTGATGGGCATTTTCTGGGTATGCATATACTTCCTCTAAATTTTGGGTTTTGTTCAACCGATTTGTTCTCAAAACCTGAAACATCTACATATAAAAAGAAACACAGGTCACTAATTATAATAAACTTTACCCTTGGAATTACTTCTGTTACAATTGCAATACATTCATCTGCATCGATGGGAAACAATCAACTTCCCAACATTTGTTAAATGATGTAACAATTCCTATTGTGGTTACTTTTCCATAGTCATATTTTTATCCTCATCTCTGTCCTCATGTCAATTCAGAGACGATGAACATGAAAATTATTTACCATAAACATCGCAAACTAAAAACCTAATAAACAATTTATAGAAATAAATTTAGTATCCTTACCTATTATGGCCCAAATCCATGTTAATTGATAATTAATATTTTGGATTTGTGTCTTTTATTTTTAAATATATTTTTGGAACTGCTGGTTTCAGTAATTATTAAATTAAACGAACTAAAAAGTCAGAAAAAATAAACAATTCTTAACCATAACTGTCAACTTTATTTTTTTATTTATTCCTTATTTTCCTAGTGACGTCACAGGTGGTATGCGCGAACTGAACGAAATTGGAGCCGCTATCGATCATACCTTGTTTTCTTTGTACCATGATTACTACCTGATAACAATTACTTAATAAGGTAAAACCAAGAAGCTTCAAACTTTCTATATGATTATTCTTAATTTGTTTTTAATTTTTACGTATGTTTATTTATGTAATGTCTTCAAAATCAAAGAAGCGATTGCCATACATTACTAACATATACAGATGCATCAATAATACATTTATTTTTATTACATTGTATTAAAATAGCCTTTTTTCTTTTTCTTTTAGAGGCTATCGCTTTTTTCATTACAATTTTTGCGTTGTTAAAATCTACTCTGGGCCCTGTATCCCAAGATTTTCCTGGATTTAAGTAAGAACAATCTTCGGAATGTTACGGTTTTTTTTAACAGGACACTGTCTCGGAAACAACTGATCGGAAATGGAGTACTAACCTCTGTAAAACCGTTTTATGCGCTGAGACTGTATGATGAGTTATAATTTTTTTCTTTCATATATTCTACATTCTACGCCTATCCATTCGAACATTAGGTTGTGAGGGGGGGGGTCGGAATAATACCGTAAATAACCAGCCTCTAATTAGTACGTCCACATTAAAATTTAGGCCATATTTATTAAAATATGCAGGGCTACCTGCTATTTAAAAAAACTGTCCGGTTTTTAACAAGCTTAATCCAGGTTGAATATGGCGGCGTTATCGGCTTCTGGATCGCATAAATCAGACCCCCGATAAGGGCGCGTCCCTTTTCATACAATCCCTTATCGTCAAGTTATTTCAGGCAAATCTGTTTGATTTTTTCTAATTAGGGAAAATTTTAAAAAATACAATATATTTTTGTGCGTCAAAATTTTTCAAAAATGTATCAATGTTAATGTCATAGAGTTTAATAAATTTCTTGTGGCCGGATTCTTTTGCAGTGTCACAAATTAGTTCTTCAAGGACCTAATTTTGTAAATAATTTAAAAACGGTTTAGCGGAAGAGTTTCAAAGTTAAGTAGTCTAATCTAATCCAGTATTTTAAAAAGTTCTATTGAAAGTTTCTTCTAAAATCAATAGGGAAATTAATAATCAACACACTTAAAATTTACATGGGATTTTCTATAGAGGGTAATAAGTGCAAATATTTTCAGGGGTAGTATATTTCGATCCCAGAAACACGTCTATGACGATTTTTTTCGCAAAAAAAGATGTTGAAAATCGTGCATTATCTTTTAAATTTCCTTGCATATTTTTGAAAATTCCACACCAGTAATTTTTAACCAATCAAAACGTGTTTTTTGACAAATCACCATGACAACGGATAAATTTTAGTGAAATTTTTTTCCTTGTGGGCACCCAACAGCGAATTATACTGGAAATTTTTTGACGTTTATAATGACAGAATATCTTTTTGAGAGTCTGGTTTTTATTTGTTTACATGATAAATTTGACACATTTCAATTACAAAGCTGAGATGTTTTCTATATTTTTTGGACACCTCCTTTCTTCTTAATGACGAAAATGTAGGACTTGGAATGGACTGAATTAAATGTCTATGTTTAATGAAATATATATATAATATTTAGACATTATTTTATTCACCTTTTTTCCATTTAGCACTTTGAATTTTGAGTAGTTTAGATGCAAATATTCAATTTGAACCCATAGTCTTCAAGAATAAGCGCCAGTTCTTCCACAGGTATATCCGCTCTGTCGAAATCGTACGATTTTTGTGCGCAAAAGCTTGTAAACTGCTTCCATACGTTTGACTTCGATTTCCTAGTATTCGCGGGTGTCAACTGCTTAATCTTCTGGCGAATAGTTTCTTTGCTTTCTTGACCCAAGAGAAACATTTTTTTAAGTCGTGCCGCTTGACAGCTTCAAAACTGAAATAGTTTTTAGGTTTGGGTGTCACCATAGACAAACAAATAAAAAGAGACTGACAAATTAAATGGCAAAGAGAGGGACAACGTTCCCGTAGCGCAACTCAGAACGCAAAATTTCGTTCTATTTATGTTGATCTGCGCATTGCGTCTATTGGGCCCACTATCTCACTCTAATATAACAAGAGAGAAAGAAGCAGCCATATAAAACGTAATTTCTAAATAGAAATTAGAACAATCGCTTTTCGTTTTCGTCGTCATGACAACCAAGATGAAAACATCATGACAATTCGTCATGTTTGTTAATTTTTCTTTTGGCGATTTACCTTTTTTTCTAAACTCTCCATTTTATTGACTTATGAATATGGATAGGGAAAAAATTCCTTTGTTCCATATAGGTATTTATATTTTGTTACTTATAATTTTAGGGTTATACTATTTGTTATTATATTTGCTGCAGGAGCCAGTATCATCTATTTTCTATATGTATTGGTGCCTTTCTCTGATAGATATGTTAAAGACACCCGGTAAAATAAAAGTAAGTAGTTATATTTATCATCTTATTAAGAAAAAAGTAGAAGTAGTAGTGTCAAAAATATTTCGAACCTCTCTTAACATAACAAATTAATACAATTAATTTTTTTAACCAGTAACCAGAAACTTTATTAATATACCTATTTTACTTTTGTTATAGGATTAAAACTGGACTTGAAAATGGTTCAGGATCATGATTCTCGTAAAGTCTTCTTTGCTTGGATATTCACTTTGTTATTGCAGTTAGGTAGTTTTTTCGAAAATGATATTTTTAATGTCCTTTAAAAAAATTGGCCGATCGTTTCCTGCAACAGTCAGTTCTTCTGCATTTAAAATTGGTAGGTGGGTGGAATAAACACTGTTATTTTTTGTTATTGTATTATAAAAAGTTTATTTATTTTTATGTATAAATAAATATGTTTATAAAACAGTACAATTTTTGCTTTTTTTATAATTTCCCTTATAATAGTAGTATTTTTTCGTTCTGAAAGAAACTGCAAATTTTCACTTAAACTGATTTATTCCCTACACCATGATTTTTGTTCTCTTTACGTAGTATAGGGAATAAATCAGTTTAAGTGAAAATTTTCAGTTTCAGTATGAAAGAATACTACTAATAATGGCTAATTTAAATTTTCCGCCAGCCAGAATGTGCGATAATGTCTTACGTGTCTATACGTTTTATACCTATTTCTTTCTTTTTCATATAAAGCACACATAATAAAGAGAGATAGCAATAAAGACGTACGTCCTGCCATGGTCCTGCTAATTGGTTTCAAAATTGTTATTCTGAGTTGCGCTACGGGAACGCGGTCCCACTCTTTACCATGGGATTTGTCAGTCTCTTTTTATTTGTTTGTCTATGGGTGTCACTTAGTTGACATAATAACTAAATAATGAAATCGACCAAAAATCGAAAAATACATTTTAATTATTTCATTTTCAAACACAATTTGGTGTGGAATTTTCTTACCGAATACCACACGAGGTCAAATTAAATCCGGATTTTTTTTCTCGCTCATGAATATTTTTAGAAAATTTCGGGATAATTTTCAAAATATTCATGAGCTCGAAAAATTTTCCGGAAATAATTTGACCTCTAGTGGTATTACTAGTGAAAATTTTTAGAACTGCCTGTTCACGGCAAATTTTCCCATGGTATAATTTTTAATCTCTGATATTAGTATAGTTACGGCACTACAAGGAATGCGGTATTGCCACTTCTTACATGACCTATATTTAAAATTATTCATACGACAAATTGCCACTAACAAGTAAAAAATTGCTAAAAAGGGGAGAAAATTCAGTGAAGGTGTGCATAAAATACCCTGTATTGTAAAGTGCAGAGATACTAGTTACGCCATTATGATTAATTTATCTATTTCAGTATAAAAACACAACCCTTTAACCGTTTTTAGAGAACTAAATCTTATACAATTAGACCTTTCGGTACTAGCAGCATACATTATTATATCTCTACCTTTAATAACTAATGCATAAAACGTGTGTTTTTACTTGATTTTGTGTCTTACCTTGTTGATTGTTTATATTATTTTTGTACCTAATTTATACTACAGTTGAGGTTTGGAACCTTTGGTGTTACAACAGCAAAATAAAACACTAATTCACCACAATACACCAAAACACTATACTTTTGCACCCCGAATTTTTAAATAACTCGGTTATTTTGGACTTATTTGAAAAACGGCAAAGAGAAAATATGTTTCTTTTATCGAGATATACCAGCCCTGAAAATATTTGCACTTATTTAAGATTCATCCTGTATAGTAAGTCTATAGCCGACCAATTATCTCTATATTTTTGCTGGTTTCTGTTTGGAATCAATGCAGTGGTGTTTACAAAACATAACTTTTTTTATTTTGCAGATTTCTTTTCCAGTGGCAAAAAAACCAGACTTTCTTCAAGAAGTAAACTCTGATGTTATACTACAATATATTATTTTTTGGAACTCCGCAGCACTGCTGAGCTTCCTTTAGACACAACCGCATATGCTTATAATGAGGAGTTGGAAAATAAAAAAGATTTTTAAGAAACGTAAAAATAAACAGAAAACTATTCCATTTTTTGTGGTATTAGCCCGAGAGATGGAAAACTGAGCGAAAGTTCGCGAGGTTTCCGTATACTTGGGACACGTGAAAGACACGACGAACAGAGAGCTATTTATGTCAAAACATGGCCAAAAATATGTTTCATAAATTTTTATTGCATTAAGCCGGGACCCCATTAGCCAACACCCGACGTGATGCCACGCGATGCCACGCTATCCCACGTGTTGCGACACGGGTGTACACATTAGGAAAAAAACTGAAATTTTTATTAGAGTTAAAAAAGTAATCAGTAGGGTTACGAAAATACTAGAAGTATCGATACCCATAGGTACCGATATTAGATTATAATCATAATACCAGTATACCAATATATTCAGAATCGAATATCGATATTATTAAATCAATCTTTTGGGGATCAATCTTTTGTTGTCGATTTTTTCTGGATCTATCTTGTTATATCCGATGTTGAATCGATTCAAAATATTGATTTATTTTATTTTTGGGGCATCCCTAGATCAACTACAAAAGTAGATAGCTGCGGGACTAGAGAGGCAAGCGGGGAACAACACGCCGTAACACACGTCGGTGAGATCTGGGACCGACGAATCGACCATCACACGTATCATAGCGTGTTATAGCGTCGGATGGCGTCGCGTGTTGCCTAGTGTGTACGCAATACATGCAATTAAATGGAGAAACATACGCAGAGATCTTCATGACGTAGGGTAGCATGGCATCATGTAGCGTAGCGTGTTGGCTAATGGGGTCCGGGCTTTAATATACCATAAAAACTTATTTGGGGTCATAAATCAGGTATATTTTTAATAAAATCGATAAAAAAGTTTTCTTTTCAGAACCTATGTTTTTATTTCTGTATACTATGTATTGTTGTAGTATGTATGTACTCGTAGTCTGTTAATTTGAATCTGCAAAATCTGTAGCCTCTTTATTTTCATCGATTCCTTCTTCAGATTTGGCTGCATCTTGTTTTTTGTCTCCTGTTCTTCTAAATTGGTCTACAATAGATTTGTTCCCACAAGCATCCAAACCGGTCAGAAACTTGTCAAATATAGTTGATCACACCAAGTCATGACGTAAATAAAGAACATAGATTACTAATTCGGTTAACTATTTTGGACAATTTTCTGATGCTGTGGGAACGAACCTAATATGTCCCCGGATTGTCTTTACAAGAGGAAAAACATTTTTATATTGACGTTTTGAGAAAAATGCATTCTTCATACAAAAATATTTGTTCTAAAATGGTTAATCTCGTTTATACTTTCCTAAATTTCCATACCGTTTTAGAGAAAAATTTTCATGAAGGTATAGTTGAATTTTTACTTACTCCTTAAGTCCTAAAATCAAAACGCGTTTCTGTGGTAATAATATAATATCTTTTTTATTTTTTGATAAATTGTTGTTGATAGATGCTTTTAGAACTTTTTAAGACCTTTATATTTTTTATTGTTTTAAAAGGTTTATAGAAGCACAAAATTTATTTAGTTCAATGTTCTGGAAGAGGTGATAATAGTTATCGGAAAATGTGATGTTTTAATATGACGTTACTCGAAATTAATAATAACCATCTATGAAATAATGAAATCGAAGTGATAGTAGTACCATAAAAACGCATTTTGATTTTTAGAACTAGAATTTTTGAAAAAATTCAACCATATTTTCATGTTTTTTTTATTTTCTCTAAAACGGTATGGAAATTTAGGAAAGTATAAACTGAATTAACCCTTTTAGAACAAATAATTTTTTTTATGAAGGATGCATTTTTCTCAAAATGTTAATAATAAAAAAGTTCTAATTCTTCGAAATGAGGAACCGAAGGAAAATATTGAGTATCAAATAAAATTTATAACCTTTCAATATTTGGACCGCTGTTCCTTGCATAAACACATGGTTTAATTAAAAATTTATTTATTTATGGTTTTTAGATTTTTCCGTCTACTTGTAGTATAAGATGGAATTTAGTACTTTTAGGTCAACAGAAAATACCCATTAAATTTTGATTCCCTTGAGAATATCAAAGTCTAGTTTTTTGCGGCATAAACGGCAGTACCTTTTTTCACGTCAACCTAGCTGTTTGATTATTTCACAGCTTCACTAGAGAAAGGGTCTTGACGGACAGACAGACACAGACGGACGGACGGACAGACAATAAAGTGGTTCTAGAATGGTTCTGTTTTCCCCTCTTGAGATACGGAACCCCAAAAATTAGTATAATCGAAAATTACAAATATCAGATTTGAAAAAAAATTGTGTGTGCACTATGTGCGTATATTTGAAGTGATACTTTGAACTGTAGTTTGAAATGTTCAAAAATTAATAAATTAAAAAAAATATAGTATATAATTTTTTTTTTGTATAACAAATATTTTTTACACATAAGTAAAGGATTGGTTACACGCAAAAACCATTTTGTAACAAACAGTTTTATACGCGTAAAATAAAACACGTCGTGTCACTACGTATTTCTAAGACGTAGGCTGTGTCTCGCTAGCTCGTGTGACACGGCCTTGGATTTTTACTCCCAGAACGCGTCCTTACCATTTTTTGCCTCGCGCGTCGTTGCGCTAGCTCGTGTCCCATGGCTTTGAATTTGTACTCCCAGCGCGCGTAAAGAAATTTCATGACATCCGGCAACATTTGCCATGACTACCAGCATACACCCTTTTTTATTGACCAATTCGTTTACTTGATGCGATAATGTTGTTTTTTTAACCAGGATATAAGATTATAAGAAAAAGGAAAAACTGCACTCTAAGGTTTAAACAAATTTTTATTTATTAGAAATTAAATTTGGTAATAGTTCGACGTCTTTGATAACGTGCACGCCAACTTTTATTGTTTTCTCTATAGCTCGGTATTTTTCTGAAATCATAATTTTCGACTTATGGCCAGCTTTAGGACCGAAACAAACCGCTACGCGACGTTACGGTTAAGTAATTTTATTAATTGCATTAGCCCATGTTTGACTTGTTCGGCGAAATTACGGGCCAAGTTTCCTCTCAGCCAATTTATGCGAATTTTGTAGTGAAAGCACTACCCAAATTTAATTACTACATTATACTACTTTAAAACTATTAGCGGTTTCTGATACACTCCCTTGCCGTAATTAAACGACCTTGCCTACGCCGAGGGCCCGTATTAGATTATGTATTTTGTTTGGGGCTTTTAGTCAATATTTGCCGTGTTATTGCAATTTAATTATGACGCTAACTAATATGGAATAGATTTTGTGTAAAATTTGAGATATTTTTCATAATTTTTTAGAATATGATATACATTTTTTTTTAATTTTGTTCTTTGTTTAGTAGGTAGTCTTACGGAGAGTCTGACGGTCTTTGGCAGTTAGTTGAAGTGTTACAGCAAGTACTCAGTGATGTTTGAATTAATGTAAGCACTCATCTTCTCTGTACTCATAAGCTTCATTCAGAACCTAGTAGTAGAAAATTAGTGGAATAAATTAGTGGTTTCAATAATTATACTTTCTACCTGAGTTTATAATCATTCACAATGTCTAAAAAATACAATTAATCTTCATTCAGAATCTCACAATTAGTGGTTTCAATTAGCGTAGAAGTTTGTTTCTTTAATTTCAATGTCAAAAGAAACATTCAAATGTCAAAAGAAGCAATCAGAACGTCAATATTAGTGGTAGACCTTTTCCACTAATTATAAGTTTCCGGGAAATGTCATTTTGGTCTTCCGTCAAGAGAAATTGTGGTGAGAAATCAAAAGTGGATTGTTTTATAAGT
Organism: Sitophilus oryzae; assembly: GCF_002938485.1. NCBI lineage: Eukaryota > Metazoa > Arthropoda > Insecta > Coleoptera > Curculionidae > Sitophilus > Sitophilus oryzae. The sequence goes on along the minus strand of NW_022146579.1, from coordinate 225,768 downwards.
TAAATATTACGCTATCTATATCTCTACATCTGACTAACGCAAGCTACGATATTCTATTAATTTTAATTGTGTTTTTTAAACATTGTGAATGGTCGTAAACTAAAAAGTATAAAGTGTAATTGAAACCACTAATTTATTCCACTAATTGGGAGGTTTTGAACGAAGCTTTATAACATAAAAATTAATAGAATATTCTAGCAACAGCTTGCAGTAGTCAATTGTATCCATAGAGAAAGTCGAATAATAAAAAAGCCTATAAAACAATCAACTTTTTCTAAGCACCATTTTTCTTACCGAATAATCAGAGGCCAAACTTGCAAATTTTGGAGTATAATTAGTGGAAAAATTTAAGAGTTTGTCAATTTTTTCTACTAATTGAAGATTACTACCACTAATTTTGACGATCTGAACGTATACATTAAATTAGTGCAAACTTCTACGCTAATTAAAACCGAGGTTCTGAATGAAGCTTAAGTTTTTACATTTCCCAACTTTGTTCATTAATAATTATATATCAATACTTTATAATTAATAAATATACAGTTTTTTTAACCCATAGCGGCTCTAACCGAAATCCCTCCAAGGCTAGGCAGCGACAATATATTTTTACAAATGTTCTTTTTATTTTTGAGACGCTGTAAACAAATTGGAATGTGGATTTTGTTACTTTTTTAAGAAAAACTTAAAATCACACACCTAGACACCTACAATTTTATATTTCCACATAACTTTTGGACCGACATATACATATTGTTTGGAACTTTTAGTCAATATTTGCTGTGTTATTGCAAATTAATTATGAACAGTAACTATTATGGCATAACTATTTTGCATAAGATATGAGTTTTTTCATAATTTATTAGAACATGATATGTATTTTTTAATTTTGTTCTAGGTACTCTTACAGAGAGTCTGACGGTTTTGCAGTTAGTTGAAGTGATACAGCAAGTACTCAGTCATGTTTGGATTAATGTAAGCACTTATCTACTGTATGCTCATAAGCTTCATTCAGAACCTCGTTCTCCATAAATGTCTAACCTACCATTAATGTCAATCACTTTGTATATGCGTTGACATTTGTGTTGGTTTGTTAGTGTGAAATCATAAAACATTCAAGAGATATTTATTTTTATATTTTAGGACGAGTTAAAGAGAGCAAAATATATATTGAAATATAATATTTTTAAAATGTATTATATTATAAAACAGTTTACAGCTTTATATTAAACAAAGCATGCATATCTACAAATAACATATATTTTTTAAAACCATATTCGTTTTAGTAGGTATTTCCAACGCATGCTTTAAACACTCTTTTGTTTGCAAATATTTGGATAAATATGTTTGATACTAGATTTTCTCTTATCTAAGGTATTTTATTTTTGTTCATTTACAAAGTCTTCGAATTCAAGATCAAGAATTAAAAGTTATAGTCTAAGAGCTAGCAACGTTTTCAAGAAAGTATTTTAAGACCTCTGGCTCTTTGATATATATTTTACTATGCTCTCTGGAACAGCATGCGGCCGGTCTGGCTGCCGATACCCGTTGCGTTCACTACTGCGCATTGGAAGAAGATCCTATATTTTTTATTAATTTAGTTCTATAAATTCTAGTATTGAATATAAATTGAACATGTCTCCGTAGCGCAGTGCGTAGAGTTTCTGACCACGAACCGATGATTCAGTTCCGAATTCGGGTCTTTTTTGTCTATCTTGCTTACTTCTTGCGAAAAAAATAAATTCATTTATTCGCTCCACCCTGGACAATTAATTAAATAATAATGGTTAGGTTATAGACAAAAAAATCAGGAGACAAAAAAATAATATTTTTAATTACTAAATCCAAAAATAATATTAAACTTCTAAAAAAGCAGTGGCGTGCCTATTTTTTCCTTTAAAATAATTTAACAGTGATGCCCCACCACCGTCCCTGGCCATTAAACTTAAATCTAATTGCATCAAATTAAGTTCCATAGTAAGTATTATAAACGGGTCCAGTTATATCAAAATCGATTGAAAAGTTTTTCAAATATCTTATTTTTTTTTCCTTTTTTAAGTAACTTTAACACCCTATATCTCGAAAAGTAAGCTTTAAATCTTACAATTGATATGCACTTTTTGTTTTATTTTTGCTATCGTCTATCGTCTATCGTAAGTTCTATCGTCTATTAAATTTTCCCGATTAAAATCTGAGAAACCCTGTATATATCCAGGGTGTTCTCCTGGGGTGTTCCTTAATGACATGCTAATATTTAAGGAGGGGATTCTTGGACCTTTTTAAGAAAAAGCTTCATATGAAAGTATGTTCTTAACTTTTCAGGTACAGGGTAATAACATTTTCTATTTTTTTCAAAATATCTCTGATGTTATATTTCATAAACGTCTTCCATGCACCAATATGCTTATTTTGATATACAAAAAAATGTTTTATTACTTAATCTCCTTCCAGCCGATGCAGAAATTATTTCCACACAACAGACACCGCATCAGATTTTCAGCAATTTGACCCTTTAATTTTTTAAGCAAAAACTATGCGTCGGGCGAAAAAACATCCATAGATAAAAATGTTTAGAAATGAATGGTGATTTTGAAAATATTTTTTATTTAAAGTAGTCAGTGGTGTACCACTTTTTTCTCCAAAAATATTAAATGTAAAACACGTATGGACGGCACTGGTTGATATAAATAAAATTCTTTGTACACCAAAATAGTTATTTTTTATACCAAGGCCGTAAAGTTGGTTCGTTTAGGTTATAGTCTAAGCCCACGGCCACACAGAAAGCGTTTTTTGCGTTTTTAGCGTGAATCGTCTTTAGCGACTAAAACAAAATAACAGGATTATGTAGGAGTGGCCACACCAAAAGCGTGCAGCGTTCGGCGGGTCTCGCAAAAAACGCAAATGAAAACAAATCAGTTTGTTTTCTGTAGCGTCTTTAGCGTTATCTAAGATGAGACCCCGTCATAGGCGGATGTTATATTTAATAATACAATGAAAATAAATTAAATAGTATGCATTTTTTTTCATTTTAGTGTATTATCTAAAAATATTTTTATAAAGAACATCTACTGTTTAGGAACATTCTATTAAATTCAAAAATTTGAAGGAAATGTTTGAAAAAGTGTAGTTTGAAATGTTGAAAAAGTAATAAATTAAAGGAATATTTTCTTACACGTAAAAAAAAGTTTTTTACGTGTAACAAATAGTTTTTTACACGAAAAAAATATTTTTTTTTGCGTAACAAAGGGTTTTTTACCAGAACCAATAAGTTTTTGACGCGTAAAAAATATTTTTTTACGGATAACAAATAAATAGTTTTTTACACGCAAAATTTTTTTTTTGGGGTAAATTTTTTTTTTACCGGAAACAATAAATTTTTGACGCTTAAAAATTAGTTTTTTACGTGTAACAAATAGTTTTTTACACGTAAAAAATATTTTTTTTTGCGTAAGAAAGGTTTTCTACCAGAAACAATAAGTTTTTGACGCGTAAAAAAAGATTTTTTTACGTGTAACAAATAGATTTTTATACGTAACAAATAGTTTTCTACCAGTAACAAATAGTTTTATACGCGTAAAAAATAGTTTTCTACGAGTAACAAAAAGTTTTATACGCGTAAAATATAGTTTTTTACGTGTAACAGTTTTATTCGCGTAAAATAATAAAAATAGTTTTTTACGTGTAACAAAATATGTTTTTTTACGCGTAATAATTTGATTCACTTTTACAAAATTTGTTGAGGACATACATTCATATGAAGTTTTTCTCTTAGAATAGGTTCAAGAATCATCTCCTTAAATATTAGCCATTAAGGAACATCCACGTGCACGTCATATCTTCGTCCATATGTATCCATATGTTCACGTCATATCTTCGTGAGACATAGGGCTTCTAAGAGATATTTCTGATCTTATTCTGAGCTGCCTGTTTGATCTCTCCCCATGTTTTCCTAATCTCTTGGGCTTCAGAGGTACCTACTGTTCTTCTCCAGGTATTCCTTCACTGAACCAAAAGTCGACATAAATATAATGAAAAAGTTCATTAATATAATGAATTAAATCATTAATTTTGAGCCGATGAACGATTTCATTGGCACAATGAAAAGTAATTCATTAACTCTATGAACTTTAAGTTCATTATATCAATGAACAGTGTTCATTAATTTAAAGAACACATTTATTGGTACAATGAACAGATTTCATTAATATAATGTACCTAAACCCTTATATTAATGAACCGTATCATTAATACAATGAAATAATTTCATAACCTATTTAGTTATACATTTAAAAGTCGACACTATTAGTAACTCTTGTTATACCGTATAATCGATGATGAAGATCACTGTCATTGATATGAAATGTCATTGATGGTAATTTCCCAGTCAACTACCTAAAATAATTCTAGTATAAATGATTTCCATTTGAACAAGCCCTTAGCTACAAAGGTAACAAAATTACCAATAGTGCCGACTTACTTACGAGCACAGTAAATTTTTCCATTAGGGCAATAAAAAACAACTGCAATAAACTAATAATAATTTATTAAACTCGATATAGCATATACAAATTAAACATTAAAAAAATCGAATCGACGAAGAGACTAGTATTGTTATTATTAATTTTAGGGTAAATTATAATAAGAAAATTAATTTACCAGTCGATATCCTGATATCTATAAAAAAAACATTTATTCATTATATTAGCTGTATCCTTAGACTTGATAACGTCTAGATGAATTTGCAACAGGCTTTCCAAGTTGCATCAAGTGGGTCCGATGTTAAATTGTCGAATTTGAAGGCTTGAGGCAGGTCTCAATATCTTCTTCCGGTTCTAAAAGACATATCAAAATAATTAAAATGCCAAATATTAAAAGAACATTCGAATTTACCATAATCAGTTCCATGCCTCGACCTCTTACTATGTTTTTCTTCTTTTTGTTTTTTATCTTCTGAAACATATTTGGAAACCGCTGTTTTAATGAATACCCACACCAGAGATCTCACACAGCGGAATTTGATTTGACAACACAACAAATTAACTACAATACGATAGGACTTTTTAAAATATTTAAAATATTGAAGAGAACACTTACCGCTCTAATGAAACTAAAGCCTCACTGAATAACTCAACCACATAGACGTTATTAAAGTGCCAAAGTAACCGATCAAGATGGCCACCATTTAAGTCCTAATATTTTATTCCTGATATTAGTAACCGCGTACATTAATATAATGCAGTGTGTTCCTTGTATTAATAACATTATTCATCGTCACAATGTACAATTCATTAATCAATGATTTAGTACATTAATATTATAATGGATATGTGTTCATTAAAGTTTCAGCATTAAATCAAAGAACGCATTCATTGGGACAATGAACGCGTTCTTTATATTAATGAAAATGTTACATTAATTTAATAACCAGACTTTCATTGTATTGATGAAACTAGATTCATACTATTAATAAATCAGGCATCGATTTATGATTAACAAATCATTAATATAATTAAAAAAATCATTGTCCCAATGAAAGAACAGTTAATAATCAATGTTCATTAATATTATGAACAATATTTTTTTCACTCTTCCCCTGGCACGTCTTCCCTGTGGATTCCATTCAAGTGCCTGTCTTGCGATATCTATGCAACAATTTTGCGCAGACCTAAGTTCTTGCGTAACATGCTTAAAAATATTTAGTGTTTTAACACCTTAATTTTCATCTTTGATTTATTATATTTGTCGATTTTTCATAAATTAGGTTATGGTTACATTTTCCGTTGTAATTCGACTCGACACAGAAATAAAGTAGTATCGATTCCCTTTTAAATGTATTTCGCCCCGAGCGAAAAAACAGCCGTTAAAAGCCCAAGTGTAATAAAACCATTACAGGTAACGTTTTTGTAAATGCGGACACCGCGAAACTTTTTCCATTCGTGCTTATTATTGTGATTTATCAGGTCGCTTTGTACCAGTTGCGAAATTGAGTAAAATGGTCCTCGCTCTCTTTTTATTTTTGTTGTAAAATATCGAGGCCATTTTTAAAAACGGCCCTGCTCTCCCGGATGTAGCGTTTGACATCGTTAAAACTGTCAGTAGTTTTACGGTAGTTCTGTCATTTCTATATATTTTAGTTTACTATCATTCACAATGTTTATAAAACACAATTAAAATTAATAAAATATTCTAACAACAGCTTGCAGTAGTCTGTTGTATCCATAGAGAAAGCATAATATTTAGCTTATAAAACAATAAACTTTTGATTTCTAACCAAAATTTTTCTTGAGGGGTGATCTATGGGGGTGATAATCAAAGGCCAAAAAGACATTCCTCGCAAATTTTGAAGTATAATTAGTGGAAAAGTCAAAAGTTTGTTAACTTTTTCCAATAATTGAAAATTTCTACCAATAATTATGACGTTCTGAATGCTGAAATTAAAATTAGGTGAACAAACTTCTACGGCTAATTGAAACTACTAATTTATTCCACTGATTTCGAGGTTCTGAATGAAGCCTTTCTGCTAATAGAAAATGACTACCACTAATTTTGACGTTCTGAATGCTTACATTGAAATAAGAGAAACAAAAAAAGGATATTTTATAGCTTCTGACAAACAGTTTCCGTTTGGTTTAACGCAGAAGCGTTTACAAAAAATAACTATTTTATTTTGTAGATTTTCTTGCAGTTCAGTGGCGAAATACCCATATAGGATTTTTTGGAAGAGAAACAAACTTCTACACTAATTGAAACTACTAATTAATTCCACTAATTGCGAGGTTCTGAATGATTGAAGCTTAAGAAAATCAGATTAATTTGAAGTAAAACATGTTTCTAGACTAAAATATGTCAAAATTTGACACAATTCTTCAGTATATTAAAATCCATGAATAGATGTAAAGTTATTTAATATTAATATATTAGAAATATGGTCTTTTTTATAGTAGTGTAGATATATACAGGGTGTCCCAGGCTGAGCGTGCATTAAACGTTTCTAGAGAATTACGATATTCTAAATTATTTACCTATATCAGAGAATTTTTGTAGGTACATCATTGTTTAATGAGATCTATCGATTAAAAATATTTTTAATACTGCGGCACTTCCGGAAATACCGGACATTGACATGAACTTTGTTATTTTAAATAGCTACTTAATTTTTTTATTACATACTTAAATTCTCTGTAAAATTTTATGAGTTCTGATGTTAAACACTTTATATCTAATATTAAACGTTTTTGAGGAAAAAATTGCTTCTCATAAAACTTTGTATAGCCTAGACGTCAAATTTAGTGATTACCACACTAAATACCTACTACCATTACCACACTGTGATATAAGTAGAAGATATGTAGCTATCTAATTTAAAAATTAAATTGTTCGAATGTCATGTGATATATACACTGTGTCAATTTTAAAACTTCCCACCCTTAATATCTTTCTTGCAGTTAAAAATATGGAAAATCGGAAAGAAACGTCAATTTTATGTGTAAGGGGGACACTTTAAATTGGTGGTGACATTTACCTCCTACAGGGTTGAAAGAAAAAGGATAAAAATATTCATGTAAACTACGGTACTATGCTGTAATTTATCTGCCCATTGCCATTTGAGAGATTTGACTCTGTGAATGACATCTATTATCTGGGTCTTTTGCCATATCCACTCTATTCTTTTGCGATCTCTCTTGGTTATTCCCAGCATATTTCGTTCCATTGAACGTTGTGCGACCTGCAATATGATGTCCGTTTTAAGTGTCCAGGTATCGCATGCATAGATCATGATTGGTAGTACACATTGGTCGAATGTTTTTTTCTTTAGATACAGTGGCATTCTAGATTTGAATATGATTGAGTTTCTGCCATAAGTACTCCATGCTAACTTAATTCTTCTGTTGATTTTTGGTAGTAGAGATCCCGAGCTGTGTATTAGTTGCCCCAAATATACAGGGTGGCGCCTCTCATACGCCGCGAAGGCTCCAAGGAGAACGACAGTTTGTATTGAAATTAAATTTTGTGAACATATCGTCGGCTTTATGACGAAAAGGCGTATCTCGATTTTTGGCGATTTTGAGATATCAACGTCATGACATGCCCAATGGGTCATATTTTAACATAGCGAATTTGCCCATCTCAATATTATACCTTTTTCACTATATATTCGTTTAAAAATTTGCCCCATCTCAAATACTACAATTCTTCGTTATAACGAAGAGACGTACTATGTTGAGATATGGCTCTTTGTTATATCAACTATTATACCAATTGTTATACTACAAGAAAAATGGAATTTGGGATAGGTCCTTTTGTTTTAAGTTATGAAAATGCATGCGAGAGAAAAGTTTTCCAAAAAACCAAACCAAATAAAATCACACCATTCTGCCTAATTATTGTCTGATGGTTGCTTGGGTTAAAATAAAACTTCTATCATGGCAGCAGCTCTCTTTTACAGTGTGATCTTGAGTTTTTTTTTTAAAAACCATTGTTAGAATGAGCTAGACTCAGCACATAGCTGTATTGGGTATCCAAAAGATTGTCCGAGGATAAATATGGCCGAAGAAAAATTGACCGAAAGCAAAACAACGAAACGAAAATAGCCCTAATGGAAAATTTCCCGAGATCATAATTTCCCTAAGAACATTTTAGCGAACCAAAAAGTTGCCCGAAGAATACAATAACTTTCATCTCATTATCATTGTCAGGCAATTGTCATTGTTATCCCTGCCAATTTTTGGAAAATTTGATTTATTCGGCCTATCAAAGTGCCTATCATCATCTAGCATAAACACGTAGAATGAAAGTTGAATTTGTTATCAGTGAACAGGGAAAACAGAAACTGTTACTCCACAGTTATTTGTATCAAAAAGGTACGGGTGAAGAAATATGTTTTGTTTGCTTTTTATTAAATAGACCGTGTGTTTTTTTTTAATTGCCCTCTATTAGAACAATATTTTACAAAAAATCGACATTTTGGGTAATTTTTATTTCTGTTGTAATGCAATTACTAATAAACCAAAATATAATTATTATCCAAACCAAACCAAAACAAATCCCATAAAATACTTATTAAGAAAATATCAAGATCTACAACCCCTTTGCCCTGGTGATAAACCTGTCATTCAACTCAATGAACTAAATAATTTTTAAAAATATATTAGGTAGTTAAAAAATGTATTTTTGAAAAAAACAATATTATTAAAATAAGCTAGATAAGAATATTTTAATTTATTATTGTCTTTGCTTCTGGAATGAAAATTGTCTTTGTTTTCAGTTGATCTAATCTAACGCCAATAAAAGTATTTAAAAATATTTTTTTCTGATTTTTTGGTGATTTCCAGATTTTTTCTTGTATGTATGTATTGTATTTTCTTGTATGTATTCCATAATGTGAATATTGTATTTATTATTATTTATTTTTCCTTATTAAGAACACTTTACCGCCATTTTTAAATTTATTTTACATGGGCGTATGTATACTATTCGTTCGGAAATAAATTTATTATTGTTATAACAAAAAGGCCTATCTCTATTAAACAATTAAAAATAAATTGTTTATTAAAATTTACGCTCAATTTATCTCCAGAACCGTTCCTCAAGGTCTCTGTTTAAGTGTTAATACAAAAACACTATTAAAAAATTAAAGACTTTACATTTATTGGCCAAATAAAGCAAGTGATTTTCTTTAAATTGCTTTCCTGAAAAGTAGCAAATATTGAGGTACGCCTTTTCGTCATGAAGCCGACGATATGTAGGTCAATTTGGAGCACTTTTTAAAAATATAGAGAGTTCTACAGGGTATCCCCAATAAAAGTTACATACCAAAGTTTTGTTTTTTGTAATGGAACACCCTATATATTAATTGATTTTCGGATTCTAGAAAAAAATAAAGGTGAGTTTTATTAAAGAAGCATGTGCCTAAAATGTAAGGATTTTGATATAATTCACATTTTGTGAAAATGAAGAGTAAATTTTAAATTTCAATAACAGCTACCTAAATTTTAATTTACCCTGTATAGCCTGATATTTAGTTACAATAACGATTGTATGTTAAGCCAAATTAAAATTTGACCCGAAAAGTTATACAGGGTGAGACAAAATTAATATGGAACATTGATCACTCTCAAAAGCAAGTTACTCCTTTATTTTAAATGGAACACTCAGTATATTATTCCAGTATTCAATAGGGAATTCATATATCTTCAAAATGTTATTAAGGTTGCCTACCCCTCAGACAAAGATTTTCCTAGATATTTTAAATTTTTATGTTTTTGCGTCAACAGATTTTTATTATTTGAAAAAATCTAGGTGGCTGTGATATACCTTTTGTTAATTTAACAAAAATTAAAGGATATAGTGTAAAATACCCAACGGTAATAAAAATATACACGTTTAAAACATATTTTAATTATTACAGAATTAAAACTAGATGTAAACGTATAATTATGTGACAAAAATTATGTAGATGAAATCAAATGCTCAAAATACTTCCTTTCCTGTTCAGTGCATAAAATGATTCTCTTTCGTTCTACTTCGAAAAGCAGCTACAACCATTTCTCTCATGTTGTCGACAATAGTTTTAGGAGCATTTAAGTATTCTTTTAACTGATGAATGCAGATTGCATTCATCAACTAATAAGAATCATATCAATTCTCACTGATGTAATATAATTTTTCATTTTTGTCAAATTTCTAAGATTTTTTTGTGTTTTAACTGACACAAAATGATAACTAGTTTTTAAAGTTGGACTAATTAGGCAGCTATGTTGAAGTAACGTTAGAAACATTCCAGGCCACCTAGATTTAATAAAATAATAAAGATCTACTGACACTAAATCATAAAAATGAAAATATCTAGGAAAGTGTTTGTTTGAGGGGTAGGCAACCTTAATAGTATTTTGAAGAAATATGAATTTCCCATTGAATATGGGAATAATATGCTGGGTGTCCCATTTAAAATAAAAGAGTAACTTGCTTTTAAAGGAGACCAATGTTCAATATTAATTTTGTCTCACCCTGTATAACTTTTTGGGTCAAGTTTTTAATTTGTTTTAAGGCACAATAGTCATTTTAACTACATATTATGCTATACCGGGTAAATTCCAATTTAGGTAGGTTTAATTGAAATTTAAAAATTGTTCTTTATTTTTAGAAAATGTTAAATATGTCAAAATCCTCACATTTTAGGCACATGCTTCTTTAATAACACTCACCTTTATTTTTTTTTCAGAATCCGAAAATCAATTAATGTATAGGGTGTTCCATTACAAAAAAACACAACTTTGATATGTAACTTTTTTTGGGGACACCCTGTAGAACTCTCTACATTTTATAAGTGCTCCGAATTGACGTACATATGCTCATAAAATTTTATTTCAATACAAACTGTCGTTCTCCTTGGAGCCTCCGCGGCGTATGAGAGGCGCCGCCCTGTATATATACTTCTACTATTTCCAGTGTTATGTTATTTATTAGAATGTCTTTTCTTTCCACTCGAAATTCTAGTAAGACTTATAAAATACTACTTTTACATTTTCTATTATAGTTTTGTGAAAAATAGAGAACGATATTTAAAGCAACTTTTAATAGATTTTAAATTGTGAATTTTTGGAGAGGAAGATAATGCAAATAGGTATATTTACGCTGCGGTTCATCTAGTTGCGTGAATAACTTTACATATAAATGAGAATAAAGTTTTAATAAAATTTCAAATTAGCTTGAAAATTACCAAATAGCAGACAAGGCAACATGACACTGTACTATATTACACTTTTTTTTATTTTTATAACAAATTGACATTTATTTAGTGTTTTCAATTCAACAAAACTTAATAAAGGTGCTACTATTTATTTTTATATTTTCCAATTTAAATTTAACAATAATATACTATTTTCCTTTATATTTTACAGTATTATTTGGATTGGTTTGTTCTCTTATATTTTTTAGTGAAATACTTTAATTATATTAATTAAATACGAATTAATTAGCATGCTAAAATATACAGCATTCCTGCTATTTTAATTTGTAAATTGTTATTCAATGATCCTAAAAAAATACTGTGCCATGTTATATGTATTACTGAAAAGCAAATTATAAATTGAAATTTATTATATATTCTCTCTGTTCAATCACGAATTAATATTATATTATTATATGACATACAATTGTTTATTATATACAATTATTATTATAGTTTTTTTTCTATATGTCACTCCCGGCAACTATTATTATTAATAAGTTATAGGCTTGCTAGTGCTGCCGCCATCGGGGGATATCGTAAACAAACAGCATATATAAATACATGGGTTTAAATAGCGAGTATACGAAAAAAAGTTTATATAATTATTCTAAAAGTCTTAGTAAGTACACTTTGCGAAAATCCTAATTAAAAAAAATAAAAAAGTAAATACATCTTGATATCTTCAGAAGGTCTAACTCGTATTATAATTTATTATTGGAGCTAATAAAACGTTTTAGATGAGTTCAACTACGGTAGCGAGCATAGTTTTACGCACCAGTTTTGCTAGTGGGGATATAACTTGGGCTATTTCGGCTATAACGAAATTTTTTGGACGTACATAATTATATATAATAATAATAGCTTCCGCATACAGCGTTTAACGCCTTGGGAGTAGCAAGGTACAGCTTGTCATACTACAGCCGTTCGGCATACAAGGAAGGTTATGTGGCTAGCACTACGATTCAACCGCCTATTATTACCTGAGGACTGTGAATCCCAAGTACTCATTTAAGGCTGAGTCGACCTAGGTACCCAAATTATTTTTATTTTAATAAAAATAGTCGGCTGATGAAATGCCGGGTGTGAGATTCGAACCCACTACCTTGAGATTGGTAGTCGAGAGCTTGTACCTTTACGTCACCGGGCACCTACATAATTATAATTTTAGAAGATATTCATAAAAAAATTAAGCACAATTTGATTAAAACAAAGAGTATACCATTAATATTGCCAAATTATATTTTATTTTCTCATAGTATATGTCGGTTCCACAATTTGGAATCGACCCAAGCTCACCTGATGATGGTAGTGAGAGCAGGTTGATGATCCACATTATGACGAACACAGTGTGGAATTAATTTCTATATTAGCAGTTCAAGGCAAGAAAATCTTATATAATTTTATTATATACCTAAAAACTGCAAGAAATTTATTTTGGGCTAGCCGAAAAAAGCCTTTATTTACTATCGATAGTTGTGCCTCGGTGGTACGAAAGTACTACCATTGCACGCAGGCCGCTATCTCGCGATGCGAGACTTAATATCTTACCGCTACTTTACGACAAGTCGTATTTATATATTCTGCGCTGTGCTCGTCGTTTTGTGGAAATAGCCAAGCTTACCTGATGATGGGGTAGGGCCCCGAAACCGGTAGTGAGAGCAGGTTGATCCACATTATGACGAACACAGCGTGGAATTAATTTCTATATTAGCAGTTCACATGGTACAAAGAATACAAGGTATGATCGATAGCGGCTCCAATTTCGTTTAGTTCGCGCATACCACCTGTGACGTCACTAGGAAAATAATGAATAAATAAAAAATAAAGAAAGTTGACAGTAGATCTGCATTTTTGAGGTTATGGTTAAGCATTGTTTATTTTTAAGACTTTTTAGTTCGTTTAATTTAATAATTACTAAAACCAGCAGTTCCAAAAATATATTTAAAAATAATAATTATCTATTAACATGGATTTGGACGATAATAGGTAAAAATACTAAATTTATTTCTATATTCAGTATAAAATTGTTTATTAGGTTTTTAGTTTGCGATGTTTATGGTAAATAATTTTCATTTTTATTGCTTCTGAATTCACATGAGGACAGAGATGAGGATATCTATGGAAAAGTAACCACAAGAGGAATTGTTACATCATTTAAAAAATGTTGGGAAGTTTATTGTTTCCCATCGAAAAGTAGAAAATGCCAATGCAGATGAACGTATTGTAATTGTGATAGAAGTAATTCCAAGGGTGAAGTTTATTATAATTAGTGACCTGTGCTTCTTTTTATATGTAGATGTTTCTGGTTTTGAGAATAAATCGGTTGAACGACACCCAAAATTTAAAGGAAGTATTTGCATACCCAGAATATGCCCATCAAGGTTTATATAGCTCAAATTTCCTTTAATGGTAGGCAATTATTCAATGCAAATTAACTTTTTAAGTGACTGAAATATTAAATAGTTTACAATATGGTATATCACTAAAAATATATTACTTTTAGGTACAATTAGGGCCCAATACATTTCAAAAAAGTAGAATATTATTTTATTTAAATGAGGTATTGTACTAACAATCAATTTATATTAATAACGGAGATTAAAAAATAACAGAATAAATAGCTTTTTTTTATACTACAAAAATAAACTATAGAATACAACAGTATTTAAAAAAATAAATAAAAAGTGATGTTCCGGCCGAGATTCGAACTCCGGTCTCTCGCTTCCTAGCCCTACTCCTTATGCACTGCTCCACAGTAACTTGCTTAGCGATAATTCAATGACGGTATATAAACAAAAAAAACAGGTTCATAACAATATCTTGACGATTTGAACTGGCGCGCGGAGCGTGCTGACCAATAGCGCCTTTTATCACCTGTGACGTAGCGACCAACCTGCGCAATATCATACCTTGTATTCTTTGTACCATGAGCAGTTCAAGGCAAGAAACTCTTATATAATTTTATTATATACCTAAAAACTGCAAGAAATTTATTTTCCATTATATATTTTGGGCTAGCCGAAAAAAGCCTTCATTTACTATCGATAGTTGTGCCTCGGTGGTACGAAAGTACTTACCATTGCACGCAGGCCGCTATCTCGCAATGCGGGACTTAATATCTTACCGCTACTTTACGACAAGTCGTATTTATATATTCTGCGTTGTACTCGTCGTTTTGTGGAAATACCCAAGCTTACCTGATGATGGGGTAGGGCCCCGAAACCGGTAGTGAGAGCAGGTTGATCCACATTATGACGAACATAGCGTGGAATTAATTTCTATATTAGCAGTTCAAGGCAAGAAACTCTTATATAATTTTATTATATACCTAAAAACTGCAAGAAATTTATTTTCCATTATATATTTTGGGCTAGCCGAAAAAAGCCTTTATTTACTATCGATAGTTGCACCTCGGTGGTACGAAAGTACCGTATGATCGAAAAAAAACGGCGTCCAGTTGGCTTGGAAATGACGATCGGTGACATTTCCCGTATAATTTTACATATAAAATGACAGCGACCTTCATTTCATAGCCATCGCTGACGCCGTTTTTATTCGATCATACGGTACTACCATTGCACGCAGGCCGCTATCTCGCGATGCGGGACTTAATATCTTACCGCATATCATTGTATTCAGAAGACCGAGTTCTTTCAAAACCTGAAATAAAAAATGCAGGTCCGTATTTAAATAAATTAAGTTGGCCTCTGTATCTCACAAGTTATCAGCTAATTTGAAAATCTAAAAATACAATCAGATAGCCCTTATAAAGTGGTTATAAGAATGTGCATTTAGTTTTTAGATTTTCTAAAAAGTAACGACAGGAAAAAATAAAATTAATTTTCAATAAAATCATTTTTTTTCAAAAAACTCGGCAATCCTTGAAATTTTTAAAACTTTTTTGATGGCATCTTGGTGAACATCCCAAGACGGCAACTTCGCCCCAATTTAACCATCTTCGTATCTATTACGGTTTCCGAGATACCAATGCTCGTACCTCGAATTTGTAGCACCCTGTATATAATTTTTGTATACTAAAATAACGAAAGAGAGATAGTAATAAGAGGGAAAATGAAATTTAATTTTTAATAGAACGTTTTCGGCGAGTGCTTGTTGTGTTTCCATTCTGTCGGCCATATTGGATTCGGGGGCCCAATCCATTAAACAATTAGTAAAGCGTGGGCAAGTTGCAGGCCCGCGTTGCCCGCCCGTCCCCTAAAAGCAAAAACAGACGCTCGTCCTTTCCACGACCAAAAATTCGACCGCCGCCGTAGTGCCCGTAGTAAACCGTAAAAAGCAACTACTATTCAGCTTTATTTATTACTTGGATAAAAGCGAATTTAACAAAAACCGGGCCAGTCTGCGTAATACTCTAATTTCAAACTGAAAAGTTTTTAATTACATTCTTCAGCATAATAATTATTTTTATAAATAAACGATCTATAATTCAAGAAACTTTATCATTAAATTACACTGTTCATTTTTTAATAGGTAAATCCAATCAAATATACTCTCTGATATAAATGCATTTTCAAGTATACCGGGTGCGTCTCAAAAGTGATTCACCCAGGGATTCACCCCCTACAACTTTTTTATTTTTTCAGATAAAAAACGAGATTTGGTATGTTAGTATGTGGCATAAATTAGAATTGATTGACGTATTCAATTGTTTATGGACACTTCCTGTTTCACCGGAAATGACGATAACTTTTGATTATTTTTAAATGGCTCTATCTGTATATTTTTACTTTATCCGATAGAAAATGACACTCTGAATAGAATGACATATCATATATCAACTTTTGACATTTTCGCTTAAAAGAAGTCGTATTTTATATTTCAATCTAGAGTTCCATGGCTGGTGTTAAAAACAGTAACTTTTAATCACGGAGACTTGGAAAAATAGATTTGATCATCTAATATTTTTCGTGGTCCTGGTCGGTTAAAATATACCCAAGTTCTTTTTTTTATTCATATCCCAATTTTTCAAATGGGACAAGGGTGGCTCATTAGTATATTTGGAAAAATCATTTTTACGATTAATTTGGTACCACAATCTTGGTATTTCTAGTCAAATTGTCGTTATGAACCGCTTGTTAAAATTTCAAATAAACCATATATGCAAAAATGTCAAAAGTTGACATATGATAAGTCATTATATTCAGAGTGTCATTTTCTATCGAACAAAGTAAATATATACTAAGGGTGTGATTTAAAAATCAAAAGTTGTAGTTATTTTCGACGAAACAGAAAGAGACAGAAAACAATTGAAGGGGTAGCTGCAATAACCACGCAGCTCCACTTTTTTTCGAAAATGATATTTTGAATGAATTACCATTTAAAAAAATTGGCCCGATCGTTTCCTGCAACAATTAGTTCTGTCAATATAACAGTACATAAATGGCGATATTATTTGGAGCTGCCTACAGTGGTTCCCAGATAGGTCATTACTTAGAAATATTAATTTTGTTTGCATGAAACTGTTGCTAATACTTTTCTTATATTCCCCTGTAAACGATACATAATAAATAACAAAATCAAGTAAGCCTAGTGTAGCGCTTTTTTTATTAGAAATGTTACATTTTTGCTACTGGTATCAAGCTGACATAATCAGTTTTCAGATAACCCCAATTAATTACTTATTTTATTAAAATTGATAAAGGCTGTTGCCTTTTCTGTAATGGACCTTCGAAAAGAAGGTAAAAAGAACTGTTTTTTTTTGCACTTAATTAAACCTAAGTAATATTAATTTATGGCAATTTATTTGAAGGTAACAAAAATAGTATTTTTACATTTTCGCTTGTCACTCTTTAAGACTTTTAACTACTTTCCCTTTCAAATCCTCTTAAACGGCATGATAATATTTGTTGCTTAAAGTATATTGCATATAAATTAATTGCCACTGGCTTCCGCGAATTGCCGCCGGATCTTATACCGGGTGGTTAAAGATTGACTTTTTGTCTTAAAATAAAAGTAACTTATTTTTTCCTCTTCGTGTCAACTTATTTCGTGGACATACTGTATATTAATTGACAATAAAATTGTATTGATAAAATGAAACAACTGTCTCTTTTATTTTTTCAACATTTAAAATAAATTTGACCTCTTCAATATGAAAAAACATGTACATATGTGCAAACATAATCTGTATACCTTTTCGAATAGTTAGAACTTAAAATGCAAATCACACGAACTGGGTGCAATTTTTTTAATACATATTACATTAAGTTTTTTATATACATTTATTTAGCAATTGTTATCAATTTCTATTAAAAAAGGTGCAGTCAAGCTATATTTAGATATCTAACAGTTATGACCGCGCAGCTAATTGAGGGGAACCACTGCATCGGTGCCCTGCAAAATAATGGTATTATATTATGTAATATATTACCAAATAACAAAGTCAAAATTTGTAAATATATAAGATGAAAAAATCAACATTAATAAATTCACATAATTCGTTAAAAAAGTTATGCCTAATATGTTAAATCTTCCAACAATGTATTGTCAACTTTTTTAATCACAGTGGATCGCTTTCTGCCTTCCAAAGTACATTTAGAAGATATATCCAATATGTTTCTAGAAATATGAGCCCATTTATTGTCAATTTTCCACAAATCTCCGTTACTATTTTGTCCCTATATTCGATTGGGATGACATGTTTGCCATCTGTGGTTTCACTTTTGATTCTAGGTTTGGTATGAACCTTTGCTAGTTTACATTTCAATAACGCCAGATACATATCCTTTTTGTTGGTCTTTCAATCATTCAAATTCTAGTTATGTACACTCAGATGTGTACATATTGTCTTGTCAATTATATTTTTGTTATTTTTAGCCCTATTTTCATAAATTTTTTAGCAAGTTGTATATAATTATGTCAACTTCAATTCGTAAACTCAGTTTCTTATAAATTTTGGTATTTGGCATATTATACAGGGTTAATCGAGTGGTTGTTTTTTTACCCTAATTTTAAAACACCCTGTGGAATAATTCCGTGTGTAAATTTTCCTAAAATATAATTTTACGGTCAGAACCATGTCTCCTGAGCATTCTGTTTTTTTGGATCATGTCAATATATGCCTTCGTTAATTTTTCAGAGCAAAATGAGTTTGCCAGGAACAATTTTTTAAATTATCATTTCTTTTTGAAGTTATTTTTTAATATAGCAAGACGGTTTTGGTGATTATTGTGAACTATATACTACTATGAACTGCCCATCATGTTCGACGTTTGGGAAATGCTTGGCAGAAGGGTTAGAGGTCATGAAGCGGTACCGGCTTCATTAAATAAACTTTGCTTGGTCCTTAAAGAAGAATGGGAAAACATAACGCAATATGATATATGCAGCCTCAATGACAGTATGAATGGACATATACAGGCAGTTTTAGCAATCAAGGGAGGCAATACAAAGTATTAGGATATTTTTTACAATTTCTTTTTCTGTTTGTATACTTGAGTATTACAGATGTTTTCTTTAATATCGTTGGTTCTGTTATCGTTATTACTGTTTATTAAAACCAGGACTGTATCTTCAGTCTTCAACGTTTTTTTAAAATTTAGTATAGAGTACCCAATGCAACGTAATATGACCTTACGACAATAGTCACCAAAACCATCTCGTTATATTAAAAAATTACATCAAAATGTAATGATAATTGAAAAAATTGCTAATTGATCGTGATAAGTTCATTTTGCTCTTAAAAATTAACGAAGGCATGTACTGGCATGATCCAAAAAAACAAAATGCTCAGGAGACGTGGTTCTGACCGTAAAATTATATTTTAGGAAAATTTACACACGAAATTATTGCACAGGGAGTTTTAAAGTTAGGGTAAAAAAACAACCCCTCGATTAACCCTGTATAATATGCCAAATCCTAAAGTTTATAAAAAACTGAGTTGACGAATTAAAGTTGACATAATTATATACAACTTGCTAAAAAATTTATGAAAATAGGGTTAAAAATAACAAAAATATAACACTTAAAATTTGACCAAAAAATTTTCCGTTGCGTTTTTTTGCATCTGAGTGTATTAATGACAACTTTGGGGTTATATAAATAGCTAGTAGTATAAATCTTTATTGAATATTCGGTCCTTCTTCCCTTTTGATCTAAATCGTGCCTTTCTGACATTTATATGTAGGGCATCTAAACAGATAAATCTCTAAATAAAGGGGAGATAAGCTCCAAACTAACTGTAATCTCTAAATAACTAAAATCGGAGTGATACGATGACGGCCTTTTGCTTGGCGAATTTTGATTGAGTAAGCTGTATCTGAAAGTTTAGGCCGAATTCCTTGTTGATCAGTTTGGATTTCGATATTTAATCTTTAATAGTCCAATAAGTGAAGGTTGAAACGGTCTAATTCGTCGCTCGGGACTTTTCAGGCGGAACGTGTACCTTTTGGGGAGTAGTTGTGGGAAAAAATTGTAACACTGGGCTTACAAAATTTTTCTTGGTTGGTTAGGTTAGGTTTCTTGGTTTCTTGGTTAAAAATCCTTCCTTTTACGTAGAATTAGTAGTTTTCGAGATATTCTGCCTCGACAATTCCTGAATTTTCTCATAATAATTAATACATTTCATAAGCCATTGATTGATAGGACAAATTGTTTAATAACTCGGCTAAAATTTAATATTTTTTGACGATTCAAAGTTCATTTAAAAGGTAGAATCAACAGCTATCACTTTTTGGAACTTGTTTGAATTTTGTTATATTTTATGATAATGAAAAAAACCGGGCAAACATTCCTATATTTCTTCCAATTTTCAGATTTTTACAAATTTATTCTTATTTTCACTAATAATAGCTTATTTGTCAAGATTTTTTTGTACGGGCGCCAGATATCGCAAGCATTGTCATACATAATGTTATAAGTGATGTTCAACAGCCCTTAAACCATCAAGAAGCGTAGGACGTTGCGTCCCTTGGATGCTGTTATTTCAGACCAAATGGTGAAGGTAGTATTATATCCGGGAAAATGAACAAAAACAATATATACTCTGTTTTTTTTTCTCAGGTAAGATTTCGACAGACGATGACAGAAGAAAAGCAGATGACGTCCCATACCAATCTACTTATTTTACTAAAAAAAGTTTCTAATACTTTTTAAGTTAACTATGGATGGGTTTAAATATAAATCCGTCATGCGTCATCTCTTGTTGTTTTTAACAAGTTTTATTGGTTTATTTCAAAAATGACAGATGATATTTCAATTTTATTGGTTTGACGGAACGATGAACGACAAACGAACGCCGATGCGGATGAACTCGCCTTTAGATTTTTGAGGCTTGTCAAAGTCTTACCAAATTATAGGTTATAATTTTGTGTCAACTTATGTCAAATACCCTGCGTTTTGAAAGATGATGCATTTTGATTCGTGTTATTACGTGTGTTTTGTATCTTTTGAAGTCAAGTGGAGGAAAAATCGATGGAAAATTAACTGTAAACCCAGAGCACAGTTTATAGTTAATACTCGCTGCCCAGGCGAAAAGTCTTATACACCAATAAAGTTACCATCAATAAAGTTTGTATACCATCTCGTCGTAGATAAGTGCATCTCGTATATGGTACAATGATCGTACTAAACATATACTAAAAACTGGAGTAGCTGTAAAATATCGACATCACACGATAGGTAAATAATGGATTTTAGTACTGCAGAAAAATAATGTCAAAAGGTACTGGTTTAAAAAAATTAAGATTAAAGTTAATTAATCAACCTTTCAGGTATAAAATTTAAGTAAATGTTATTATTAATAAAATAGTTTGTTTTATCTATATTGTTTTATTTATTCTTGTGGAATATTTCAAATTTGTAGTTGTACATAAATTATATTGATAAAATAATAAATGCGGGAAGTTTCTTCAAGCTTGAAAGTAAGAAATAGTTCTTTTTTATATTTTTTGGTCTGTGGTGTTTTGTTCTTGTTTGTTTTGTATTAACACATACTGTTTTCTTTAATAAAATAACTTGATTACATTTTTTTCAGTTTTATGCAGTTTTTTTTTTCACAATATTTTGAAGTAATTACTTGTCAGTCAAATTTTAAATATATTAATTTCCTGCTATGCGTTGTACCAACTTATTTCTTTGTAAAATATAATAAACTACTTTGAAACTAAAATGACAGACATATCTATCACTGTTCAAGAAAGGGGGACACAATGGATCTGTAAGGTAGAAGTGATTAACCCCCCTCCCACTCATTCTAAATTCTAATCACTGTCAATGATCTTGTCGTTGGACAGATGTGGACTATACTCTGAATGAGTTGCAGGATATTGCAGGTAATTTTAAATTTTTGTCATTGATTTCCAACTTCTCATATATTTTTTACTTATAAAGTTATTATGCAATATTTTGTTGTTTACCACACTTTCCAGAAATCCCCAACAAAGCGGAAAAAGCCACTCACGAATAGTTGTTTTTTATAAAAATGTAACTGAACAAATTCTGAGTTGCTTAAGAGACTAAGAAAAACTGTTAAAAATAAATCTTGACAGACAAGCTATTATCAATTATCAATTTAAAAATCTGAAAACTTTTGGGCCAATGAAACCCTATAGACTAGATATATTTTGAAAATGTATTTATGGGGTTGAAATATATTACCCCAAAATTATTTGCAATTATTTAAGACTCACCCTCTGAGTTACTTAAAGAGACTCTAAGAACAATTGAGGAACAGACTTACTAAATGTATTTTGTTCATTTTTTGGGATTTTCAACCAAAGGTGACAAAGCAAACTACATGCACAGAGTTATAATATTATAAAATAAAGGCTTTATATGGCTGTATGTCCATTGGCGGTAGACAAATAAGCCGAGGTATGTCCGTAAGATGCTGTGGACATACTGCTGTTTGTTTGTCATTGCCAGATGAAAATTTTTTTTTGTACTACAACTGCTCTATTTCTTTCAATAACACTACCTAAAATAATTAATGGAACTACGACTGGGAACCATGTAGTTGGGAATACGGACCGTGGTAGCAGAAAAATAAAAAGACATTTCACGTCGAAAAAGATTTTTTTTTATCAATTTTTTTCAGATATCATCAAAACTAGATCTTTCACATGTAGGTGTACTATTTTTACGATTTTTTATCCATTTTCAAGTCTACTACTTTTTTGGTAAGTTTCCTGCAAAAAGCGTAGCAGCTTTTCTTTGTTTGCCAAAATTCGAAAAAATGGATAAAATGCATTTAGAAACTCTGCTCCTCAACTGTTAAAAGAAATTGACAAATAAGCATTATTAGTGAAAATATCAATAATTTTGTAAAAATCTGAAAACTTTTGGGCTAAAGAAACCTTATAGACGTATTTATGGGGTTGAAATATATTACCCCTAAAAATATTTGCGCTAATTTAAGACCTTTATAACGATATTTTAAAGGATTAATAAAATGGATTCTGATGTTTTACTTGCTATTAATATTGTTATTGAGATTGTAGCGTTTTTAGTTCGTTACATGTCTTTTTTATATATGATATATATGATGTCTGGCGTATCGTCATGGGATTCCGTATCGTTCAGGCCTGATAATTTATTTGGCACGCTTGGCGTAATTTTTACGTTCCCTAGTCGCCAACCCTGTTATCGTTTGACACAACCCTGTTATCGCTCTGAGGAGGCGCTGTCAACATCGCTTCTGTCAACTCTCTCCGTGCTTAACCTCACTTTGTTTTGCCGCTCTGTTGTATCCCGGCTTTTAGAAATGGTGATTATTTAAATCTTGCTGTATAATTTGAATCAGCTGCTATTTCAAAGCAACAGGAGAGAGAGATATTATCCTTTTTGATTCGATATTATTACTGCATATTTTTAGGGTAGAGTTTTGGATGTCCCAACTAAACTTGTATTTGTATTTTGCTGGCACGTTGGCGTTCTTTTGTCCTCCAGAATGTTACATGGAAGAAAGGACAGTTTCTTTGTTTATTATTGAGCCCTCGGAAGTAATTCGAGGTAGGTTTATTTTGTTTATTAGACCTTGTTTGGTTTTAAACAAGAGTTTCATATTTTTAGGGTCCAAGGTACGGACTATTTACAAGGTACGGGCATTATCCAAGGTCCTAGTAGTATCCAAGGTACGGGAAGTGTTCCCCTGTACCGTTGTCTTATGGACCGACTGTGTCCAAGGTTATTGTCCAAGCTACGGACATTATCCAAGGTCCTAGTAGTGTTCCAAGGTACGGGTAGTGTCCCCATATTGCCACAGTATGGATGTAGCGTAAGTCCCATGCTGCTTCGTTCCCATTTCTCAGTCTAGTCAGTAGTTACGGCTGTATCAATTCATGGTGTCCTCATTCTGGCCCCCTTTTGTTGTATTGGATGGCCGAGTACAGAGATGCGAGACCACCTCACGCTGCTACTGTTTGAAGCAAGGTTATATAAAGAACAGCTAAGTGTAGATTTAAGTTCTAGTTTTACATTTAACATCTAAAACATTTTCAGTCTTAAACAATAATGTACATCTTAAGTAATATCGTACAGAGTATGTTTAGTGGTTAGATTGTTAAGAACATTCATGTCGATTTAATATTTAAAATATGATTTAGATCTTAGGTTTCATTACATTACATCTTGTAATGGTACTTCTTTCATAGATATTTAGTACAACTCTTAACACCATTCTTTTGACATATAACCACTATATATTTATTAGAACTCTACAATGTCATATACCAGCAAAGAACATCATGAATAAATATAGTCATTAGTTTTAAGTAATATACAACTGTGTTTTCTTTCTCTGTACATGCCTGGCGCCCAATATCTATATTTTTTTGTTTATTGTTATTGATTAGTTTTCTCTCTAGTGAAATACCTTATCCACGACTGCTCTCCGATGAAAAGCTGCCATTCGCAGTGGTAATATTTTATAAAAAAACGCTACAAGATTCTAGCAATAATGCTACGATGAAGATTTATTTAGAGATAGGAAATTTATAAACATATGACCTATAAAATACTAAGAAAGTATTTTACAACTTTACTCAGAGTTTTTTTGCTTCATAAATAAAATAATTTCGATCCAAGTGATGATCATCGCAAGCTTACCCTTAAGGTTTCAGCAATATTGCAAAGGTCATATAAAAGGACCATTTATTACCACTAAATTTGACCAGCGGGTCTATTTGAAAATGTTTTATGCCACCTTGTGCGTCCCTATCTTAGGCCGCAAACTTGTCTAACTACCTTTTCCCTGCGTTCGTCCGGAAAATCGATACTAGCACGCTTTTCAGTCAAGTTCAAAATAAAATTTGGGCACGCAACTCTCGGATTAGCGAGTTAGGGAAAGTTTGCCGCTTTCAAACATTACTCACTTGCCGTAAAATACTTTAAATTTGAATTTATTTCCGGAGTTCTAACTGCCGAGTAGTAAAAAAGAAAAAAAAAGAGAGATTTATTTAAAAGTTATTTTTGCAAAAATTTAAAGAATGGAGTTGGAATTTTTTAGGCGGTCCAACAGAAAATTACACAAAAATACTACAATACAACAAAACACTTTTCGAAAAAATTCTGGGTTTTTCACTGGAAGAAAGTCTACGAAATAAAAAAGTTATATTTTGTAAACAGCCTTGAATCCAAACGAAAACCAGCTATTTTTGTCTAACCGATAAAAAAAGAAACCAAACAATTTTGAAATACAGAATACAAGGTAAATGTGATACATTTTATATTGGTCTAGACCATTAAATGCTCGAATAAACATAAAAAATTATCTAAAAAAGGGCGATTTTGTAAAAAATGTAAGATTTGTCAGCATTCATGGAACACAAGGCACAAAGTATATTGAGAAAAACATTATGTTATTTATTAAGTAATTTAAGAAAAACTGCCATCTATTTTTAAATTAAAACTGAACCTGTAATAATGCAAAATCAGTCAAACGTCAACATACCTTAAGTTGTCTTCTTACATACGGAAATCTCGACTCAAAACTAACCTTTGTCAGCCCTTAGTATATACAGGGTGGTCCGAACTGTATTCCGGAAACTTCGGCAGCATATTCTGCAGATAAAAATAAATAGAAAAATTTGTATAAATGTATGTCCTAAAATGCTTAGTTTCAGAGAAACAGGGTGTAAAAGTTTTATTTTTATTTCGATTTTTTCCAAATAATTTCTGAAGTAACGTCAATATTTGAATGAAAATTGGTGTCTAGAAGGTTTTTGACATGAGACATTTGATTTTGATGACAATATGACTTCTACTGGTAGAGGGCACCATCTACATCTGTTTTGACTGTTTTGAAGCATAATAACTTTTTGTCCGTACCTGTATAAAACTATCAAGGGAAAAAATATACATCTCTGTGACTTTTTACGTATAAAATATATCTTTGTAAAAATCATTAGGAACAACAGTTCTCAAGATATTTAGAATGGAAATAGTCAATACATGTCATTATTGACGAAAAATAAACACGTTGAGTAGATAGTTATTTAACTGAAATAATAAATTTGGAAAATTTTTATTTTTTTAAATTAATCATAAATTTTTGATGATAAAACACTCTCTATTGAACTTTTGGCACAAAAACATGTCAAATTTACGATCTCAGTCTAATTACTATTTATAGTCAACATGTATAATTTATGTCAATGATGACAGGTATTGATAATTTCGATTCCAAATATCTCGAAAACTAATACTCGTACCGATTTTTACCAAGAGACATTTTTTACGTAAAAAAACGTCGTAAATGTATATTTTTTTACTCAGTAGTTTTATACAGGTACTGACCAAAACCAGTTGAAATCTTTGAATAAGAAGACTAAGGAAGGAGCATAATGCTATCCATGTATTCATTCATGGTGGGCGGAAAAAGCGCCATAAAAGCACTCTAGGGTGGGGATCCTTGACAGTTCTGTTTGACAATGCATTTGACACATTTGAATTTGATTTGAAATTTTGTGGATTTGTCAGTCTTTACGGAGATTATTTTATGTTATTTATTATTTATTCTACTACTGATAGTTGTATAAAGGTAGTAAATCTAGATGAAAATTGTGGCAGAACTTAAATTAACAGTGACACTATCGCGATTTATCGAAAAAGACTCTAAAATAGTTGGTTGTGTAGCGTGCGGTAGATCTCGGCAAAAATTGAGTGAAATAATGGAACAACTTTTAGCTAGTAAGTGACTATATAATATACATACGTGTAGTAAACCGATCATTTATAAAATTCACTTAAATTAACTAAATTATATATTTTTCTTGCATTTTAGCTTTTATTTATTACTTGTCAAAGATTAGATGTCAAAGAATTTAGATACGTTAATTTGACTTACCTGCTTCAGTAGCGTATCGGATGTTTGTGGTAATAAATACTTATTATAACTTATCTATTTTTATTAGAATTATATATTTTTATAACAATTTTAATAACTACCAACATTTATTCACAACGTAAAATAAAACAACAAATTATTGAGTCTACCCCACGTCTACCCTACATCATAGTTTTACATTTTTTAAATAAAATTAGAACGACACTGATAAACCGGAATTTAAGTCGGCCATACTTGAGGCCCATCGCGGTGTACTTAAGATTTTTGATATGCTCCTTCCTTAGTCTTCTTATTCAAAGGTTGAAATATATGTAGGTGGCGCCCTCTACTAGTAGGAGTCATATTGACATCAAAATCAAATTTCTCATGTCAAAAAACTCCTAGACTCCAATTTAGCAGAAATTATTAGGAAAAAATCTCAAAATAAAAAAGTAACTTCTACACCCTGTATCTCCAAAACTAAGCATTTCCGGACATACATTAATACGAACTTTTTTACTTATTTTTATCTGCAGAATAACCTGCCAAAGTTTCCGGAAAACAGTTCGGACCACCCTGTATACACAGGGTGATTTTTAACCTATACGCATAAACTTGCGAAATTATTGCTAATAACAAATAATGACTAATAATGAAAAAAAATGTTACTAAAATATTTTTAGATTCTGATATAATTTGAGTTTTTTTCACAAAAATTTATCAACTTTATCAGTAAATGCACATTCAATTTAATGGAATTTACGTTTTTTGATTTTATTTCAAATAGTTTGTTATCTCCGTAAATAAAAATATTTAGTGCACATTAAATTTATGGAATTTGCGTTTTTTGTTTTTATTTCAAATAGTTTGTTATCTCCGTAAATAAAAATATTTTACTAACTTTTTTTTCATTATTAGTCATTATTTGTCATCAGTCATCAGCAATAATTTACCAAGTTTATGCGTATAGGTTTAAAATCACCCTGTATATAATACTACACTACCGGAGTACAATTAACAATTCCATTTTATTTCAAATTACCATAGCTCTCAGATTAACATAATTTTACTGAAACCGCACTAATATGCCCTTTATGAAAAAATATTTTCTACAACGTATATTTTTTAGGGGCTATTATAGTTGGTCTTTTCCACTTCGTTGTTAAATTTTAAAATATGCATTATGGTGAAAAGCTTTTTTTATGTTTCCTTAATCAAAAATGCTTTTTGTCTAGACGTTGGCTGGTTAGATTAATACGAGTTGAATGCAGAGGCAAGGAAAGTATTTCCTTTAGTACATTTTTATATTTAAAAAGTGGTATAGTGGGTGAAATTTAGAGTTTGTTTTTAATATCAAGATGTTTATTAATATAGCATCTTACTGAGAATACCTTTATTATAGCGCAAAGTACATTTAGGGTGAGATTGCCTTAGCTTCATTATTTACACCATTTTTATAGTGTTTTTTGGTGTCTTTGAAAAGTGGCTCACCTCTACACTATACCCCGGATTGTCTTTACAAGAGGGAAAACTTTTTTATTATTGATATATTGGGGAAAAAGTATTCTTCATGAAAATTTTTGCTTGTTCCAAAATGGTTAACTCCGTTTATACTTTTCCAAATTTCCATTCCGTTTTAGAGAAAATTAAGAAAAACATGAATGGGCGTTTCTACATATAGTAATATCCATCTTTTTCATTTTTTGATAGATTTGTTATTCATAGAATTTTAATTAATGTAATATTTTTTGTTGTTCTAAAATGTCAAAAAAGCGCAAAAATTATTTAGTTCAACGCTACGGAGAGGGTTGTTGATAGCTACCAGAAAATGTGATACTTTAACAACAGCAAAGAATATGACGTCAATCAAAATTAATAATAACCGTTTATCAACATCTATCAAAGAATGAAATCGAAATGATATTACCATAGAAACGCCGAATATTACCACAAAAAGTATCATTTTTACTCCTAATAAAACAATATATAGTCTGTTCAATGACAAGATCCTTGACAGTGATAGATGTGTCTGTCATTTTAATTTCAAAGCAGTTTATTTTATTTTACAAAGAAATAAGTTGGCACAATTGGAACGCATAGCAGGAAATATTTTATTTATTTATTATATTATTTCAGGTATTATATTTAAAATTTGAGTGACAAGTGATTATTTCAAAATATTATATAGTTAATACAGTTTATAACAGTATAAAACTGAGAAAATCTAATTGAGTTATTTTATTTAAAAAAACGGTATGTGTTAAAACAAAACAAACAAGAACAAAACACCATATACCAAAAAATATAAAAGTACTATTTCTCACTTTCAAACTTCAAGGAACTTCCCGCATTTATTATTATATTTATCAATATAACTTATGTACAAATACAAATTTGTAATATTTCATAGGAATAAATAAAACAACATAAATAAAACAAACTATTTTATTAATAATAACACTTACCAAATTTTATACCTTAAAGGTTGGTTAATTAACTTTAATCTTAATTTTTTTAAACCAGTACCTTTTGACATTATTTTTCTGCAGTACTAAAATTCATTATTTACCTATCGTGTGATGTCGATATATTTTACAGCTACTCCAGTTTTTATTATATGTTTAGTACGATCCTTGTACATATACTTATCTGTGACGAGATGGTATACAATCTTTATTGATGGTAACTTTATTGGTGTATAAATTTCTCTGTCTGGGCACCGAATATCAATTATACACTGCTCTGGGTCTACAATTCATTTTCCCTCGATTTTTCCTCCACTTGACTTCAAAAGACACCAAACACACGTAATAACACGGATCAAAATGCATCATCTTCCAAAACGCAAGGTATTTTATATAAGTTGACACAAAATTATAACCTATAATTTGGCAAGACTTTGACAAGCCTCAAAAATCTAAAGGCGAGTTCATACGCATCGGCGTTCGTTTGTCGTTCATCGTTACGTCAAACCAATAAAATTGAAATATGATCTATCATTTTTGAAATAAACCAAAACTGGTTAGAAACAACAGAGACGACGCATGACAGGATTTATATTTAAATCCATCCATAGTTAACTTAAAAAATATTAGAAACTCTTTTTAGTAAAATAAATAGATTGGTATGGACGTCATCTGCTTTTCTTCTGTCATTGTCTGTCGAAATCTTACCTGAGAAAAAAAAAACAGAGTATACTATTTTCTGAATGTTACTTTTCTCAAACGTAATGCCGCAACCGCACATGCGGTATTTGGCGATCTCCGAATAGGGCTTCGCCGATTTCCTATGTGTCTGGATGGGGAAGTCGGAGTTCGGCGACTCGATCGGCGACAAGAACGAGCGCTCGTCTCTATGTTGTCGCTATCAGAGCTCGGCGATGCCCGCGTGTGTGGATGGAAATGTGAAGTCCGATCCAGAGCGCTCGATAGTTGACGAGCGCTTGGAGTTCGCTAAATTCCGCATGTGCGGTTGCGGCATAATACTTTGAGCTCTAACGAGTCTCATAACAACGTCGGTATCAGTTACAAAACAATTAAAAAAACATGAAATTTCTTTATTTAAATCTGTGAGTATTAGCACTGTTACAAATATTCGCTAAAAAATACTTAAATACTTCTCTTCCGTTCGGTTCATTTTTATTTTCCAATTGAAAAAAAAAATGTTTTTACCCCTAGCTATTTAATGTTGGCATCATTAGTGCTTACTCGTTACGGAAAAAAGGGAAAAAGAACACTTACACCCCACAGAGGCCATAAAACTCATTTTTGATTTTACTTTGTTTTTTTTATATTTACGAGCTATAACAGGAGATTCTGTGTGATAATGGTGGTTATAACCCTGAGTTATTTTATGATAGATTTAAATAAAGCTGGATTTACGAACAAAGAGAATCTTATTAGGAAAGTCGCATTAGGTGAAGTATTTTGATATTTAAACCTCATTCAAAACTTCAAAATTAGTGGAATAAATTAGTGGTTTCAATTAAACTTTATACTTTATAGAATAACTTAAAATTAAAATTAATAGAATATCCTAGAAATAGCAGGATATTCAGGATATTCTATTAATTTTAATTGTTTTAACGCTCAGTTGTATCTATAGAGAAAGCCAAATTGTCCAGGAGGTAGTGAAGGTTTCTGGTACTTATTTTCCCAGGCAGCAAACATCGATAGAACTATTCGGTATGTCATTTCTCAGCAAATTTCAGATTCAATATGTAAGGTTGGCTTTTCCATAGGTTAAGGCGGAAAATGCGTTAGAAAGTATAAATATTCTGCACTTTTTTCCAGCGATAAAAATAATTATATTTGTGAGATATTGTGCAGTTAAGAAAAACTAACTAACATTATATTTTCTAAATTCTTGTACCGTGTTCAAGAATTAATAAAAAAAATTGGAAGATGTTCGAGAAAACCATTAGGAATTCGAAAATGTTTCTTTTCCTACAAAATACATATTTTTATGCTAATTTTTTCTTGTGCTTCTGAAACCTTTTTTGCTGCTATACAGTGTTAAAAATTAGCAAAAGAGAGTGCTTGGGACCCTATTTATCTATTAAGAAATTATTCATCAACATAAAACAAGGCGACGTTAGTGTTAAATTTAATTTAATTTTAACTCATCTTTTATATCTTCATTAGTCGGGGAAGTGTTGAGTAATGGCTTAATATCAGTGATGGCTCATTAACCCCGACCGAGTTTAGAGCCGCCACTTTAAAACTAGTAAAAAAGGGGTGGATAGAGACATCAGTGGCGGCGATAGTCACACTGAGAATGGGGCTAACATAATCTTTTGTTAAGTCATTCACTTAACAAAAGGCATAGTTTCAATGAAGTGCTAATATGTCTAACAATATTTGTTTCAACTCTTCTTATTCTAGCAAGCTGTCTTGACGACATTTAACTAGATCCATTGATGTTCATTTTTCGGTGTGCATTAAAGCAAAACAAAGCTGTGTGTTAAACAAAACATCACATACTAAAAATCTAGAAAAAAGAACTATTTCTTACTTTCAAACTTCAAGAAACTTCCTGCCTTTATTATTACACACATGGCCAAAATGATTGCATATATCGTTTAAAAATATACGGAAAGGAATTTAAAGAATCTTTTTTTATACATAGCTTTGATAATCTGTAAAAAACATTTTTTTGTTAAAATGCATACGGTAGACAATGTTTCTCGTTCAGACCCAATATTATTACAAATTCTTGCACATTTCGATTTGCGGTCTCTTGGGTTTCAGAAAAAATTTGACCATTGTTTTGACTTTAAAATGCCTAGAAACATTATTTGACAGTTTAATAGAGTCAGAATAGTAACACTGTCTCAACAGGGCTACCGACAACTTGCAATAACTGAAATTGTAGGAGTATTTCTCTTGACGGAAAGCGATGTTTCGCGACTATTAAAAAAAAATCAGGGAGATAAACGACGTTTCAAAGAGGAGGTAGAAAGAGAGTTACTACTGCTGTGCAAGACCGTCAAATATCCCTAATTGCACGACGCAATCCCCTGCATTCTAGTACTGCTATTAAAAATGAGTTAGCTCGCCTGGAAGGAGTAAATGTTTCAAGAAAGACCATAGCAAGAAGACTCCATAACAGAGGATTACATTTAAGGAGGCCTCTACGTGTTCCGAAGCTTAATTTACAGCACAAAATTACGCGACTATAATGGGCTGAGGATAATGAGAAATGCACCTAATTGGAATTCCGTCATGTTTAGTGATGAAACAAGAATAGGTCTAGTGTCAAACATGCGACGAACTTTGGTCTGGAGAGCATCTGGAAGACGAGCACGCTTGAATGCAGCTCAACCCCGTATCCCGTTTCAAGGGGGAAGCATTATGGTATGGGCAGGTGTAATGCACGGAGCTCGAACTCCTCTTGTTATCATTGATGGCACAATGACAGGTGCCTCATATCTTAGAGACGTTTTAGAGCCTATTATGCGTCCATTTCGAGGGGCAATGGGGAATAAATTTCTTTACATGGACGATAATGCTCCGCCCCATTGCACTTTAGCGGTTCGCGAATTTTGTGAGGAATAGGGTATAAGAAAACTGTGGTGACCACCGATGTCTCCAGATATGAATGTGATCGAGCATACTACTTGGGACATGCTAAAACGCCATATTGTCAAAAGGAATGATTCCCCCGTACCTTAAATGAATTGAAAATTGCTGCGCGCGAAACATGGGAAGTCATTCTTCAACATCTTCTGGACAATTTAATTGATAGCGCCACGTTGTCTCACAGCTTGCATTGAGGCTCGAGGAGGCAATTAGAATTAGAATTTAGAATAAGTGGGGGGGGGGGTTAATCTCTGCGACCTTAGAGATCTATTGTGTCCTCCTTTCTTGAGTTATAACTCATCATACAGTCCCAGGACTTCCTACGGAGACCCGTGTCCCTCACAGTCGAGGAGCTACGACCCAGGCCGGGTAGACGAAACGGTAGCATGTGTCGCCTGTTGGGTTTAGAGGTAGGAGGTAGGCTCCCCACCCTTGGAGGAGGAGGTAGCTTGTATGCCACTTGCGGAGGATGGTCTCACGCAAGTGTCAGCCACCTTTTCTGTAGTTCTCTTTGGGTTTGGCCCCTTGGAACTTTCATTGTTACTGTTCCCAGTGTCGCTAGGGGGTTTCCCCACAGCTTCACCGGTGATGTTTTTATTACTATTATTACCAGATCTCATAGTGTTCCTATGAGTCGCTAGGGACAGTCGGTCCACTTCTACAGAGCCCCGCATGTAGAAGTAAGAGGTAAAATTCAATGGGGTGCCCCCCGGTGCCCCAAGGTTGAGGCTGTCCGTAGCCCCGCCCGGTATCGTTATATGTCTTGGTGCAATTCCCTGGCCACGACACTACAGTCAGGGACAAGACGAATGCTTCTGCTGCTTCTTAGACCAAGCCAAGTGCTAGAGGGGATTCCCCCCAGCACCTGACCAGGAGCTTCCCCACCAAAGACAAGGTCTTGCATCTCCTAGGGGAAGCGAGGAGGCAATACAGACTATTAGTTGTGAGAAATAATTGAAATTGTTTTCAGTATTTTCTGTGTAAAATGAAATTTGTTTTTGTTGATTTTCACTCATTATGAAATAAAATTATAATAACAGCCTAGTTGCACTTAGATTATTAATTTTATATTAGTTAGTCGTGTAGTAAGCCAATATGTCCAAAAATATAAAAAGAATCATATTAGGTCCAAAATAAAATAAAAATATCGTTACATGCAATAATTTTGGCCATGTGTGTCAATATAACTTGTTTTGTAGCGACAGGGTGTTAAAGTTTTAATTTTTTTCCATTTATTATAATTTTGTTTTAGTGGTTCGAATGAAATTTTGAGGGCAAAAGTTATCATAGGTGCTACATATTTTAATTCTAAAAGAGTATCTACAGATTTACTAGGGACGTTCATATGGGTTATCACTAGAATATTTTTCGAAAAAAAAATGTACGCCACTGATTTTTTTTATAGCAAAATTGTGTAGACCCTTTAATGCCATTATTATATTTTGATATTTTGTCGATTTCGATCTCAAAGATTAGAAAAACACAGTTTTTTAATCACATAAAACTAAAATAAAAATAAAATTAGTAAATTATTTATTTTATCTAATTTATTATTAAATATTATTACTAATAGTTATTATTACTATTAGTCCAACCTACAGCAAATTCAAATAAAAATATAATGGTATTAAAGATAATTATCAGAGACCTAATTTTAAAAAGTTTTAACATTCTGTAACTTTAAAACTAGCATTTCCATACCCATGTTTATATGAACTTTTTTCATATTTTTCTTTCGCAAATTTGAACCAAGACAAATTAGTAAAATTGTGTTTTATCTCATCAACGATAAAATGGTCTAAAGTGGATCAAGTACCAAAATGGACGAAATATCAAGAAATATTTTTTGATTGGCATTAAACGGCTTACACTATTTCGGTAAGAAGAGGGAAAAAAGGCAGTGGCGTACATGCTTTTTTAGAAAAATATTCCAGTGATAACCATACAATATGGACGTTCTTGGTGAGAATGTCGATACTTTTTTAGCACTAAAATATGTCGCATTTATAGAAACTTTTATCCTCAAAATTTCATTCGAATTTCTAAAAGCACTTGAAAAACTGAAAATTATTATATATAAATATTAAGACTTTAACACTCCCTACGAGGGATGGCATATATTTTTTCAAACACCCTGTTTAAACCCATCCATAGTTAACTTCATAAATATTAGAAACTTTTTTAGTGAAGTAAATGGATTGGTATGAACGCCATCTGCATTTTTTCTAAAAAATATGAAAATTTATTTACAAAAAATCATATAGTATTTGATTAAAAATGTCTGCAGAGATTCTATTGGAGTATAAAGATTCTTCTTTATTTCTAACAACTGATGATGTCTAATCCGTTCCTAGGAGAATCTGTAGCCCCCGCTTACCCTCCTCAATGACCGCCGCTGATAGAGACAGCTAGAGCATAGTGAGATAAGCGCGGCGGGCGGCGTTCTTGGTGTTTGAACCCATAAAACAGGCAACGGCGAATAGTTCTGGTGAGAGATCGGCCACCCCGAGCGCCACAAAGGACAATGTGACGGATACGGAATTTACTGCCCAAGTTGAAACGGATCCTAAAACTCCCACCGCAACGGCCCAACGGCGGAATTAAACCGATTTCCAAGCTCGGGTTTACTCTATAAGAATCGGAAATTTAAAGCAGTATATTAAATAAACTAAATATTTTTTCAGTTGATCACGTGTTGTTTGTTACACTACAAATACCGTTTTCTGTTTTCCGAAATATTTACAACGAATATCTCTGGAACAAAAAGCGTAAATCTCAAAAACGAAACGGTTTTGTAAAGTGCATTTTCAGGACTACAACATATTACGAAATAAGCATAAACGATTTTTCAAAATTTTTGGAAAAAATTCGTCGGCACTTTTCTGTTTTCCGAAATATTAACGACGATTTTCCGATTAACAACGAATATCTCTGGAACAAAAAGCGTAAATCTCAAAAACGAAACGGTTTTGTAAAGTGCATTTTCAGGACTACAACATATTACGAAATAAGCATAAACGATTTTTAAAAATTTTTGTCGATTTTGTCAAAAACCGAAATGTCTCGATTGCAACTAAAATATTCTTACTGATAGTTAATTTTACGTCGAATTGACAGCCGCACACCGTTTTTCAATATCTGTAACAGATCTTCAGTTATTTGAGAAAATCTACAAAAGAAATATTATTTTCTGTTTTCCGTTTTTGAGAAACTCCAAAAAATTTTGGATTCGATTTTCTGGCTGAGCCGTAGGTCCCACAGAAAACAAATTATGGTACAAAAAATAAGAATTAAATTCTCTACATTTTCATCTCTAAGTAACAAACCTCTAAAACCTACTAATTTTAAAAACTTACTAATTTTAAAACCTTTGCGAAGGTAAAAAAATTGTTTTACCCGGAAAAATGCAAAAAACTGCGTTTGAGTGACTTTGGCGCACTCTAACTTTGTTCCCGTAGATTTTAGAGGTTTGCTACTTTGACATGAAAATGTAGAGAATTTAATTCTCTTCATTTTCCCCATAAAATTTTCTATAGGACCTACGGTACAGCCAGAAAAACGAATCCGAAATTTTTTGAGTTTCTCAAAAACGTAGGGGTGGGGGATTAATGTGCCCAGAGACTTTTACCTCGGAATTCAATTACTGTGAATGTATTAATGTAAAATCTCCTGGATTGTGTTTTATAGATAAAATACTAAAATGTTTACCCATTTTTTTTCGTTGCTTTTATTTTTTTATTTTAGTAATTTTAGTAAATTCCTTTTTTAGTAAAAGATTTTTTTAATTTTTTTTTCTAAGTAAATTTATTGAAATAAATGAATCTAATGTGTGAGCTTATGTAAGTCAGTTTAAAGCATTCTCTAAAATTATATAGAGTCTGTTTTTTTTTTAATTTTCTTGGGATTTAGGTTCGGGAAAACTCTGATTAAGTTTTCATTTGGGTTTTCATATTTTTATTTCATTTTTAAAGGAAATAACCAAACGTTTCGGCCAACATTACAGCCTTCATCATTGGCATTTTGTTATAGACACTAGCTACACTGATGAAGGCTGTAATGTTGGCCGAAACGTTTGGTTATTTCCTTTAAAAATGAAATAAAAATATGAAAACCCAAATGAAAACTTAATCAGAGTTTTCCCGAACCTAAATCCCAAGAAAATTAAAAAAAAAACAGAATATTTAATTACAAGGTTCAAGAATAATAAATTTTCCAAGAATACAAGTGCAGTATGGGTGAAAATCTGCTAAACTACCAGTCAATTGAATCCATCTATAACAAAGAAGTTGTCAGCTTAATCAAAAATTTTAGAAAATTCAACTACAAACTTGCTAATCAAAAGAACAGACGTACTTTTTTGCTGAGATGTAAAAGTGACAATTTAACACCAACTTTTTTAAATTTCAAAATGAATCATATTACTTTCTTTTCTTTAAATTTAAATAGAAAATTTCTTAACTATACCTTAAAATATTTTAAATTGGATACGATAAAAATATTAATAGCCGATACAATAAATATTATAAAATTCACAGAAAACGAAATATACAAACTTAAAGCAAAATTAGAACAAATACTCTTACCATATATATATGAACGATTTCTTACAAGAGAAAATTATGTCTATGAGAAAACTTTCGAGAAGATAAAACAGAGGAACATTAGAAAAATAAACGTATTACTCAAAAAGGGGCCAAGTAATACTTCAAACACAATCAATGTGGAAAAAGAATGGTTAGAAAATATGTCAGATCAAAATATTCCTGACTATGCTACCGAAATTCTAAGCTTAGGTGGAGAATTTGCTTATCCAATTCAATCAGCGACAGAAATGCCTATCCCAGAAATTATTTCATCTCTTGAGGTCTCAACTTATAAATTAACAAATAACCAAAAAAACGAGATCAGATCAGCCAGCCATGAAATACTAACAAAATTTAAAAATAAATTAGACACCAACAAAACTACAAGAACAAATAATAATATGTTTGAGATATCACTAAATAAAAAAATTGAAAAAACAAAAAAGTTCCTTAAGCACCACCCAGAACTAAAGATTTTAAGACCGGACAAATCACAAAAAACAGTCATTATGACATCTACGCAATACGACGAAAAATGAAATTACTGTTAAATGAAGAAAATACGTACAAGAAACTTAATACTGATCCTACAAATGTTCTACAAAAAAAGAATAACGACATTATTAAGCAATGGGAGGAAAAAAACTTACATTTCCCCTAATACAGCTAAAGCTTTAAAAATATTAAATGCCCAGCCACCAAAAAATATATATGGCCTACCAAAACTCCATAAAGCAGGTATACCTATGCGACCAATTGTTTCTTGTGTACAGTCACCTCTACATAAACTGTCCAAGTTTTTAAAAGATATCCTTCAAAAAGTAACTGGTACTACAAATTCATATATTAAAGACTCATGGGATTTCAAAACAAAATTAAAGATGTACAACTTCCGAGCAATTATACATTAATATCTTTAGACGTCGTTTCTCTCTACACAAATATACCAATTAAATTGGCACTAGATATTGTCGAAAAAAAGATGGAATGAAATTGAAGAATTTACAGATATTCCTATACAAGATTTTAAACAAGCAGTAGAATTATGTCTTACCTCCACTTATTTTATGTACGAACAACAAGTGTACAAACAAATCGAAGGGTGTGCAATGGGCTCGCCAATCTCAAGCGTTATTGCACAAATGGTTCTAGAAGATCTAGAAGACTCAATATTACCAAACCTTAATTTTTCTATTCCGTTTTATTATCGGTATGTTGATGACGTTATTACTGCAGTACCAAATGATAAATGCAACTCTATACTAACGTCCTTCAATAGTTATAACCATAAACTACAATTCACTATCGAGAGAGAGACAGATAACAAAATCAACTTTCTCGATATGACATTACATCACAGTGATAATAAAGTTTTAACAGAATGGTATACAAAAAATACATGGTCCGGCAGATACTTAAATTTCCACTCTCAACATCACATATCCCAAAAAAAATCTGTGGTTATTGGCTTGACAGACCGAGCTTTAATCCTTAGTGATCCTCCATACAGATTAAATGCCTTAAAAAAAATCAAAGAAGTAATGAATGTAGTAATGAAGAATAGCTATCCGGAAAAATTAATAAATGGTATCATAAAATCTAGGAAAAAAAAACTATTACAAAATCAACAACAAATAAACTCAAATATTAGTAGCAAACTACTAAACTCAAATATTAGTAGCAATAAAAACAAAAAAGACAACGGATATCTACCACTCCCCTATATAAGAACAGTGTCTGAGGGATTCCAAAATTTACTCAAAAAAAGCAATATTTCCGTATGTCACAAGGGATATAACACGTTAAAAAAGCATTTTAGTCGCCTAAAGAGTAAAATACCTACTAATAAAAAAAACTCATATAGTATACCAAATTCCCTGTCAAGACTGCCCAAACGTCTACATTGGTCAAACAGCACAATATTTAGAAAACCGGTTAAAAGGTCATAAGTATGACAAAAAAAATAAAACTGCTCTGACTAAACATGAAAGCACGACAAATCACAAAATGAATTATCAGGAGACCAAAATTTTAGCCACCGAATACAACAAGCATAAAAGAGAATTTTTGGAAATGATCTATATTAAAAAAGAACCTGAATCTATGAATGATAGAACTGACATAAAAAACTTGAATCAAGTGTATTTTAGTTTGTTAAATTAATTTGTTTATTGTTTTCTCCCTGTTTTATATTAAAAAAAATCATGTATATATAAGAAGTAATATTTTGGAAACCATAAAAAGAATAGTGTTTTTACAGTTTATTGGCCAATGAAATATAAATTAGGTTTAGTGCGATTTCAGCCGTAGTCAATATACATACGTGGATCGTTTTGGTCTTACGAATAATCATTTAAAAAAAAAAATATGTAGCCATCCTCTGACAAGTTGATATTAGTTTTATTAATTATAGTAAACATTATGCTGTGTGTGTTTGTGAATTTATTCTTCACTGTTCGGCACTGTTTTTTTGATTTTGGTGAGTGTTGTAAGATTTTATTTTTAACTTTCAATAGCGGGTAAATAAGTATAAAAAAAAAATAATAATTTTTGTAAATAATTATTGTGTTTATTACATAAACTTTGTCACACTTAGCTACTTAAGGTTTTTTATACATAAACTACTTGACTCTTAATTTTAACTATGTATTCGTGATTTGTATAAATAATGTGTTTCTCCAAAAAAAAAAAAAAAAAAAATTAACAGATTTTTGTGATAAGTTAATTTGAAATTGGCATTTTGTTATAGACACTAGCTACACTGATGAAGGCTGTAATGTTGGCCGAAACGTTTGGTTATTTCCTTTAAAAATGAAATAAAAATATGAAAACCCAAATGAAAACTTAATCAGAGTTTTCCCGAACCTAAATCCCAAGAAAATTGAAAAAAAAACAGAATATTTAATTACAAGGTTCAAGAATAATAAATTTTCCAAGATTATATAGAGTTCTACAGGGTGTCCCCAAAAAAAATTACACATCATAGTCGTGTTAATGGAACACCCTATATTTTAATTGATTTTCGGATACTAGTAAAAAAATAAAAGCGAGTTTCATTAGAAAATTATATGACTAAATTAAAAATGGGCACCTTAAAACTTTGATATAATTTAAAGTTTAATATATTTTTTTCTAGTGGGCCAATTTTGATTATTTTTTAAGCAATATGAGCCAGATTATTTGATTTTATAGTGTCTCTTTCTAAATTAAAAATGAAACTCCCCATCTGTTAATTATACGAGGGAAAACAAAATGTTGATATTTTGGTGAAACTTTGAAACACCCTGTGGAAGCAAGAAAATAGCAAGAAATTTAGAAATCATTTTATCATCTAGATGCGTCTTTTTCGATAGTTTTTTGGTTCATCTCATTATCTTTATTTTTGTTGGATATATTCTTATGAAGAAGACACTAACATTTTTTCGTAATTTTTACATTAAGACCACGCCTTTGCTTTTGGTCCTAGTCAACAGATCTAGTAAGTTCTGATCCCGAAGCAGGCGTTCTTGACATAAGTTTTGCTTCATTTAGTCTTCTTCTTATCTCTCTCTTCAGTCCTTCACTCTACGTGAGAGTATGGTGACATCATGTGTAGATTCCCCTCACTTCCTCGGACCAAGTTGTCCGACACTGCGCCATATGTGAAGCTTCGGGGAGGCTGTGGCCCACTAGGGGTTTGACTTGGTCTACCCACCTCTTAGG
Organism: Sitophilus oryzae; assembly: GCF_002938485.1. Classification (NCBI taxonomy): domain Eukaryota; kingdom Metazoa; phylum Arthropoda; class Insecta; order Coleoptera; family Curculionidae; genus Sitophilus; species Sitophilus oryzae. The sequence goes on along the minus strand of NW_022146579.1, from coordinate 184,392 downwards.
TGACCTTCCATGTGATCGTCTTCCCTCTACCTTCCCCTCCACCATCAGTCTCTCAATTGAGGTGCCACTCCCAAAATATCGGAGAATTGACTGATTTAATCTGGTAACCAGCCGTGTCTCAATTGTTAGTTCCTCTCTAATGGAAATGTTTGTTCGATGAGTCGTCCATGGTATTCGCAGCAGCCGTCAATATACCCACATCTCCAAGGCATTTATTCTTTGCTTATCACTTTCCTTTAGTGTCCATGTTTCCGATTCATACATAGCTATGGGGAATATGAGGGAGTTCGCAATGCGCAGTTTAGTTCTTCGTGTGATTGCTGAAGTCTTCCATATCTTAGTCAGCTTTGTTGTTGCATTCCTCGCCATTGCCACTCTGCGTCTGATTTCAGCCTCGCATCCTCCAGAGTTTGCTATCATGGAGCCTAAATAATTACAACCTCGTATCCAGCTACGGTTCGGACATCAGGTTAGTTATTGCGGAGGCGGTCAACAATCATCGTCTTAGTTTTCCCCTTGTTTAGTTCCAAGCCATATTCTGCACTAATAGAGCACAGTGCAGTCATGACTTCCTGCAACTCTTCTTTTTTTTTGAACCCGACTTTGTTCATTTTATTTAGATATTAAGTTCATTTTATTTAGTGATTTAATTTTTGTCATTCCAGTACTATCTGCAACGTCACCATAAACGTGACATTTATCAAATTTACTGCGAACGTTTAAACGAAACTTAAAATATGAAGGAAAAAAATCCTCTATAAAACCGTTCCTTTTACAATATTTTCCCGAGTAAAAATCAGAGTTTTATATGTCTAGTTTTAGACGTGGCGCATACGCTACCGATTGTTGTGCCCCGGTTTTCCCTATCAGAATAACTGACGTTCTGAAAATTCTTGTCTAATTCATAACATGTAAAACTGTTGCCTCGCAATTTTACGTAGAAGACTTTCCGCCTATTCAAATCAAAAATAAAACGTTGCTGAGTACGTAGCTGCTGCAGATACGAAAAAGTTTTATTCATTTTGATGTACAGGGTGTCCCATTTTTGTGCGTTTTACAGGGTTTCTCGCTTTTGATTATTTATGAGATATAAAGATTCGGTTTTAATATTACTATGCTACTTTTTTATGAAACTAAGATGCTACGTACAGATTTGATCTAGATTCCTTGCTTTCTGAAATACAGGGCGAAGTTGAAAATGTTGCATTTTTCAATCCCCTTCGTATCTAGGTTATATTATCCAGTCCCATAGAGTTCTTTACGTAGAACTCAGTGGCGTAACTATATTTTTGCTGACAGCGGTCATTTTTGAAATATGTATATTATTTTTGAAGTGAAACTTCTTTACGCCTGTTGGGAGTAAACATTCAAGGCCGTGATACTCGCGAACGACGGCCGCGAGACGGACGTCACGCGCGAGCCATGCGCGAGCTAGCGAGAGGAAAAGTGATAGCGGCAGTGTTGCCACAGCTACCCCATTCGGGGTAGATCTACCCCTTTGTAAAACAATTTAACCCCGCTATCTCGTGATAATCTACCCCGATGAAAAATAAGCTTATGGCAAGACGCGGCAAAGAAAATCACTATAATAAACTTGATATTGTACCAACCCTGTGTGCTGGGAAGTAAATTTTCATGCATATTTTTATAGATAGGTTTGTAGCATCTGAATAACGGTCTAGGTAAAGCATCTAGCTCATGTGCCAGCTCAGAATTAGAATTTAGAGTTAGTAACTCGCATTTTTATTGGAGGACAATGTCATATTTATTTCAAACCAATAATCAACGAGAATATTCGTATAATTTAATAAAATTACTGTAAATCACTATAAATAATCAATTGTTTGTAATTGAACTGTAATTTCTGTATTATTAATCCGGTAAATGATGGAGATAAACAATTGTGATTCATTAACATTCTGAGAACATTCTGAGAATTCGAATAATGAATTGAATAATGACAAGACAAGTGACATTTGTCTAAAAAAGACAGCAATTTAGAGTGACAATTTGGTTATGTAAAATTTAGAGTGACAATGTTGATTATGCAAAAAATACATATGAGTTTGCCTAACGATTAACATTAATTTAAAAATAAATCCCCAACATGAATAATGAACACAACATTTAGACAAAAACAGACCACAGACCACACAGAACAAATTGTTGATCAGTAGCAGTTAGTAGTAGTCAGAGATATAGATGTAGTAGTTTTTTGTTTTAATGGCCACAGCTGCCAGGCTAATCTTCCGAATCATAGAATTATCGTTTTTTAATAAAACTTAAAAAAAACATTATAAAATTATAAAGCTAGAATACTATACGGTTTTATATTAACTCTGACTTTTTAAGGTTTGTAAAAAGCATTCATAAAAAATATATCCTTCAAATCCTCCAATTTAATAGCTGTTAGTAAGAAGTTTTACTTTAAATATGCGCACATAGTGCACACACATTTTTTTTAATTTGTTTGCCATGTTATGAATTAAGTATTTTTAAAAATCATGTTTTAACAGAATTTATATTTAGATTAACATTTAATGCAATTTACACATTTATTAGCCTTTTGATGACCCTTTCAGTTTGAATCGGCCCGAAGGCCTTAAACCTGAAATTGCGTTACGTATTAATTGTAAACGAACGTTTATTCCATTATAAATTAATTAATCGGTTAGAAATTAACATTACTATTAGAGCAATTAAAATTAGATGATCAAAGGAACATTTACAGCCCATTAAATCCAAATACGCGTTCGTTATGTGGCCAAGTGGTGAACTACAAGCAAATATTGTAACGGTTAATATTTGTCCATAATAGTTTACTTAAATATTTATTTTTAAAAACGTAATTACATATTTAGATGCATACCGGATGGTGCATCGTTGTTGGAAACATTTTGCCTGGAATATCCTTATCCTAGGCAAATTTTGAACTGTCTGGTTCCCTGAACTGAAACACTGGTTCCCCTGTTGATTTTACAGAGAAGTGGTAAATAGGTTTTTTAAAGGTCTTATCTACGCTGAATACATATAAGAATTCTGAACAATTTTAAACAACCCAATTTTTGGTTAAGCCACGGTATACGCGGTCATAATTGATAACCACATCTTTTTTAGATCTTAAACTTGTACTAATTTGTACAGAAGAGAAAGATCTGAAAGCCGTTCTATTATAAAGTCCTATGCTCGCTTCCGCCTGGATCACTATGTGAAAAGGCGGAAGTATAAAGGTGCGTCCACATTGTTCGTGATCCTGCTCGCGCTCTTGCTTCTGATTGTGCTTGCGTTGCTTGCCCTTCCTGTTTGTCGTGTTTCTCAAGATCTTTTGGCTCGCAAGCAACGGCGTCCACATTGTAATATATTGCTTGCGTTCGTGCTGTACGGACATGGATTATACCGAAGTATTTTTAATAGCGGCTGCTAGTGCGATCATCACTGCAAAACGAAGGACACAAAGAGAAAAAACATGGTATTGGATGTCTAATAATATCAAAAGTAGATCCCAGAACAGTGGAAGTAAACATCTACGCGATTTTCAAAGAGTCAGAATGTTTTTTAATAATTTTTATCGCATGTCCGCTACTGATTTTGAAAGACTTATTAACTTAGTTAGTCCCCGTATAGAAAGAAAAAATACAACTTTTAGGAAGTGTATTCCGGTTAAAGAAAGAGTTAAATAAAGATTGGCCATAGCATTAAGATTCTTTGCAACTAGAGACTCACATACCAGTTTGGGTTATTTATTCAAAGTTTCCAAGCAAATCATTTCAAAAATAATACCAGGCGTATGCCAAAATATAAATAAAGTTCTCAAAAAGATAATATTAAGATAAGTAGGCAATATAAATATAGAGTTATATTTTATTAAAGGTATATTTAATATTATTAATCCAAGAACATAACACAAATATTTGTAATTCTGAACAAAAAAAAATAAGAAAAATCATGGTAGTAACCCAATCCTATGAATGAAACCAAACTAAAAACTAAACAAACAACGCAAACAGCTCGAGCGCTTTGAACAGCCGTAAAGTATGCTTGCATGGCTCAGAAGCGTCTCTTTGATATACCGCGACAGAGCTGAACAGTCGAAACAGGCATTTTATGCGATCGCAAGCACGTGGAGCACCGCAAGTGACGCGAGCGCCGCGAACATTCCGCCCCGACTGTTTGCCATGTTTTTCGTGTTCCACTTGTTCGTTTGGCTTGCTCGCGAGGAATGTGGACGCACCTTTAGAGTTGTCGAAATGAACTTGCTGCTGTAAAATCTATCCCAGCAGCTCTATAAGATTTTTCCCAGCTTCATTTCTAAAAAAAATTGCACAATCAAAATTTTAATAATATATACATCAAAAACAAATCCTAAAATCCAAGAAATTTATATAAATTTATATTTAAATTACCCCCATTCCCTGAGCAATCATTTCTTATATTTTTGCTAGCACGTTGTTCTATTTTACAGCGGGGGAAATACTTTACTTTTTATTATCGAAGATAAAGACAGTCTTAAACTAAAGCCAAACAAGATCGGGTCATATAGAGCGCAGATAAAATATAAATAAAATTTAGAATGCTATAGGTGCCGTAAAGATAAGGAAAAACTGTGAAGCTGGTGAAACTTTGATTATTTACTGCCTCCCTTGAAACCCTTCTCGGTTTTAAGCTTGTTTGCACAGTCGACCCTAAAAAATAAATTTCTGCAAAGTATTGCATTATTAAAAGAGTCTTATTAAAAAGACAGGAGAGATGGTTATGCGTTCTTTATTTGATCAGTTAAAACGCATATTGAATTATTATTATAAAACTATTAATTTAAAAAATCTTTTTAAAAAGAAGTTTATTTTTTTATTTTTAATGAAGGATATTGCTATAAACAAAAAAAAATAAAAAAAATACAAAAAGAATAAAAATAAAATAAAATAAATAATAAAGTTTTTTTATTTTACAACCTAACCAATTTCATTTTTTGATAGATTGTTATTGATAGAATTTTAATTAACGTTATATTTTTGGCTGTTTTAAAGTGTTAAAGAACAAAAAAATATTTAGTTCCATAGCACGGAACAGCTGATAATAGTTCGGAAATAGCGTAATAATAATCGTTAAATGTAATAATTTAACAATAGAAAAAACGCTGTGACGCTAATGAAAATTAATAAGAACCATCTATCAAAGAATGAAATCGAACGTATATTACCATAGAAACGCCTCTTGATGGCATGAAATTAGGACTAGTAATCGGGGTTAACCATTTACAACAAGCAAAATTTTTTATGAAGAATGCATTTTCCTCTAAATGTCAATAATAAAAAAGTTTTTCTTCTTGTAAAGACAACCCAAATGAATTATATTACACAATTAATATGATATAAAAGAATGCCGCGAGGTAGGAACTATACTATATGACACAGAAATTGCGACACACAGTCTATGCATAGCTATACAGGGTGTCCCAGAAAAAATTGCAAGTATTTTAATGTGCGGTAAATCTGGCCAAAAGAAACGTATTTTCTCTTTACCATTGTTAAAATAAATTGATAATAACCGAGTTATTTAACTTTGATAATTGAAAAAAATAATGGCATTATTTTGAGAGCCGCCTGCAGCAATCGATAATCAGTCCCAAATACCAAGCAATTACCCTGTCATATATTGTCGAACTCTCTCAATCACTTGCCAGCCAGGTGAAATAGACTGGTGACGTTATTACTGCATTGCGTAAATTACTGCATATTCTTTTTAGTAATTGTCATTGTCATTTGATTTGGGGTTATAATTATATTGACGGACATCGATGAACGTCAAAATTTAAACTTGACTTTTGCTCTAAAGCAAAAATGCCTCAAAGATTTAACCAAAATGAACAAGAGCTCAATCCTAAGCTTTTAAATTATTATTTTCGAGAAAGAGACGCTGGTAAACACTCTTGTCCGTGGTCGCCGTATATGAATTAAGTACAATGTAAAGATGTAATATTCCTATGCAGTGGCGTAAACATGTCGTCCTTAGAGGATGAAGATTTGTTAGCAGTTGCAAACCTAATCAATATGAACCAAAATTATCCACAGCGTTGCTTTTGGAAACACCCCTTTTGGAAAAAGAGACAAAGGAATAGTGGATTTAGAATTTTTAAGCAATTGAATATGGTATCCAGAAATATTTCAATCATTTTATAGAATGAAAAAAGAAACCTTCGATGTGCTAGTTAGAAAAGCCTCAATCAATGATACAAAACGTACTTATATTGAAGTCCAAATCGTCCTTCATTTTTACCTACTAAATTCTAGTAACGTGTTAATAGCACGTGGCGAAAAGTAGAACGAGCAGTGGGATTTTGTAAGCTCCGTAGCAAGAAATTTCCTGTCTAGCCTATGCTATTTTTATACGATTGATGAGTCTCTAGACAAGAAAAATGTTTACAGAATCGGGCATCAGATCTATTTTTAAAGCAGTGGCATGGCATTCTACAACGATAAATGACACGTTTCTAACAGCGCTACTTCAGTGTGGGCTGACACACTTATTATCGTTTGTTCAATTTGACGTCACTTGCTAGATGCATGTTATTTGCCAGATTACATGCCACGTCAGATGCTACATCACTTTGGTGGGCGCTCTCACTAAAATACAAATTGATAGCGCTTTTAAACAATATGGCGAGTTGCTGATGCTATAGAAATAGGAATTTCAATAGTCCAAAGAATTGGAATTAAAGGGATTTTAACTGATGAAGAGCAAGAAAAAACGAATAAATGCTGAAAAAAAAACGGAACTAACAAACAAACTTCTAAACAATATGAACTGATCTCAGACACATAAACCCTAAAAAATACAAATAATAAAAATAATAAATATAATAATATAACTCAATAACGAAATAAACAAATAATAAAAATAATAAATATAATAAAAAATAATGATGACGTAACGGTGAACGATGGCTGAAAAGTTTATTTATGTAGAATTGTTTGATGTAAAAAATTGATGTGTGTGATGATTGTTCATTATTTAGAGTTTCATTATTTTAGTTTACAAAACTGTATTTATTTAAAAAACGTATTTAAAATAGCAGATGTTGCACTATACTTAATAGTAATTTACAATGATTAATAAATTTACAGTGAATAAAAATAATTTAAGTAGGTATCTTTATTTCACTTTTCTTCACACAAAAGGTATAATATTACACGGAAGGGGTAAAATCAAACAAACAAACAAACAACGCTTTATTGTGCAAGAAGCCAAAACAGCTTCATCGACAAAGCACTCACAAAATAAACAAAAGCACAAAATAAAATATACAAACAACAAAAAATATACAATACAAATCATACAATTCAAAAAAATTTAAGTCATTAAAATTACAAATAGAACATACAATTGCAGAACATTAAGCAGTAAATAGATATAATTTTAAGAGTTATAAAATATTAAATACTTGACCTTTGACCAGCTTGTGAGATGATCAAAATTTTAAAATTCAAAATTGTTCATGATTAAACATCAACAAAAAAAGTCCAGTAAGTATGATTTCAGAGCTTTGCGAAATACGGGAAAGAATGAAAGCGACTTAATATTCAAAGGCAGATGATTGTACATTTTTTTGGTATTGTACAGTTAGTATTGAGCCTTTAACTAGTTCTGAGCTTGGGGTTGGCAGATAAAGATCGTGCTCCGCATTCCTAAGTGGATAGTTATGAGATAGCCTTTCGGAAATAGCAGATATGTGCTTGCGGATTAAGCAAACGGATTCAAAAATGAATAAAGAAGGAAGAGTCAGTACCTATTTTGAAATTTTTAAAGAAATTCTGGCAATGAGTTCTACTGTTCGGTCCCAATAATTATCGAACTGTTTTCTTTTGAAGTCTGAAAATACGATCGAATTTTGTTGCGCAGCAAATACCCCAAAATGGAAGGGCATAACGAAGATGTGACTCAAAAAAGGCATAATAGGCTATTCTAGAGGTTGATATGTTAAGTTCCTTAGAAACTGATCTTAGCGCAAAACAGACAGCGCTTAGTTTCTTTGATAGAGCTTTGATGTGAAAGTCCCATTTTAACGAGTCGTTTAACATCTGGGCCGCTCCAAGTGAAACTAGCATCGTCCGCAAAAAGGCAGATTTTAGCGCTAATGTCTAGATTTGCAGTGTTGTTGATAAACACTAGAAACAAAATATCATACAAGAATATAAGTAATGTAGAATTAAAAATGAAATTTAATGGACAGACTAATTCAATATATTTTTATTCATATTGAACATTATTCGAATGTAACTGTATATTATTTTATTTTGTTGTATATATAAAAATATGGCAATTTTTACAATTTGCATTGCATATTTATCGAACCGTAATAAAAAAATAACAGCAACTGTTTAGATAGCCTCGGGCGCAAAATCCTCTATATTATTTTATAAACAAGTCCGGAAATTAAATTTAACATGGGGCAAGCAGCAGTAGTAGCAGAGGTGAATTGTCCATAGTTGTAAACTTTGGAAGTTTGCAGAAAAGTTTAATTAGATAACATTTTCCAGAAGCGCTGGGCTTTCCGTAGCCCCGGCAAAATAAAGGTTTCGTTTAGTTTCTAATTAAATTAATTTCGAAATAATACGAGGAAATATTTGGCAAAGGTTTACAAACAGACAGTTCAATATAAACCAACTTGTTTTTATACTGGCATTTTTGATGAGTTAATTTAGTAGGAAGGTATAGGGTGTCCTATTTTCGTTTATTTTAGGGGGTTTCTCGTTTATGAGTAAATATATAAAAGAATACGAACTTCCACAAGCCATAGCCTTTATAGATTTTGAGAAAACTTTTGACTCGATATATCCAAGGCAATAATAAGAACCCTTGCGAAACCAGCTATTGATAGGCCTTATATAGAAACCCTCGCCAATATATACTAAAAAGTAATGGTATGTAAAACAACACCAGAGTTACCAACTGGTAAAGGAGTATGACAGGGAGACGCGATTTCCCCAAAGCTGTTTACTGCAACATTAGAAGAAATCTTGCGTCAACAGGGCTGGATAAACAAAGAATTAAAAATAGATGGAGAATATCTTTACCATCTAAGATTCGCTAATGACATAGTCCTAACTGCCGATAGTCCTGAAGAACTACAAGCACAAATTAATTAACTAAACACAGCCAGCAATAAAGTGGATCTCAAAATGAATTTAGCAAAAACCAAAGTGATGTACAACAAACTTGTGGATATAAAAGACATTCTAATAAATTTGTATTATATATTAGAATGTCTTTCATATCCACAAGTTCGTTGTTCACTGGAAATAGTAGAAGAATATATATATGTGAGACAACTAATACACAGCTTGGGATCTCTACTACCAGAAATCAACAGAAGAATTAAGTTAATATAGAATACTTATGGGAGAAACTCAATAATATTTAAATCTAGAATGTCATTACCTATCTATAGAAGGAAGTATTCGACCAATGTGTACTCCCAGTTATGATCTATACATGCAAAACCTGGACACTTAAAACGGACATTATAAAAAAACTGAAAAAATCCCAGGCAACTTGGCAGGGATAACTTGGGCCCGCATAGCCAACAATAGACAATAACGAAAATTGTAATGATTCTTCTTCATGGTACCCACGAGGGGAGATCTAGAGACCTAGAGGAAGACCGAACCTGAGATGGGACCATGATATTAGGAAATCAGTGAAAGAAAAAAAAATCAGTGAATCGGATCCAGGAATGTCCAAATCTAATAAAAATTATTAAAAAGAGAAGAAAAATTGTCGAAAAACGTGAATAAGATAATTTACTCAATATCTGCTCACATGACACACCAAAAATTATCAAATCAGCTTTTGATCAGTTTTGATTCCTTTTAATTATCTCGAAACACTCTACACGACTTTTTATACGAATTATATAAATAATACAATTAAAAAAAACGATACAATATTTAATTTTCAGCCAAACCGTTCTAAAGCAACTAAGAAAGGAATAGTTGAGATTTTATGTCATCGGGCAAAGACCATATGCAGTGACCAAGAATCACTTAAAGTTGAATTAAATAATATTAAAACGGATTTGCTTCAGAATGGTTACTGAGACACTGAGAAGTCAGACAAAATTATATCAAATTATAAAACTGAATTGTTGGTTCATCGACCTGAGGAGGACGCTCTCTTTGTCTTTCTTGACTATTCCATATGTAAAAGGAATATCAGAAAAGCAGCAAATAGGCAAAAAGTATAACATTAAAACTGTCTTCAAATCTGGATCGACTCTAAGAAGTGTTCTAACACAAACAAGGTTTGAATCATTGAGTCAAGGGAAAAAGTGCATCCACCAGGTACCTTGTGAATGCTGTGAGTCGTATATTGGAGAGACTAAACGTCCTCTAAATGTACGACTTAGTGAGCACAAAACATATGTACAAAAAGGTGAAGCAATGAAATCGGGTATTGCGGGCCATATTTGGTCAAAACAGTACTATATACAGTGCTCACAAGCTCAGATTATCCACAGGGAACCTCACTGGAAAAAGCGTAAATTTAAAAACGCTGTTTATATTGAAAACAATAACATTTTCAGCAATTGTAGTACGGAAATATCTACGATATGGCAACCACTGATCAAATGCACCAATGCAGGCATTTTAAGTAGACAACCCCAAGGTTGACTGCACACGGGTGAACACTTGGATGTGGTACAAAAGTTCCCTAGTTTTAGGAATTAGATTAGTTTACACTTGATAACGGTGAGTGATTCTTCTGACCGAAACGTTGTGTTAATCAAAATAAATAAAGATTATGATCAACAACGGACAAGACAAGTCTGATATTCTTTTAATTTCAAAATTTATTTTATTATATCTAATCTATTTAAATAAAGTCGTAATCAACGGTAAAAATAAAATCGTGAATATGCGTTTTAGCGTCAATTTGCGATTAGCATCAAATTGCACGGCTTTGTCTCCGTAACCTAATAGTATAAGAGCTAGCAACGTTTTCAAGAAAGTATTTTAAGAAAGCTGGTTCTTTTATATATCTTTTGCTATGCTCTCTGGAACAGCGTGCGAGCCGTCTGGCTGCCGATAGATGTTGCGTTCACTACTGCGCATTGAAAGAAGATCCTATATTTTTGTTATTTAGTCCGTTAAATTCTTGTATTGAATATAAATCGAACATGTTCCCATAGCGCGGCGCGAAAACGTTCCGCCTATAAAGCGAGAAGTCCCGAGTTCAATACCGACTCGGGGTAAACTTTATTTTATTTTATTTTATTTTCGTTTATATTCTGATAGTAAAGTATTAAATAATTGTTTTTTTAATCACCAGAATTATTTGATACTTTACTATCAGAATATAAACGAAAATAAAATAAAAAAAAGTTTACCTCGAGTCGGTATTGAACTCGGGACTTCTCGCTTTATAGGCGGAACGTTTTTGCAGCGCGCTATGTAGACTTGCTCGATTTATATTCAATACTAGAATTTGAAGTACTAAATTAAAATATAGGAACTTCTTTCAATGCGCAGTAGCGAACGCAACGTCTATCGGCAATCAGACGGCCTGCCCGCTACTCCAGAGAGCATAGCAAAAGATATATGAAAGAGCCAGCTTTCTTAAAATACTTGTTTTCTAGACGTTGCTAGCTCTTGTACTATAAATTGTCAACCGACCTGGTATCTGATCTAGATTCCGAGATCGTAATGATGCTCGAATTTGAGATACCCTGTGTATACCTTTCTTCATTGATTAAGTGAGAATCAGATACAAGCAAGTTATGAACTTTATCAAATTACACAAGGCAGAGAGTGTCTTGATACAATGTAATAATTTTGTAAAATTTATTATGATATGCGATAAGGTGAGAGGGCTTTAATGTTCCAACATTAGAAAGCTTTTAAGTCCCACGGAATATCTGATTAATTTAATATGCATACTAAATACATTCTACATAAAATCTGCATAAAGGGAGCAAAAAGCTACAGCTAGCGGACTATTTTTGGTGGACCGACTATTTTACTGTTTTATGACGCTTTGGTTAAAAAGTTTAATGTGTTTTTATTTAATGTCGTAAAAAATTAATAGATTCTTTGTTTTTATTCCTTAATTCTGTTTTGAAGTGAAACCCCTTTCCGCCCGATGGGAGTAAATGTTTAAGGCCGTGACACTACACGGCCTTGACACGACATGACCTTGACCATGCCTTAACGAACGAGCTAGCGAGAAAAACAAGTGATAAGGATCACGCAAACGCCAAAAAACTTAAATTTTGTTTAAAGCTAAAAAAAGCATTATAACAAACTTGATACTGTAACTGGGTACCAATCTGGTTGTGTGCTAGGTAGTAAATTTTCATGTATATTTTTATCAATAGGTTTGTAGCTTTTGAATAACAGTCTAAGTAAAGCATTTCGCTTATTTGCTAGCTCAAAATTAGAATTATTAGAGATAAGCAACTCACATTTTCATTGGAGGACATTGTCATATTTATGTTAAACCAATAATCAACCAGTATATTTGTACTTATAGTGTAACAAAATTACTATAAACCACTATAAATACGAATTGTTGGTTAGCTTCAATTTTTTTGCAAAAAAAATCAATTCAAGGGTTAACATTATTAGGCATTTGCATAAAACTGTGTAGTGGAGTGCTTTAAGCCCTTATATGAGATACAAACCTCGGAATTCATTTACTGTGAACGAATTTTTATAAAACATTTTGCATTGTATTGTAGAACACTTTATATTTATTTTAGGATGTACTTAAACAGCCGTTAAACGGTAGCCTACTAATGCCGTTAATAGATATTGTGACGTCGTTCATATCGGTGGAAAGTAATGCCTGCCTATAAGCATTTTGCAAGAGGACCTGTGGCTCCGTGGTTGAGGCTATCGCTTCGTGAGCGAATGGTCCGTGGTTCAAATCCCACGCCGACCAAGACTTTTTTATATATTTTTTGCTTATAGCGTGATCTTATTGCATTGGTTTCACTCTTTTTCGATGGATTGGTTTAGTTATTTGGCGGGTTGGTTAGCATGGTTATTTGGAGGGTGTTAATTCATTGGTTAGTTGGTTATTTGGTGGGGTTGGTTGGTTTTTACTAATTTATATTGGTTTTTTATATTTTTTTATCAGTGTCGAGGTTAGTTGCGTTGGTTAAGTTGGTTATTTGGTGGGGTGGATAGCGTTGCGTCCTTATAAAATTCCTATATTTTATAAAGCCCGTCAAGTGCGTCAGATCAACGACGTCATACCTATTAACGGCATTTTAGTAAGCTACCGTTTAACGGCAGTATAAGTACAGCTTTTATTTTTTATTTTTTTATTACACAACTTTGTAATATATCTGATTAATATTACAAAGTTTGCCGATTTAAATTCGTTGTTTTCACTTTAGTATTTAAATAAACACGCATACTATATAAATGCATACATACAAGATGGCTCCGTATTCCGGAAAAGCTCTGTATCAGTATTCCTATTTGAGATTTTCACTCCAAACCTTTTACAAAATAATGTTTAATGGTAGTTCACATTTCAAAAATATTTTTATAGATATACAGGGTGAGTCAAATATATATCATTTATTTGTTCGAGTTTAGTGCATTTGCTATAAAATTCCGTTTCCAAAAATTCCTTAATACCATAGAGTATACTAAATAGTCTTTGAATTATGACCACGTCGGACGACATCGAACACGACCATGATGACGTCAATCTAGACGTCCAGGAACCTTGGTATGAGAACTTCTAATCGAGACGATCGTCTTATTGTAAGTTTATCGCTAAGAAACCGCCGTTTTCCAGCTTTTCAAATTGATAATCAATTGCACTTAAGGACCGTACGGACATCAACGGACTACAAATCTTATGTCAAGAAGAACTTACTATAGTCTGTCCAACGAGAAGATCCTTGACAGTGATAGATGTGTCTGTCATTTTAATTTCAAAGTAGTTTATTTTATTTTACAAAGAAATAAGTTGGTAGAACTGGAACGCATAGCAGGAAATTTATTTAAAATTTGCTTGACAAGTGATTACTTCAAAATATTGTGAAAAAAACTGTGTAAAACTGAAAAAATGTAACCGAGTTATTTTATTTAATAAAAACGGTATGTGTTAATACAAAACAAACAAGAACAAGACACCACATATCAAAAAAATATAAAAAAGATAACTATTTCTTACTTTCAAGCTTTATGAAACTTCCCGCATTTATGATTATATTTATCGATATAACTTATGTACAAATACAAATTTGTAATATTCCACAGGAATAAATAAAACAACATAAATAAAACAAACTATTTTATTAATAATAACACATACCAAAATTTATACCTTAAAGGTTGATTAATTAATTAACTTTAATCTTAAGTTTTTTAAACCAGTACCTTTTGACTTTATTTTTCTGCAGTACTAAAATCCATTGTTTACCTATCGTGTGATGTCGATATTTTACAGCTACTCCAGTTTTTAGTATGTGTTTAGTATGGTCCTTACTGATTCGGTAATTAAGAATTCCAGATGCACTTATCTACGACGAGTATATGGTACTTATGGTATACGAACTTTATTGATGGTGACTTTATTGGTGTATAAGACTTTCTGCCTGGACAGCGAGTATTAACCATAAACTGTGTTCTGGGTCTACAGCTAATTTTCACTCGATTTTTCCTCCACTTGACTTCAAAAGACACAAAACACACGTAATAACACGAATCAAAATGCATCATCTTGCAAAATGCAGGGTATTTGACAAAAGTTGACACAAAATTATAACCTATAATTTGGCAAAACTTTGACAAGTGTCAAAAATGTAAAGGCGAGTTCATACGCATCGGCGTCCGTTTGTCGTTCATCGTTCCGTCATACCAATAAAATTGAAATACAATCTGTCATTTTTAAAATAAACCAATAAAACTGGTTAAAAACAACAAAAGATGACGTATGACGGATTTATATTTAAACCCATCCATAGTTAACTTAAAAATTATTAGAAACTTTTTTTAGCAAAATAAATAGATTGGTATGGGACGTCATCTGCTTTTCTTCTGTCATTGTCTGTCGAAATCTTACCTGAGAAAAAAAACATAGTATAAATGTGTTGACTAGGCTCAAAAGCAAAGGCGTGGTCTTAATGTAAAAATTACGAAAAAATGTTAGTGCTTTCTTTAAAACCTAATATTTCCAACAAAAATAAAGCTAATGAGACGAACCAAAAAACAAACCATGGAGAAAGGATGCATCTAGATGATAAAATGATTTTTAAATTTCTTGCCGTTTTAACATATTTCACAGGGAGTTTCAAACTTTCACCAAAATTTCAACATTATGTTTTCCCTCGTAGAATTAACGGATGGAGAGTTTCATTTTTGATTTAGAAAAATATACTAAAAAGTCATATAATTTGGCAACACACTGCTTAAAAATCATCAAAATCAGCCCATTAAAATAAAATATATTAACCTTTAAAAAAAAACTAGAATCCAAAAATCAATTAATACATAGGGTGTTCCATTACAAAAAACATAACTCTACAATAGAACTCTACATAATTTTAGAAAATGCTTTAAATTGACTTACATAAGCTCACAAAATTTCACTTCAATACAAACTTTTGTTCTCCTTGCAAAAACCGCGTCTTATATGACGCGCCACCCTGTATAATTTGATTTCAATCAAAATTTCAATGATTAGAGTATAAGTAGAATCTTTATTAGAATAGGTATAGCTTATACATTAGATTTATTTATTTCAATAAATTTTCTTAGAAAAAGAATTAATAAAATCAAAATATTAAGAAGGAAATAATTAAGAATTTACTAAAATTACTAAAGTAAAAAATTAAAAGCAACGAAATAAAATGGGTAAAGATTTTAGTATTTTATCTATAAAACACAATACAGAAGATTTCACAATAACACATTCACAGTAATTGAGTTTCGAGGTAAAAGTCTCTGCGCACTCCACTAGTGTATTTTGATTGGTACATATTCTACAAAATTTCATTTAAATCCTCCAATTTAATAGCTGTTAGTAAGAAATTTCACTTCAAATATGGGCACATAGTGCATAGACATTTTTTTTTATTTTAAAGCTTATTCTTAGTACAATGCCTTTGTAATATACAGTCTCCTTGTATCGCCAACCTGAACCTAGGACTTCCCATGTAAATTTTAATAACGGTGAATAAGATTTCTCCATTTTATTTTACAGAAAAAAATATTTGAAACTTTTTAAAGATCTCCTTAAAATTAAGCAAATTGTTGAATTTCAATATGTTTTAAAAATTTCTTTTTGGAGTTATGAAAGATAAAATATACTAAAATTTAATTGAAAAAATAATCTGGTCTTGATTGCAATAACAAACATGCCACCTTAAATTCAATTGTTTAATATCTTATTGACTTTATACGTACCAAAATAATTTGTAAATGTTAAGGAAACTTAATATTTTGTATTCTTTAATTGAATTATGCGTATTAAAATTAATTGTTTTAGTTTATTTTTAACTTTTAAATTTTCGCATTTTAAATATCTGCTTCCTGCATCGAACATTGGTGTACATATAGTACACCAATGCTAACTAAGGCAAAAAATGGCATTAGGCTAAGAGTGACACACATTGTGTAAAGTATTGTATTTGTGCGGTTTTTCTAAATATATTAATCACAACTTCAATTATTATAAAATATAATCAGTAAAATTCAAATTTATATACGGTTCACAACTGCAATTCACCAACATGTTTGGTCCCTCGGGCCGGATTTTATTTTATAATTCATTTTAATATATTATTTTTCAATGAATACAACTGAAGAAAAAAAAATAGTATATTGTCATTATGGAGGAAATACTCTACAGTCTGTAAAGATTTATTTTCTTTATATTTTCTAAATAGGCCAGAACAGTTATTAAGTACTGTAAATGTAAAAAGAATTCCAACAGGAACGACGATGCAACACGCGGTATATTATAAAAAAAAACATAGGTATGTGTATTGTATATTTTTCTGCTGGAATTCAATCTAGTCCTACATTTTCACTCTTTTTCAAAACGAATAAAGTAGTAGCACTTACGTTGGAAATATGGCGATATATCAAATATTCTAGTAAATATCTTGCAGTAAGAATAAAATATTTTATAGAGAGGCGGGTTCGAATCCTGGAAAATCTAAAACTTTTTTTTAATATACTCAGACATATAATTTTTTTGTTTTTTTTTCTTCAGAATTATTTGTGTTATATTGTGTAAGAATGGCTATTTAATTTTCTTTAGATATTACCATCGGAAAAAAATAAAAAATACTTTTTTGGAAACGTTTTATCCATTTTTGAACTTTCTATATTTAGTGTTAAGTTTTATGTCAATTTTTAGTAAATGACGTCTAGGGGTTGAACGCGCCAAAATTAACATCGATTGTCATTCCGCAGAAAATAAGATTTCTTTTATAAAAGAAAGAAGGAAAATATTGTTTGGTTAAAAATTATAATTTCCTCCTTAAGATTTTTTTATTTACGTTTTGTTAAAAAGTATATGTCAATAAATTATTTTTAATACAGTTGGCAATCAATAAAAAGAGCTAAGAGGATTTCGCTGGTAGCTAATAATTTAGAATTACAGAAGGGGAAGAAGGTAGAGAAGCAAAGATAAAACCCAGATTAAAGTAATGATAAATAAACCGAAAAATGAAATTTATTAAAAGATAATATAAAAAAGGATTTTTTAATGAATTAGGCCCAATTTACCAAATGATATTGGTGTTTTTAATTAGTCTTGACAAGGAAATATAAATGCTAAAAATAAAACATAATCAGTTAATACTAAATTAATGTTTTGGCTTACTATTTGTAATACTTACCAGAATACTTAGCAGCAAGAAATTTAAAATAGTAGAAATATATACCGGGTGCGTCTCTGAAGTGGCTCATCCCTATAACTTTTTTATTTTTTTTTAAATAAAAAAACGAGATTTGATATGTTAGTATATGACATAAATTAGGATTGATTGATGTATTCAATCCTTTTCGGCCACTTTCTGTTTCACCGGAAATTACTACAACTTTAGATTTTTAAATAGCACCATATAATGTTTTACTTAATTCGATAGAAAATGACACTCTCTGAATAGAATGACATATCACATGTTAATTTTTGACACTTTCCTTTAAAACAAAATTGTATTTTAAATTTTAATCTAGAGTGTGATTTTAATCTAGGCTGTGTTAAACACACCAATTTTTAATCAAGGCGCCTTGGAAAAATAAATTTGATCAGCTAGTGTTATTAGTGTCTTGTCCTGGCTGGCTAAAATATGCCCAATGATGTCCATCGTATTTTTAATCATATCTCAATTTTTTCAAATGGAACAAGTGTGGCTCATTAGCATATTTGGAAAAAAACACTTTTTACGAATAATTTTGTACCAAAAACTTGGTATTTCGAGTAAAATTGTCGTTATTAATCGCATGTCAAATGTCAAAAGTTGACATATGATATGCCATTCTATTCAGAGTGTAATTTTTTATCGAATAAAGTAACAAAATACCGAAGGTGCTATTTGAAAATGGAAAGTTGTAGTCATTTCTGGTAAAACAGGAAGTGATCGAAAACAATTGAATACGTCAATCAATCCTAATTTATGTCATATACTAACATACCAAATCTCGATTTTTTTATCTGAAGAAATAAAAAAAATTATAGGGGTGAGTCACTTTTCAGACGCACCCGGTATATTTGATATTTCTACTATTTTATTTCCGTACTGTATCATAAAACACACTTGTATATTTTATTTCAGTTCGGAAAATAAGGGCTCACGGTAATCTTCTTTAATCGGGTCCCAAACGTTTACCAAAATAATTACAAGACTTGCTGACAGGCCGGGCGTTGCATTTAAAATAAAGAGTAACTTGCTCTCAGAAGTGACAAGTAATAAATATTAATTTTTCAGGGCCAATTTTTATATTATGGTTATTTTAACTAGATTATACAGGGTAAATTACACTTTAATCTTAATTTATCAAAAACCTTAAATTTTAGTCATATTATGTTTTTTTAATGAGACTCATCTACATTTTCCTAGAACGCGATAATTAATTAATATATAATGTGTTTCATTACTAAAAACTCTTACTCTTCGATGAGTAACTTTTTTAAGGGATACAGAGTTGGAAGAGGGAAACGTTTTCTCAGCAGTTAACAGACCATACCATAAAGTGGTATGCTAATACTTGCAATATCAAAGCAGGAACAGGGATTTTAGTCAAAATCTCAATACTCCAGGGCAGGGGTGGATGGGGAAGAGGAAACCGGCCCGGGAAAAACAGGCAACCGGCTCAAATCCACAAAAACAAAATGCCTATAATAAAGAAACATATTTTATTTATCAATATACAGGATATATTTGAAGAAACATATTTTCCCTTTATCGTTTTTCAAATAAGTCCAAAGTAACGGAGTTATTTTACAAAAAAAAAAGATTTTTTGCTAAAATTTTGAGTCCGAACCACTCGATCTTTTCTGGATTTTCTTTCTTGTAAATTTAATCTAATACCTAGGTTGCTATATTATCAAGAAATTATGTTTTTTAACTAAAAACTAAAAAAAATTCCAAAAAATTTTGAATCTTCAATTTTTTTTTTCGCGAAAAAAACCTCATAGGCCTGCTTCTGGGGTTGAACTATACTGCCAGTTAAAATACGTGCAATTTTTTCTGGGACACTCTATATAAGTAAGGGTGATTTTCGCTCGTGCAAAAAAGCTCTTTTGCCTCCGGTTTAAAAAAAAATAAATTGTCTTTATCGAAATTTTCATAAAGACCAATATTGGGGCGGACATCTGAATTTTTACTACAAAATGGCTCAGTTTTACAGGGTTCTACTGCTTTATTTCCATTATCGATAAGGGTAATTTGATCTTGAATAGGCTACGATTTTGAGTCACGATTTTGAGAAACTTTAGGACTTCGTGATTCATTCAGTTCAGCTGACCCAATCCTCTGTGAATACATTACTTTTAGCTTTTCGGGTATATACTTCCTTACACATTGTAGAAAGAAATTCTCTCTTTTCTGCTACAGCAGCAGCCTCCTCGTGTACACGTGTTTTTAATTGAATGAACCGCGGTCGCCATTAAAACTGCAGCATTTTTTAGGTTATTATATAGTTCTTATCACGAAACTTTTCCTCTATACTTTTCTACATTTGGCATCTTGTATGATAATGGCAATACCTAGCCAGTGGATATAGATATAAATGTGTTCTGAGGTACCTACTATGTTACAGTCCATAATAAGAATATTTGGATTTTCGAGACATATTAATATTGTGTTATCTAATCTAGTTTAAACCTTATTTAACTCTTTTCTGTTGTCTCAGTAATTTTTAGCAAATTCATTTTAGCAACATTTCAACAACAATTTAGACTTGGCTTCTAGTTCTCAAACTTGGCTTTTAGTCCGTCCCAATTCAAGCCAAGCATATATATGTTTTTTCCGTCAACCGCAGAGTTCGCGTCAAATTCGTCTACCATTTTATAAAGGGGAGCTTGAGAAATATTGCAACGAGGCCCCCAGTTGTCAATCTACCCTACCGTATTCTTAGTATACATTTAGATCGAGACTATTTAAATTTACCTAATGCTATTCATTCTTTTTTTTTTGCTGCCAGTCAGTCATATTTATTAGTTATTAATAAACGAATAGTGCCTAGAACTATACAGGGTGAGTCTTAAATAAGTGCAAATATTTTCAGGGGTGGTATACCGGGTGCGTCTCAAAAGTGGCTCACCCCTATAACTTTTTTATTTTTTCAGATAAAAAAACGAGATTTGGTATGTTAGTATACGACATAAATTTGCATTGATTGGTGTATTCAATTGTTTTTGGTCACTTCCTGTGTCACCGGAAGTAACTACAACTTTTGATTTTTAAATGGCACCCTCGGTATTTTTTTACTTTATTCGATAGAAAATGACATTCTGAATAGAATGACATATCATATGTCAACTTTTGATATTCTCGCTTAATAAAAAATTGTATTTTAAAATTCAATCTAGAGTGCCATGGTTATGTTAAAAACACTAATTCTTCATCAAGGAGCCTTGGAAAATAGATTTAATCGTTTAATGTTTTTAGTGCCTTGTCCTGGCCAGCTAGAAAATGCTCAAATCGTATTTTTAATCATTTCTCAATTTTTTCAAATGGAATGAGGGTGGCTCATTAGCATATTTTGAAAAAGCATTTTTTTACGAATAATTTGATACCACATACTTGGTATTTCGAGTCAAATTTTCGTTACGAACCGCAAGTTATAATTTCAAATAAACCATATGCGAAAATATAAAAACTTGACATATGATATGTCATTCTATTCAGAATGTCATTTTCTATTGAATAAAGTAAAAAAATATTGGGGGGGTCATTTAAAAATCAAAAGTTGTAGTCATTTCCGCTGAAACCGGAAGTGACCGAAAATAATTGAATACGTCAATCAATCCTAATTTATGTCATATACTAACATACCAAATATCGTTTTTTTAAATAAAAAAATAAAAATGTTATAGGGGTGAGAATAGAATCACTTTTGAGACTCACTCGGTATTTCGACCTCAGGAACACCTCTATGAGGTTTTTTTGCAAAAAAGATGTCAAAAATCGAGCATTTTCTTTTAAATTTTCCTGTATATTTTAGAAAACTTTTTAGAACTTCCTGTTCACCGCAAATTTTCACCCACGGTATAGTTTCTTAATCTCTCATATTACGGTACTAAAAGAGATGCAAATACCGAAAAATTGAGGTGGCTCAATTTTTTTTTTTAAATAAATCTATTTTTTTTAATTTCCAAACTAATAATAATTGGATTATTTGAAACTCGATAAAGAGAATATATTATGTTTATTTTATTGAGTACCTTGTATAATAAAAATTTTCAAACCGAACAAACAACAGATGATTATTAAAATTATAAGTGTCCCAGAGAAAGACATTTTACAATAGTTATTTTAGAAATTGGTGTTTATGTTTCAAAGCAACTGACGATTATACTGATGCAAATTAATAAGTTAGTTAAGGAGACAGTAAGGATCTTACGTCACCTTAGTTAGAAAATTAACCATTTAATTTTTGCCTAATCCAATATTTTTTGAGCTCTGATCGGGACCGGCCCACCGGCCCACCGGGAATTTTCCCATATGGCCCATCCACCCCTGCTCCAGGGAGAAATCTACTCTATCGAAAGATGTGTACAACTTATCTTAGATCGAAACTATCGTAAACAAGAAATAAGCCGCCTCAAGAGTAATAAAGTACTCCTACCTAAACGAACTAGCTAGGAAAGCTGAACCTGAACCGTTCTGCTCCCCATGTGAAAACCAACTTAAAGCGGAACTCAAGAACCTGGAAGACTCCATCCTTAACCTGGAATGAGAATCCTCCAACGGTCTAAGACACTCGAAGTTTCTCAGAACTTACCACCGAGAAAAATCAAAGATTGATTGAAGTAAGAACAATTTTCGGATTGTCATGGAGTTTTTAACAGAACACTCTTTCCTCAATGAACACCTCAGTAGATTGAAGTTAAGAAATAACGGCGAATGCAGATTCTGGAGGGAAAATAGGGAAACACAAGAACACGTCGTCACTAACTGCGCCGAGAGACAACCATTTGTGCCATAAACTTTGGTACGACTGATATCGGAGATGGAGAACTAACCTCTGTAAAACCGTCCCAAATACTGGCTATTAACAAATCCCTGAGACTGTATGATGAGATAGTAACTGAAAAAAGGGATCTATAAGGTCGCGGTGATTAATTTCCACTCTCCCATACAATCTATAATCTACAAATCTTTCTTCGTGGAGCTTCCGCGGCGTATGAGAGGCGCCAC
Organism: Sitophilus oryzae; assembly: GCF_002938485.1. Classification (NCBI taxonomy): domain Eukaryota; kingdom Metazoa; phylum Arthropoda; class Insecta; order Coleoptera; family Curculionidae; genus Sitophilus; species Sitophilus oryzae. The sequence goes on along the minus strand of NW_022146579.1, from coordinate 161,501 downwards.
CCTGTATCATAATTTATAACATGGACATAAATATGTTGCTTTAGTATCGATGTTGTTTCGAAAAACTGAGAGGGTAGCGTTGTTGCAAAATTCAAATTAGCGTTATTAAATTAAACTACCCTCGATGCCGGCAAGGTACACACCGCAAATGCAATGCTTGTTTTGCACAAAATCATGTTATGAATGAATTTATGCCAGTGTCGAGAAACCGGCGGATAGGTAATCTGTATTAATTTGCAAAACCTATAAACGTGTATATCTATATCCATATTTAATGCAAATTTAATTACACAGGGTCTAAAATAATTTGCTATGGAACAGTAGCAGTTTTTTGAATGTAGAATTAAATTAATAATACACACAAGATTTTTTATTTCATATGGCATGCAAATTTTTTTTACTAATTGAAGAGTCATCATTATCATCATCATTTACAGCTTATTCAACCATTTCCCCATTGTGATGTAGTCTCCTCATATATTTAGATAATCTCTTTGTAATCTCACTATTAAGTTCTGATAAACCATGTGAGGGAGGCTACACCATAATTGGAAATGGTTGAATAAGCTGAAAATTATGATGATGATGATGATGAAGTTCTGATACAATACCCTTTTATTTTGCTTGCCTCTAAATAAAACTAATAATTGTAGAATAAATAATAAATAACATAAAATAAGCTAAGAAAAGCACAACAAATCCGAAAACTTTCAAATAAAATGCAAATATTTTAACTGAAACGTCAAAGAGAACTGATCAAAAATTGAGGTTTATTATGTCGATTCTATCTTGAGTACCCGGGTTGCATTCTATTTCTTCTTCAATCCTTTTATTCATAGATTAAAATTAAAGTCAATCTACTTATGATGAGTATGATGTGGTCTACAATGCTCAAAATAAAGTTGTTATACAGGGTGTTTCAAAAAATATGTGCCATCTCTCGTGGGGGATTCCTCGCGTAAAAAAAATCATATCAACATAGGTCCGATTCTGCTTTGTTTCGTAGCTACAGGGTGTTAAAGTCTTAATATTTTTTCGATTTATTATAATTTTCTTCCAAATACTTTTAGCGTTTCGAATAAAATTTTAACGGTAAAAGCAGTTTAATGCCGATTAAAAGTTATTTCTTAATATTTTGTTGATTTTGGCTTTCTTGATGAGATAAACGCAATTTTATTAGTTTGCTTTGTGCCAAGTCTAATAGCAACCTTTAAAAAAAATAATATCATTAACTTGCGAAAGTTTCAAAAGTAAGTACTCATTGATTCCTCATCAACAAATATGAAAAAAAGTTCTTATAAACATGGGTATGGAAATAATCTCACTATTAAGTTTTAGACTTACAATATGTTAAAACATCTTGGAATTAGGTTTTTTGTAATTATCCGAAATTCAAATAATTTTTTTTATTTGAAACTGCGGTAGGTTGGACTAATAGTAATAATAACTAATAGTTATAATATTTAATAATAAATAAGGTAAAATAAATATATAATTTATTAATTTTATTTTTATTTTCATTTTATTAATTATTGATATTAATAAATTTCCGTTTGTCTCATCAAGGAGGCCGAATTCGACAAAATATCAAGAGATACCTCTTAATTGGCATTAAACGGCCTACACAATTTTGATATCAAAAGAAAAGTCAATGGAGCACAAGTTTTTTTTTTAATATTCCATTGATAACCCATATGCACGTCCCTGATGAATTTATATCCACTTCTTTAGCATTAAAGTATAAGTAGCACGAATAGTGAAATATAAAGTAGCACTTATAGTAACTTTTACCCACAAAATTTTATTCTAATCACTAAAAGTACTTGGGACAAAATTTTAATAAATCCAAAGAATACTAAGACTTTAACACCCCGTATCTACGAAACAAAGCAGAATCGGACCTATGTTGATATGAAAAATAAATCTTATTTTTATGCCAGGAATCTCCCCACGAGAGATGGCACATGTTTTTTGAAACACCCTGTAGATTACTATTTGTATCAAATTTTATAAGGCTTAAATGAACGAAAAAAAAAGAAATTTTAATAAATAAAACAACACTGGAAATAGTAGAAGACTATATATACATATTTGGGACAACTAATACACAGCTCGGGATCTTTACTATCAGAAATCCCCAGAAAAATAAAATTAGCATGGAAAGTTAGCATGAAGAAACTCAATCATATTCAAATCTAGAATGTTACTTTATCTAAAGAAGAAAATATTCAACCAATATGTTCTGGCTACTTGAAATACCAGTCATGACCTGTGCATGCGAAACCTGGACACTAAAACAGACTGCAGGACGCACAACGCTCAGTGGAATGAAGTATGCTAGGAATAACCAAAAAAGATCGTAAAAAAATAGAGTGGATACGACAAAAGACCCAGGCAATCGATGTCATCCACAGAATCAAATCTCTCAAGTGGTAATGTGAAGTACACCTGGTAAGAAGGACGGATAATCGTGGCACGAGGAATTAAGAGACCTAGAAGAAGACCAAACATGCAATGGTACTATGATATTAGGAAATTAGCAGAAAGTAGCAACAATAGATAACAATATGCCCAACTACAAATAGAGTAGGTATCTAAATATGTGAGGGAACCTACACCATAACTGGAAATGGTTCAATAAGCTGGAAATGATGATAATGATGAAATAAACAGACTAGAAATAGAATCACCCAAAGATATTTAAACTCGGGAGATACAACGATCCATTCACAAAACGCTCTAAACCTTCATTACACATTGGTTTGCAAAAATCAACGAGTGCGAGAGAGAATGGACAAAGAAGGGAATAGGGTATCGGCGCAACGGCAACAATGTAGTTGTTCACAAAGATTAGACGGTTGAGGTCAATTTCCAGTGGCGTGCCGATCGACCGACAGTATTTTAAGGAAATTAAAATAATTGTTTAATAAATTTTAAAAAATAATTATAACACTCACATTTGTCGCATTGTAAAAAGTTGAGGGAGGATAGGAAAAAAATAAGCTGAGGAAGGATAAAGAAATAAATAAAAACAGGCATAATTTTTTATTATAAGATGGCTTTTCACATAAGAATAACGATTAAAAAAAATCAATAAGCGTTTTTTACTTTATTATATTAAGTAAAATATCAAATTTTGGGTGTATTAGTAAATGCAGTTTCAATATCTTGTTCCAAACCTTGTTCATCTCCGGCGAATGAGACTCCCTCTATTAGCAATAACAAAATAAAATAGTTATTTTAACCTAGTAACACAATATTTTACCAAAAACTAATATTTGTAGACTTCACATATTTTAGATAAAAACATTATTATTATACATATTTATGTATATTTATTATATACCTATATGAATTTTACAACTACTAAATGTGGGTCTAAAGGGATCGAACCGCGATTAAAAAACCGATACAATGACACAAAGTGCCAGAGTGGTGCGACCCCAAAAACAAAATAGAAACAAATTAAATTATAAAAATAAACAGAATTAAAAAAAATAAAATTAGATAAAAAAAGTGAAAATATAATTTTATCAGGGATGAGCGGAGATAAGCGAAATAGTGTAAAAACCGGAACAGCAACCAATGACGGGCATATCAGAAGAACAAGAACCTCACAAATCAGTCGAAGAAATTATATTTTTTACGAATTTAGTAAATTATTTTTAATTTGTTTTTTTTTATAATCTGTAAAGGATTGAAATTTAAAGTTATTAGAAATATTATTCCACAAATGTGGCGCTATGAAACTGAAAGATCCTTGGAAGTTAGCTGTTAGGTGTTTTCGGAATTTTAAAATAATGCACTTGCCTAGTCGAATGATCATGGTCAACGTAGTGAAACAATGGGAACAAATAGAGAGGCTGCTCCGTAGTTAAAATTCGATAAATGATGTCATTAAATGAAATTATTACAAATCTAAACAAAAAAATATTTGATATTATAATACAGTCTTCAGAAAAGTCTAGCGATAATTTTAGAAAATCATAAATAAAATAAAATGGTGATTGTTTAGTAAACGGTTCTTCCCTTAGTTTTAAAAAATATTTAGTTTTTTTCTCTTGTTTGCAAAGGAAAATTCATATTGTTTATAAATAATAAAAAGTGCATGTGCAAAGAATTTCAATACAATAAAATGTAAAAATACAACAAAATGTAGTAAAGTCATAAAATTCATGTAATAAGTACATTAATTAAATGTATGTCAAAAGATGTCCATTTACATTATACCAACCAAAATTTAAAACAAAAGCCGTATTAAATTGTAACGGCAACAAAAAAAGTGAGGCCGCAAAATTCCATTTTTGGTACAGCTCAATAAAATTTTCACAAAAGGTAGGTAATGATTTGTCAAACCCAAGTAGGTACCTAGATTATATTTATTCAATACCCTGTCTTACAAGGGAAACAGAAATTGTTATTAAATTATTAATAATTAGTACGTACCACACACATGTACCTTTTTTCTACAAATAAGTTAATTATTATTGATTATATATTATAAGTTATTATTATTAATTTAAAAAACATAATAAATATATAATTTAAAAAACATAATAAATATATAATTTAAGAAATAAACCTAAAAATAAATATAATTTAGAAATCTGCTATTTTTTATGTCTAAGTCCGCCTCTGATCTACAGAGAATGGGATATAATAATATACCTAAGCCTACTTATTTTTATTTACCGGTAAAAAGTTAAATTTGAATTTAAATGATACACTCTTGTACACAATATATGAATGCACCATATTTTCAAATTAATATCCACAGAAGTCCACAAAATAACGCAAAAATACTATAATACTGCAAATAAAAAATACGGAGCTTGATCGGCGGCATAGCAACATCGCAACAGGAGAATCTAGGAATTTTCATTCATCCTCGAAATCCGTTGTACTACGCCGGCATATTTCTAAAACTGACGTTGCCAAACTGCTTTTTATTATTAAAAGAAACACGATCATGATATTTTTATTCCATTATAAAATTTAAAATAGTTAAACAGTTAAGCATTAAATGAAAAATTTGACGTTAGCAAATTAATGTACTTGATATATTATAGAAATATAACGAAATTATTTATTACTTAATAATTGGTTGTGGTATTTAATCGAATACTAATACCAGTATACAGGTAAATCCTATATTAATTTAATTCCTAAATGTTTTCGGTGTAAGAGAGATGCGAAAATAAGGATAGAATAATAGCCGATGAAGGAAAAAGGTAAACAATTGTATTTCTTGAGTTTAAATATCTTTGGAATCACCTAAATAAAAATATTTTCTAATAGAAAATAAAGATTCTACTGCCGACAATATAATTCCCCAAGTGGATCTAGAGTGGTTCTGGAAAGACTTGCCTCGTACATGTTTGTTTGATTGTTTTAGCGGTCTTTTCTTTTCTTGTTTGAATAGTTTGAAGTGATTGTTTTATAGTGTGTGTTGTCCATATTTGGGTGTCTATTCCATATTTAGTTGCCTTTATGATCAATTTGTTTTTGAGAAAATTTATACTTTAAATTAATATATGTAACAGAAACAGTTATTAAGTTATATGCATATCAACTGAGTTAAGATCAACCCTTAGACTCTAGGCTATATTTACAGACCTTACAGCTGTTTTTCTCTGTTCATTTGTTTATGTTTAAATTATTATTTTGACAGTATTATATCAAAATGCTTTTTCGATAAAAAAATAATTGTTTAAAATATATTCTCTGTCTCCCTTTGATACATGAGTTCATATGGAAATGCCATTAATATGAGTTTTTGGTACCTTAGAAGCTCTAAAAATCCGAAATAAAAAATTCAGGGCCGTATTTAAATAAGGAAGTTGTTGGTGCAGCGGAAAGGCGAAATGTCGCGTCGCCGCAGGTTTGAAAATCTAACATCACCATCTTGTAGATCAAAAACAGTAGCAATGAACATGTTCTTATATATGACTTATTGTGTTATATCTATTTAAATAGAGTCGCAAAACATAAATTTGGGACACCCTTTACACTGTAGACCTTTCTTCATTGATTAAGTGCGAATCAGATACAAGCAAGTTATGAACTTTATCAAACACTTTATCAAAGGCGGAGAGTGTCTTGATACAATGTAATAATTGTGTGAAATTTATTATGATATGCGATAAGGTGAGAGGGCTTGGGCGTAGATGGTACTATAATATTAGTAAATTAGCAAGAATTAGCAACAATAGACAACAATGGGCGCAGCTACAAAGAGATTATCTAAATATGTGAGGGAGGCTACACCAAAATTGGAAATGGTTGAATAAGCTGGACAAGATGATGATGAAGATGAAATAAACAGACTAGAAATGGAATCACTTAATTAACAATATTTACCAATAGATAAAAAAATAAGAATTCACATTTTTTCCGCTTCTTTTTGAGCCTAGAAAATGAAGATTCTACTGCCGACAATATAATTCCCGAACTGGATCTATAGTGGTTCTGGAAAGACTTGCCTCGTTCGCGTGCAGATATTTTAGCCCTCGTGCGCCTCCTTATGATTCATGTCTGAAAATGGCAGCGATGCTGCAGCCATAATTACTCATGTCGGCCCTGGCTACGACCCCATCACCTTGTTCTGGACGTGACGGACAAAATAAAATCTCGGACGAGGCGAGCTCGGGCGGTAATGGAAAGATGTGAAGTGGGCCTCAGAGTGACGATAGGGTTGGTTTGATAGAAGTCGTTTATTTTTGGATTGGTTGTATTGAATGGATTGGTGTATTAAAGGTTCATTTCTTCAAAGGTTTAGAAGAATATCTGCATACTAAGGGCTGGCAAAGGTTAGTTTTGGGTCAAGATATCTATATGTAAGAAGAGTACAATGCGTTTATAACGTACTGAACAAAGAGAGAACAGTAAAAACGTTGCCAAACGTATGAAATAAACCGAGAATTTTTCACATTGCTAAGAGACGTGGAAGAGGATACAGCAGATTCGTTGCGGTCGACCGGTCGACCCAATCAGTACTTAAAATTCTAGAGAATGGTGTATATCATGCGTTGAGCTTAACGATTTATTTATGTCTCGTGATACTTTATTTGTTTATATATTAACGAGTCGTTATGATTTTCCCTATAGTTTGTAAATTTTTAAGTGCAGGTTATAAACACTTGCACTTTTGATAAAAAGTAAGAGGAATTGAGTTGGTGTTCGACAGTGGTCGCGCTATTCGAACTCTGAATTCAAAAATCGATTTCTCGAAATCCATTAGAAATAATTGATTGTAGTTTTTTTTTCAACAACTTTCTTAATATTTCTGCTATATTTTCTTCGCAGACAGTATGTGAAAATCTTTATAAATAAAAAAGTTACACGATTGCTGAAAAGTGATATGCTCTAAAAGTAACGGTTGAATGGACGGTTTTTTTTAAATTTTTGAATGAAGAAAACAAGCCTAACGATTTTTTTTTTCATTTAAATATTTTGTTAAAGATCCCAACTTAAAAATAAAAAAAAGGTGAGTTATCGCGTGTTATGTGTTAAAAAGCTGTGTTTTTAAATTATCACGATAACTGACGTTTTCTCATTATAAAAAATATGGACACCCTAACAATATCTTTATAATTCCATTTCAGATGCTCAGATGAAATATATCTAATGATTTTATCTAGTTATCTCTTCGAAAAATATATCTTTAAAAATAAGCGGTTTGCGGTCGTGATTTTACACTCCTTGACAATTAAATAATAAACATATTGTAATTATATTCCTGCAGATTGAGTGAAAAGTTTTGTTCTTAAATATCTACTCGACATATTATAAACGTGTGTTCAGATATTATTTTTTTGGAATACGTATCAACATAAAACAAGGTTTAAGTAACGATTTCTGAAAAAAAGTCCTTTGCCTCGGGTACGGATACCGCCACGTTTTGGAAATAGCTCAAAACGAAACAAAATTGAACGAGGCAACAGGAAACGCCAAAAAATCCCCCCAGGCCCTCCTCACGAGTAGGTTTCATGTGCTTTGAAAAATTGAAGTAGTAGGTCGAGGGAAACTGAAGTGGGTCAAGACAATTGGAAATAAATCGAAATGCATTGACAAAGTTGGGTGACGAAACGCGACCTTGACCTGCTTCTAATAACCGGCAGTGCTTTACTTTTATGCCTAGGCGTTAAAATGATGTTTTATATTCCCTACAAAAAATCCTATATGGATATTTCGCCACTGCAAGAAAATCTACAAAATAAAATAGTTAGTTTTTGTAAACACTTCTGCGTTAACCCAAATAAAAACTACTTATCAGAAGTTAGGTTTACAGATATACAAATTTGTCTAACGAGCAAAAAAATGCTTAACGTTTCTGAAAGTTTATCTCTTTCCGTCGTCGGAAGCAAAAAATTTCAAAGAATAAAAAAAAACTATTTAAAATATTTAAATTCAACTATTCGAGAACACTTTAGTTTTTAAAACAGATACGTCTACAAAAACCGTTGACGTTCTGTAAAAATGACATTATATCAACTTCAAAATTAATAATTACTATACCTGATAACAATTACTTAATAAGGTAAAACCAAAAAGCCCCAAACTATTTTATGATTATTTTTAATTTTTACGTATGTTATGTTTATTTATGTTATGTTCTTTAAAATCAAAGAAGCGATTGCCATACATTACTAACATCTACAGATGCATGAGCAATACATTTATTTTTAATAGATTATCTTAAAAAAGCCTCTTTTATTTTTCTTTTAGAGGGTATCGCTTTTTTCATTATAATTTTGGCGTTATTAAAATTTATTCTGTGCCCCGTGTCCCATGAATGTTGATAAATCTTAGATTTGTGAAAATCTCCCTTTCTTAAATAATCTTTATGTTCTTTAATTCGAACATTTAAGGGTCTAGATGTTTCACCAATGTAAAATTTATCACATTCACATGGTATTTTGTATATTACATATTTTGTTTGTTATTCTGTATTTATTGGTTTAGTATATGATAAAATGGATCTAAGTGTATTTTGTGTTTTGAAAGATGTTCGTATGTTATATTGTTTTCCTATCCTTCTTATTTTTTCCGAAACGCCTCGTATATATGGAATTGTAAGTTGTATATATTGTGTATTGTTATCATTGTGTCTATGATTTGGGGTTTGTATTTGTTTTTTTTTTTGTAATGATAGAAGAGAGAAGAATCCGCCACATAGTAGGTATAGACATTTTTTACGTTTTATATTGTCAATCACGTCGCAAAAATTAATACTGTTGTGACGTTTGAAAAAAAAATATTTTTATTGAATTCTATTTCTATATTATTGTTCACTCTGAGTAGGAGTTCGAGCCTTTCCTCTAGATTTACGACGATGATCACGTACGGTAAAAAAATATTCTATTTCATCGCGATTTAATAAAGCCTAAAATATTGGCTTTATTTATCTCTCTATCAAAATAAATTATTTACACGTTCGTTGATATACGACACAAATTGATACGGATAGTTGTTGAAGGCGCACGAGAAATTGCCAACGCTTTTCTTTTCGAACAGATGCGGAACATGTGTTTCCAGTAATAGAATACGATGTAATTTTTATAAGTAATTTTTCCGTAGAGTGCTTATTCCTTTGCTTACTTTATACAGGGTTTTAATTTATTCAAGTACTTTATTTTTCACAGTTCCATGCATCAATTGATACATTTGAACTTGATTTGAAAGGGTATAGCCGGATTAATATGGGAAACCTGCCCCCGCGGCTTTTTTAACTCGCACTCAAGGGATCGATTTGGTGTCGAATCAAAATAATTCACCTAAATTTTTAGCTCTTTAATTTAAACGGTTTTCGAGATTTTCTCAATCAATTTTATTTTTATTTTTATAGTAAAATTCAAAATTAATTAATGATGATTTTTTTTCTAACTCTTAGAAGTCTAAGACATGAAAATATGATCATGATTCTGATGAAATGAAATAATATGATCATGATTCTTAAGCAAAAAGCCGATTTTTAGCGGATGAAAGAAAATTAAAATCTTCATTTTTTTAACCTTCGTGAAATATGTCACTCACTATAAATCGTCAGAAAATGTCTTTTATACTCCTTTACACTCAGGTATTTTTTAGAATTTTTTGAAGTGGTCGAACAATATGAAAAAAATGAAAAACTATTTTTTTAAACATTCTGTTTAACTAACTTATATTTTTGTTTAGTTTAAAAAAGTGAGCAAAAATTTATTTTTATTAAAAATACAGCCTTATAGCAAAATAAACATAAAGATTATTATAAAAAAATCAGTCCGAGAAGATTTTAGAAAAAAATGAGTTTTTAATTTTTTTCATATTGTTCCACCACTTCAAAAAATTCTAAAAAATTCCTGAGTGTAAAGAAGTATAAAAGACATTTCCTGACGATTTATAGTGAGTGACATATTTGACGAAGGTTAAAAAAATGAAGATTTTAATTTCCTTTCCTCCCCTAAAAATCGGCTTTTCGCTTAAGAATCATGATCATATTATTTTTTCAATTTTCTTCAAGGCTTCTAAGAACTAGAAAAAAATCATCATTAATTAATTTTGAATTGTACTACTAACTGTTTTAGAAGAGCTAAACGGCACCAAATCGATCCGCTGAGTGCGAGTCAAAAAAGTCGTGGGGCATATTTCCCATATTAATCCGGCTATACCCTTTGCGGTTTTGTTAGTCTTTTTGAGCTTATTTTATGTTATGATCTATTCTACAATACTTATTGGTTTTGTTTATAGGCACTAAGTCTAGAAGGATATTGTGTCAGAACTTGAATTAACAGTGATATTATTGCCAATTAGACAAAAAGATTGAAAATAGTTGTGCAGCGTGCCATCGCAGTTGAAAATCGAGAGAACTTTTCACCAGTTATTAACTATACAGTAAAGCTTCATTCAGAACCTCGTAACTCGTGGAATAAATTAGTGGTTTCAATTAGCATAGAAGTATGTTCCTTTAATTTCAATGTAAGCATTCAGAACGTCAAAATTAGCGGTAGACATTTTCAATTAGTAGAAAAAGTTTTCAAACTTTTCACTTTTCCACTAATTATACTTCTCATTTTCCGAGAAATGTCACTTTGGCCTTTGATTATCTTCCGTTAAGAGAAATTAATTAATAAAGACTTTTTGATTTGATTTGAAATTGTGGTCAGAAATCAAAAGTTGATTGTTTTAACAAGTTAAATATTAGGTTTTCTCTATTGATACAACGCAACTACATAGGATATTCTATTAATTTTAATTGTTTTTTTTTAAATATTGTGAGTGATCGTAAATCAAAAAGTATTGCCGCGACTTTTTAAACGGTTAGAAAAAATTATGTAAAAAGGATGTTAAAAAAATAAAAATAAAACCGCAGCGTACAGCTGCTCTTCGTCTGGTGAACAATAGGTGTAGGTTCATTTAATTATTTTTGCATATTGTTGGGCACCACTTAATTTAAGCCAAGTTAAGGTGATATTTAAAAAATTAAGAAAATTACCACAGGCTAAAGATGTTCAGTAATAATATATCTCAAATTAAAACAGCAAAATTTAATAAAAAACTATGTACATTTATGAATAATTAAATAACTCCAGTTTGAAAAGTGAATAAAAAAAGGTTATTAAAAAAATACAATAAATTAATGTTATCTTGATATATCGAAACTTAAATTAAATATTACTAAATATAAATTACTAAACGTAATCGTTTGTTTAAGTTTCATTCAAAAGGTTTCAATATAAAGTAAGTTTCAGTAGAAAGTTAAAAAAAGGCAAAAAGATTCTAAAGCAAAACGTAAATGAGTACTTAGCTTTTGCTCTGAAGCTGTAGTCAATCAGTGTTGATTTCGTATCGCACTTGGGCCCATATATATATATATATATATATATATATATATATATATATATATATATATATATATATATATATATATATAACTGCTGCTATCTATATATATACATATAATACCTTTAAATTGGTAAGGGACACACTCGCAGGGCTATTCTCCGCCACAAACGATGTACAAAAAAACTTTTCTGGGAAGGTGAAAACCACCCTGGGTTGAAATGGAAGTGTCGAAAAATCTCAATAAAACGTTAAAATTCTGCCAGAGATTATCTTTTGAAGACAAAAAATTAACACACACCAAACTGTGCTCGAAATAAGGAAAGTTCAGGAAAGTTATTAATAACAATTAAAGAATAATTCTAACGATTAAAATAAATGGCAACCCTGCGCCACCACATCGAACGGCATTCACGGTACTACCAAAATTGCAGCGGTACAAATTAGGGATGGGTATTATTTGCTTAAATTCTGCTAGAGATGTAGCGTAAAAATAAGAAATTATTTTAGGCTGCTACAGTATAAAGTGTAATTGAAACCACTAATTTATTTCAGTAATTGCAAGGTTCTGAATGAAGCTTTAAGGTTACGTGGAGCCAGCCAATCAATTATGAAATTCACTTAGAAGTAAGTAATTGACATTTTTTTCTTGCATTTTTGCATTTATTTACTTCTTGTGAAAAGTAATTAAGATACGTGAATTTGATTTAGGTGTTTCAGAACAAAATTGCTTAAGGTTTTACGAGGTATAATTTATCCCGTTGTAAGAAGAAGAAAAATACAAAGAACAAAGGAAAAAAATTGTGTGCGCAATATATGCGCATATTTGACATGCAACTTCTTACTAACAGCTATAAAATTGGAGGATTTGAAGGATACGTTTGAAAAAAGTGACATTTATTGCTGTTTTAATATAAATGTTATTTTCAATTTATTTCTGTAATCTGTATATTTTTCTGTTTCCTCAATAGCCTGCAAATTTTGTGGAATACCACCCAAAATACACACTTTTATGCAAATGCCTAATAATGTTAACGCTTAAATTTGTTTAAGAAGAAACAATTTTTTGAACCTAACCAACAATTTGTATTTATAGTTTGAAATTTATAGGTTTGAAATAAATATGACGATGTCCTCCAATAAAAATGCGAGTTGCTTAACTTTAATAATTCTAATTCTGAGTTAGAAAATGAGCTAAATGTTTTACCTAGACCGTTATTCAGAAGTTACAAACCTATCGATAAAAATATGTATGAAAATTTACTTCCTAGCACACAACCAGAGGATATTGGTACCAAGGTACAGTATCAAGTTTATTATAATGCTTTTCTTAGCTTTAAATCAAATTATTTTTTGGTGTTTGCGCGATCCTTACCACTTTTTTCTCGCTGGCTTGTGCGTCATAGCACGGTCAAGGTCATGTCGTGTAAAGGCCATGGTGTGTCAAGGCCTTGAACTTTTACTCCCATCGCGCGTAATAAGTTTCGCTTCAAAAATATTTAAAATATCAACTATTCAAGAACTACAATTTTTGTTATTTCTAAACATTAAACATTAAACATATCTTCTTGCAGTATCAGCTCACCGAAATCAAATTGAATAAAATGTTAAATCATATTTACCGAATCACAATTTGAACAAACCGATTCTGTAAATAATAGTGGCACATGGAGCGTTCTAACGGATTGTTTTTGTTCGGTTTAGAGAGTTGTTTTATGAAGTTGCAATTTGTTTCGAACCATTGTGGACGGAGCATTGTCGTTTACTGCGAACACAATGGCCGTTTTCCAATTATAAATAACGTAAATAGCCCAAATATAGCCGGTATATTTATTAATGCATTATTGATCGCGAAACGATTTAAGTACCTTTTGCAAAATTTACAGTTTAATCTAAAATAAACTCGTTACCTTACAGAGACACAAAACAATATATTTAGAATTTATATATAAATTACTGAATATATTGTAGATTGTCAACAGGTGGACTACATAAATTACAGCATGGTACCCACGAGGAATTAAGAGACCTAGAAGAAGACCAAACCTGAGATGGGACCATGATATTAGGAAATTAGCATTTAGGAATTTAGCATAGATAACTTGGGCCCGCATAGGCAACAATAGACGACAATGGACTCAACTACAAAGAGTATGTAAGGGATGTATATGTAGTTATCTATAGAAGAAAACATTCGACTAATGTGTACTACCAGTCATGGACCTATGCATGCGAAACCTGGACACTTAAAACGAACATTAGAAGGAAACTGCAAGTCGCACAACGCTAAATGGAACAACAGCATGGAACCTACAAGGAATTAAGGGACCTAGAGGAAGACCAAACCTGAGGTGGAACCATGATATTAGGAAATTAGCAGATATAACTTGGGCCCGCATAGCCAACAGTAGACCAAACCCAACCTAACCTAACCCAACTACAAAGAAAGTATGTAAAGGTAATATGTAGTTAACGAAAGAAGAAAATATTCAACCAATGTGTACTACCCGTCATGATCTATGCATGCGAAACCTGGACACTTAAAACGGACATTATAAGGAAACTGCAGGTCGCAAAATGCTCAATGGAACGAAATATGCTGGAAATAGCGAAGAAAAACCGTAATAGAATAGAGTGGATACGTCGAAATATCCCTGGGAATCAAATTCCTCAATTGGTAATGAGCAGGACACCTGGCAAAAAGGACGCACACGAAATTACAGCATGGTACCCACGAGGAATTAAGGGACCTAAAGGAAGACCAAATATGACGTGGGACCATGACATTAGGAAATCAGCAGAGATAACTTGGGCCTGCATAGCCAACAATAGACAACAATGGGTCCAACTACAAAGAGAGTATCTTAATATGTGACGGAGGCTACAACATAATTGGAAATGGTTGAATAAGCTATGTATACTGGAAATGGTTGAATAACATGATGAGGACGATGATGATTATTGTAGTTTGTATGGGATGGGGGAAGTTAACATCAGCGAACTTATTTGTGTTCCCGTTTCCCCTTTCTTGATACAGTCCCCATCATAGAGCTTCCCATTCTACAATTAGAGGGCTTTGACAGAAGCCGGTATCTGAGACAGTTTCACAGAGGTTAGTTCTCCATCTCCGATATCAGTCGTACCGAACTTCATGGCACGAATGGTTGTCGTCTCGACGCATTCAGTAATTAGGTGTTCTGGTGTTTTGCCATATTTTCCACATAATCTCACATAATCTGCATTTGCCGTTGTTTCTGAGCTTCAATTTACTGAGGAATTCGAAGATTGTTCTTACTTCAATCTTCTTCTTCTTATTCTAGTGCAGATCGATTCTTCTAGTGCAGCTAAGATATTTTCTTCCTACCGATACCCCTCCGGCCTTCGATCTTGCCTTCGATCAACAAATGCAAGAATTGATATTTGGGGTTTCGCATTATGTGCCCCAGGTATGCGGTTTTTTTCTTTTTAATCAATTCAAATAATTCACTCTCTTTGTCAACGCGTCTGAGAACTTCCTCATTTGTCACTCTAGCCGTCCAAGGTATCTTCAGGATTCTGCGATATAGCCACATCTCAAAAGCCTCCAATTTGTTGATGGCAGCTGCTTTCAATGTCCAACCTTCCATACCATAAAGGAGCACCGACCACACATAAGACTTTACGAATCTTAATCTAAGGCTAAGGTCAAAATCAGAACAGACAAGTACTTTTCGAAACCTCAAGAATGCCTCCCGAGCCTGCTCGATGCGACATTTAATTTCCTTGTCTGATGTCCAATCTTCGGAGAGCCAGATGCCCAAGTACTTAAATTTATCTACTCTTTCTATAGGCCTTGAGTTAAATGTTAGGATGGAGTTTATAAACACATCTGGGTTTCGGGATATAGTCATAAATTTCGTTTTCTTGATGTTGATATTTAAACCCATTGTTTTGCTCTGTTCTCCTACCTTGTTGTAGATCCAGTTGTTGTAGGTCGTGTATATTGTCTGCAATTAAGACCCTATCGTCGGCATAGCGGATATTATTATTATTATTTTTTTATTATTTTTATTTTTTATTCTGCTTCTTGAAGTGGCATGAGGATAGTATGCTTGCTTTTTGTAACTCAATATAGAGATTGTGCTGAAGTTTTAATTCCTTTAGTGATTGAAGCAGTTTTGTGGGGATTATCCCAGTTGAGGATAATAAAATTGGGACGGTGTATACATGTTTTTGTTTCCAAATACGTTTAATTTCAGAGGAGAGATCAACATATTTTTGAATTTTTGTGCTGTGTGATGATGAAAGGTTTTTTCTACCTTGTAGGTTGATATCAATAAGGTAAGTAATTTGTTCTTTTTTGAAGGTAAGTATTATATCCGGCCTATTGTGTGGTATTGTTTTGTCCGTTATGATACTTTTGTGTATTATTATTACAATCGACTTACTTCAATCAATCTTACTTTAATCTTTGATTTTTCTTGGTCATAAATTCTGAGAAATTTCTTCGAGTGCCTTAAACCGTTGAAGGATTTCCTTTCCTTGTTACGGATAGAGTCGTCCAGGGGCTTGAGTTCCGCTTTAATTTGGTTTTCATTTGGGAAGCAGAACGGTTCTGATCTAGTCAATGGAGTGTTCATTGGTTGATATCATTGGTGTTTATGAAGATATCGTATCTCTAATCTAATCTAAGTGTTAATAAAATTAAATTCACTCCAGGTTTTAATCAGTTATATGAAAAAAAAACAGGTGGTCACGGTATAAATAAACTAAAACCAAAACACTTGCAGATTTTTAACAGCTACATCTATTTAATATTTATTGCTGAGTGCATATTGTTGTATATAAAAATGTAAATTAATATAATCCAACTTTGTACTTGGTAAAATAGCCGCGAAATAACCTAATTCGTAATTATTTGCGAATTAGAACGGAATAAATAACATGAAAATACGGGCCGAGCACATAAGCACCAGCCCATAAATATACAAAAAGATGAAAGATGGCCTTTGTTGCGAGAATAAGCATTTGTTCGCACAAAATAACTGTCCATTTGCGCGACGAGATAAAAAGCAGCGCAAATATAAACAGTTGTCGTGTTGTGTATCGGCGACCCAAAAACAAACTTAATAGAATAACAATTGAAAATGGAGAGATTTATGAAGGAAAACGTCCAGATTTATAGGTTCCTTTCCATTTGCTCCACGGTGTGGAGAGTTTAGAAAAAGGAATGGGTACATGTGCTGTTCTAGCTTGTAAGTTTAACCGGAATCTTTCAATTTATTCATATATCCTGTTGTTGCTTAAGTTCAGTATTAAAAGGCATTATATTTTATTTACAACTTGAGTTTCTTTATGCTACAGTATGTCCCCGGATTGTCTTTACAAGAGGAAAAGGCTTTTTTATTATTGCCATTTTGAGAAAAATCCATTTTTCCAGTGGAGGTGTTTTATCTTTAGGATTACCTAATAGTTGCTGTAATTTATTATTAGCACTATACACAAGTTTATAACTGACATTCTCGAATATTCTTTTTATACCACGGGATAACTCTCTATCAAACGGTATTGAAATATATTTCAAAGTATCTTTCTCCTCTTGGAAAAGTTAAATTTGCAGAAATCGCAAACTTATACCTATGTTTTCTGATTATTTTATCAACTAATGAAGGAGAGTATACATTACACTCAGCTATATTTCTAATGTAATTTCTTCTTTTTTTTTGGCTATTTTTTGTTGGTAAGTGGAAAACTAAGTAGTCTACGAAGTAAAGAATTTAAACTAGCCATCTTATGTTCAATACTATGATAAAATTCAGTAGGAATATATCTATGCGTAGTGGTATTTTAACATTAACATTTTTAACATTGAAAAGTTTCTGTTATCCTATATAAGGGAGCCCAAATCGAATTAAAATGCTACATTTGCCACACCATGACGTCATATATACAAGGGTATAGGAAATCTCGGCGCAACGGCGGCAGTCGGCCAGCACGCGCAAAAACCATTACATCGCTAATTGTTTATTGATATATCTTTAATAGTTTAAAAGCAAAAAATATGGGGTTTGCTTTGATACCTTGTCAAGACATAAGCGAAACTTTTAAATTGTTTCTTTTTTTCATTTAGGCCTTCGTTTTTCGTTAAATGAAAGTTATATTAAAAAAATCTATTTTTAAACCAAATTTTCGCATGATTGAAATGATTATTCATGTTTAAAGTTTTTTTTGGTCATAAGCGCTAATGGAAATGTTTTTTTGTAAATAATTATAAAAAATTACTCCCTACGAAGACTTCAAAAAATAAGTATTTGTTTTCTCTATACGGTGGTATTAATATATCGATTTTTGATGATAGTGCCCTTTTACCCGGTCTAATTTTGTACTACTTTCGGAATAAGGGTCCCCATATCATGTACTGTACATCCATCCCTGAAAAATTCAGCTTGTGACACCGAAGTGAGAGGTAACGTCAAAATAAGCTTTAATCTACCTACATCATAGGTAGGTGTAGGTACTCTAGGTATATTTTACCTAGACAGTAGCTGAACTAGCTGACAGTAGTAATTAATTTGTTATCCGATAAGTAGTTGTCATTATATAAGTTTAATCATCTTATACCTCCTATAACGGTAGGTTTTGGATTTTTCCTGATTGGTTTGTTAAACAGAAATATACTGGGCATATAAATGTCTGTTACAGGTTAATTCGTTAAAGAAATATGTTACACACATATTATTTTAATAATAATAGTATAATAGTAATGGCTATATTATGTTATAACACATGCATATGCATTGAATGTACTTATTTTAACCAATGCATTGTTTTGTTTTTTTAATCTCACAAATAAGAAATGTTTTATAGTTTTTATTATTATGTCTACTATCGGGTATTTGGTTGTGATAAATGTGTTTTATACAGAGCGATCTGCAAGGAAATACGTACGTGCTCGTAGTAAAGTGTAATGTCCAAAAACAATTAAAAACAATAGTTAATATGTGTTATTGTGTTGTCCAGTTTAACAAATTTTAACTCTGTAAGAATCTACGTTCAAGAGGCTTGAAAAAGACATATACTGTCGAAACGTCGTCACAAAATAAAAAAAATAATGAACAAAATCTAGAAACATCTTTGCAACCCCAACGTCGCGAGAAAAAGCTAGTAATTTATTAAATTATTTTATTTAACTCATTAATTTTCATTGAAAAGGAATTTTTGTAATTCGCCACTATATTAGTTAAAAACTAAGAAACTCATATCAAATTTAAATTTTGCGATTTTGACTTATACTTTTTACAAAATCTGAACACATTTTAAAAGAAAAAAAGTTTTTGATAATATTTGTGTAGATTGACTACAAGTTGTATAACATAAATTTCTACTACCGGTCTACCTAGTGGTTTGCAGCATCGCCTTGTTGTGCAAACGTGGGCCTGTTAATCTGTGACGTGACGCACAACAGCCAAAAAAAACAGAAGCGTGGCTAAGAATTTAGTAATTTAAAAAAAGTCTTTTAGATACAGTAGTAGGTATTAAAAAGTTTTGTGTTTAAATGGGGTTTGCCTTTAACAGTTAAAAAATTCAAATCATGTTAACCTGATGTTTTGTATGTTATTCTGTTTTTTTCGAGGTTTTTTTGTTTGCCTGTTTTACGGATAGGTGCGATCGCATAATTATTATTGATAATGTGTTATTTAATGTTAACACTACTACTTTTTCAGTGAATCTTTAAATCTGTTGTTTTTTGTTAAGTTCGTTATTTAAACATATGTATGTAATACACTCATATTAACACTAATCATATTTTTACGTTTTTATTCATCATTTTCAATGCCCCCCGGTTGCATCTTTGTAAAGGACTGTGAATTTTTTCTATAGTTATCTAATTCCAGGTAGATTTTGGTATTTCCAATAACTAATAACTAATGAAAAATTGGAATCGCTAAGCACATTAATAAAGTTAAAAAATAAATTCACTGCAGGTATTAGTCATTTATTTATTGCTGAGTGCACATTGTTGTATTTAAATATGTAACATAATATAAATTATTATAATCCAACTTTATAATTGGTAAAATAGCCACAAAATAATCTAATTCGTAATTATTTGCGAATTAGAACGGAATAAATAACATGAAAATACGGACCACGCACATAAGCACCAGCCCATAAATATAAAAAAAGATGAAAGATGGCCTTTGTTGCGAGAATAAGCATTTGTTTGCACAAAATAACTGTCCATTTGCGCGACGAGATAAAAAGCAGCGCAAATATAAAGAGTTGTCGTGTTGTGTATCGGCGACCCAAGAACAAACTTAATAGAATAACAATTGAAAATGGAGAGATTTATGAAGGAAAACGTCCAGATTTATAGGTTCCTTTCCATTTGCTCCACGGTGTGGAGAGTTTAGAAAAAGGAATGGGTACATGTGGTGTGCTAGCTTGTAAGTTTAACCGGAATCTTTCAATGTATTCATATATTCTGCTGCTGCTTAAGTTCAATATTAAAAGGCATTATTGTGTTTACAACTTGAGTTTCTTTATACACTATCTACAGTATGTCCCCCGATGATCTTTACAAGAGGATTTTTTTTTATAATTGACATTTTGAAAAAAAAATATTTTTGCTTGTTTTAAAATGGTTAATCCGGTTTATATATTTCCAAATTTTCATACCCTTTTAGAGAGAATTAAAGAAAAATATGAAAATATAGTTGGTTTTTTTCTTAGTCTTAAAAAAAATCTTAAAAAATCAAGTCGCTTTCCTATGGTAATATAATTTCGTTTTCATTATTTGATTGATTGTTATTGATAGAATTTTAATCAACGTAATATCTTTTTCTGTTTTAAAAAGTCTAAGAAGCACAAAATTTATTTAGTTCAATGGGCCTGATGAATAAAGAGAAGCAATTGCTTTTTCTATAGAAGTATCTTTGTTGGTTGTTTACAAATTGTATAAGTCTATTTCAAGAAATTTAAGTAAAAGCATTTGCTTAACTTTTATTCATAAGACCCAATGCTATGGAAAGGATTATAATATTTATCAAAAACTGTGATACTTTAACAACAGCAAAAAATATGACTTCAATCAAAATTAATAATAACCAGCTATCAAAGAATGAAATCTAAGTTATATTACCACAGAAAAGCCTTTTGATTTTTAGGACTTAGGAAAAACTTCAGCCATATGCATCTTTTTTTTTATTTTTCTTTAAAACGGTATGGAAATTTGGAAATGTATATTATTTACTTTTTTTATTATTTGGAAATGTATAATATAGTATTTAATATTTAATATTTTAAAACTCTTAAAATTATATCTATTTACTGCTTACTGTTCTGCAATATATGTTCTTTTTGTAATTTTAATGACCTATTTTTTTTGAATTGTATGATTTGTATTGTGTATTTTTGTTGTTTGTATATTTTTTGTGCTTTTGTTTGTTTTGTGAGTGCTTTGTCGATGAAGCTGTTTTGGCTTTTTGCACAATAAAGCGTTGTTCGTTTTGCTGTTGTTGTTGTTTGTATAAACGGGATTAATCATTTTTAAGAATATTGCATTTTATCAAAATGTCAATAATAAAAAAGTCTAATAAAATAAACATAAATAAAAATAACTAAACCCAATCCGGGAACATAATGTAGAGTTCAAAAAAAAAATCGAAAATTGATGCACCTTGATGATACAAACAGGCTGTCAAAAAATTTAGCTACAAATTGCTTATAAGAAATATATTTGGCTATTTTTTTTTTTAATTTTAATTTTCCGACAATTTAGTTCATAGACAAGAAGAAAACCAGAAACAACAAAACAAAAAGGAAAAAAAAACAAGTGTTTCTACTAGGTACCTTATGAATGTTATTATTATTAGTAGTATATTCCGAGTTTTAATGAAAATAGAAAAACAAATTGAAAGAGATAACACAATGAAGAGAGATATTGCAGAAACATGTAGCCAAAGCAGGGTAACAAATTTATATCCATCAAGCATGATATTTAAAATATTAATCAAATTATTTCTAAAAACAATCAATATCAATAATTTATGAAAGTGATGCATTCCTGCCAAAAAATCTTTTATTATATTATTGGCTCTGCAAATGCAATAATATTGAAAATATTTAAAAATAGTTTATACTGGTACATGACATTATACACAAAGTGTCTTGAGAATTTCATGTAGAATTCGAAAACCAAAAAAATATAAAAAATGTCTATACCTATGTGGCGGATTCATCTCTCCAAAAATTTTTATTGTTATAAAACTAGAAAAAAGTATATGGCGTAATACGAATCCTAAATAATGATTGATGGTCGCAGGGGTGAGCAAAAAAGGCTCATAAACAACGGGAATTCTTGAACAGGGTAAATAGAAAATACATGCAGCCTTGTCACATATTCTGCATTTCATTGTTTGAATATGTCCTGTATTTACTCTTATTAAACTCTATCAGCAATTGCGCTTAGAAGTACTTTATAATTACAGTTGGGGTTGAAACCTTTGGTGCTACATAGCAAAATAAAGCATAATAAACCAAAACATCAGAAGATAATCAAGACTAAACTGCATCAAGACTAAACTGCAGTGTAAAGTACTGTTAATATTTTATACGTTATACAAGCTCCTGTGGAATTTAATATACGGATCTAATATTTAATTAGCATACATTTATAAAAAGCTAAAATTACTTACGCCATTACTTACATGAGTGCATGGTTTGATAGTCCTGGAACCTCGATCTTTACGTTTATGAGCAAAATTTTAGTATTTAACTTCACAAATTCAGTTGTCATTTCTTTAAAATATGAAGTTACCAGCAGTGTGATTGCACAAAGTTTGCATCGACAATAAACTAGAAGACGTGCAACAATTTCAGGGTTGTATCATGCCCATGAATAATTTAGGCTCCCGCTAAGCTCGATGCCTCGAGACACGGCCTCCGGCTCAGTGGATTCATAATTTTAAAATTTAATGAACGCTTGTTATATTTTTTGTGGGAAATTGATATTAAAACACGTTCTTGAATGCCTTTGTTTCATCTCGAATCGTTTTCGTATCTTATTAATTATTTAGTCACTTTATTAGGTTATTCCCTTGGTAGTTCGGTTGATAGGACCTTCGAATAGATTTCGCGAATTTATATCCTTGGACTAAAACAAAAAGAACAAAGAAGAAATACAAGATGAGAAGGAATAAATTATACAAGGATATTTTTAGGAAAAACCGTTATATGAAAATGTAGAATATAAAGGATGTCTTTGATAAGGAACTTCAAATTTTAAATTGGAGCTTTTTAGCACATTTATAGTTTATAGTGAGGACTCAAATATTTATATTAAAGTCATTTTTGATAGTGGATATGATATTGCCTGCATCTTCATAAACTAGGTCTCAATATATTGTGCAGTTTTATAGTATTTAATTAACAAACATTCATTAAGCTTACGAATAAGGAGTCAGAATTACTTACATACAAATTACTTACATTACTAGCATGTGTGCATAGTTTCATAGTCCCAAAACCTTTCTACGTTTATGAGCACAGTTTTAATATTTAACTTGACAAAGTGGGTTGTTATATCGTTCCGGTCGAGTCACTTCATATTTCACCGACAGTTTGATTCTAAAAAGTTTGCAACATCGACAATAAACTAGAAGACGTGCAACAATTTCAGGGTTGTATCAAGTCCATGAATAATTTAGAGTCCAGCTCCGCTCGATGCCTCGAGACACGACCTCTTGCTCTAGGGAATCATAATTTTAAAATTTTAATGAACGCTTGTTATATTTTTTGTCGGAAATATATATTAAAACACGTTTTTGAACGCATTTGTTCCATCTCGAACCGTTTTCGTTTCTTATTAATAATTTAGTTACTTTATTAGGTTACTCCCATGGTAGTTCGGCTGATAAGATATTTGAATAGGATTCGTGAATTTATATCCTTCGACTAAAATGAAAAAGAACGAAGAAGAAATGCAAATAGAGAAGGAATAAATATAGACAGACATTTTTAGGAAAAATAGTTTTATGAAGATGTAGAATACAGAGGATGTATTTGTTAAGTAACTTGAATTTTTATATTTGGTGCTTTTTGGTACGTTAATAGTTTATAGTGAGAACTGAAATATTTATTTTAAAGTCATTTTTGGCAGTACAAGAACGTCAAGCGGTTTTAAATAAGCAAGCTACAAGCACGGATATAATATTGCTTGCATCTTATAAATTAAGTCATCTTCATGCAGCCTTATAGTATTTAATTAACAAATATTCATTTTAAGTTCACAAATAAGGAGTCAAAATTGCTTACATTACTAGCATGTGTGCAAGGTTTTATAGTCCCAAAACCTTTCGACGTTTATGAGCAAAGTTTTAATATTTAAAGACAAAGTTGGTTGTCATTTCGTTCCGGTCGAGTCACTTCATATTTCACCTACAGTTTGACTCTAAAAAGTTTGCAACAGCGACAATAAACTAGAAGACGTGCAACAATTTCAGGGTTGTATCAAGTCCATGAATAATTTAGACTCCAGCTCCGCTCGATGCCTTGAGACACGGCCTCACGCGCTGGGGAATCATAATTTTAAAATTTTAATGAAGGCTTGTTACATTTTTTGTCGGAAATTTATATTAAAACACGTTTTCGAACGCCTTTGTTCCATCTCGAACCGTTTTCGTTTCTTATTAATAATTTAGTCACTTTATTAGGTTATTCCCATGGTAGTTCGGCTGATAGGATCTTTGAATAGGATTCGTGAATTTATATCTTTCGACTAAAATGAAAAAGAACAAAGAAAAAATGCAAGTAGAGAACGAATAAATATTCAAGGACATTTTTAGGAAAAATAGTTCTATGAAGATGTAGAATACAGAGGATGTATTTGTTAAGTAACTTGAATTTTTATATTTGATGCTTTTTGGTACGTTAATAGTTTATAGTGAGAACTCAAATATTTATTTTAAAGTCATTTTTGGCAGTACAAGAACGTCAAGCGGTTTTAAATAAGCAAGCTACAAGCACGGATATAATATTGCTTGCATCTTATAAATTAAGTCATCTTCATGCAGCCTTATAGTATTTAATTAACAAATATTCATTTTAAGTTCACAAATAAGGAGTCAAAATTGCTTACATTACTAGCATGTGTGCAAGGTTTATAGTCCCAAAACCTTTCGACGTTTATGAGCAAAGTTTTAATATTTAAAGACAAAGTTGGTTGTCATTTCGTTCCGGTCGAGTCACTTCATATTTCACCGACAGTTTGACTCTAAAAAGTTTGCAACAGCGACAATAAACTAGAAGACGTGCAACAATTTCAGGGTTGTATCAAGTCCATGAATAATTTAGACTCCAGCTCCGCTCGATGCCTTGAGACACGGCCTCACGCGCTGGGGAATCATAATTTTAAAATTTTAATGAAGGCTTGTTACATTTTTTGTCGGAAATTTATATTAAAACACGTTTTCGAACATCTTTGTTCCATCTCGAACCGTTTTCGTTTCTTATTAATAATTTAGTCACTTTATTAGGTTATTCCCATGGTAGTTCGGCTGATAGGATCTTTGAATAGGATTCGTGAATTTATATCTTTCGACTAAAATGAAAAGAACAAAGAAAAATGCAAGTAGAGAACGAATAAATATTCAAGAACATTTTTAGGAAAAATAGTTTTATGAAGATGTAGAATACAGAGGATGTATTTGTTAAGTAACTTGAATTTTTATATTTGATGCTTTTGGTACGTTAATAGTTTATAGTGAGAACTGAAATATTTATTTTAAAGTCATTTTGGCAGTACAAGAACGTCAAGCGGTTTTAAATAAGCAAGCTACAAGCACGGATATAATATTGCTTGCATCTTATAAATTAAGTCATCTTCATGCAGCCTTATAGTATTTAATTAACAAATATTCATTTTAAGTTCACAAATAAGGAGTCAAAATTGCTTACATTACTAGCATGTGTGCAAGGTTTTATAGTCCCAAAACCTTTCGACGTTTATGAGCAAAGTTTTAATATTTAACGACAAAGTTGGTTGTCATTTCGTTCCGGTCGAGTCACTTCATATTTCACCGACAGTTTGACTCTAAAAAGTTTGCAACAGCGACAATAAACTAGAAGACGTGCAACAATTTCAGGGTTGTATCAAGTCCATGAATAATTTAGACTCCAGCTCCGCTCGATGCCTTGAGACACGGCCTCACGCGCTGGGGAATCATAATTTTAAAATTTTAATGAAGGCTTGTTACATTTTTTGTCGGAAATTTATATTAAAACACGTTTTCGAACATCTTTGTTCCATCTCGAACCGTTTTCGTTTCTTATTAATAATTTAGTCACTTTATTAGGTTATTCCCATGGTAGTTCGGCTGATAGGATCTTTGAATAGGATTCGTGAATTTATATCTTTCGACTAAAATGAAAAAGAACAAAGAAAAAATGCAAGTAGAGAACGAATAAATATTCAAGAACATTTTTAGGAAAAATAGTTTTATGAAGATGTAGAATACAGAGGATGTATTTGTTAAGTAACTTGAATTTTTATATTTGATGCTTTTTGGTACGTTAATAGTTTATAGTGAGAACTGAAATATTTATTTTAAAGTCATTTTTGGCAGTACAAGAACGTCAAGCGGTTTTAAATAAGCAAGCTACAAGCACGGATATAATATTGCTTGCATCTTATAAATTAAGTCATCTTCATGCAGCCTTATAGTATTTAATTAACAAATATTCATTTTAAGTTCACAAATAAGGAGTCAAAATTGCTTACATTACTAGCATGTGTGCAAGGTTTCATAGTCCCAAAACCTTTCCACGTTTATGAGCAAAGTTTTAATATTTAACGACAAAGTTGGTTGTCATTTCGTTCCGGTCGAGTCACTTCATATTTCACCGACAGTTTGACTCTAAAAAGTTTGCAACAGCGACAATAAACTAGAAGACGTGCAACAATTTCAGGGTTGTATCAAGTCCATGAATAATTTAGATTCCAGCTCCGCTCGATGCCTTGAGACACGGCCTCACGCGCTGGGGAATCAAAAATTTTAATGAAGGCTTGTTACATTTTTTGTCGGAAATTTATATTAAAACACGTTTTCGAACGCCTTTGTTCCATCTCGAACCGTTTTCGTTTCTTATTAATAATTTAGTCACTTTATTAGGGTTATTCCCATGGTAGTTCGGCTGATAGGATCTTTGAATAGGATTCGTGAATTTATATCTTTCGACTAAAATGAAAAAGAACAAAGAAAAAATGCAAGTAGAGAACGAATAAATATTCAAGGACATTTTTAGGAAAAATAGTTTTATGAAGATGTAGAATACAGAGGATGTATTTGTTAAGTAACTTGAATTTTTATATTTGGTACTTTTTGGTACGTTAATAGTTTATAGTGAGAACTCAAATATTTATTTTAAAGTCATTTTTGGCAGTACAAGAACGTCAAGCGGTTTTAAATAAGCAAGCTACAAACACGGATGTAATATTGCTTGCATCTTTATAAGCTATGTCATCTTTATGCAGCTTTATAGTATTTAATTAACAAATATTCATTTTAAGCTCACAAATAAGGAGTCAAAATTACTTACATTACTAGCATGTGTGTATGGTTTCATAGTCCCGAAACCTCTCAACGTTTATGAGCAAAGTTTTAATATTTAACTTGACAAAATTGGTTGTCATTTTGTTCCGGTCGAGTCACTCCATATTTTACCGACAATTTGACTGTAAAAAGTTTGCAACAGCGACAATAAACTAGAAGACGTGCAACAATTTCAGGGTTGTATCAAGTATGTCTATGAATAATTTAGGCTCCCGCTCCGCTTGATGCCTCGAGACACGGCCTCACGCGCTGGGGAATCATAACTTTAAAATTTTAATGAACCCTTGTAACATTATTTTGTCGGAAATTTATATTAAAACACGTTCTTGAACGCCTTTGTTCCATCTCAAACAAAAAAAAAATCTGTATCTTATTACTAATTTAGTCACTTTATTGGGTTATTCCCATTGTAGTTCGGCTGATAAGATCTTTGAATAGGATTTGTGAATTTATATCCTTCGCCTAAAATGAAAAAGAACGTAGAAGAAATCCAAGTAGAGAAGAAATAAATATACAAGGACATTTTTAGGAAAAATAGATTTATGAAAATGTAGAATATAGACGAGGATTTTGGTAAGAAACTTCAATTTTTAAATTGAAGCTTTTTACCATATTTATAGTTTATAGTGAGCCGAATATTTATTTTAAAGTCATATTTGATATTACAAAAATATCCAGAGATTCTAAATTTGATAACTACGAAAACACACGTAATATTGCTTGCATCTTTATAAACCAGGTCAATATATTGTGCACCTTTAGAGTATTCAATAATTAAACATTTATTTTAAGCTCACACATAAGGAGTCAAAATTACGAAGATTTAGAATACAGAGGATATATTTGTTAAGTAACTTGAATTTTTAAATTTGGTACTTTTTGGCACATTAATAGTTTATAGTGAGAACTCAAGTATTTATTTTAAAGTCATTTTTGGCAGTATAAGAACGTCAAGCGGTTTTAAATAAGTAAGCTACAAACACGGATGTAATATTGCTTGCAACTTTACAAGCTAGGTTATCTTCATGCAGCTTTATAGTATTTAATTAACAAATATTCATTTTAAGCTCACAAATAAGGAGTCAAAATTACTTACATTACTAGCATGTGTGCAAGGTTTCATAGTCCCGAAACCTTTCCTCGTTTATGAGCAAAGTTTTAATATTTAACTTGACAAAGTTGGTTGTCATTTCGTTCCGGTCGAGTCACTTCATATTTTACCGACAGTTTGACTCTAAAAAGAAGCGACAGTAAACTAGAAGACGTGCAACAATTTCAGGGTTGTATCATGAATAATTTAGGCTCCCGCTCCGCTCAATACCTTGAGACACGGCCTCCGGCTCTGGGGAATCATAATTTTAAAATTCTAATGAACGCTTGTTATATTATTTTCTCCGGAAATTTATATTAAAACAGGTTTTTGAAAGCCTTTGTTCCATCTCGAACCGTTTTGTATCTTATTAATAATTTAGTCACTTTATTAGGTTATTCCCATGGTAGTTCGGCTGATAGGATCTTCGAATAAGATTTACCAATTTATATTCTTGCATTAAAAGAAACGGATGAAGAAGAAACGCAGATAGGTAAGCAATAATATATCAATATTTAAAAAAAATAGACTTATGATAATGTTGTATATGTAGGATGTATTTTGTGCTTAGAATATCTAAGAAGTTTCTATAGAGTTTCTATAGTTTTTAAATTTTAGGTTTTTAGGCATAAGTGTCTGACTATGTTAAAGTCATAGTACACGATAGATTGGTTAGAAAATTAATAAACATGAATTCGTAAAAAAATAACCTATATTTGAAAAATAAACGTGTCTCATAATTTATATAATTATATAATTTAATATAATATTATTTGGGGCATCAACTAAGACCGTAAATGGATAGAGGATAATTTATTATTCTCTAAAAAATTAAGAAATACTTAAGTTTTCACACTAAACTAAATATCTGGATATTTTATGAGACTATTAATGGAAAAATTATTCTGTATATATTCAAACATTTCAAGTATACAGTCGTTTTTTCTTGACCTTTTTTGCGGAAGCAGTTCTAACGAGAACTTTATTTCTGCAAACTTACAGCAGCGAGAATCTCGGAAGTACGAAAAGTATCCTCCATTTTGATAAGCGTAGTTTAATCGAGGGAAAATAGCTAACTACTTTTTGAAAAGGTCCGGAGGACAAAAATAAAATCCATGATAATGCTCTTATTATTTTATTTAGAGATTAAATTTTGATTTTCATACTTTTAATAGATAAATAATGTTTAATATTTATTTCTGGAGACTAGTATTATAGAATTATTTAGTATAACACGGTATTTTTTTCATTAAATGAGATGCAATTTTTGGTTACAAAAAATGTAATACCAAATTTATGAAATTGAAAATTGTATAATCTATTTTTAGACAATCTGATTTATATAGTTTTATATTAGTTATTTTGAAAAAAAATATTATATTTTCTAAATAAGCATTACCTATTCAAAATTATTTCGGAAGTGACTCTTCACAATAGAAATCAATATTCTAAGAAGCGTAAAAAATATCCAATTTTTAAATATAGTAATCATAAATATACGTATATATGGTTATTTTCTATCATTTGTTTTACATTTTTGTATTTGAAACTATTAAAAATATGCTAATTACTACTGAAAAGGTACTTTATTAGAGGAAAAGTTTATAAATATTTTATAAAAAGGTCTGGAGGATGAAAATAATACACACAATAATATTCTTAAACATTTTATTTTTAATTTATACATACATCACAATTAGAATTAAATTTTCATTACATCCTTTTATTAATTTTTAAACGATCTCAAAGAAATAGTCAAAAAGTTTTAAATTACGTTTAACATTTAATTGTGCAAGTCAGATTTCTTTTAAATTGTTTATTTATTATATATAATTTTATTATAAAAATATTATGACATAACAAAACCAAAATTATTTATGGATTGTACTTCATAAATTTAAATAATAAATGGTATCTAACTTTATGCTCATACTTTTTAAGTTAAGGAATATATATTTCTTAAATCAGCTTCATAAATAATATTTCTTTTTATCTTTCATATTTTCTTAGCTTCTATTTATTTGTTTAATATAAAATAATTTATAAAATAATTCTAGATCGAAAAAAACAAATAACTGTGTATCATGTTTCCCAGGATTGTGTATACTTGACATAATTCTGAAACACAATATGTTCCAGGACTGACATTGTGGCTTTAAATTTGATTTTATACAATGTTTCGGTCTGATGTATTTTTTATATAGTGACATACTCTATAGAGAGCGTAGCCTACCTCTTGAATGTACTTGTGATTGTGTTATCAGCGTTTCACAAGTACACGGAACTTACAGTTTATATTTGGGAGACAGCTAGAAAAATATACTCAAGGTGGTTTGCCACTGCCTTCCTTGAGGTGGCGGTTTACTGATCGCTCTATTTAGATAAATACATATTTTTATTTAAATAAATAAAGATATGTTACTGACACTTTAGTACGGTGATTAGATCACACTTGATAACGGTCATTGATACTTTGCCGACTGAAAAGTTATGTGCAATTTCAAAATTAAAAAACAATCTCAGCCCAAGACGATAATATAACTTTATTTAGAACAATACATAATTATATAAATCTGCTTATATTATAAAATTTAATTGGTATACGTTTGACTTGCACTTAGTTTTGAGCTAAATTGTCTTTTTTTTGATAAATTTAGTGCTGTACAGAATGTATGTGCAAAAATAATTTTGTAACCAACCTAACTGGCCCAAAGCATTTCATACCATACTTTCTTTACTTTTCTTGGTTTTAATTTGTGTTTATATTTAGTTTTAATGATATTAGTCATTTATTTATACACAGAAATAAACATTCAATTTATTTAGTGCTTTTCTACATGAAGCGGACCTTTCGTTGATTGAACAAGAACCGTAAGTTTATATGAATATTTTTATATGGGCGCGCATGATCCGTCTGTTCAATTTAAAAAAAGTCCTAACACATACCTACTATAGGTTGGCAGTTATACAAAATTCGGAAGTTTTTATTATAGGAGTTACAGATGCCCGACGCACTGTTGCAGCGTCCGTAGGAAAAACTTTGAACCGTCGCGTCGTCGTAGCAACCCCTACTTGCGGCAAGTTTTTGATAGACACCCTTATAGCATCAGGCACAGAA
The DNA here is from genome assembly GCF_002938485.1 of Sitophilus oryzae. Classification (NCBI taxonomy): domain Eukaryota; kingdom Metazoa; phylum Arthropoda; class Insecta; order Coleoptera; family Curculionidae; genus Sitophilus; species Sitophilus oryzae. The sequence goes on along the minus strand of NW_022146579.1, from coordinate 129,883 downwards.
CAAAAATAGCTTTAATATTTTACATATATATTATCAAAAAATTTTATGAGTGTAATGTTGTTTCCAAAATTAGTTATTATTATTAATTAAACATAGTGGCGGTAATTTTTTGATAGGCACACTTTTAAAAGTGTATTCTCCTATTTATAAATATACGTAAAAATTAGGTTTTGATTAAACATACGATAACCGTAATAATTATGCAGCAGCCGGATCTGAGAGTATATGTATATATAAAGGATATTAAATTACAGAAGTAAAATACAAAATTCAAAGACTCTTTGAAGCATTGTCGGTACGTAAGCCACCCACGTTGAAACAAAATCCTCAAGATTTCAACTGTATGGTTTTCCCTTAAGAAAAAACTGTCAGAGAATTAGCTTCATTTGAATGACGTAATTCGCCGAATCAATGTATGTAGCTTACCGATTGTATTTATATCAAGCAGTTATATCAAGCAAGTAGCTTACCGATTCTATTTATATCAAGTTATTTTTAGTCTTTTAATTAAATAAATATCATAAAAAATTGCATACAGGTACATTTTATATTATCTCTTAACAATTTGAACTATTTTATGGTTGTAATTTAAAATTATAATGTTTTTGGTCGGAATAATTTTCGAAAATTTAAATTAATTGTAATTCATTCCGTATTTTATATTAGTATGAGCAATTTTCGCGATAAATATTAAATACAGCTGCAACAAATGCATTCCGACCGTGAAATAGACATAATAAACCTTTCCAAATATATTTAATTTTACCATTTTAATACGTACATAGGGTTATTTTATGTTCAATACCGAAATATATAAAATATAACACAGATAAAAATTTGCGAATATCGTTATACCGTATCAATACGAGCCAGTTTTATGTATAAGTGGATTGCTTTTTGAAGTTTAGTTTCATAGACAGGGTGCAGTAGATTAAATTTAGAGAAATGAAAAAATCCAGAGGTGCGGTAATGTAAGCTCGCAATATGAAATTTCACTCTAGTGACCCACTATTCTTATGATATTTTTAGGATGTATAATATAATTTTCCTCGATTTACGAAATTGGCCGACTGATATTTTCATTCCAGCCAATCAAAACCTTTTTCGAAATTTATTCGGAAACTATCATGAACCTGAATGCGGTGTTCGGTCAGACTCGGCAAGAAAGATGTAAAAAGGCCTATAGTGAGAGTAAAATTTAAAAATTACTTTTTTGAATATGAGAAATAATATGTCGATATATCGACATATTATTTCTGTCATTTTAATATATCGATACATATACAGGGTGTCCGAAGCTGAGCGTGCATTAGAAGTTTCTAGAGAACCACAATGTCTAGATCGGAGATTCTTTGCACATCATTGTTTTACAACTAGATCTATCGATTAAAAATATTTTTAATATGGCGGCACTTCCGGAAATACTGGAAGTTGACAGCAACTATATTATTTTAAATGGGTGCCCCCATTTTTTATTATATACTTAAATTCTTTGTTAAATTTTATGAATTTTGATATTAAACACTTTATACCTAACACTGACCGTTTTTGAAAAAAAAAATATTTAAAAGTTTTGAACAAAAAAAACTGCCTGCAAATAAATCGTTTTTAAGTTAATTAAGATTTAATTTGAAAACGCTTTTTTTTTAATTTTATCTAGCTTCCTTTGACATTATGTGTCAAACGGTCAGACAATTTATTATCTCTCAGAAAACGAATGATTTGAATTTCCTATATTATAAATACTGTACGTCTGTCCGTTCTGTAGCTCCGGGGTATCCGTGAGAGGGGAAACGATATTTTCTCGATGTTTTTCGTAAAAAATTAGACGACGCGTTTCATCAATAAAAATTCGACAAATTTGCAAGTAGCCAATAAAGTGAGTGGGAGGAGCGATTTGCGGTGACGCACTCGTCAAATCGACGTATAAAATATATTGCTGTTTATTTAAATGTTTTTTGCCCGCATTCCTTTCATAGACACAGATCCAGCAGATGTACTGTACTGCCTGCGCTCTTAAGAGTTTAAAAAGTGTATTTATAAAAATATATCTCGTATTCTCGCTCTTTAGTGAATCTAATAGTTAATATTAATAATATTCCGTATGATCGAAAAAAAACAGCGCAAAGTTGGCTCGGAAATGATGCTGCTTTTGAACAAAGCGTCACAATATGACATGGCCAGATCTATAGTTTTACATCACTTTACGTTTAAAGTCATAGGCGAGGGGTGTCTCACTTGGGTAAAAAATGTACATGTACTGCCAAAATATGACTTTGCTGCCAAGAGACTGCCACTGACTGCGAAGAAGACTGCCTATGACTGCCATGTAATTATTATAGGTGACTGCCGTAAGACTGCCAATGACTGCCAAGAAAATGTACATGTAATTCCACTAGTGAGACACCCCTCGGTCATAGGCTACTGGTTAAAATCAAGAAAAATATATGCTTTAAAACTAAGTCTTAAATAACTTAAAAACGATTTATTTTAGTTATAGGAATATGTATGGTCAAAAAGTAGAGAAATGAAAAGCCTTTTCACTAGTGAAATAAAAAAAGTGGGTTTCCATTTGAAGAAAAATGATTCACGATAATTTTTTCATCGCTCAATTCTATGACAGCTGGGGCCATTATTATATGACATTCGAACAATTTAATTGTTGAAATAGATAGCCACATCTTTTTTCTCTTTATGGCACAGTGGCTGTGGTAATCACTAAATTTGACGTTTAGGCTATACAAATATTTTTGACAGGCAGTTTTTTTCGTTCAAGACTTTTAAATATTTTTTTTCTCAAAAACGGTCAGTGTTAGGTATAGAGTGTTTAATATCAAAATTCATAAAATTTTACAGAGAATTTAAGTATGTAATAAAAAATGAGGGTACCCATTTAAAATAAGAAAGTTGCTGTCAAGTGCCGCCATATTGAAAATATTTTTAATCGACAGATCTCATTGTGAAACTATGATGTGCAAAAAATCTCAAAGCTAGATGTTGTAGTTCTCTAGAAACTTCTAATGCACGCTCAGCCTGGGACACCTTGTATATATTATATATTATTTTTGGAGAGTTTTCCATATATCATCAATTTTTTTCATAGATTCATTAATATTCCTGGAATATGTACAATCAAAATAAAATGAGCGTAAATTATCTTGGGAATTGTCGATAACTTTCACAATATAATTTTACGTATAAAATATCATTCATCATTAATTTTAAAATACACCGTCTTTTCCCGATATGTATTTATCGACAAACATATACAGTACGATTAAAAAAAAACGGCGGCAGCAACGGCTTTGAAATGAAGATTGCCTTTTTATGTGTTTAACTGGATGACGTTTTTCGGTCATACGGTATTTTTTATGCAAAATATTGATGAGTATATCGATGAATTTTATAAAATATATCGATATTTTCTCACCATCTCTACATTCTTAATTTTATTTACAAATCTATGACTATGATTCAGAGCATAACCAAGGATCTCAATGTCAAAACAAATAAACTAGATTATATTTATAAATAAATTTAGATTGGAAAAGCCGTAAAAATATATAATTGTTTTGGGTCGCGACCGTTTTACGCGATCTGGCGCTGCTATAGCGGTTGCTAAGAACCGCAAACAATAACAGAAATAATTTTCTCTCGCCAAAGTCAGAATCTTCAAAAATTATAAAATCTTTCAAAATTTAAACCGCCCTCATTGAAAAAATACCGGAAAGTGTTTAAAGCGTCTATTCTTAAAGTAATTATTGCTATCTTGTGAGTTTAATTTAAATTTTACTTACTCAAACCCGTGATAATTGTGAAAAAGTGGCATTAAAAACTAAAAAACTGTGTTGTGAACTATGAACTGCAAAAACATCGTGGCATAACGTCGGTTTCCAATGTTTCATAGGTATTTCACATACGTGTCTTTATATAAAATAAAGTTTCTTGTGTATGCAACATACTGTATTTTATCTATAAAATTAAAAGAAAATAATAATAAATTTGAATAAATAATATTTGGCGACATAATTTTTGAAAAAGCCGAACCTATCCGAAATTATCAAAAGGTTTGGGTCGCGACCGTTGCAAGAATAGCGCCAAATAGTGTTAACATTGCCCTTATGGGCACTTTCCAATCTAAACTTGTTTATATTTTTGGCATCTGTAATATGATTGTGGTATGATTATAGACTAAATATTTTTGCGAAGAGAGCCGAATAAGTCTGAGTCATTAGCAAGAAATTTCTTTGGACAGCTGACAGAATCGCACAGCAGTAGTTTTCAAAATTTAAGAATTTTTATTATAAATTAACTTTTTCCCATTTAATTCTTAAAATGTCAAGATATTTTTATCTCAACTTCAAGTCATATCAACAACTTCTTTTTCCATCCCCAAGCCATTCAAAAAAAGTCTTGTTTGTTATCATTCTGACGGATTCTTTTTCTGATGTTTCGCTAAAGTTTTTGTTTTATTGCTTTGTTTAGTATCTTATCCCTGCGATGAGGGTTTCTTAAGCCACTGCTTTATATAAACGACGGACATATTTTATTATAACACTTCGGTAACTTCAATGATCCCAAAATTTCAGTGAAATTAAATATTTTTTAAATATTTTCCGAAGTATAAGATAATTGGCAAATTTTTTGTTATCTTCAATTCATCTAACGTGGATAGGACAAAAAATCCATGTAATAGATGTCATCTACAGAACCAAATCCTTCAATTGGCAACGGGCAAGGAGATACCTGGACACCTGGCAAGGAGTACCCACGAAGAATTAAGGGACCTAGAGGAAGACCAAACCTGAGGTGGGACCATGACATGAGGAAATTAGCTAGGATAACTTGGGCCCGCACAGCCAACAATAGACAACAATGGGCCCAAATAGAAAGAGAGTATTTGGGGGAGCCTACACCATAGTTAGGAATGGTTGAATAAGTTGAAAATGATGATGATTCCAAAATTACAATTGGTAACAAGAAAATAATTTGGATGACAATTTAAGGTATGTTAGTATTTGCCTCGTTTTGCATTGTTACTGTTCAGTTTCAGTTTAAAAATAGATGCAGTTGTTCTTAAATTAGTTAAAATCAACTTGTCCAAAATTGTTTAAATTTGGCACGTGCATTTAACATAGGCAGACTTTTAAAAAACCAATGTACGCCTTCGCTGTAAAATCAACAGGAGGCCAATATTTGGACAGTTCAAAATTTGTATTGGATTTCCTATGTTTACAGCGACGATGGCCACTCATATACAGTCGTTACATGAAGTAAATTGACTTTGCATCGTGTAATCGTTTTTTTTTCGGAACCTAAATAATAAAAAATCCCATATATCGTAAAACTTTTGCCATTAACTCTATAATCTTACTGAATATAACTTACATTTTACCTGTTATCTTTAAAGTGTCGGTAAACAACAATTTGAAATCATTCGAGAGTAACTTAAACACGGCCCGTATCTATTTTCTATTTAAACAGTATTGTAAGCTCTTCGGCTAATATATTATTCATGCAAGTACGTACTTGCCGTCAGAAACTTTTAACGAGCCAACTGGCTTGAATAAACCAGAATAGAGACCTTGCTGTTCGAACGACAGTGAAAAAATATCGCGTCGTGGCGAAATTGACAAGTCTATTTTTGCGACCTCATTAAAAAAGGGTTCTTGGAATAAATTATTGAGATCGGGATTAGAATATACATAATTCAGTAAAAGTTTATGTAAATAACTGGTATTTTACCGGGCGATTTTCCAAAAGTGATACACTCCTATATTTTTTTCAGATAAAAGAAACGACATTTAGTATCTTAGTATATGACATAAATCAGGATGGATTGATGTATTCAATTACTTTCGTTCACTTCCTGTTTCACCGGAAATGACTACAATATTTGAGTTTTAAATGGTACTTTTGATTTTTTTACTTTATTTGATAGAAAATTATATTTTGAATAGAATGACATATCATATGTCAAACTTTTTATATTTTTATTAGCATTTTTTGCATTACATTGTATATTATTGTCATTTTCTATCTGTATTAAAAATTATCTTTCTCTGTCTATAAAAAATTTCTACGTCTATTAAAAAAAATATGGTAGGTACGATTTAAAAATCAGTTGAAGTAATTTCCGGAGAAGCAAGAATCTAATTGAATACGTCAATCAATTCTGATTTATGTTGTATAGGGTGGTGACAATTTCGATGCACAACATTGGCATCTTAGAAACTACGAGAGATACGAATTCGGTTAAATGTGACAAAAGTTGCGTAATTAGAAGTCTGATAAACATCTATGAAGAAAACCCCGGTATCTTGATTAGTTTAGGATTTATGTCAGAAAAATTAAAATAATACGTTTATATTAAATGACAATATCTTCAGGACTATTGTATCCATTGGAACGTAAGTTGGTAGTTTTATATTTTTGACCTCGGCCAATTAAATTCCGTTTTCAGAAAATTTCTAAGCCTTTTAGATTTCGCACAACAACAGTCAAGTTTTTGTTTTCTTATGGCCGACATTTTGAATTTTTATCCTATTAGATAGAGCAAAAAATAATCTATACGGTGGTATCTAATTGTTATTCATTATTATGTAAATTCATTAAAAAAATAGATTTTTTAAAAATTCGCTCAAAAGATGAAGTCTGCCTTGGAAATCTAATTGACACTTTATATGACAGCAAGCTAATTTTTGTTTACTCTATTAAGTGTCAAATCTAGACACAAAAATTTATAGTAGATAGTGTAAAGTGTATTAACAGTCAACAATATGTTTACAAGTGAGGAAACACGAGATATGTATGATGTTTACTTAAAAAATAATAGAAATTCCGATATGGCATGCGCAAGTTATAGAACATAGTATCCTGAAAGGACACGCCTCATCGTACTATTTTCGCAAGGATTTCGAGAAATTTAGCAGTTGCTGCTAGCTTTATAAACACGAGAGTAATATTTTAAAAGGCTTAATCATATTAATGTGCCAGCTCAGACTGAAATTAATCCGGATACTTCTAGCCGTAAAATAAGTCGCGAGTGTTGTATAAGTGATTCTTATGTAGGGAAAATTATCAAAAAAACATAAATATCACAACTTTAAATTAAAATGTGTACCAAATTTACATTTTTTACATGCTGGTGATCAAGAGATTACAATGTTACAATGTTGCGTACAAATATTCTGTGAATGTGTTTTTGACAATAACATTTTAGGTTCTGTATTGACTCTAATATACAATTTTTGTGCGTCAGATTTGACATTTGATAGAATAAACAAAAAAATAACTTGCTGTCATATAAAGTGTCAATTGGATTTCCAAGGCAGACTTGATCTTTGGAGCCAATTTTTTAAAAAAAAATCTATTTTTTAGTGAATTTAGATAATAATGAATAATAACTAGATACCACCGTATAGATTATTTTTTGCTCTATCTAATACAATAAAAATTCAAAATGGTGGCTATAAGAAAGCAAAAACTTGACTGTTGTTTTGCGAAATCTAGAAGGTTTAGAAATTTTCTGAAAACGGTATTTGATTGGTAGAGGTCAAAAATATAAAACTACCAACTTACGTTGCAATAGATACAATAGTTCTGAAGATATTGTCATTTAAAGTAAACGTATTATTTTCATTTTTTTGACATAAATCCGAAACTAACCAGGATACCGGTCCAGGATACGTTTTCTTCATAGGTGTTTGTCAAAGTTCTAATTACGCAACTTTTGTCCCACTTAACCGAATTCGTAACTCTCGTAGTTTCTGAGATGCCAATGTTGAGCATCGAAATTGTCACCACCCTGTATACCAACATACCAAATTTGTTTTTTTTATCTGAAAAAATAAACAAGTTTGAGACTCGGTTTGAGATTACTCGCCTATTTAAAAAAAAATAATTCAGTTTTAAGACACTCTGTATACATAACTGGTTATTGGTTTTAAATTATTATTCACAAACTAAAGAGAGAGAAGTCAGACAAGGAACAGAGATGATAGGTGTTAGATAATAGCTTTGAGACTACCTATAGAGACGCATTGATGTTATTTTGGTTTGTAAAAGTCTTGGTCATTGTGACAAGGACTGTTATTGAAAGGTAAAGTAAATGTTTTCTCATTATTTAACTAGTGCAAACTAAAGCATATAGTTTATTTTCCTGTTGTAATATTCTATTCTAAAGCTTTTTCTTATTTATTTTATTTGAGAATTAAATTATATAACATGCGTATGTACTTAATGGAATCGATTTATGCTGTGAATAATTTCGGTTTAAAAATAATCAAAATACAATCGTTTACTGTCCATTCGTGCCGATGTTTTTGGTCCAGTGTGACAACAGGGACCTTGTTGAGTGTACTAATATTTTTCGACCGTGACTGGGCGAATATAGCAAACAAGTGAGCAATCAAAACTAAAGAATAGATTAACTCATAGTTTAAAAATATTTGCACCAAACCTTCAAACTTCGAGCCTCGAAACCAGAGACCTTAGTACCTGCGGGTGGGGACCTGCTAAACTAACAAAAACTCTTCAGTTTTGAATATAATAAGACTTAGCTGATTGTTTATACCTACTCTGTTTTCTGCTACCAACATTGTCTATTTTACAGTAAAAATAGAAGTGTAATTTTTTTATACACGTATAAAATATCGAGAATGACAATCAAATTTCCCAGGCCACAGTAACGACTCAAAACACATTACTCAATATTCGTATCTCTCAGGGTAATTCTGAATAACAACAAAACTGAACGAAATTGTATTATTAATGTCAATCCATGAACAAAATAAAAACACTAAATCACCACAATACACCAAAACACTTTTACATTTACACTGGACGCGCGTTTCGCTAACCATGTTAGCATCATCAGCAGATGATTATAATCAAGTTTATAATCATCTGCTGGTGATGCTAACATGGTTAGCGAAACGCGCGTCCAGTGTAAAAGTAACAGTGTTTTGGTGTATTGTGGTGATTTAGTGTTTTTATTTTGCTGTGTAACACCAAAGGTTCCAACTCTCAACTGTAATCAATCCATGACAAAATAAAAACAATACAGTGAAGCTTTATCCAAAACTCCTAAATTAGTGGAATAAATTAGTGGTTTCAATTGTACTTTATACTCAAAAATTTACGATCATTCACAATGTCTAAACATACAATTAAAATTAATAGAATATTCTAGCTTGCGGTCATCAGTTTTATCCATAGAGAAAGCTTAATAATTAACTTATAAAACAATACATTTTTTATTTCTAACCATAATTTCTCTTGACGGATAATAATAATCAAAAGTCAAAATGACATTATTCGCAAATTTTGAAGTATAGTTAGTGGCAAAAGATAAAAGTTTGTTAACTTTTTCTACTAATTGAAATTTATTATTACCACTAATTGTTACTCGATGCTCTAAATGAAGCTTTAAATCAAAATTAAAATTTGATTTAAAGCTAGTAAAAAAGTTATTATCTGCCTCTTAACCATATTTATTTATGATTATATATTATTATAAGTAATATAATATCATACGCCTAACATTGTGCCAATGTAACCCCTACAAAAAAGAGTCAAAACCTCTCGTAATAGGCATTCCAATACGCGTTTAGCCGCTCCCTTCAAAACATATATCCACAATAGTGCAGAAAAGGGCCGTTATTTCTGCTATGGGCCATTAAGTTCGTTATACATATCAAAATAGTTTACAATCTACATTTACATAAAATAACTACTTGGAATATTGTAGTCTCGGTATTATTGCCAACAGTAGTTGAAGTATATACATACACGTCTGAGCTATTTACATCGTTTAAAACATCTTCGGGAGTTTAATTTCTGTTAATTTCAATTCAAGTTCATAACAAAAATAGGATAACTATTTTAAAATCTATTTTACAGTAACAAACCTATATCCAGTTCTTACCAAACGTATTTCAAGATATAAATAAACAGCAGATAAAAAAAATCATATTAGAATTTTTGAAAATATTTTATATTGATAGATCAGTGCCCTTATGTAAAAAAAGTTAATTACAAGATAACTAAGATACAAAGGGCATTTTTTAGTAGAGTGTTGTGAAAACCGCAACTTTGTATCTCTACTCTTAAAAAAGAAACCTCATAAAACAGACCAAAATGGACACCCTGTACGATTCTTACGAAAATAAAAATATTGTAAATCCTATTTACTTTCTATTTAATTAACCTGAATAAGAAACTAAAATACACAATTTTCTCGTATATTAAATTTATTTTATACGATGAAAAATTCATTCCAGTGCCAGTGAATGCATCCTCCGACGCATCTTTAGAAAATGAAAGCTACATTTTATCCAATGCAATTCGTATAAATAGTCCTTATAACCTACTCTGTAATTTGGGCGCATACCCAAGTAATAGAATTCTTTTCACCGGATAACGGCACCAGAAAGAAAAGAATAGTGAGAGATTTTTTTTGCTCTTAAAAAAATGTTGTATTTTTCCACTTCATTACCGCCTTTCTCAAAAGAATTTATGATTAGAATTTTCTTTTATTTTTATGGTTGCGGATCTTTCTTCTCTCTTGATTACCGAACGAGCGAATCCTTTTATTTTATCTTTTTATATATAAAAGAAAGAAGAAATATGCTTTTTTTGTATTTTAGGAAAGAAATATTTTGGTCTCACATAACTTGATAGTGTCTGAGACGCATATTCTTATAAACTGGATATAGGTTTATATGCGATGTCATCCATAAGTTCTAGTCAAATAAATAAATCAGTTTTTTCTTGTCCAAATTAGTGTTAAAGCATTTATTTAAAAGAAATACAGGATCTTTTTACAAATATGTGCCATCTCTCATGGGGAGATTCCTCACGTAAAAATAAGATTTATGTCTTATATCAACATAGGTCTGATTTCGCTTTGTTTTGTACAGGATTAAAGCCTTATGTACGTCACTGGTAAATCTGTCGACACTCATTTGATACTAAAATATGTAATACATATTTTACCCTCAAAATATCATTCGAATCTAAAAGAAAATTATAATAAATCGAAAAAAATGAAGACTTTAACACCCTGTAGCTACGAAATAAGGCAGAATCGGGCTCTATGTTCATATAAGAAATAAATCTTATTTTTACGTGAGAAATATCTTTACGAGAGATGGCACATATTTTTTAAAACATTCTATACAGGGTATCCCAGAAATAAGCGCAAATATTTTAACTGATAGTATAGTTCAACCCCAAAAACACGCCTATAAGGTTTTTTTCGCGAAAAAAAAAATTGAAAATTCAAAATTTTTTGAAAAGTTTTTTGAATTTTTTTTTAGTTTTTAGTTAAAAAATATCATTTCTTGATAATATGGCAACATACGTACTAGATTAAATTTACAAGAAAGAAAATCCAGAAAAGATCCAATGGTTCTCAAATTTTAAGCAAAAAATAATTTTTTTTGGAAATTTTCAAAGTAAAATAACTCCGTTATTTGGGACTTTTTTGAAAAACGATAAAGAGAAAATATGTTTCTTTTATCGAGATCTACCACCCAAAATTTTGCACTTATTTCTGGGATACCCTGTATAGTATAGTTGTATGTAATGTAGTATAGTATTCCGTAAATATTTGGGCTCAGTACTTAATGGATGACATCAATGATAAACAATACAAAACTAAAATGCTTTATGATCTAGCCTGCTTTGGATGATAACCATAAATAAACCAAATTTATAGAGAATTGAATTAGATTTTTTAAATGTCAATTATCAGAGCCCGCTTGATCATATAACATTTTTATCATACTTTTACTGTAAAAACATAACATTTGGCACCAATCTAACCATAAAATATCTAACAACAAAATCAACCTCGATAAACTAAAACATTCAGTCTTGTTATACACGTATAAAAAAACAGAAAAATTATACACATTTATCACATATAAAACTTTTGGTCTAAATGTGTTCTAAGTAGGATACCGTGATATGATGTGTTAGTTAATTAACACTTCCTAATTAATAGTAAGTACATATTTTGCGAAAAAACTTGAGAATAATCGAGAGACAGCAAAATGCAGCCGTGCTTTTACCGTGTATAATTGCGTGTTCCGTATTTCATCATAAGCAAAAGGAAGTAGGTATAAAATATGAAAATTAATTTTAAAAAGATGACTTCCGTGTTACGTAGAAAAATATTTCATTTCTGTGTGTATGTTCAACATTATTAAATATGTTTTTATATTTCTCTCCACTACCACTTATTTTGATGTTCTGGATGTTGCATTGATATTAGGGAAACAAGCTTTTACGCTTATTGGGACTACTAATTTCAAGGTTTTAAAAAAGCAATTTATCATATTTTCAAACTTTTTATTTTTTTATAAAAAATATTTTTAACAAAAAAAATTGAAAAATACATTCACCAGCAACAAAAACCGGCCACTAAAAGTTTCACGGCCACTTCCTGTTTCCATATTCCAGGCATCCTGGACTGTTGTTCGAGGTATACCCAGGATATCGGACACATAACGTTGACTTCGGCCATCCTCAATTACGAGCAACATCCGTCACAGATAATGGCATTTTTTAATTTGACAACCGTTGTTGTGAGATTGCAAATGTTCGTCTATGTCGCCTTGATTATTTATAGATTAAACATTCTGCCTGCGAAGCATTTTTCCGAGACGTTCGTTTTAAAACCAAATACAAGCAGAGGTAATGTCTTGATTAAAAAAACAAAATGCTCACAAAAGATGAGGCTACGATGTGATTTGATTTAAGAATAGCTACTGCCACAAAACATCCCTCTTTAGAACTTCGTCTGTCATGTTAAGAAATGAAAGTAAATAATAAAGCGCCTCTCGTGTTTGTTCGCATACTAAAAATTTTAATTAATGCCTGTATATTATATTTTTATATTATTTTTTAAATTTATATTTTTTTAATTGTAAAGTAATATATTACATTTAAATGGAATATATTACATAAAAATTATGTCATTTACAGGATTACAAGCTTGTTTTTATTTTTAAATAAAGCGACTTACAAAATTTCAATATACTATGTATATTTTTAGTAGGTATGAAAAAAGTGAAATATATAATGGACAAACGCTTACTTACATTGCAATAAAACTTCCACTTTTACTTTTGCAATCCAAACGCAATATTTCTATTTCACAAATAAAAATATTCGACAACACTAAAATCACTGAAAGTTCCGCGGCTGACAACGAAAACTGAAAAATATAACGGTACTTTTTGTTTTGCACCTGCGTATCAACATTACGCTTTACCATTCCTTTTTTGTTTTTGAAATAATATAAAATATCTAATTATAATTTGTAAATTTTAATATTTTAAGATGATTTTAACTATTTCCGACAATAACTTTTTGTTATCAAGATGATATTTTAGAGGGCAAACGGCAACTGACATATACATATGTCATAAATTTGAATTTTAAATACGTATGTAATATAATTTAAATTTATATAATGCAACTTTATATTAAGAAAATATTTATACATTTACAAAACACAACACAGTCTAATAATATAGTTTGAAAACAATGAATATTGAATTAAAATTAAAAAAGTTAAGCGCGACCCCTTGTGTCAAAATTAGATTACTAAATTTTCGCAATTTTTAGCCATTTGATGACCGGTGGCGCCTCTAGTGTTTGTTCGGGCGGTTGGTCTTTTACTCCCGTTTATGGTTATTAAAGAAAAAGTTCTAAAGGGGGATGTTTTGTGGCTACTACAGCTGCTGCACCCTACAAGGTGTTACAAAGTTCGGGCAAAAAACTTCGTCTTATTGTTGTGCCCTGTATATGCTCAAAATAAATTCGGAATAGAAAATTCTGGCGGAGCATCCGTTAAGAAGGAATTAATTCACAATTTAAAAAAAAAATCATCAAAATCTAATGAGCGATTCGCGAGAAATCCAACTTTGAAATTGGGACTAGTTTTTAGTGGCCGTTTTTTTTTGCCAGTGTGTTTATAAACGGAATTAACCATTTTAAGGTGCGTATTCATTATCCGAACGAACGAACGAATGAAAGTGCGGTATATGTAGACGGGGACCGAACGTATGCGGCCGTTCGTTCGTTCGTTCGCTCGACCATCCGTTTCGAGTAGGTACATCAAAGGCGTTCGCGTCCGGACTTCTCGTGCGGTTCTATCGTACGGTCCCCGTCAATACCACTAGCGAACATTCGTTCGTTCATTCGTTCGGATAATGAATACGCACCTTTAGAAAGAGCTAAAACTTTTATCGAGAATGCGTTTTTATATCAAACCGTTTCTCCTCTTATAAACGGTCAGTCTTAAATAAGTGCAGATATTTTTAGTGATGATATATTTCGACCCCAGGAATACGTCTATGATTTTTTTTGCAAAATTTTTTTTAAAATTCTCAATTTTCTTTTAAATTTTCCTGTATATTTTAGAAAACTTTTTAGAACTGCCTGTTTACCGCACATTTTTTCCCGGTATAATTTTTTTTCTTAATCTCTGATATTTCCTTGGTTACGGCACTAAAAAGGACGAAAAAAAAAAAAAAATCGGTGGCTCTCAATTTTTTTTACATAAATGTATATTTTTTTTTAATTTTCAAACTTGAATAATTGGGTTATTTTTTACTTATTTGAAAAACGGCATAGAGAAAATTTGTTGCTTTTATCGAGATCTACCAGCCCTGAAAATATTTGCACTTTTCCAAGACTCACCCTGTATAGACGATCCGGTGACAACTGTAAATAGCCGACGCACTTTGCAGGACCGTGTATTTGGGTATAAACAAATTTAATGAGAATGAAATACGGAACAGGCATTAACAGATTCACTTCAAGGAATTTTTACTCACATATTTGTACTAACAGTAAAATATAATTGAAATATTCACTTATAACACCGCAACATCTGACGGTCTATTGACTTTATACATTCGTATTCACATATACCACAATTGCGATCACTCCAAACTCAATTTTCTTGCTAGAATCCTTACTGCAACCTGACGTAATTGAGGATCCTGTAGACGAACGCCACGAAAAACAGCGTCAAGTAGCGATTCTGATGATTCGTCGAGGAGATCGACTCGGCCCAGCTGAATTTCTGATTGTTGACGATCTGGTTCTGGTCGAATATAGAGAACTTGTGCACGGTGCGTAGAGATGGCGCCATGGACAAGCCGATACCGTCGGTAGACGAGACGCACGATATTTCGTTGGGGCCGTTGATGTTGATGTCCTGGTTGAGTTTGAGACGGACGTGGATGATGGTGTTGTTGATCAGGTAGGAATCATCGTCGATAAGGTAGGAAGTGGGTGGGAGTTTTTCAATTTGATCGGAGGAGACCTGTAACAAAGTAAAACAGAATTAGTTCGCATATTTTTATAAATCTTCTTCTTTCAGTGTCATGCTCTATACAGAGCATTGGCTCTCGCATGTAGATACTTTTGATGTATGGCCATCAGTATTCACAAGTACTGGGGACCTACAGTTTATAGCCGAATACAAAGAGCTCTATTGAGGTGCTGTACTAGACAAATATCCCAAGTAGCAGTTTTAGACACGAAATCGAAACAAAATCTCTGCTGAGAAACATTACAAAACAATTTCGTCACATTTTTGATACATGTGTTTCGTCACATAAATGGCTTTTTGTTTCGAAACATTTTACCAAAATATGGTTTCCCTACATAAGCTATAACAGTAAATATATTGGTGTCACATTTTTTCGAAACTTTTAAGAAACAGATGTGGTTCACATTTACAAAGATTTCGTTTTTTGCTTGAAAATTTTCCGTAATTTATTTGATATTCTGTCAAATATGAGAATATAACCTTACTTTATTGTTTGGATTTTGTTCTGCAGTTTTTTTATTAAAGCATTCTTCAAGTTTTTATAGTACTATAATTAAAAAAGCAGAAGAAAGGACATATGGTGAGTATAAATACAGATATTTTTCTTATTCGATTTTATATAAGTATTTATTATACGCATTACAGAGATGATTTGTTTTAGGAATTTTAGGAGGTTACCAGCAATCAACTTTTGCACACGTGATGCACGTTGGGGAAAAATCCCTAACCGTGCATCTCCTTTATAAATCCCTAACTTCGGTAAACCATTCCACAGAGTGTTTAAAAAATTCACCAATATAAGATTTTGCTTTTCCACTTATAAAAGAAGCTAAAAAGTCAAATAATATAAATTGCTTATAAAATATTCAAAATCGGCCCACTCAAACAAAATATAACACACTTTAAAATGACTGTATTTCGTACCGATCAGTGTAAATTGAGAAACAAATAATACCGAGATATGTAACTTAAATACATTAATTTAAATAGAATTTGATTGATTAACTTAATTGCAGCAGTTAAATCGCACATAATACCTAATAGTATTTAATTTACTAAACTGGTTGGCGTTCAATTCCTGAAATTTCGGAATATAATGCACGGGGCAAACATTAATATTTACACTCAGCAACCGGACACATATAACGCACTCTCATTACGAAATTGAAACAGAGTCAGCGAGAAGTTGATGAACACGGTAATGGTAAAAGCGACCGACGATGGCACGTGTTCGAATTAGTAGAAAATTAATTAACAGTAGCTAATATAGTTGATATCAATTAAACTTTTAGTTACGTAATCGAGGGCGCGATTTTTAAATTCATTGTTGCCAACCATGGATATATTCGACGCTGGGCTGACTAACTGGGATTTAAATTTTGCGCTAGGGATTCAGGTGGTAGCTCTGGTGTAAAAAATGTCAAATTGCCGCATTTATTTATTTATTTCCTGATACTGTCATTCGTTTTGACACTTTTGTTTTGTATTACGAGTTTTTGGTTTAAATAAATAGTGGCAAATAATACTTTAAGCTTAAGAATGTTTACTAGCAGAGCTTGCAGTCGAATATTGTTCTTTTTAGAACTTCTCTTAGTGCGAAGTGTACAAGATAACTTTATAGCCGTAAAAAACCCACCGCACTTTATTAGAATATTTTGAACTGGAAAGCAGTAGTAATGGCCCTTTATGTCCCTTAAGTGCTGTTAAGAAGGTGAGTTTTGTTGATGTAAATAATATATGTTTATATATTTATAATTAATTTATTTTTGGTTCCTAAAATACTTTGATAAAAGAAAATATATAAAAGTGGGCAACGCTGTGCCGGTCATGCTTAATCACGTGACTAAAGTTTATTTGGAATGATCTGTAGATATAAATTTATTTGCCGTGCTATAACTGAGGAACAATGTATGTAACATTATTCAGAGAGTTCTAAGGGATGTAGGGATGGAAGGTTACGAGTTTATTAGGAAATTTATTAGGAAAGTTGAGGTAAAATAATATGAGGGCTTTAATAATGTATAAGAGGCAATGATTAAGGATGTGCTGTGAGATGGGAAAGATAGTTTAGAGATTACTAGAATTGTTTTGACAATAATTTTTGTTTGTGTTTCCCGAATAATCAAGGTGAGATATAAAGAGAAAATTCAAATATAATAGAGGACTTGACTTACTGTACTGTGCTGACTGATATTTTTAATAGATGCAATTTTAAAATTAAATAACTATATACTCCCCATTTCCAGTGTAAATTACTTTACGTTTATTAAAAATGTTTTATATAATATTTTTTTATTCACAATATACCACGAGAATGAGTTTTAATAATAAAATACAAATGAGTTAATATATGGAAAGTATTTTTTTAATATGTTTTATTAAAATCTGACATGAACTTTATTGGGTCCAAAAATATTTTTCGAGCATATTTCAGACTTATTCCAATAATTTAGCATATTAAAAAGCCATTCTGGTTTTAAGACCTCTTAAAAAACGTATTTTCGTTAAATTAAAATATTGTCTCAAAAATGTTTTATCAAGACAATTTAAGAGGGTCTCAGTGTGACTAAAAATGTGCTTGTATACTGTGCAATAGGGTGCACCAAAAAAAGTATATATTTTTTTAGTTACCATACCAGTTCATTCAGGATGCTGAAAAAAAATCTGTTAAAGTTTGAGCCTTAAATATTAATATTAAGTTATATGTATTATTCTGTTTCCCATTTAAATAACATGGGGAAACAATTTTATTTTAATTTTATTGCGTTCTAACAAATTAGCGTTTTGTAAAAATCAATACATATTCTTGTAGTAAATTGAACGGTCTTCAAAAAAGGTCTGATATGATTTTTCATGTAACCGACTTGTTTGAAAGTTATTGAAGGTTAAAGTTCAACTTCAAATCCTATACAGGGTGCGTCTCGGAAGTGGCTCACCCCTATAACTTTTTTATTTTTTCACAAAAAAAAAGAAATTTGGTATGTTAGTATATGACATAAATTAGGATTGATTGCCGTATTCATTTGTTTTCTGCCACTTCCTGTTTCACCGAAAATGACTACAACTTTTGATTTTTAAACTGCACCCTCGGTATTTTTTTACTTTATTAGATAGAAAATGACACTCTGAATCGAATGACATATAATATGTCAACTTTTGACATATTCGCTCAAGAACAAATTATATTTTAAATTTCATTCAATTTCAATCTATGTGCCATGGCTGTGTTAAAAACACTAATTTTTAATCAAGGAGCCTTGGAAAATTAGATTTGATCGTCTAATGTTTTTAGTGTCTTGTCCTGGCCGGTTAAAAGATGCCCCAATCGTATTTTTAATCATATCTCAATTTTTTCATATGGAACGAGGGTGGCTTGTTAGCATATTTGGAAAAAGCACTTTCTTACAAATAATTTAATACTACACACTTGGTATTTCGAGTCAAATTATCGTTATGAACTGCATGTTACAATTTAAAATAAACCATACGAGCCCTAACAACTATATGTTGGGACAAGGTCTTTTTTTGCAATAAAAATAGTAATTTGTTAAAACGACTCAATTTATTTTGTTTATTATTCTAAATTCAAACATTACAATATGATCTAGATAATTTTACTATATTTTTATAACTTTGCAAACAAATCACTTTAGATAATAGCTTATTTTGCCAAAATCAAGCCAAATTTGCTGACAACTATATATTGGGACAGCACAACAAGAAATTTGTTTAATACGGAGTTACATCACCTTTCGCCTTAACAACTGTCTGAACTCTTAATGGCATTGTATTTACCAAAGATTGGCACATTTGAGGAGAAAAATTATCCCGAATTTCCTGCAGTTTTGTCCGCAAATCAAAAATTGTTCGTTGAGGGTGGTTTCTTAAATATTGCTTAATTTTATGTCACACAGTTTCTACAACATTGAGGTCCGGACTACTTGCAGGATGGGATAGAACTTTTATATTATTATTACCGAACCAATTTTTAGTTGATTTTGCTGAATGGCACGATGCTCCATCTTATTGGAAAATATAGTCTTCGTTTGGAAATAATTCTTGAGCACTAGGAAAAAGTGAGGTCTCAAGTATATGTTGATATTTTTGGGCGTTAACAGTGCCATCTATAAAATTCAATTTGCTCAAACCTCTTGCTGACATGCAACCCCAAACCATAATCCCATTAGGAAATTTAACAACCCTCTTTAAGCAATCTTTATGAAAGGCTTCTGCTTTATTTCGTATTATTCGTTTTCGATGATCTCCAACGCAAACATCAAATTTAGACTCATCGCTAAATATGACCTTATTCCAATCATTTTGTGTCCACGATAATTTAGATTTTGCCCAATTGTAGCGATTTTTCGTATGAATTTCTGTCAGTAGCGGTTTTTCTTTGGCCTAAATAAGAATTTGTATCAATAATCTTCAGGTAATTGATTATCCACACAAAATAAAGTTTACCTTGTAAAACCCCAGACCGCATTTATGGATATATTTTTGGCAATATTCTCTTGATATATTTAAACCAGTTACAGTATTCCATTTAACTGTTACTTCGCGAAGAGTACTTCTTCTCGCAGACTTGCGCAAATTTTCACTAAATTTCGTAAATCTCTCTGAGATACAACTTTTGGCCTTCCCGAACTTTTACCTCTAACGTCTAAATTGGCAGATTCGCCGTATTTTTTTTTATTATATTAAAGACCGTGGTTTTTGGAATACTTAAATCATCAGAAATTTTTCGAATTGTTTTTCCCGTACTGTATTGACAAATGATAATTTCGCGTAGTTTTTGATTTGTAGCTTTTCCACGGACCATTACTTTGAATTAAATTAACAAAATTGAAAATTAAAAAAAATAAAATTGCTTACAGTAAATTTCACTACTCAAAGTATCGAGTCACTAAGAAGCTGTCAATGCTGAAGTAAACAGTTTGCGACATTTGTGACGTTTATAGCAAAGATGATGTTTATAGCTATGATGATATTAATTATTTAAAAATACTTGTCCCAACATTTAGTTGTCAGCAAATTTGTCCTTTTATGAACAAAATCCGCTACTGTAAATATGGATTGATTTACAAATTCATAAAAATATTGTCAAGTTGTTTAGGATATATGGCTATGTTTATATTTAAAAAATTAAACATATATTTTTCAGTTATTTTGAAAAACCAGGGCAATAATTCCAAAATATGACCTTGTCCCAACATATAGTTGTTAGGGCTCGTATTATGCGAAAATGTCAAATGTTGACATATGATATGCCATTCTATTCAGAGTGGCATTTTCTATCTCAAGAAATTATGTTTTTAACTAAAAACTAAGAAAATTTCAAAAAAAAAATTAAAAAATTACAAATTTGTATTTTTTTTTCATAAAAAGAACTTATAATAGTGTTTCTCTAATTGAAATATACTACTCCTAAAAATACTTGGACTTATTTAAGACTCACCCTGTATATAAACCGACGGAATTATTCAAATATTGAAATAAGAACATTATAGTTTCATTTCCTTAATTTGTAATATTTTTTTAAAGTAACTATAGCAATTGTGAGGCTATTTTTAGCATCGCTTAAGAGTAAATCCCGCTTCTTTCAGAGTCTATTTAGATTTACTTGTTAAATCTTAAACAGCCACATTAGTGCCCATTCTAACTACTAAATAGACGAGGCCTGGTTCAACAAAGGCATTGTATTATACGGTATTGTTCTACTGTAACACGATATTATGCAAATTCTGGACCGCTACTTTATTTAAAATTGCTTCCTAGCCTTTTTAGACGCAATTGTCACACATTTCTCGCTGTTAATTTTATTGCGTAGTCAGTCAACTAAAGGGAAACTATTCAATTTTTTAACAATTATAGCATATTTTTTAGACGTTTAATAAAATGTGTTTTTCTAAAAAAAAATATTTCTATTGGCACAGAAAAAAGTAAATTTAGAGTAAAGCAAAATTAAAAAAAATAATAATAAATATTTAAATTATCAGGTCCGCTAATGCCGAGGGGCAAACCGCTGGTAGTATTTATTGTACAAGCACTTGGTAATACTGGTATTTTTTGGTACTAATTTGGTATTATTCGGTAATAAACTGGTATTATTTGATAATAAACTGGTTCTATTTGGTTTTAAACTGGTATTAAACAGGTATTTTGTTGGACATCTGGCAACGCTGGATTAGACGCACGTGGCGACGACGGCCGGGAAGCTGATTGCATAATTTCTAGCCCATTTGCATCTAAAGCTAATACTGAAAAATATCTATATTTCTAACCTCAAGTACATCTAAAGCTAATACTGAAAAATATCTGGAATCTAAAGGTGCTTTGACAAAATCCTTTAGTTGTGGAAGTCTTTCAGAAGATACCACTCTACATATTTTGGAAACTGATTATACCCAAGAAAATAATATAGTTTCTAAAATACTAAAGCAATGGTTAAAGTCAAAAATTGGTGATGAAATCTGTAGCACTCTAAACTAGAATTTTACTTCTAAATTCTACTGCAAACTTCGAGGCAAACTCGATCGGGATCGACTTTAATATGCAAAATAACCTGCTTTTGTAAAAAGCAAGTAACTTTACAAATAAAATATCATCCTTTTACCAAAACCACAAAAACAAGAGTTACAAAGGTAAGCTCAAATTCTCAAACACACTTGATAAAGTATTTTGATATAACAAATAAATTATTTATACCAAAAATTAGTAATAATCGCAGTGTTAAATCTGATGTTAAATCAGAGGTAAGCAATAATTCTTCATATACCTCTGAGGCACAACCAAAAAGCAGAAGCATTCAAACCCTCATGTAGCAAAATTGTATCCCCTAATCTAATATGTGAAGTGTTCCTGTAATGTTATCTGAAAGTATTCCTGTAATCAAAAAAATCCTAATGTAAAAATACTAGACTGCGTAATTATTCCCCCAACTAAACGAGCCTCGGAACTACCCTTATAAGCCGCCACTTTAGCCATACCATCCACAAGCAATAATAATTATCTCCCCGATGTTACCCCTTTACTACCATTATCAGCTGCCGCTTCAACCTTACCGTCAACAAGCAATAATTCAATTTTGAAGTCTACAAAATACAGCCGCTCGCAAAGGAATAAAAGAAAAATTAAAAAGTTTGAGTATAATCAACCTCTTATAACCAACATTATTTCGATATTAGAGAAAATAAATTCTACTCTTAAGGAAAATGGAGAAATATCGAAAGCTCTTAAGGAAACGATGATGGTTTGTCTAAATGAACCCGAGAATGAACCTGATGAGAATAAGCCAGAATCGAGGCCAAAATCAATACCAGCAAACAAATTTTTAAACATGTTGCTTCAGACAGACTTTGGTACTAATTTGGTATTATTGGTTCTAATTTGGTATCTTAAAAAATTGTTTTTTAAGTTTGTTACAATTGAATAAAACGAGTTACAAAATAATTTTAAACCCCAGTTTTCAATGGAATCTGAAATATGATTTTTATTCGTTTTATTGAGGAATATTTTAAAAAATCCAAATAGTTATTTAAAACAATCACTATTAACTTTGAAAAATATGCTCTAAACAAAGATTTAGAAAACTGTAGAATTTTTTAAAGTAAACAAAATAAATTGAAAATATTTAATTTTTTTGTATCGTATCTTAATTATTATGGAAGCTATCTGAAAACTTAAATCTATTATTAATTGATAATTGGTTATTGATAATAAACCAGTTGTTTATCCAGTGGCGTCGTAAGTAATTAAAAAAAAATAAAAATAAAAATGTCGTATTTTAATGACGCACCCTGTATCAATATTTATAAAAATTAGAACTTAAGTATCTTAGGTAAGGAGGATTCAATATACTTTATCAGATTTGAAATAAATACTGTCCTAAGGGTAGTTTACACTTGACTCGAAAAATATCAAACCCCATTAAAACGTACGTCTATGAGGTATAACATTTCTTATCCTGAGCAAAATGTACGTCTTATAGCCATACAGCCTCCTGCCAAAAATGAAAAAGATCGCTACAGGGTGTCAAAAAATTAAAAAGTTTCGAAAATGACACCTCTCAGCTTCGATATAAGTTTTTATTGTTAATCTAAGGTTATAAGATAGCAAGATATGAGAGGAGTCGAAAAATCGAACAATTTCAACTTCACCCTGTTTTTCAGGAGCTAAGAAGTTTATGACAAATCTGTGTGTAGCATCTCTACTTTCATAAAAAAATTGCACAGTAATGTGAAGATCGTATCTTTGTATCTCTAATCATAAACGAGAAACCCTGTAAAATGCATAAAAATGGTACACCCTGTAACTATGTTCGTATTAATAATAAAGAACCAAAAACTAACATTGTCTTGCAGTTCGCTGCTGGTATATAAATAAAAGTGAGCTGCGAAATGAAGTTGTGAATTGGCCACATTTTCCAGCCAAATTCCGCAACTGGCTCTAACGAGCCTTTGATGTAGTGGCGCAAGAAAATATTCATTTATGTCACGTCATGATTATGTGCGCCCTTTACGTTCTTTAACTCGGATATATAATGTACGTATGTGGCGTATGATTTCAAATGCAGTTGGCCCGGCGGTAAAAATAGAAACTAGAGTGGTTCGTTTCGTTATAAAAGCCGTTGTTACGTTTGAGGTACAGTTAAGTTTATTTAGAATAATTTTGAAGATATGAAGAATAGTATAACAGAATTATTAGAAGCATCACAGCAAAATAAAATACTAATTTACCACAATACACCAAAACACTGAACGCGCATTTCGCTAACTATAGTTCATATTAAATGAACTTTTAGTCGCGTGATTAAACTTGACCCGCACAGTATTGCCCACTTTTACATATTTTCTTTTAATCAAAATATTTTAAGAAATAAAAATAAATTAATTATAAATATATATAAACAGTTATTATTTACATCAACAAAACTCACCTTCTTAACAGCACTTAAGGGACATAAAAGGCCATTACTGCTGCTTTCCCGTTCAAAACATTCTAATAAAGTTGCGATGAATTTTTTACGGCTATTAAGCTCTCTTGTACACTTTGCACTAAAAGAGGTTCTAAAAAGAACAATTTTCGACTGCAAGGTCTGCTAGTAAACATTTTGAAGCGTAAATGTATAACAACAATATTTAAACCAAAAACTTGTAATAAAAAACTAAAGTGTCAGAACGAATGACAATGTCAGAAAATAAATAAATAAATATGGCAACTTGACGTTTTTTACAGCAGAGCTATCACCTGAATCCCCAGCGGGAAAAAAGCGGGAATCCCCAGCGAACACGGCACCGAATATATCCGTGGTTGGCAACCATGAATTTAAAAATCGCGCCCTCGATTACTTTACTAAAAGTATAATTGTTATCGAATATGCCGGGTGGATCACAAAAGTAGATCAGTCCTATAACTTTTTTATTTTTTCAGATAAAAAAAACGAGATTTGGTATGTTAGTATACGACATAAATTAGGATTGATTGACACATTCAATTGTTTTTTGGTTACTTCCTGTTTCACCGGAAATGACTACAACTTTTGATTTTTAAATGGCACCCTTGGTATTTTTATTCGATACAAAATAACACTCTGAATAGAATGACATATCATATGTCAACTTTTGACATTTTCGCATATGGTTTATTTGAAATTATAACTTACGGTTCGTAACGAAAATTTGACTCGAAATACCAAGTGTGTGGTATCAAATTATTCGTATAAAGATGATTTTTCCAAATATGCTAATGAACCACCCTCGTTCCATTTGAAAAAATTGAGATATGATTAAAAATACGATTTGAGCATTTTCTAACTGGCCAGGACAAGACACTAAAAACATTAGACGATGAAATCTATTTTTCCAAGCCTTCTTGATTAAGAATTAGTGTTTTTAACATAGCCATGGCACTCTAGTTTGAATTTTAAAATACGATTTTTTATTAAGCGAGAATGTCAAAAGTTGACATATGATATGTTATTCTATTCAGAATGTCATTTTCTATCGAATAAAGTAAAAAAATACCGAGGGTGCTATTTAAAAATCAAAAGTTGTAGTCATTTCCGGTGAAACAGGAAGTGACCAAAAACAACTGAATACAAACAACTGAATACGTCAATCAATCCTAATTTATGAAATATACTAACATACCAAATGTCTTTTTTTATCTGAAAAAAAAAGTTATAGGGGTGAGCCACTTTTGAGACGCACCCGGTATATTAGCATCATCAGCAGACGTCTGGAATTGAAGAACCCCATTATATTCTGTGCCCATACCCTCCTCGAGTCACTACACTTCAATGTGGGATGTTACTCTTTTGAGGACCTCAAAAAAAAATAATTAAAAAACTTTAATTAGACTTTTATATCTAGGTAGTATAGAATTAGAAATTACAAAGGAGAGACATGTACTGTGACGTATCAAGCAACTGACAGAGCTGCGCCAGGCCAGGATAAATACATGACAGATATATTGCAAAATAAATTACTTATAAATTAGAAATTGGTGCGTCATCACTATTATTAGCTACATCAAGTAAAGCAGAAACATGAACATCGCGATAAAGCCAGATATGTATTTATTTATTTCTACTTCATATTTCGTTGGTAAGTTGAAAACTAAGTTGTCTATGAACTAAGAAATGTAGGGTCCAGATGAAAAACATGGTAAGCACCATTTTACTAATTTTACAGGAGAGCTGGTAGTTATCAGGTTCTTTCCGTGTATTCTATATTTTTACTATAGGCATATATCATAAGATTCAAAAATTTATTGCCCTGCAGAGTTTATACAATTTGTAGGGACCAGTTAGATTTATTATAATATTGTAAAATCCTAAAATTAGGAAATTGGCGCTTATCAAGTTATTCCCTTGGACCCTTCAAATGTATACTAGCCAACTTATATTCAACACTATGGTTAGACTCATTAAAATATACATTCACCCGCACAAAAAACGGATACCTTAACATTTTCATCTATTTAAAAGTTTTATATATTGTGTTCTAGTGAATCAATTTTGATGATTAATTAATCTGTAGCTAAATTATTTGACTTTTTAGTATCTCTTTCTAAAGAAGGAAGTTGCCATTTGTCAATTATACGAGCAAAATAAAATGACGATCTTTCAGTGAACATTTGAAACACCCTGTGGAGTGTTTAACCCCCAAAGCAAGGAATTTAAAAATTTCATCAACTATGTAGGTATATCTTTTGTCATTTTATCATCTATAAGTATACCTTTTCTCGGCAATTTGTTTTTTGATTTATCTCAATAACTTTTTTTTTTGGTGATATTCGCTTTTGAAGAAGACACCAATATTTTTTCGTATTTTCACATGAAAATCATGCCTTTGCTTTTGGTACGAGTCAACAGACCTATAAAATAGTGTTTATGATTTATGTAATGTCTTTGAAAAATTATATTATTATTGTCTATTGGGCAGTTACTTTAGCTGATATGGTTTTAAGTCCAAATGGTTTTAAGTACAATTAAAGCAGCAATAGCCAATACTTCAGAACTAAAAACCATCTCTATTGTTAGAAAACAATTTTTATTTTAATTCCATTGTTCAAAATACGTTGCGCCATCTATATGAGAAATGTTAAAGGTTATATGTAGAGTGACAGTTCATTGTAAGAAAATATATATAACCTATGTTTCATTAGTTTTTTTAGTTTGTTTTTATTCATCTTTTACTTTGTTTAAATAAATAGTTAAAGCAAAAACTCCAGATTTAGTTTCCACACCCAATATCTATACTAGAGTAAACGTCGATAAACAATAATAATATGATTTTTCAATGACAGTGACATTACAAAAACAATAAGCACTATTTTATAAGTGTGTTGACGAGCACCCAAAATCAATGCAAAAATTGTTGTATTTCATTACAGTCTTAAGCTTGATTTTCATGCGTCCGTTATCCGTTGATACGACGCCGACGCGCGACGGTCCGCTATTAATTTTATTGGTTGACTTTAAAGACTTCAATTCGTTAGAAACGGGTAACCAATCGAAGTCTTTAAATTTAATCAATAAAATTAATATCGTGTCATCGTATCGTCGGACAAGGGATGCATGAAAATCAAGCTTTATTCAAAAGCGAATATCTCCAACAAAAACAAAGGTATTGAGATGAATCAAAAAACAAACTATCGAGAAAAGACTACCCTAGATGATAAAATAATTTTGAAGTTCCTTGCTTTGTTAACATATTCCACAGGGTGTTTCTAACTTTCACCAAAATATCAACATTTTGTTTTCCCTCGTATAATTGACAGATGGAAACTTTTATTTTTAATTTAGAAGGAGATGCTGAAAAGTCAAATAATTTATCTACCAATTGCTTAAAAAATCATCAAAATCGGCCCATTAGAACAAAATATATTAAACTTTAACATACACCCAGATGCAAAAAAACGCAACAGAGAAATTTTTGGTCAATTTTAAAGTGTTAGATTTTGGTAATTTTTAGCCCTATTTTCATGAATTTTTTAGAAAACTGTGTATAATTATATCAACTATAATTCGTAAACTCAGTTTTTTATAAACTTTAGTATTTGGCATATTATATAGGGTTAATCGAGGGGTTGTTTTTTTACCTTAACTTTAAAACACCCTGTGCAATAATTTCGTGTCTAAATTTTCTTAAAATATAATTACGGGATTTTTTCTAGCATCATAGCCAATTCATAAAAAATAAAAAAAATAGTTTAATAATTGACTAATCAAAATATCTTTTAAATAACTAATTTCATCACATCGTACTTTAAAACCATTTTCCCATATTTTTATGTATTGAAAGTATACAGTATACTCCCAAAATATATAACTTCCGAAACAAAAATATCGTTCATACGGCAGGATACAACGTCTCAAGAACTTTATATTGGGTAATATATTATTAAAGTAGTTGATAAACAGCTTTTTCGGTGCGCGCTGTATTAAAGTTTTTAAATGCTTTTAATTATGGATGCTCGTTAGGAACTTAAAAGGAACGCTGTTTAACATCAATTTTCCTAAGACACAAAACACGAAAAATAGGAAACTTCTCAGACGCTGCTTGATATATTTTGAACGATAAAAATATATTTTTTATAAAGTATAATTAAAAAGTCCATGTAAAACCACTATTTTAGAGTATTGAAAGTTAAAATGTTGTTTGTTATATCTTGTCAATATGGTCTACTTGCTATTCTTTATTTGTTGAATTTATTTAGGATTTTTTTGAGCAACCACATTCGTACCTAGCCTGTCGACTTAAGGTTCGTTTGCATTTCTCACTTATAACGATTATCTTGGAGGAATCATCCAAAGTGATAAGTGTTGATTTCCACTGATTTTTGCTTCATCCATAGTGTACAAGATAAAGGATGGCACAATTTGACCACAGATCAATTTTTAAATTCGGCCATCTTCAACAAGATCAATGACTTTTGTACAATCTTCGATACGAACAACCATATTCAATCATACACAGCAATAGTCACCAAAGCCACCTCGTGATTATGAAGAATAACATCAAAAAGTAACGATAATTGAAAAAATTGCAAAATGTTTGTGGGAAATGCATTTTGCTCTTAAAAATTAACCAAGGCATGTGTTGACATGAGTCAAAAAAGAATTGGAACATATGGTTCTGACAGAAAAATATTGTTTTAGTAAAACTTCCTGGCTAAATTATTGCAGAGAGTGTTTTAAAAATAAAAAGAGAACTTGATTAACGCTGTATAATTAGTCAAATACTAAGGTTTATAATAAACTGAGTTTGCGAATTAAAGTTGATATATTTATACAGGGTTGTTCATCACATACGACACGGAGTATTGTAGCTAAACGATTAGATTTTTGCAAATTGTAAGTTTTGGGTTCATTGAAGGACTATTAGAGCTTACAATTTAAAAATATTTTTACAATATACAGAGTGTCCCAAATAAGTAAAAAATATCAAAGTTGTATTTTTAAATGGAACACTGTATATTATTACATTTTTAGTTTCTACGATTAAAATAAAGCTAAATTTGATTAGGGTTTATTACACTTAAACCTTACCGTTTTTGCAATATTTTCAATTTTGTGAAATTGCAGTAAAAATTTTAAGGCTTCATTTCTCCGAGGGTAACAAAGTTTTTTTTACTAAATATTTACTGAAGTTTATTTATTGATCAGTTATTGTGTTGCAACAATAAAAATAATACTACCTCATACAGAGTGTCTAAAAATGTATTAACTAACACAATTTACATACCTTATTGTGTTAGTTAATTAATACTTGGGCGGAAATAATGATGGTATATTTATTTAATGGTGTACTCTTTTATAAATATTTAAATAGTTTTCTTTTTATATAAAAATGGACTAGTAGTATTATTGTTTTTAGCACCTGTACATTTTGTATATTTGTTGCTTTAAAATCAATCTAATATGTCAATATTCCATGGGTATATTGATAAATTAGGTTTAAATTCAGCAAAAATGTATTTTTTACGAATGAAGGGATAGGTAAAAATTGTATAACACAATTTGATAGACAATTAAATGGTGCATCTGACTATCCTAAAATATACGGGGTGCAGCCATTTAAATTAAACAAGTTACTGCCGTTTAAAGCTAGAAATTATTTAAAATAAATTTTTAGACACTCTGTATGAGGTAGTATTATTTTTATTATTGCAACACAATAACTGATCAATAAGTAATCTTCAGTAAATATTTAGTATTAAAAAAATTGATACCCTTGGAGAAATGAAGCCTTAAAATTTTTACTGCCATTTCACAAAATTGAAAATATTTCAAAAACAGTAAGGTTTAAGTGTGAAAAACCTTAATCAAATTTACCTTTATTTTAATCGTAGAACCTAAAAATGTAATAATATACAGGGTGTTTGGTTTGATTTTACTTGGGACACTCTGTATCTTGTAAACATTATTTTTAAATTGTAGCTCTAATAATCCTTTAACGAACCCTATATTTAACAATTTGTAAAAATCTAATCGTTTAGCTACAATACTCCGTGTCGTATGTGCTGAACAACGCTGTATACAGTTTACTAAAAAAGTCTAGGAAATAGGGCTTAAAATAAGAAAATGACGAAAAAATTTTCCGTTCCGTTTTTTGCATCTGAGTGTATTTGGAGAGAAAATATAACTACTAAACAATAAATAACTAGAAAATAACGTAATAAACTTGTCCGAAACAAATATTTTTCGTATTTCCGTTCTGTTTAACGCCCATAATTCATAGAATTCCGTCTCAAGCTCGGGGATAACAGTTAAACGGGTTTTTTAATCGGTGACAAATCTCAAACGCACGTGTTACTGTATTTTTATCAAAAACTCGAACTGAAATCGGCTAATCGATTTTACAGAGCCATTTCTCGACAGTAACGTTTATCTTGCTTCAATATGACAAGAACTAATGACATTTCACTTTCACTGCTGGCCCTGGCGTTGGAGGTGACATTATTATAGAAAACAGATAAAAATGTTTAAAACTTAAATGCCCCATACTCACACTTCGTCACTTCGTCCCTTCGCTTCGTCACTTCACTTCGTTCCTTCGTACATTCGATGCTTGGAAATTCGTCCACCACATAACATTTTTAATATGGCAGATATATGTTTATTTCGAAATATCTAGTAACCTCTAAAATTTTTCAAAAATCTGAAAGGCGCATAATTTTTATTTTATAACACTGTAATTCTTTATCCTGTCAAAAATAAAGATTGAATTTTAATAATATAAATTATTTTTTTTTAATAAAGCCGAATATAGATCAGTATGAATGTACAAGGCGAGTCAACAATAAAGTAAGGTTTATTATGTCATTTATATCGAAACTATGAAATATGACAGACTAAACGTTGATGTCAATCGCCATTTCTTCATATGTTTTTATAAAGGCATCATGCACACTATTTCTATTTTTTTATTTTTGTCGCTACGATTACATACTACGAACATGGACATGTATTTCTTCACAAATATGAAGACAATATCGTCTTTTCCTTCTATTTTTAAGACTATTGTGTGTGATATCTATTTTTATATTGACTGACGATTGCTAGATGTACAGGGTGTCCCATTTTTGTGTCTTTTATGACGTTTCTGGTTTATGAGTAGAGATATAAAGATGCCGTTTTCACATCACTGCTCGACTTATTATGAAACTAAACAAGCTATACACATATTACTATTAGCTTTAAGCTACTATACGCTATTAGCTACTATACGCAACTGCTATTAGCTTTAAGGATGCCCTTGTAATCGTTGAAACGTTAACTAAAACTCTATCGAAAGCTACTGAGTTCAAAAAATCAATGAGTGGCGCCAATATTTAATTCGGCAATTTTTCTCCTGATGAAGCTCTGGCTATATTAACGGATTTGAAATTAACACAAGCTCAATACCAACTTCTTAGGAATGCGTTAAAATTAAAAAGTCTTAAAGATGCGTTTCCCAGCTAATACAAGCATATTTTGGCAAAGAAAATTTTGTAAAAAGGCGCCAACACAAATTGTTATCTAAATAGCATGACAATTACGGAGGAGATTTCAGCGATTAATCTTCAATCATTACTAAGTCCTACCTCAAGAAGATTGAGAGTCTCAAAAAGAGGTATTATCTTCTTTTGCATCAAATGACGATGATTCTCCTATCAAACATAACCTGTATGATAAATGGGGTGCTTATAGTAGTGATGGTAAAATTATTTTAAGTAACATTTTGAGTTTCAAGTTTTTGATGATACATATATATTAATAATTTGCATTGTTCCATTACCTACGTCTAACTTTTGATAAAAATGAACAGTTTTCTTTAAAAATCCATGAATGTCATCTACTAAATATAACTATAGGGTTGTTATATATTAGACCATTTGCTACCTTCTCAGATTTTATTTAAGTCCCAAACATTGTCTCTGAGGTTTTGTCCCCTTAGAATTACCATTCGCCGTACTGTCCCAAGTAATATTTTAAGTTCCTTTAGGTTATATATCCTCAAGGTTAGTTATATAAAGGTTTAATAAATGTCTCATTGGTATCTTACAGTGTTTTGATTTATATAAGTGTAGCGTTGGTCACTTATCACTAATAGTAACCTTAAAAAGTTGTTTATCACTTTCCTTATAAAACTAGAGGTTCTTGTTACTAAAGGTTTTATAGTAAGGTTTTATAAAGGTGTTCACATCTATTTTATATAACTTCTGGTATTAGGTGTTAGAAAGGTACGCAAGATATACACTATATAATTAAAGGTGTTATTAAGAACCATTATGTAACCAATAACACTACAAGTTATATAATTGTTCTCTCAGATCGTTTTTTTTTGCACCTTTCAAATGGTTGCATGCTTTATATAACCTGTAGTTGCCGAATATCAAACCTAATGACATAACCTCAAATTTTTAATATAATCAAAACAAATAATATATTAGCAAGCAAAGCAATTCGGTATTATGATAAATAATAAAAAAATAATCTGGACAAAACACAAAAATACATCTACGTTCAAAAGGAAGGTTCTTCAGAGTTTAAAAAAAAATAGGAATAATCCAAACCTCATTCAAACTACATCTACCAATATTGAAAGCCAACATGTAAATTTAGCATCTACAAGCAGAGATCAGGACCAACCTGAGATATTTCCAACAGAAAGTTGCCAAAACGATCAGGAACAGGAAGATGCCTGGTTAAGGCATTAAAGAATGCATAACATAAGAGAATGAGCTTTGCGCTTTAACATTACACATTCTGCACTTAAAGAGTTTTTTTCTATAGTCAATTTTTAATCATAACTGTTCTACCAAAGTACCAAAGGACCCTAGAACTCTTTTGAAAACTCCTACCACTTTAAATATAGATCAAATTGAACCAAAACAGTATTATTTCAATTTTATGAGGTTATGTTTGTTTACTGCATATTTTCTGTCAAATTGCTGTAATGTCAAACATTGTTCGCAGGGAGTCGCTACAGTCGACACCTCGGGTTACATAAAGGTTTTATGGTGACTAAAAGTAGCCATAAACACCCCGTCATTTATAATGGTGATTTGTATCACCTTTAGTTGTATAAAACATTAAAATTGGTGTTTTAAATAACCCAAACTCATTTACGCAACCTTAAGTAACCAAATTTTAAATGAATGATACTAAAAACTTACTAAATACTAAAGTAATATATAGCACTTTAAATATAATGGACGCCATTATTATTGATGTCTTCATTTTTGGCTACAATGAGTATTTCTAAGATAACGTTGAAAACTGGTATAAAACTATATTTTGGCCAGTTGCCAGTTATTTCTATGTATTAAAAAAGTTGTATGTTCTATTATTTATATTAATAAATTTGACTTTCATTACAAAAATTTTACCATATTTTTTTGTTTATAAAAAAATCTATTAAATAATTCTGCTTTTGGGGGCGTATGTGTTTTTTGGAGGTAAAATTGATTTTCACACAGTAAATTTAATATCGCATATGTATTTAGTACTATGGATAGGCGCAATAGATGTTATTAAGCCAGTAATTTCTATAAAGTCATTTGCATAATGCAAACGCTTTTGTAGGCTATAACAGGGATGGCGTCATTTTGTCTCTTTTGTTTCTGGTCTGGATTATCTGCGTAGGACAACTTGGAACAATAAGATCATATCTGCTTTTTATGTTAAAATAAGAGGCAAATATTAAAGTAGTTAGTCAGAAAGAAACAAGTATATTTTCAAAAAACGCACATGCGCGATATTTCTATGGAGGTAGTATCTGCGAAACTTCTCACCACCACTATATAACTATTATATACCCTTTTTCAGTTTTATAGCGGTAACTCGATAGGATATATAAAGGTGTTGTGAAAGTTTTCAGGACTTTGGTTGCACACCTTGAGTGTTAAGGGTTACCATAGGAACAGTTATAAAATGGACCGTTTAGGGCATATAAGTGTTATATAATGGTTACCAATAACTCACGACAACCATTCTAGATGCGTTTAGGTTGTATAATATGGTGTAGGGAAGTTTCCTAACACACTTATAAAACAAAAAATGCTTCTTGGGGTGCAGCGATTACTAATTCTGGCGAATCAACAATAAAATTTACTTTAGAAGTAGGGACAGGTAATTATTCGCTATTTCTCTCTAACTGACAAACGAAGCATTTTTGTATAGAGATAGATTGTGTCCAAAGAACTTACTTTGATTCCAAAAATACGTAGTAGTTCTATGTCCACGGAATAATGTGACAATTAGAGATTGAGGACACCCTGTATAAGAATATTTCAATGCTTTCTTCTAACCTACTTTATTACAACCGAGTAGAATGATTATTATCTAGAAATTCAAAGCAACTCCCGGAACGGGAACCTTATTAATCATACAGCATTCGTCCCTCAATGACGTCCTAAACGACGGTGGCAACGCGAAAATAGACCCACGCAAACCGATTAGGTATCAATTCATTCAATTTATGGGAGGAAAATTTGCATCCCCAGCTGTAACCTCCGTATAATCTGCCGGGTGCTAAAAACAAATGTATCGGAATAAATACTTCATAAAATGGGAAAAGTTTCCGATAAAAAAAGAAAAAAAAATGGTGTCGCTGAATATTTTTTCGCATTTCTGTTGTCGTAGAAAGTAAGGATAAAGAAAGATAAACATAAAGATATATGTAGATACACTCTACAGTTCTACAGTGCTAAAAAACTTAAAAATTTTCAGCTTATTCAACCATTTCCAATTAAGGTGTAGTCTCGTTCTTATATATTTAGATACTCTCTTTGTAGTTGGGCCTATTGTTGTCTATTGTTGTGTTAATTGTTATACAGGGTGACAATTTGAAAACGAACAGTATTTAATATTACCTCTACCGATGATAGTATGAAAATTTGGCGAAATACGTCAATTTACATATCAAGGGGGAAAATTTTTGAGGCATTTATTGTCGTGTTACTTTCAACCCTTTAACCCCCAGGGCACCTACCCCTAAAATTTTAAATCACAACCCCTATGTCTTTTTACCGTAACACATCATCAAAGATGTGTTACGGTCTCACAACCGTGCAAGTCAAGGAACTTGCCTACCAGTATGCAAAGGCTCAGGGAATTTTACCGGAACCTTGGAAAGAAAAGGATATGACATCAAAAGTCTGGCTACTTGGTTTTATAAAAAGAGATTCACCATTAAATTTAAGAAAACCAGAAAACACTTCTCTCCCTAGAGCGACTTCATTCAATCCAACGAACATGTTGGAGCGAGTTCTGGAAAAACGCAAAAGGAATTTCCAATCCAAGTGGTTGGATGACGGAAGAAGGATTTTTGGATGTGAATTACCGGAAGAAACTTAACGATAGTGAACAGTCCAGTAAGAAAGTTTCTCTATGCCAATTTATACCAAAAGAAAACAGAGAACCCAACACTCAACCTAACGAAAACAATAACGTAGTAAATTAAGATAATTGTGTCTGTTGCAAGGAAGCGTATCAATATAGCAAGACAGACTGGTTAAAGTGTTTCTTATGTTCTTCTTGGGCACATGAAACATGTGGTATTCAGGGTATTCGAAATTTTTATTGTAATAACTGCTCTTAAGATATAATTTGTTCAAATTAAAGTTATTTTTGAAGCAATTAATGTCTTTTAACATAAATGTCCTTTTCATAACCACTACTGTCCATTCCAATATATCGATGTTTTGAAATGGACAAATGCAACTTTTTTCAAACTTAGATATTACTCCCAATTACAATATTTCCAAAATAAATTGAGTAATATATTTTAAAAGCATATTGATGAAGCTTTCAACCTCTATGTAGTTTTTAATTCATTTCATTATCGATTAATAATTAATATAACTCCTTTTAATAATATGTCCACTTCATAGCGGTTTTCCCCTACATTTTTCTTAATTTTAACCAGTACCCGATGACTTTAAACGTCAAGTGATGAAAAACAATAGATCTAGCTATGTCATATTGTGACATTTTATTAAGAAAGCAGTATGTCATTGATCATCATTTCCAAGCCAACTTTTCGCCGTTTTTTCGATCATACGGTATATTGTTAATAATTAGATATCACTAAAGAGCGAAAATATGAGATGTAATATGAGATTTTTATAAATACATTTTTTAAACTCTTAAGCAGCAGTATTTATAATATAGAAAATTTAAATAATTAGTTTTGTGACAGATGGAAATAAATTGTCTGATTTTTTGACACTTAATGCCAAAGAAAGCTAGATAAAGTCAAGAACGTTTTAAAACTAAATCTTAAATAACTTAAAAATGACTTATTTTATGTATAAGAACATGTATAGTTAAAAAGTAACGAATTGAAAAACCTTTTTACTATTGAAATAAAAAAAGGAGAAAAATTACTAAATTAAAAAAAATGATTTATGATAATTTTTTAATAGCTCAATTCTATGACCGTATTATTATATGACATTAGAACAATTTAATTTTTGAAATAGATAGTTACATGACATGTCTTCTCTTTATGTCACAGTGGCTGTGGTAATCACTAAATTTGACGTTTAGGCTATATAATTTTTTGTGACAGGCAGTTTTTTTCGTTCAATAGTTTTAAATATTTTTTTTTTCTCAAAAACGGTTAATGTTAGGTATAGAGTGTTTAATATCAATATTCATAAAATTTTACAGAGAATAAAAAATGGGGGTAATACCCATTTAAAATAAGAAAGTTGTTGTCAATTTCCGGTATGTCCGGAAGTGCCGCCATATTGAAAACATTTTTAATGGATAGATCTCGTTGTAACAATGATGTGCAAAAAAATCTCCGATCTAGATATTGTAGTTCTCTAGAAAGTTCTAATGTACGCTCAGCCTGGGACACCATGTAGAGGGTGCTACAAATTCGAGGTATGAGCATTGGTATCTCAGAAACCGTAATAGATACAAACATGGTTAAATTGGGGCAAAGTTAGGCTTTGGGATGTTCACCAAGATGCCATCAAAAAAGTTTTAAAAATTTCAAGGATTGCTGAGTTTTTTGGAAAAAACGGATTTTTTTGAAAATTAATTTTATTTTTCCCTGCCGTTACTTTTAAGAAAATCAAAGAACTAATTGCACATTCTCATAGCCACTTTATAAGGGCTATCTGATGGTATTTTTAGATTTTTAAATTAGCTGATAATTTGTAAGATACAGAGGCCAACTTAATTTTTTTAAATTCGAACCTGCATTTTTTATTTCAGATTTTGAAAGAACTCGGTCTCGTGAGTACAATGATGCAACACTTAATATTTTTTTTGTTTCGGACCTTTGAACAAGTCCGGCTCTGTTTTTTTTAATATTTAATCTATTCATCGTTACAATATTGATAAGCTGTCAAATTCAACAATGACGTGGGGTAAAACATTGAATATGGAAAATCAAATGCAATAAAATAATAAAAAATAATATACAAATGAATACATTACTTCACGTCATTTGTAAAAGTGAAGTCAATACATCTCAACATTTACAATAAAGAGTACAAAATGCTTTCGGAAGTATAAGAAGAAAGTTCAAAGAGCTATAAAATAAAATTGAACGAAAAATAAATTTGTGCACTAGGAAGGGTGGTAACCCTTTCGACCATGTAGAGCATTAGAAACTAGTTTGTAGAAGTTGATTTATTGATAATAATTACGATTTATTAATAATAATTAAGCATATTATTAGATCGCAGACCGAGATTTCAAATTCACAATAAAAAAAGTTCAAAATAATTGCTGACCTGGATATAATTTATTTGAATCTTCCAATTGGCTGGAATTTCCCTATTCAGTGTTAATTAGCGCTGATCAATATTGTTGTGATGAATAAAATCAGATTAAATAATTAAAAAAAAACAGAGTCGGACTTGAAATTATTTTAAATATTAATTAAATAGATTTTTGTTGTTAAGGTACCCGAAACAAAAAAAAAGTACAAAAAAAAATTACTGGCATATCATTGTACTCAGGGGATCGAGTTCTTTCAAAAACGGAAATAAAAAATGCAGGTCCGTATTTAAAAAAAATAAGTTGGCCTCTGTATCTCACAAATTGTTAGCTAATTTGAAAATCTAAAAATACTATCAGATAGCCCTAATAAAGTGGCTATGAGAATGTGTTATTAGTGTTTTGATTTTCTTAAAAGTAACGACAGGAAAAAATAAAATTAATTTTCAAAAAATCCGTTTTTTCCAAAAAACTCAGCAATCCTTAAAATTTTTAAACTTTTTTGATGGCATCTTGGTGAACATCCCAAAACGCAACTTTGCCCCAATTTAACCATGTTCGTATCTATTACGGTTACCGAGATACTAATGCTCGTACCTGGAATTTGTAGCACCCTGTGTGTGTGTGTATACCTTATTTACAATTTATATATAAATTAATCGACAAAAAAACATGTTTAATAAACATTATCATTATAGTTATTCTAACTAATAAGTACTTCGATTTTTATAGCATAAAGTATAAATTTTATATCATATCTATCCACGTTTAATATTTCCAACTGAAAACGGTTCGGCCCCAATCGCAAGTGTTCAATTTACAAATTTATAAATTGCAAAACTCGATAATATTCCATAATATATCGTTCCAATTCGGTTTGATGAATTGGGCGCGATCAACCGCACGAGATAAGATTGAAACTGAGCTCCGTAATTTATGATACTTTTTAAAATGTTACATGTCATATCGGCAAATTGCGAAAGCAAGAAACGAAAGGGTCAGCTTTTGAACTGAAGCGTGGGATGTTCGGTTTATAATATTGTTCGTCACGCGTTGATTTTACAAGTGACATTTGTTCAAATCTCAATGATTTTTAATATGAATATGTATCAAATAAGATTATCTATTGTTACTTTGGTTAGGTTAGATCATTTCTAGTTTCAGTATTGAAACTAGAAAAAACTAGATTAACACAACGTTTCAGTCAGAAGGATCACTGACCGTTATCATATACAGGGTGTCCCAGAAATAAGTGCAATTATTTTAAAGGGTGGTAGATCTCGATGAAAAAAAACATATTTTCTCTTTATCGTTTTTCAAATAAGTCCAAAATAACGGAGTTACTTTACTTTGAAAATTTCCAAAAAAATATTTTTTTTCTAAAATTTTGAGAACCACTGAATCTTTTCTGGATTTTTTTTCTTATAAATTTAATCTAATACCTATGTTGCCATATTATCAAGAAATTACGTTTTTTCACTAAAAAATAAAAAAATTTCCAAAATTTTTTTTATTTTTTATTTTCCAAAAAACTTTTCAAAAAATTTCGAATTTTCAAAATTATTTTATTTGCGAAAAAAATCTCATAGGCGTGTTTCTGGGGTTGAACTACACAACCAGTTAAAATACTTGGTCTTATTTCTAGTGCACCCTTTATAAGTGTAGACTAATCTAATTCATAGAACTACTGAGCTTACTTATAAAATATATAGAGTTCCAATATTAATCAAAATAAGTTAATTGTACACAATTTACCTCTATCAAACAGTGCCAGTGCTTCGTTTGTCCTTTTAAGGGCACAAATAAAAAATAAGGCCATATTATATAAAAAATAAAGACCAACTTTAATTAATTTAAAATTTATGAAGCTTATTGTCAAATATCATTTTTGATACTAACATAACATCAATATGAGGAGCAGACTTACTAAATGTATTTTGTCCATTTTTAATGGTTTCAACCATAGGTGCCATAGCAAACTTATACACATAAAAAATATTACGTCAGAAATGAAGTTCTTAATGCGTTTTTTCCTATTCGAATTAAATGACGAAAATATCTGAGACTTTCTATATGCTGTATGTCCATCGACGGTATGCAAACAAACAGTAAGATGCTGCGAACATACTGCTATTTGTTTGTGATTGCCAGATGAAGAGTTTTTTTGTACTACAACTTCTCTATTTTTTTGAATAATACTACTTAAAATAAAGAATGGAACTATGACTGGGAACTATGTAGTTTAGAATACGGATAGTGATAGCAGAAAAATAAAGAGAAATTTCACGTCTAAAAGACAGTCAACAGTTCTTTTCATTTTTTTTTCAGATATCATCAAAACTAGATTTTTCACATGTAGGTGCACTATTTTTATAATTTTTTTTTATCCATTTTGAAAGTCTACTAGTTTTTCGGTAAGTTTCCTGCAAAAAACGTAGCAGTTTTTCTTTGTTTGCCACAATTTGAAAAAATGGACAAAATACATCTTGAAAGTCTGCTCCTCATATATGTTCGCCACCTAATTCATTATAGTGCATACCTATTAGATTTTATGCGCCTACATAGCTTGATGTGCCAAGATTTTTTTTAATTCAGCTTCGGAAAGACATTTTTCTTCTTAAAATGTATGCGCGATGGCGGTTTTTTTACAAGAGGTACAAAATGGAGTAAATATTAGAAGGACCATTTTACAATAAAAAAATCAGTTGTTGACAGAGTTGGAAAAAATTTCTACTAAAATGTATGTAGAGGTGATGGGGGTAGGTTTCACCTTTCCTGTACTTTTTATTTTTTTAAAAAAATCAAATGTTAAAACGCTTAGCAAAACATAGGCACCCCAAATATCATGCAAATAGGAATATCGGTTCTTCTTTATATTTTAAAAGTGTGTTTATTTTTTTAAAGTTTGATGCTCAAGAGATAGCAGTCTACACAGATGCTTCCGTAACTTCAAGAAGCACAGTTATAGGCATCTTCTCAGAGGAACTAGACATCCGACGATCTTTAAGGCTATCGAATGCCTGTAATGTTCTACAAGCAGATGTTTACGCTATAAAGGAAGCGGCCTGTACAAGGCAAAATCGATGATAGACCAATAGGAGATATCGTGATATACTCTGACAACTTGGGCGCTTTAAGGAGCATGCAATCAGTGAGGTCGAAAACTGGGATGGACTGCCAAGAAACACTGTTCTGGCTACGTCAAGGCGGGGCTACTTTGTGCTGTGTACCAGGCCATAGCAATGTGGTGGGCAACCAAGTTGTGATGATGAACACACTGAAGGAAGCTTCCGTAGCTATAGGAACTACCATCAAGGCCAAACAGCAAGAGATGTGACAATACCGTGAGGATTGCTCTACAGCTCGAAGACTGTGGCCAGTGGTAGATAGCAAAAAGACAAAACAACTACTAGAGCTCAAAAAGAACCTAGTACGCATAATTGTAGGTGTCTTCACTAGAAACTGCTCCAGGGGGGTAAACCTCGTGAGATGGAAGATTTCCAAAGACGACTATTGCAGAGAATGCGGAGAGGAAGAAGAAAACATAGAGCATCTACTGTGTGACTGTCCGGCACTGGAATACCGACGCTTTAAAACTTCAGGCAAGATTTTTTAGAGGAACTAGAGGAATCAGTAAAAGCCAACATCAGCGGCATCGGGAATTTGGTAAAGAGCTGGAAGTGCTTTAACGCAAAGAAGGAATGAGAGGAAGGTTTGGTACAATAATACATGGGCATCGCAATGGGCCTAAGGCCTTCGAGTGAAGGATCTGACAGGATCCCAAACCCCAGTAACCTGACGTAAAGTTTGATACCTACCCTTTAACAGATAAAGAAAGCATGTTTATCTAGAGGTTGATTGTGTCCAATGAACTTATTTTCATTCCAAAAATACGTAGTAGTTGAATATTTGGACACCCTGTATACTATTACCAGAAAATAATTTTCGTAATATATACTCTATGTCAAAATTCTAACATGTGCTTTATGACAAAAATACGGCCACAATTTTTGGTCTGATTTGGGTTTGGATATAAATATGTTCTCAAAATGAATTTACAAAAGCCAATTTATTGTTACCACATTTCTGTTTAAGTATGGCGGCGATTTATTTGCAGGATTGCAAAGTTCAAACTTATCCTAGCAGCACATGCTAGTTTATTATGTAGATCCACTTGCGGTAATGACATGTTTTAATCACATTACAGTGAATGCAACAGAAAACTACTTAACATGAAACCGAACGGACTGTACGAAGCTTTTAGGGTAATTTCCTCTGGACAACTCCATCTTCAAATAGTGCTTTCTAGCAATATAATTAAAATATTGCTGATCTACGTACCCTTGTTTACAATGTAAAGGGTAAATATTTTGTCAAATTGGAGAACGTGATAGCTAGTTGCATCTAAAATTAAATGGAATAAGAAAAATAATAAATGTTCATTAGTAGTGAAACATCAATAAAAATATAAATAAATATTTGTCCTGTGACTGTTTATGTCGATCACATTAAAATAATATTAAAATCGTGTCTTTGTCATAATATTTAAGTATTTGATTTTTTACTAGTGCAGTTATTGAAACTATAAAACACTCAGGTACGAGGTTTGTGTGATGTAACGCTGTTTCGGGTAGTAAAAAATAAGTGGAAAAGAACCCGAACTAGGCGCCGTGTTGTGGTTGTGACAATTTCGAATGTTAATAGAATAGCCGAAAAA
The DNA here is from genome assembly GCF_002938485.1 of Sitophilus oryzae. Taxonomy (NCBI): domain Eukaryota; kingdom Metazoa; phylum Arthropoda; class Insecta; order Coleoptera; family Curculionidae; genus Sitophilus; species Sitophilus oryzae. The sequence continues at coordinate 87,079 of NW_022146579.1, read as the reverse complement.
ATGTTAACGCATAAAGGAGAGCATAATTAAGGCGTTGTTGGGTGCAATAACATTCAATAACTCAACTTTTCCGGATACTGAACTGTTCCGAAACAACATTTTATAGCTTCACAGTTTCTCACACCGATTTGATCAAAAGTAAAAATGGATTCAGGCAGTTCCACTACAAGTGAGTAAATAAAGTGTTCATTACATTAATCAAAAAATTAAATAGGCATATAGTATGAGAGGATAAAATATAATTTGCAATATTAATGGTATACTTTTTTAAATCAACTAGTGATAAAATTATAATTATGCACCTTTAAAAAATTTCGTTATAGCCGAAATAGCCCTAATTATACCCCATTAGCTAAACCGGTGTTTAAAACTATGCTTGCTACCGTAGTTGAACTCATCTAAAATGTTTTTTAGCTAGAATAATAAATTATAATACAAGTTAGACCTTCTAAAGATATCAAAATATTTACTTCTTTATTTTTAGAATTTTTATAAATTATACCTTCCAACACTTTTAGAATAATTATATAATAAATTTTTCGTATACTCGTTATTTGAACGTGTATTTGTATATACTAGTTGTTTATGATATCCTCCGACGGTGGCAGCACCGGCGGAGAATGTACCAAGCCTATAGAGGTAAATTGTGTCCAATGACCTTATTTTGATGCCAAAAATAAATAGTAGTTCTATGTCCACGGAATATTGGGATATATGTATATTAATAAATTTCCGAAAGCTTGGCGTATGTAAAAAATTGTTTAATTTTGTTGCCTTCAGACCGCTATCCCCAAGAATTTTCTTCTAAGTTTTTGTTATAATTGATCGGTCAAGACTTCCTCTTTGTTTAATAAATGTATGTATATTAATAAATAATATGGTAAACTAAATAATTTTGAGATTAGCTTTCTGAAAAGTCATTAATTATTCTTAAATACACCTTTTAGGCACTGGTCTCACTCTCTATGAGGAATTTTATTACTTATCAAGTTATGTCATTATCTAAAAATTAGTTGACTTCCAAATTTACACATTAACTTTTTTGATTTAAAACAACCGTCGAACGTGAAAACTTTGATAACGGAAGTTAGAAATGTCGGATTTTCTCGAAAAACCTACTTTCTCAAATTTTATTACGGGCATAGTTGTATTAGGTTTACTTGTCTCAGAGATTTCAATCTCTGGAGAATAACCGAGCTGTATCGGGTAGTTGAGTAAACTTTGTTGCCTCCACTGCTCGAGCAACTTATACATTTACCATTTCCCTATACGACCATTATATCTTATTAATGTGTAAATTTAGTAAATGTTAAATATGCTCTGGATGCTTTCAAAACAACTAGAATATATAGTTGAGTTTACGTTTTTTTTAAACGTGGTTGAAAAGAATTGTAATCATTTAAAATAATTAATATTATAAGATTACTAGCGTGTACCAGCGACTTCGTTCGCGTCGAATTAATAATTTGTAATGGTGATGATAAAGCAAAGCAAGAATTTCCATTAACATAAAAACTGGATAACATTTTTTCACATTTATGTCAGCATGAGAAGAAACAATATGGCGATATTATTATATAATTTGGTAATATTTGAGAGGTAGTTTCATCTCGTTGGAATTTGACTTTCCAAAAATCCGTTTGCCAAAAATAAGAATTTTACGTCAAGCGGTTTAATCAGAATCGTGGTTAAGAAATTACTCAACTTTTTGGAACACCCTGTATGATTTTTTAAAAAAATTCAAAATTTGTAAAAAAACAAATAAATTATGCTTGTCCAAGCATTTTCCCGAAAGACTAACCGTTTTTTAAATAACAAATATTGTAATATTTGAGGGGCGTTTTCACCCTCTTGGAATTTGAGATTTGAGAAACCCCTCCTTATCGAACCTCTACACCCCACAGTCAATCCCTTAGCCAAAAATCAGCTTTAAACGTCAAGCAGTTTAAGCAGAATCGTGATTACTCAATGGTCATATTTTATGAAACACCCTGCATAAATTTATAAAAAATCTTAAAATATGTAAAACAACAAAATAAAATATACGTGTTTAAGAGTTTTTCCGAAAAACTCACCGGTTTTTAAATAAAAAATTTGAGGGACAGTTTCACCCCCTTAGAATTCGAGTTTCGAAAAATCCCTTCTTATCGAACCTTTATACCCTAAAGTCAATCTGTTTTCCAAAAATCAGCTTTTTACGTCAAGTGCTTTAAGCAGGATCGTGATTAATCAATGACCAGATTTTTCGAAACACCCTGTATACATTTTTAAAAAATCTTAAAATATGTAAAAAAACAAAATAAAATATACGTGTTTAAGCGTTTTTTCGGAAACTTGACCGTTTTTAAATAAAAAATATTGTAATATTTGACGGGTGGTTTCACCCCCTTGGAACTGGAATTTCGAAAAATCCCTTCTTATCGAACCTCTACACCCTAGAATCAACCTGTATGCCAAAATTGAGCTTCTTACGTTGAGTGGTTTGAGCAGGATCGTGATTAATCAGTATGTCAGTCACTTAAGGATTTTATATATTAGTATAGATGTGGGGATTATTTAATAGAGTTTAATATAAGTACGTTGGTAGAACTTGAAAAATCCTAGCAAAAATATTGAAAAATATACACCAGCTGCTAAGGAGTAAACACATTTCTCAAGAGTGGAATGGCTCCAACATAATCTTAATTCAAAAGAAAGGTAGCAAGGAAGATATCAGAAACTATAGACCAATGCCTATTACCAGTAACATAGAAGATATTCACAAAAATAATAAACAACAAAAAACAAAATATATTAGAAACGACACATCCATGAGAATAATCATGTTTTAGAAGCGGTTTCAGCAGAATTGACTACATTCATAAACTAAGAGAAACGGTTAGCCGAACAAAAGAATCTTTTGCTAATATATACAACGAATCAAAAGCAAGGGTAATGATATGTAAAAAAAACTCTAGAGTTCCAAACTGGCAAAGGAGTATGACAAGTTTATGTAAAACTGGATAGATATCATTACACAAATGAAGAAGGAAATTAAAGATAAAGGATTATACTATATCCGTATTCTAGCACATTTTTAGACAACTTCTTTATTTTTAAGATTTTGATGATCAAACATCAACAAAATATTCCTTATGTTTGGACTAAATTTTCTCGAAAATAAAGATATAATTTAAAATCCTGTTACAATACGGAAATAGCTTGAAGTTTTGTGATTAGAGTGATATATAATTTATATGGTTTTGTAACAAATAATTTGCTATTTATATGCTGAAGCTCTGCAAACCTTAATCAAGCCTCAATCAGGGCACGTGTGTTTGGAATTTTGGATGTGGCTTAATACGACAGGATCGGGCCAAGCCTTAGGCAGATTTCTAAAATATAATATATATTTTTTTCGGCCACATACCCGCTTTACCCGACACCTGAGAGCGATCCGAACAGTACAGCGTAATAGACTTTTAAAACCGATATCATAAGGAAACTGCAGGTCACACAACGCTCTATTTACGAAATATGTTAGGAATAACAAAAAAGGCGGTAAAAACAGAGTGGACCATGGAAAAATAGAATAGACCCCCCAAGTAGCATTTTCACGACTTGCGACCACATGTTTACTAAACACAACGTTGGATTAGTTACAAAAAATAGTTAGTTTCGTACCTTGGGTATTAAAATAAATGTAAACGTTGTTGTAACATTGTGCCGACGTTGAACTAGTACTACAACAAAGTAAACGCTTCGTCGAATAAACGTTGTCTTGTAACTTTTTTGTTTAAGTGATCTTTAGGTGATTCGGACAACGTAGTTACAATATTAGGCAAAAAAAAGAGAGAAAAAAAAAAGAGTTTTCCGACGTCACTTTCAGGACCTATTCCAACGTTATGCAAACGTCGTCTTTTTTACTAATTCCAACGTTGTTTAGATTTCCTTATTCTTACGTTGGTAGGACGTCGAGCCACTACCTTTTTGCAACTGTATTGAACCATAACCTTAAATATTAAATTTTTACTTCATTGTTCTGTTCAGTCAGACAGTTCGGTGCTGTTTTTGTTTTTATAAAAAAAACTTCATTAAAATGGGACGTAAGAAAGGCACATATAAAACTAAATTTAAATATACATCGACATATTACCGATACTTTATCCACTCCCTCGTTTATTTAGAATATAGAGGGCGGCGCAAGCTAGACTCTAGGATGACTATTAGGCAATCTTTCGACTAGTATACTACCTGTTAAGACTGAACTCCAATTTTATTACTCGAGTATGCGACTACTCGAACTACTCCATCTCAATCTCCAAAACAACAAAGTGAAAGCCGCCATGTTGTTGAATAAGAACCCTAAATTAATAAATTAAAATAAATTTGACCCTAAACAACACACGCGGAAACAATTTTTGTACCGACTGCGAATAAAATTATTTTCGTTATAAAAAAAAAAGTCAAAATTTTTTTTAAAACTTCTTTAATTCTAAGGCCCATTAGTATTTTTCAAAGTAGAAACAATACATTTATCAATAAAGTTGTTTGCGTTTAACTTTTTTGCCTTGGGTAACGAGTTACAGAGTTGGTTAAAGTGTTTCAATAATTATGATCTTCAAACATCCTCCACACTTAAATACTTTTGTTTTGTTTTCCTTTACTGCCCATCTGGCATATGTCTCTAACTAAATCATAAAAATAATATTTTTACTATAATTATCCCAATTAAGGATAAAACGCGACTTAGACGTCATATTATTATAGTTTTGCATTTCTGTGAATTAGGATTTTAAACAACGTTGCAGTTTGTACTAAATTAGGCTGCTAGCCAACATCGGTATCCAACGTCGTTTCGACCCAAAAATGATTCTCCAAACTAGTGCAGACTAGGGTTGGCACGAGGTTGTGCCGACGTTGCGCCCCGACGTTTGGTTGCGAGACACAACGTTGTCCCGACGTCCAAATGCTGCTTGGGCCACATAATAGAGGTATCAAATCCATCCACAGAATCAAATCCCTCAAGTGGCAATGGGCAGGACACAAGGCAAAATGGACGGACAACAAATGCACCACAAAAAATACAGCATTGTACCCACAAGGTAGAAGAAGACAAACCCTGAGATGGGACCATGATTTAAGAAAATTAACAGGGACAACTTGGGCCCGCATAGCCAACAATAGATAACAATGGGCCCAATTACAAAGAGATTATCTGAGTATGCCAGGGAGGCTACACCATAATTGGAAATAGTTGAATAAGTTCAAAATGATGATGATGATGATTCTAGATCATGTTTTTGTCAATTTTACACCTATTTTAGTTTTTATCTCGAAAACTATTAGAGATAGGTATAGGTTAGTATAATAGAAAAACTATGAGATATGAAAATATTTAAAAAAATGTAATAATATAGCTGGTGTTCCATTTAAAACACTTTTAGTATGAAACGACAACACTGTAACGCTGAAAATAATTTATACAGATGGAGTAGGTCCCTTTACGCAAAAATCCAAATTTTAATAAAGGCCCCTATCACCGGTTCTCCATAAACTTCTGACTTACCATGGCAGCCAATCACTCTGTATACTATTTAGGGATCTTTACCAAATGACCTAAATGGTTTTTCCCTTATGGCGTGAGTTTTATTTAATATTTTAAACTTAAAATTTAATAATAATAATAGTAGCTCCCGTATATAGCGTTTAACGCCTTGAGAGCAGCAAGGTACAGCTTGCCATGCTAGAGCCGTTCGGTACACAATGAAGGTAATGTGGCTAGCACTACGCTTCAACCGCCTCTTATTACTTAGTATTGTGAATCCCAAATACTCATTTAAGGCTGAGTGGACCTAGGTACTTAAACTATTTTTATTTTATTAAAAATAGTAGGCTGATGAAATACCAGCTGCAGGATTGGAACACACAACCTTTAGATTGGTAGACGAGAGCTGTGACCTCTACGCCACCGGGCACCATAAAACGAATCGAAATTAAAATCTAAATTGCGAATACTTAAAAATTAATAGATCCCACTCCTATCAAAATACACTAAATTATTCGATAATCACGCTACGATAAACACGATATTTGTCCTATAGTATACATTAGTCCTCTCATTTGGATGCTTATAAACCAATTCCGCATTTCGAGCCGACTGTTTAGTCCGAAGTCCCGACAACACGACTTTTAAATTATGCGCTATTTCGCCGAACATCAAAACTACATTTTCACAGTAGCTAGTAAATGTCTTTTATACGGGTAAATTTGTCAGTCAGCATTTGCATTGTCTTTTATAATACAGACTTTGTACATTTACATTTTGCAAATACGAGTAAATAAAGGAAGATAATAAAGGGTATAAATTGATTTGATTTATTATATTAATTTTTTTTTGATACGGAATATAGATTTAAATGTAAGGAGGAAGAATCATCATCATTTTCTGCTTATTCAACCATTTCCAATTATGATGTAGTCTGCCTCATATATATTTAGTTACTCCATTTGTAGTTGGGCCCATTGTTGTCTATTGTTAGCTATGCAGGTCCAAGCTAATTTTTTAATATTATGGTCCCATCTCAAGTTTGGTATTCTTCTACGTCTCTTAATTCCTCGTGTGTACAGGGTGGGTCAAATTCAACGCTTTTAAATGAAAACACCCTTTTCTATAGGAAATAGACGAAAACTAATATCGGTGTCTGGAGCTCAATTTTCATCAAAAACATGATGGTGAAAACCGCACATCAATATCTGTTACCGTTTCGGAGTTTCGGGGTGTTTTTCAAAAATGTGCATTTTTAATAAATCGCTGTAACTTTTTTGCTATGGAAAATTTTGTATTTCTATGAAAACATTTCCAAAGCACCTTTTTACGTAGAATTTAATGGTTTAAGTATAATTTTTTTAAAATTAATAATTTAAGAGTTATCAACAGAAAAATTGATTTTTTATTTGGGACACCCTCTATATTTTTAATTAACTGAAAAGAATTTAAAATTACCTTTCCAAAAATATAGCACACTTGATATTTTGTTATAATCCCCTTCGAAATACAGAATTTTTAAAAGTTCGCCACTTTTAACTAGTAGGCTTTGGACCCCTTATTGATGATATGCCCTTAATGGAACTCAAAAACATATTTTTTCAGCAAGACGACGCGCGACGCACCGCCTCTGAACGCTGAAGTTATCAGCAAATTTTTGCAGCCAATTTTAAGAATAATTGAATAGCTAACCAAGATACCAGCCGTTGGCCGTCGAGACCGCCTAACTTAGTGCCGATGAATCTAATACTATAGATATATTTGCGGAAGAATAAAGGCCGGTTTTCATATACGCTTCGCCGCGCTTCACTGTACTTGACTTGGCTTCGCGACAAAGCGTCAATTTACCGAGATGAATTTACATATAAGCTTCAAAACCGGAGCGACGGAGCGTCAGTTCACGTGAAACCAGCAGTGTGGCTACGAAGACGACCTGAATTGAAATGTTTAGTATGAGCAGTTCTGACGGTTCTTCATCAGATGGAGCATTTCACCAGTGTGTGATTACGAACAACGGAAAAAAAAGAAAACGCTGTAAATATTGGGTACATGATATTTTCCAAGCTAGACTGTCAGAAGTGGAATTTCACACGCTTTTTAAACGACCGATAGAAGACGCAAACAAATTTTATAAATATTTTAGAATGTCTCCAGGGAAATTTAATTTGTTATTGGGATTAGCAGCAGAGAAATCCACAAAACAAAATAGCAGATTCCGACCTTGTATAGGACCTCAAAAACGTTAAACACGCTTGATCGAGCAACGCTGCACTTCAAATGCGTGAAAGAAAGCTCACCGACAATTGGAGGCGTCAAGTCAGTTGAAGTCAAGCGAGGCGCAGCGTAAATGAGAACTGCTACGTAAGAAAACACAAAGACTTTTTAACGCGACATTTTGACGCTCGATGAAGTCAAGCGTAGTAAAGCACGATAAAGCGTATATGAGAACCGGCCTTAAAGGTTCCTTATTCTTCCGTATAATCTAGACAAGAATTAGAAATACTTAGCAGTTTTGAGAGGGTATCTTTCACCCCCACTGAGTTAATGAATTCCGCGAGAAATGTTCAAAACAGAATCTGTCCATAACAGAAGACGGTCGATATGTCGAAAACCTGTAGCAAAATCTCATATCTTGGTTTGCTGTTTATTTGTATTGTTACTAGATATAGTTTAAATATGTTGATGTTGGCTAAATATATTTTAAATTGTTATAAAATTCTGCATCTCTCATAGCAAATATAATTTTCGTTTTAATTGATACTCACAGCTAGAATTTTTTTGCATTACGGCCGTTGCCATTCAAAGCCTCCTTATTTAAAGCGGGCGAATTTTCATATACTCTATATCTCGAAGAGGAATCGACCAAAATATCAAGTGTGTTATATTCTTGGAAAGGTAATTTTAAATTATTTTCAATAAATTAAAAATATACAGGGTGTCCCATATAAAAAATCAAATTTTCTATTGATAATTCATAATTTATTAATTTAAAACAAATATACTTAAACCATTAAATTCTACGTAAAAAGGTGCTTTGGAAATGTTTTCATAAAAATACAAAATTTTCTATAGCAAAAAAGTTACAGCGATTTGTTAAAAATGCATATTTTTGAAAAACACCCCGTAACTCCGAAACGATAACAGATATCGATATGCGGTTTTCACCATCGTATTTTTGACAAAAATTGAGCTCCAGACACCAATATTAGTTTTTGTCTAGCTCCTATAGAAAAGGGTGTTTCCATTTAAAAGCGTCGAATTGGATCCACCCTGTACAGTGCTGTAATTTTATGGTCAATCTATTTTCCGTTCTTCTTGCCAGGTGTCCTGCCCATTGCCACTTGAGGCATTTGATTCTGTGGATGACATCTATTTCTGTTTTTTTGCCGTATCCACTCTATTCTATTATGGTATTTCTTGGTTATACCCATGTATATATATTTTTAAAGTAGATCAACCTAAGACGTTTATGGACTAAGACTACTAGATGGCAGGACCGGTTTCCCTACAGAAAAATATTTTTTGTTACTCTGAATTTTGAAGCTAACAATAAAAACAGAGAAAATAAAAATCGATAATTTTCGGACTGTGCCAATTGGTTACTAATCGATCAGATACTTTTTATCTATTAGATATGCTATAAAAGCTGGTAATTATGCAATTCGACCATTGTAAAAACCCGACAAATTCCGCAAGGCCGATGCTTTTCACTGATAAGAAAAAAAAATGTTTGTTTAGATAATTTTCAGGATATTTTTTCTTTCTGAATGCACATTTTTAAAGTATTTTATATTCTTTGTCCGCTTGATCTTGTCTATTATACTGGTCACACGTATCGAAGTTCTGTTTCTTCTAGTTTTAAAAAAAATTTCTTATTTCTTTATAGTTGTTGTGGTTGTAGTGTAAAATTAGATTAATTTTATTAAGTTTAATTATAATGTTTAGTGTAGAATACCAGAAATAGTTTAGTAGTGTTTTTATAGTTTATTTATTTTGTAGTTAAGTAGTAGGTGAAGGGATAATTTGGTTATTTTCTCTTTTTGTTTGGTTAATTAGTAAGTTTATAATTTTTTCAGTGTAAAATACAAGAAGTAGTTGTGTAGTGTTTTTATAAGAGATTATATTCGTTTATTTTGTAGATGAGTAATAGGTGAAGGTATTTGGGTATTTTTTCTTTTTGTTTTTCTTCTAATTGTAGTAATTCTATTAAGTATTGTGATAGATACGCTATATATTCCTTCAACTTCGTTGAAAAGTGCGTTATCATATTATTTTGGTTTTCTGGTAGAAGAATATACGAAAAAAAAATCTGATCAAATTTATTTTAAATTAAATTAATCGAGTCTTATTAATCACATTAATCTAGTCAAATAAAAATAATAGTTAGTTTCTAAATACTATACAGGATGAGTTTCCTACAATGTTCTCTATGGGTATCTGGGAAACTACTAGAGATAGAGAGTCGGTTAAATGGGGAAAGAATTGCAGTTTTGTGGGGTCATAAATATGCGCCTTTCGGATTTTTCGGAGAAGTTCAAGGCTTACTAGATATTTCGAAAAACACAAATTTTGGCTATTTTAAAACTTGTCTCTAATTCCATTATAATCTACCGTATGATCGAATAAAAACGGAGTCAACGATGGCTATGAAATGAAGATCGTTGTCATTCTATATGTAAAATTATATGGGAAATATCATCGATCGTCATTTCATAGCCAACGCTGACGCCGTTTTTATTCGATCATATGGTATTTTAGACAAAAAGTTTTCAGATAAAAGTTGTAGATAATCACATACCTAATGAATTTGTGTTTTCTGTTTTTTTTTCTAAAGCCTGTCATTTTTGACATATGACACAAACATTAAGTTTTTTTTAAATGGAAATCCTAGTTGGCCATGTCAGCGATATAGGTATAATATGTTTTCTTTCGAACAATTACAAGTTATAGCCAATTCTTTTCTTTCTTGGCTAATTTCCATACCAATAATACCATGCCAATTAGTTGGCATCAAAAATGTAAAAAGTTTTATGTTTTCAAAAAAAAAATATCCTAAAATTCGTAAGCACTCAATTTAGAATAAAGTAATCTAAGAATGAAATGATTCTTTTATAAACCTGCATTAAATCAAATTAAAATATGTATGTAACTTTTTTTTAAATATTAATTAACAACAATTAGCATCATCATAAATGTACCAACATATCGAAATAATAATTTCTTTGTTAATACGGTTTAGAATTCTTAAAATAACAGGCAAAAATAATCCACAATTTACAATAAAATAAAAGTTTCGTTTAAATTTCTTAATCAGCTGATCATTATTAAAGTTCGCAGAAACCCGGGGCTATATTATTACATTACTCTGAGGAAAATAACAAAAATAATCGATATTTTTGACTCCGCCCCGAAACGTTCACGATTTGTCCTCCAGTTGGCAGCACATTTTGTCTGGTCGGTTGAACAACTTTAAGAATATATAAACAAGGGTTATACCCAGCATTCAGCGTTGTGCAACCTGCAGTTTCCTTATAATGTCCGTTTTAAGTATGCAAGTTCAGCATGCATAGGTCATGACTTGTAGCACATATTGGTCGAATGTTTTCTATACAGATTGTTAACTGGACGGCTACTTATTGGGGAACAGAATGGCAACACTCCCTACATTCTAAAAAAAAACTGCCGACTTGTTACGTCGCGTCGTCTCTCGACGAGCGGGCCGAGGTTGCCATATTTCAACCATAAAGCTCTTGCCGCGAGTACTAAACAAATTAACAACCTGTATATATTTCTATAAAAAAGAAGAATGAAATTATTGGGCAAACCTACAGTAAGATTAGCCATGAAACATGGCTAAAATACCACTACCCGTAGACACTTAAAGGGAGGTACTGCGGAGGTACTTTAACATAGCCATCATATTTTAGCCATGTTTCATGGCTAATCTTACTGTAGGTTTGCCCAGTAATTTCATTCTTCTTTTTTATTATAGTCCCCACGTTAACATCTTTTGTTTATTGTTTTCTCTGGGCCAAGGTGATAGTAGCAAGGTATGTTGAAGTACCTCCGCAGCGGTTTTTTGGTAGTAACGCTTGCGAATTGTAAGCTACTGCTTAATCAGGTTGCAAATGGTGCCTAGTGCCTCGTTTGCTTCCCCTTTTTCTTTTTTCAGGATCGGTAGTTCATCGTTGCTGATTCCTCCCGTATTGATGAAGCCGGAAGGCAGAAACACTAAGTGTCTACGGGTAGTCGTATTTTAGCCATGTGTCATGGCTAATCTTACTCTAGGTTTGCCCAATAATTTCATTCTTCTTTTTTATTACAGTCCCCACGATAACATCTTTTGTTTATATTTCTATATATATATTCTTCTACTATTTCCAGTATTGTTACTGTTATTTATTAGAGTGTTTTCTCTACCTACTAGTTCATTGTACATTACTTTAGTTTTTGGTAAATTTATTTTGAGGCCTACTTTATGGCTGGCTGTATTTAGTTCGTTAATTTGTGCTTGTAGTCCTTCAGTTGACTATTGGCAATTAGGACTATGTCATCAGTTAGACTGTTATCTGTCATCAGGAGGAAGAATATTTGGTATTTTATAATAAATCTTATATCTTTTTTTTACGCATTGTTAACATCAAGGAAGTGTGTATCAGGCAGTAGCAAATTGTGAATAAAAATAATTGAGAAATTTTAAATAATTTTTTTCCAAAACATGTAGAAAATATAGAATATTTATACCACGTGGTTTTAAAAAGTAGCTCACCCCTATAATTTTTTAAAAATTTTTCAGACAAAAAATCTTTTTTTTGTGAATATAAGGACTATATCATTTCTTTAACGCAATTAGATACAATACTAAATGTTTGCCAAATGTAGTTTGCCAAATATAACATGCCTAATAAATAAAATGCATTAAATTTTAAAAAGATACCGTATGATCGAAAAAAAAAACGGCGTCAGCGATGGCTATGAAATGAAGATCGCTGTCATTTTATATGTAAATTTATATGGGAAATGTCATCAATCGTCATTTCCCAACCAACTGGACACCGTTTTTTCGATCAGACGGTATATTATAAGGTTTTTTAGTTATTGAGGAAATTTTTACGCACCAATAAAGGAAATTTAGTACTAAATAACATTTTTAAATATTTAAAACAAAAAGTTTTGTAAAACAGATGAAACTAACTATCGAAAACAATAAATTTCTTTAAAATAGTGCTTTATTAGAAAAGTAAATAAAACTCTATAAAGAATATATGTTTTGATGAACCTGTATTTGTTTTTGTATCTTTGGGAAAGTTCCAGCATTTTTCCATTTTACGTATTTTCTTTCGTGTCTTCTTTTCTCTAGAGATTTGAATTTTAAATTAGAATATTCAACAATATTTTATAAATCTCTACATATACCTATAGATTTTATTAAAACAAATCTTCATACCAACATTATACATATTGTTTGGTTCTTATATGCAAACAAGTCTCTTCAGTAATGATAAGAAAATTATACAGGGTACAAAAAAACATTGTACCATACTTATCTAATATATAATATTCTCTTGTCACAGTTTTAGTGACCATAGCCCTCGCCTCCAAAACCGCTTAGCCGATTTTGATGAAATTTTATGTGTATATTCAGTAGATATGAGAACAGGTTGTTATCTATTTTTTTGTACCCCCAAGTGACAAGGGTGGGCCAACCCAAACTAAATTGTTAACCAAATTTTTTTTTATTTTTTTTAGTAGGTACTATATGAAAGAAAAAGTTTCTATATACATATGCCCTAAAATGGCTTCATGAAGAACCCTGTCACAACCTTGGGAAGCTTTTCCAGTTCTTACAGTCCTGACTTAGGCGAATATATCTTGTAAATTTTTAGAAGATATCTGGTATACAGATAATTTTTTTAAGACACTACATTCAAATTCGGGAGGAGATATATCTCCTGAAACGTTAAGCATTTTTTATCCATTAGGCAAATTTTTTTACTAGTAAAAAACCACTGACAAGCTGGTTTCCGTTTAGATTCAACGCAATCGTGTTTATAATAAATAATTATTTTATTTTATAGATTTTCTTCTAGTCGGCGAAAAACGCAAAATTATTTTCAAGAAATGAACACGCCACAAATGTATAGATATTATTTTTATATGTTTCTTGTCTTATTTTTAATGATCTAAATTCTCTAAAATATTCCTTCACTATTTTTCATCTTTTTATCTGTATTTAGAGCAGTCAGGTAAGAAAGTCAACGTTATTACTTTTTCGCTACACAATATTTTTCATATTTTTCCAAACAAATACTATTGTCACCTTCGTCATAATTTAATCACAACAAAAGAGCTCCCCTGAAAATAGAATCGAAATTAGAACAGCGTAATTGAATTTCTTTCTTTGCATAAAAAAAATTCGTCGAATTCGAGACTATTCGAGGAAAAATTGCCCGAGGGATCGTATTTACGAAAATACGCCGTATAAACAGTGAGCAGAGGTCGAAAGGCGAAATTTGGAATTGAGGGCGGCAAGCATTATGGCCTTTAAGGCGGATCCGAGGCCAGACCAAAGGGCTTCGGCCGATATTAAAAGTATTTGTTAAGAGTTTACGACAAAAGGGAGGGCCTAGAGTGAGCGAAACGCATCTGGAAGTCTTTGGACGGAGATTATTAAAGTTGGCAGGAATTGGATGACTCCAAATTAACTATATTATTTTAGTAAATTTGGTTTTTAAATTTATGGCATAGACACACTGACAATTTATGAAACAGCATTCCGGACTATACAGGGTGGCGCCTCTCATACGACGCAGAGGCTCCAAGGAGAACGGTAGTTTATAGCAAAATGAAATTTTGGGAGTATATGTAGCTTAACTGAAAGTATCTTTAAAAAATAAAGAGAGTTCTACAGGGTGACCTCAAAAAAAGTTAAACATCAAAGTTGTGTTTTTTATAATGGAACACCCTATATATTAACTGACTTTCGGATTATAGGAAAAAAATAAAGGCGAGTTTCATTACAGAAGTGTATGACTAAAATGTAAGGTTTTTGACATATTTAACATTTTCTAAAAATGAAGAATAAATTTTAAATTTCAATAAAGGTTACCTAAATTGGAATTTATCCGGTATAGCCCAATATGTAGTTAAGATTACTATTGTACTTTAAATCAAATTAAAACTTGACCCAAAAAGTTATACAAGGTGAGAGAAAATTAATTTTGAACTTTGGCCATCAAGCAAGTTACTCTTTTATTTTATAAGAAAAACCCAGTATATTATTCTATAGAGAATTCATGACTCTTCAAAATATTATTAAGGTTGCCTACCTCTCAAGCAAATATTTTCCGAGATATATTCATTTTCAAGATTAAGTGTCAATAGTGCAACGGCCTATCTACGTCGAAACACCGGTTCCCATTAGAACACCGAAGTTAAGCGACGTAAGGCGATACTAGTGGATGGACGGGTGACCGGTTCGAAACTCTGTATTGTGCTGTTGTCCAATAAAGGCAAAAGTGTAAAATCTATTGACACACACTGTTATCGGTCCGGCATCGAAAGGACCGAGAGGAACTAGAGGAACTAAATAAAAGACTAGTTCACGGACGGATCGGCCAGCGCGATTGTAGACCGATGCTAAGCAGGAATGGGGAGAACCAGTCGTATGTTAGGACCGAGGGGAACTAGAGGTAAGAAACAAAAAAATTAAAGGACTAGTTCACGGAAATCTATTCGGTCAAAAAAAGAAATTTTTAATTAAGAGAAAACTTTAGTTTCTGGTTATTATTTAGCTTTTTTAATTAAGAGAAAACGTTATTTTCTGTTTATCATTTAGCTTCACCAACATGTGTTAGTATTAATAATTTTATTAACTAAACGTTCTCCAACCCAATGTGAGTAAATATCAATGTAAAACCTCTGACGAGGGGTAGGGGACTCAAAAAACTCACAATTTTTTACAGTATAGAGAGGTTTACAGGGTATACAGAGATTTTACATTAATACTTTTATTATTTGCTTCAATTGATTTGTGATATCGTTTTCTAAACTCTGATTTGAGTTTCTTTTTAATGTTTTATTCTTATCTGCAATATAAAACTTACCTTTATGTTTTCAATATATGCAATATATAAATATAATATATATATACACGTCTCGTAATATTTCGTAAATTATAAAAATTAGACAAATCATACTATGAATAGTTCTGACTTCTAACAAAAGTTTTCTTATTCTGATTTATAACGAAATGTTAGTCTACATAGAACTAGAATTCCCACCTCTACTTGCCAATTCTTTTAGTATTGTTACATTATCGTTGAGAAATTAACTAAATCTCGAGATTGTAATGAATTTTTTCTCGAGATGGAGATTTTTTATTTATTTTATTTTAATTATTTCTTCTGAGTTAATATAAGCTTATATCGTCTTAGTTACGTTAACCATAAATGAAGTCATAACTCCCTTGGGATATTATTAATGGGACTTTTAAGATGCTATAATTTCCTCTAACTTTTATAGGTCACAACCATGAAATACAATAGGGATTTTGAGTAATAATATAAAATGAAAATATATACTCATCTAACTACACTAATAAAATTTATTTATCATTATTGTCACATATAATAAATTCCCAAGAGGTAGAGAGTAGAGGGGTTGTTCCATCACCTTCTACAATATTTTTCTGTCAAAACAATAGTGTTTAAAAGTTTCTGTAAAAATCTACTGTTTTTTCTACTTCTATATGCAAAATATAAAAGACAGCCCTTGTATAGTATCTAATCCTCTTTATCCGAGTCTTTATCACTAAAAATTAAGATTCTTGCTTTATCCACAATGAAGATACAGAGGAGTCAAAAGTGCTCTGAATTGATTCGAGAAAAAAGTTGGATAAGATCAAGGACTGTATATATTCTAAAGGACTGTTCGATCGCGTCAAATCGCCGCTGTCGAGTCACCGTGGGATGCTACGTCACGCGCTGACCAGCGCTACTCAGTGCGGCGGATGATATTCTAGCGGGACAAAATCTCAAGAGCAATGTTTGGGACTTAAAATCTAAGAACGTAGCAAATGATCTAATATATAGCAACTATATGGTTAAATTTATTTATTTATTAACAACATAACTTATTAATAAATAAAACAAGATAATAAAACTATGATATTATTCGTACATGACACACAAAAACCGTATTGTAAACTATTGCCAAATACATAAAATTATGATATCAAAAAACTCTTTAGCAGTTTTTTTTAATTAATTTGTAATCTTGTGACACCCTCTATAATTTATTTTAAAAAAATATATTTTATTTTGAATATAATAAATAAGATAGATATTTTAATTTTAATTTTAACACTCGGTAATTGTAAATTCATATATAGTAAGTATCTAAGACAATTTTTTAAACTCAGTGCCTGTTGATGGAGTTGTTTTGTTTTTATACTATCCGATTGAAATGAATCTTTTTGGGCATTCACCTGTTAAGCTTGAACTCCCTGTGACTGTAACTACCTGTGTTGGTAACTATTGGTAACTCAAAAGATCTACATCATTCAATATATCGATATTTGAAAAAAAAGTGAAATTTTGATATCTGCAGAAGAAAGGCACGAAGGATTTTAACAAATAATATACGTACAGTAGAAAAGTACATACCTTTGGCAATCTTCAACATAATTTGGCTTTCTAATAAAATGTATAAGCACTTGTAAATATTTTGTTTTCGTATGATCTCTGCCTTGCTGAGCAGAAAACGACCAAATTTGGTTGATAAAAATGTATCGAAATACAAAGAATATTCATGCATTTTTGTATCAATTGGAATGTCTACTATTTATTCTTATCAGTACACATTTTTTGGCTTATTTCTAACCAATCGCTTTTGTCCCGCTAAATTTATCTTCCAACGCACTGTGCGCTCGTCCGTCAAATGCAAAAATAACTGTCACTGTCTAAAATCTTTAACGCCAACTTCAACTCGGTCAGTAGATGACGTAAAAAAACTGACAGTGCAGGAAGATAGGAATCGAACTATCCCTATCTCTATAGTATCCTTGGGATAAGATAATGCAACACTTTCAAAATTTTAAAAAGTCAGTACCTGATATTACCATTATGTGATTCTGCATAAAGGTTGATATCTCACTATACCTTCCGTTTGCAGTCCATATCCGTCCGTATTTTTTTATTGTATTGACGCTATACGTAAGCTTCCGTTCCATATCAGTTTCATACTTTTTATTTGTATAATTTATATGTATATACATAATATATATGTATATTTTATATCATTACGAAAGTTTTATTTTAAAAATTTGTATCTTTTGAAGAAAGTAATAGATTTAATTAAAAGGTGAAAGAATAAATAAACATCAGGAAAATGTTAACAGAGCTGGTACAAATGTAAGAACTTGACAACGCTGTTCTCGATGCGCTTCAGTCCGTCCGCCAAAAAAATGTATGGAAGGAAAGGATATGGAACGGAAGGGAAACGGAACGGATAGTGTGCATTGTCCTATTCATTTACGTGATATAATATTTTATGTATCGGTGGGGAAACGGAAGGCAGCTGATACGGAAGGTATAGTGATAATCAACCTTTAATAGGTAGTTTTGTAGCTCCGAGTAGATAGTATTTTTGGCCCATTTAACAAAAATCACCTTTACAATACTGTATAAAACTAAATGTTTCTCTAAATTCCTCAAAATGCGTATTTAAATAAAACTGGATTTGACGAAACAGCGATAGCTGATCAGTGCGCTAAATGCACCGAAAACAATTTAAGCTATTTCAATTTGTGTCGGTATTGTTCGGCAAAATTAAAATGGATTTGAGCCGAAAACAAAATATTTTTATATTTTTACGCCGATACGGCGATGCGTGCATGACCGTTTCAATTATTAATGGAGATATTGTGTACTAAATAAACAAAACTAGTTTTAGGAGCTTCTCAATTACAGGGAATCGACAGCACGTAAATTTGTTTTGCATTAATCGCGTGATGGTATTAACAAGCAACAACTCATTTAAAATTTTAATTGTTGGTTTTCGATTAGTTCTTACAACATTAGAAAAATGGATAGTAGGTATTTGTTTTTCGGAAATTAAATCAAAACAATTCAATCACTATTGTCTTTTTGAAGATATGCTGTATAACCACGCATTTTTTTGTCTTTACAAGAGGAAACACTTTTTTATTATTAATATTTTAAAAAATGCTTGTTCTAAAATGGTTAGTTTTGTTTATTTAATTTATATATTTTTTTATAACTTTTGGTTCTTTTTTCAAACTTTTTTTCTCGGGGTAGTAAAATATTTAATTGTTTTTAATTTAGAATTACACATCAATAAGTCAATATTATTATTTTTTTAAATTAAAAAAGCCTGTATTTTTAGCATTTTTAAAAATCATCCTTGGTATTTAGTACAAGCTACAAATTAAATTTTATTTTTGTTTGGACCTTAAAATCTTATTTTTAGGACATGTTTATATCCTTGGAGCACATTATGAAAAAGGAAATTTTATTTTCATTTAGATATGTTTATCCCTTCAAAGAGTAAAAATCCTTTATTTGAAAATATTAGGACAAAAAGTTCTTGTTTTAATATATTTAATAAAAATGTTATAGTACGTTTTAAGAGTAATGTAATTCAGGTGTTATAAAAACTTAATAATGTGTTATTCAGTTATATATAGGTAGATATAATACTTCAAAGAGAGAAGATACTTCTTCTTCCATTCCCTTTGATTTTGATTCTGCTTTACAGCCTCATTAAGGGTTGTTCTTGTTTAACTAGACGTAATGAAGCTAAAATTTACCTTAATTTAATGAACTTTGTATTTGGATACGTCAGAGCGCATCCGTTTTTAATTCTAATAACGTAAAATCGACGTCATATTATTTGATATTTAATGTGTGCATCTACTGGTGTTCTGTAAATGCGGTGAGTCGTGTTCTGGAAAGATAAAACCTACTCTACATGTATGATTTAATTAGCATAGAAAAAAGAACGAAGATGTAGAAAGAAGAAAAAATATGATGAATGATAAATTACATATTTTACCTAATTTATTATTAAATATTATTACGATTAGTTATTATTACTATTAGCCCAAGGCGATAAGCGCTGATTAACCAGCTTTCTTTGTGTGCGTACCCTTTGGCTGTGAAGATTATTCTTGATTTACGTAAGAACAATCTTCGGATTATCACGGGGTTTTAAACAGAACAAGCAACGGCCCAGCTATATGTCGAAACACCGGATCCCATTAGAACACCGAAGTTAAGCGACATAAGGCGATACTGGTGGATGGACGGTTGACCGGTTCGAAACTCTGTATCGTGCTGTTGTTCAAGGGAAAAGTGTAAAATCTATTGATACACACTGCTTATTCACGCCGGTTCGAGGCCGAATGAGATCGGATATCTCGTAAGTAAGAGTTGATTTAGACACTTCCTAAGTTGGTAGGCCATGATATGGCCGAGGACCGCGGTTCGGATTCCGCGTAAACAAAGTAGGTCCCGTCCAGATTAGCCCTGGCAGCAAAAAGGAGACGTTAACTGAAATCTTTACTTTACTCTTTTAGTTGTATGCAATGCATTTGTTTTTTTTTTATTCTTGTAAATTCATATATATTTTTTAATCGTTAGCGTTATATATTTTTAGTGTACGTTACTTGTATGTATAGTATTAGTTTTTTATTATATTTCAAACACTGATATCTATTTATTTCAAACATTTATTTATTTAAAACTAAGATAAGTCTACGGACTTTTGGGGTTTTTCAATTTGTTTCTTGAGTTGGAATTTAATTAGCAGGATTTTAAATATAAATGTTGGAGGCAGATGCCGAATTCCGCCTATATCCGAAATAATTAGACATATGGCGATTATGAAAAAGTATATTATATATATATAATATATATATATATATATATATATATATATATATATATATATATATACATATAATAATAATATATATACATATATATATATATATATATATATATATATATATATATATATATATATATATATATATATATATATTATTATATATATATATATATATATATATATATATATATATATATATATATATATATATATATATATATATATATATATATATATATATATATATATATATATATATATATATATATATATATATATATATATATATATATATATATATATATATATATATATATATATTATATATATGTATATTTTATTATTATATATGTTTTTTTTTATTCTTTTCTTTGACCTCTCAATATATATTTTGTTTTTTCTTGGCTTTAGGTAAGGTAAACAATGAGAAAAACGGCTTTTTTATATTAAAAATTTCATTGACGTTTCGACCTGGTAGGGTCTTTATCAAAATTTATTACTAAAAAAAAATAAAGTCACATTATGAACGTCCATTTAACCACAATAAAAATTCTATTTTGTTACCTTAAACGTAGATTTCGGCCGTTTTGTTTTAGTTTTTATTTTAATTTTTATTGTTTTCTTTTTACAATTTTATCATTTTCATTCTGAAATCTATTTTTATAAGGTGGCGTGAGAGAAAAAAAATATAAAAAGCCTACCTTAGCGAAGAAAATAATCCAATATCCAACATTGGATATTGGATTATTAATTTTATATACATTACCAATTGTGGATTGCTGGAAGTCTTGAATGTTACCAGAGGCGGTGGAGTTTTGCTGGCAGTCCGAAGTTATCTCAATTCGACCGTATTGGACCTGTCCATTTTTGAAGATGCGCTGCCGGCTCTCGACATTGTTGGGGTGAGTGTTGCGGGTGATGGGGGTGTTCTGTATATGTTTGCAGTTTACTTTCAGCCTAACACTTCAGTTGAGCATTTTCGTGTATTTTTTGATGTTTTTGAGTCCTTAACATTTCTCTATGGACGCGACATAATCTTATTAGGCGATTTCAATATTCATTTTTCAGATTCACCTACTGAAACTTGTCAAAAACTTCAGATTTTAAACGATTTTCTCGCTTTTTTTGATTTTAAGCAATGTAATAGAATTCAAAATCAAAACAATACTATTCTTGACCTAGTTATTACTAACTTGCCTTCAGAAGTCCTTACCACTTTTCCATTTGTCAAGGAAGATGGTTATCATCCAACACTACTAATAATTCCTGATTTGCCGATGAAACCCCATTCAAACTTTCCCTCTACTGTTCCGACAAAAAACTATAACTTCAGTAAAGCCAACTACCCGCATCTTTATAATCTTATCCTTACCACTAACTGGGACTTTTTAGAAGGCATGGAAAACGTTAACGCAGCAGTCGAGGCTTTCTATAATAGACTGTATGAACTCTTTGACCAATCCATCCCACTCTACAAACAGTATAAAAATAACAAAAAGTGTTCCTACCCATCATGGTATACATCCGAAATCATCAGTAACATTAAGGAGAAATCTAGAATCTTTAAGAGATGGAAAATCAATCGATCTCCGGAATCCTATGGGGCTTTTAAAACTCTTAGAGCAGTGATTAAGCAACAACTTGATAGTGCTTATAAAACGTATATAATCGCTGCTCAGGACTCACTACGAGCTGAACCCAGAGAATTTTGGAAACATATTCAGCAGAAACAATAGATCTCGTATTCCTGGCACTCTTAGAAACAGTGATAATAGTCCTCTTGACAATCCCACTGACGTTGTAAATTCTTTTGACAATTTTTTCCAAGGTGTTTATATTGTTTCAAGCCCTAGCAATGTCTCGTATGAATGTGGTAAAAGTATTTCTTTGGAGACATTTGACACCGAAGATGTGCTGAAGGCCTTAAAGTTCACTAAAAACAAAAAAACGGCTGGCCCAGATAAAATACCTTCCTTTCTTATAAGGGATTGCGCTTTTGTTCTGGCTGAACCATTAACTAAACTTTTTAACCATTCTATCTCAACACAAACATTTCCTAGTGTTTGGAAGCAAGCCAAGATTTGTCCAATTTTTAAAACGGGCAACAGAGATATCATTGAGAATTATCGTCCGGTTTCAGTTCTATCCAACATTGCAAAGGCCTTCGAGAGGTGTATACATAATAAACTATTTTTCAAAATTAAAAATTTGATAACACCATCTCAACATGGCTTTTTTCCAGGGCGATCAACTGTGACAAAGTTAACATGCTTTCTTGAATATACATATAACTCTATCGATGAAGGTTATCAGGTTGATGCTGTTTACACAGACTTCTCGAAGGCCTTTGATAAGATGAACCATGGGATTATGGCAGAGAAATTGTCACAAATGGGATTTGATAATAAATTAATAAAGTTCTTTTCCTCATATGTACATCAACGCAAGCAATATGTTGAATATAATGGTCACAGATCGTGTCCCTTTATAGCAACTAGCGGTGCACAGCAGGGTAGCTGTTTGGCACCACTGATATTTTCAATATACATAAACGATATAGTGACCCAATTAAAGAGCTGTTCGCTTTTATTTGCAGATGATCTGAAGATTTTTAGTGTCGTCCGGTGTAAGGATGATTGCATCCGTCTGCAGGCCGATCTTGATATTATCTCTAATTGGTGCGTGGAAAATCGACTTGCTTTAAACACCTCTAAATGTAAAAAAGTGTCCTATTCTCTGAAACGTATTGAACTTGACCACCCCTATACCATAAATAGCGCAATCCTGGAAAATTGTGAGCATGTTAAGGACTTAGCTGTTTACTTGGATAAGAAACTGACTTTTAACATACATATTGATGAAGTATTCCGTGGCGCTCTTAAATCTTTAGGATTTCTCCTGAGATCCACAGAAGGTTTCAATAGTCCATTATGTCTAACGGCATTATACATGAGCTTTGAAATCAAAATCAATTATGCCTCTCAAATTTGGTCACCAATTCACCAGGTCCATATACGGAGATTAGAAAACGTTCAGCGTAAATTCCTAAAATATCTCTCGTTCAAACTGGATGGTGTTTTCCCAGAGCGTGGTTATAACCACTTACAGCTGTTGCAAAGGTTTGATTTTTTATCTATTGAGCAAACTCATAGACTTCACTCTTAACTTTCCTTTATAAACTTTGTAACGGTCATGCTGACTGCGCTTCGTTATTAGCTCGGCTGAACTTTTCAGCTCCGCTCGTCCGTACTAGAAATCAAAACACGTTCTACCTGTCAAACGTCAGGACTTGTTTAGACGGTAAGGCACCCCTCTACCGGGCCTGTACTGATTTCAATGTTGTTGAGAGCCTGGCATCTGTTGATATATTTGGCGACTCGCTGCGTCAATTCAGGAATGTTTTGGTCTGGCAAATGAAGAATCCTAGCATTTTTTGAAATTTTTTATTGTAGTTTGTTAGAATTAGAGTTTTACTTTCACTTTTAAATTTATACTAGGTGTTTTTTTTAAGATTACATATAGATTATTATTTTTTGCATTGTACTTTTATTGTTGATTTGTGCTTATGTTAGCTTCATTTAATATGAATGTTGTGAATTTTTTAGTGTACACAATTGTCTTTAATTTGGGATTTCCTGTTAGACAATAAACTATTATTTATTTATTTATTTATTTATTTATTTAATGGTTTCAACTTCTATGCGGAGGGTGTTAATCTTTTGTTGTTATATTATACCAAAAAAATATCCCCCTCCGTAAAGAAGTTATATAAAGACCACGAAGTTGCACGCATCTGGCAAGTTTAGTATGGACAAATCGCCATATGTCTAATTATTTCAGACATAGGCCGAATTCGGCATCTGCCTCCAACATAAATATTGTTTAGGATGAATAGGTATATTTATTTGTTGTGAATTTAAAAAAAAAATCTGTAAGAAACAAATGAAAATATACACCTTTGCTTTTTTTATTATTAATTAACTACTTTGTTTATGCTGTCCTAGAATTGGAAAAAAATCGCAGCCACTGCAGAATTCAAACTGGCAGTTTATAAATATTTGTATTAATTGGGTTAGTTATATATTATTTAATATAATGAGTATAAAAATGTTGTATGACTTGGGAAATAAAGATTACTATTATTATTTTACTCATGAAGGGGGGTTACAGTAGATATACAAGGTTGTTCACCACATACGACACGGAGTGTTGTAGCAAAACGATTAGATCTTTGCAAATTGTAAGTTTTGGGTTTGTGGAAGGACTATTAGAGCTACAATTTAAAAATATGTTTACAAGATAGAGAGTGTCCCAAATATATAAAAAATATCAAAGTTGTATTTTTTTAAATGGAACACCCTGTATATTATTACATTTTTAGCTTCTACGATCAAGATAAAAGTAAATTTGATTAAGGTTTACCGCATTTTAATCTTATGGTTTTTGAAATATTTAGGTTTTTGTCAAAATACAGTAATAATTCTAATGTTTCAATTCTCTAGACGTGTTTAAGTTTTTAAAACCAAATGTTGTACTGAAGTATTTCTATTTACTAAATTTTGTGTTACAGCAATAAAAATTAAACTATCTTATACAGAGTGCCCAAAAATGTATTTTAAATAATTACTACCTTAAAACGGCAAGAAATTGTTTAATTTAAAGGGAACATTCTGTATATTTTATGAGAATCAGATGCACAATTTGATTGTCTATCAAATTGTATAATACCGTTTTTTATCTGTCTCTTCAAGTTTTCATAGAAAATGCATTTTCTTATCATTTAGATCTTATTTATCAATATACCCATGGAATATTTTCATTTTAGGTTATTTTTAAAGATGTAACAAATTTTTAAAGAGTAAAGATACTAATATTGTCAATATAGTTCGTATCTTTCATTAGAAAATTAAAAAAACTGTTTAAAATATTTGTTAAAGAGGACCGATTCCAGTACTAAAACTACCTTAATGGACTGTTCGCGTTGATTAATAATAATTGCTCCAAATACTAAAAAACTGAATTTTGTATGTGAATTAGAGAGTGTGGTAAAAAGTTAACATCTAAAAAATTATTTCATTTTTTGACGAATGCTTATTTATAGCAACAGAGACATTTATTTTTATAACTTATTATTATATTGATTTCTGATTCAAATTCACATTTATTTAGAATAATTTATTAACTAACGCAATTATGTATGTAATTAATTAATATTTGGGCGGAAATAATGGTGGTGTATTTTTAATTAATGGTAAACTCTTTTATAAAAATTTAAATAGTGTTCTTTTTTGTTTTGTATGGAAATGGGCTAGTAATATTATCGTTTTTAGCACCTGTACATTTTGTACATTTGTTGCTTTAAAAACAATCTAAAATGTCAATATTCCATGGGTATAGTGATAAATAACGTCTAAATGATAAAAAATGCATTTTCTACGAAAAATTGAAAGGACAGGTGAAAACTGGTATAATACAATTTGATAGACAATTAAATTTTGCATCTGATTCTCCTAAAATATATAGGATGTTCCATTTAAATTAAACAAGTTATTGCCGTTTAAAGCTAGAAATTATTTAAAATAAATTTTTAGACACTCTGTATGAGGTAGTATTATTTTTATTATTGCAAGACAATAACTGATCAATAAATAAACTTCAGTAAATATTTAGTATTAAACACTTTGATACCCTTGGAGAAATGAAACTTTAAAATTTTTACTGCAATTTCACAAAATTGAAAATATTTCAAAAACGGTAAGGTTTAAGTGTGATAAACCTTAATAAAATTTACCTTTATTTTAATCGTAGAAACTAAAAATGTAATAATATACAGGGTATTCCATTTAAAAAAATACAACTTTGATATTTTTATTTATTTGTGACACTCTGTATGTTGTAAAAATATTTTTAAATTGTAGCTCTAATAGTCCTTCAACTAACTCAAAACTTACAATGTGTAAAAATCTAATCGTTTAGCTACGATATTCCGTGTCGTATGTGGTGAACAACCCTGTATAAGGTCACGGAGACTAATCCCACCCTCATACGTTCTACATTCTAGCCATCCTAGGCTCCCTTAATATTAAAGAAATGCATATTATGAGCCATAAGCAATATAAAGTACGCTAGCTATATCGGCGCTAAATATAATAAAATTTTAGTTCGCTACATTTGGACGGTATAACGCTGTCATGCGTGCTATTTTTCAACTTTTTAGTATTTAACGGAAAGTTTATAGGTTATAATATATGGATATTTTATATCGGAGATATTTCATCTTTTATTGGAACCTATATACGGCAGCATATATGTCTCTGGTGCCTTATTTTATTACGAAATATTCAATTTCCTCTATGCATCTCGCTGCCAATAAAATGACATTATTGGATACGTGTATCTACCGAACCTAGAGTCGAAGTCTATATCACTTCTTATATGCGAAAGCAATTATAAAGTAGATATTAAAATATATGTTATAATTTGATTTCTATTTTATAAATATTTTACTATACTGTAAAGATCAGACGAATAGCCAAGTTGTAGAACACTGAGATTGTTTTTAAGTCTGGTATACTCTGTTTTATAACTCAGGTAAGATTTCGACAGACGATGGCAGAAAAAAATCAGAAGACGTCCATACCAATCTATTTATCTCACCAAAAAAGTTTCTAATATTTTTTAAGTTACTTGTGGATGGGTTTATATATAAATCTGTGGTGCGTCGTCTCTTGTTGTTTTTAACCAGTTTTATTGGTTTATTTCATAGACTTAAAATTAAATATAGACTACACTATTTACATCTAAACGCGGTCAAACAATCTTTTTTGTACACATGTTTACTTCTGGGTACACTCGACCGAGCCTTCCTCATCCAGCCTATGTTGTCACGTCTTTAATATTATCAATATTTGTTTTCTTATTATACACATATATTGAGATATTAATACTACATTTTAATAAAGTAGGTTTTAATATTCCATAGATGTATTAAATAGTCCTTATACTACTAAATTATAAGTCGGATACTATTTAAAAAGGATAAGTTCTTTACAATATGGCAACACCGATTAGAGGCGAGGTCGCCTATTCATTCATTTATTACCTTGTAGTACGCGTCGCACGTGTGCGGTAAAGCTTTGTTGCCGCTATGTCCCCGGCTGTATTAACGCATTTTCTTAGCTTGTAGTCCTTAAGTGTTTATTTTATTTACTTTTTCTGTTCAAGAACTATAAAATATGGTTCGCCAGTGCCAAATTTGCAAGAAATTTGACTTAAATAATCCATTTAAGTCTTAAAGCGACTTTCGACCGGTAGGAAACTCTCAATTTACCCATTGGGAGTCAGTGGTGTTGTTGTAGAAAGGCACTTATTTAGATAATATTTTAGTAAAATGTAAAATCTGAATTTTTTTCTCTTACATTACATTATTTACTTACTTACATTGTAACAAAATAAATCATAATTATAACCCTGTTAATAATTTATAATGTTTTTATTAAAAATATATTCCGGTTTATTCTAAAATTATCTTCAGAATCTAAAATAACATACAAGAATTTTAAAATGATATTACATTATGAAACAATATTTTTTAATATACCGGGTTCGTCTCAAAAGTGGCTAACCCCTCATAACTCTTTTATTTTTCCAGATAAAAAAAACAGATTTGTATGTTAGTAGGTATATGACATAAATTAGGATTGATTGGACGTATTCAATTGTTTTTGGTCTCTTCCTGTTTCACCGGAAATGATTACATCTTTTGATTTTTAAAGGCACCCTCGGTATATTGCTACTTTATTCGATAAAAAATGACACTCTGAATAGAATGACATATCATATGTCAACTTTTGACATTGTCGCTTAAAAACAAATCGTGTTTTAAATTTCAATCCAGGGTGCCATGGTGTTGTTAAAACACTAAGTTTTAGTCAAGGAGCCTTTGAAAAATAGTTTTGATCGTCTAATGGGTTTCGTGTCTTTTTATCAATTTTTTCAAATGGAACAAGAGAGACTCATTAGCATATTTGGAAAAAGCATTTTTTTATGAATATATTGATACCACACACTTGGTATTTCGAGTCAAATTGTCGTTATGAACCGCGTGTTACAATTACAATTAAACCATATGCGAAAATGTCAAAAGTTGACAAATGATATGTCATTCTATTCAGAGTGTCATTTTCTATCGAATAAAGTAGAAATATACCGAGGGTGCCGTTTAAAAATTAAAAGTTATAGTCATTTCCGGTGAAACAGGAAGTGACCATAAACAATTGAATGCGTCAATCAATCCTAATTTATGTCATATACTAACATACTAAATCTTGTTTTTTTATTTAAAAATATAAAAAAATTATGGGGATGAGCCACTTTTGGGACGCACCCGGCATAATAAAGACAGTACCGAGTTAAATAAATGTAGTTTTCATTTTATCCACTTCCTATCACCTTCCTTGCTTTAATGGAACAGATTTATGTTTTCTCTAATTTACATAAGACATCACTTAACCAGAAAAAAAGTACAACAATCATATTTTTCTTTCTCTCCCTGTCGCCGATTCTATTATATCTGTGGAATAGATCCTGTTTTGATTAATATTAGGGGTTGTAAATGTTTGACTAAAATTAATAATTTATTATTAATATCAAAAATTGCGTAATTTCGATTATAAAATTTCTTCTATAACATGTATTTTATTATTTTTATCCTTTTTGGACTCTAAGACGTTTTTTCTAAACTTTTATTTAAAAAAAAAACCTGTCCTAAATCTTAATAAAATATAAAAAAGTTTAAATACGATATATTTCTAATTTAATTATAGCTTCATTAAAATAAAAAAAAAATACCCGGCTATGATACGGAGAGTTCAGGTGTACTTGAGAAACGAAAGACAGCATAAAGACAGTGTTGCGTTTCTCGTCAGAGTCGTCAGGGAACGACCGTTACGACAGAGACAACCTATCTATCGCTCGTGTCGCACTCGTTATAACCTTTGTCTAACACAGAGATATGAAAGTGGGAGAATGAGCTTCGACGAGTGCGCATCCAAATTTTTGTCGACGGCAAGATGGCAGACATCTTCCAGGTCTCGCTGTCACTTCCCCTCTTTAATTAACATCTGTTTGTTTTTTTTTTTCGTTTGTGTTGTTATCTAGTTAAAATTTATTATTATCTTAATTATTCTAAACACTAACTCAAAAAGGCTTGTTGTATATTGTCATAGTCATTCTAAGAATGCTAATACGCCGGGAAAAATGATTAGTTTTCATGTGTAAGTTTATACAACATAATCGTGTTTACAGATGATCCAAAACTGTTTATTTTTAGTTTTCCTAAAGGCGATTTGTAAAAATCGTGATTGTAATTGGGAATGGTCAAAAATAAGTGTATGATGTTTTTATTACGTCTGGAGAAAGAAGATACTTCAATGTTTGTGCTTCTGTAAAACAGTGCACTCTTATAGTGTCCATGAAAGCACAAGTTCAAGTGTACCAGAAATATGTCAAATAAGATTGGTCCTTACTTGACAAGAAGATTATTTGGAGGAAAAGAAAACATAAGATAGGGTATTTTAATCGAAGAGCGAAAATTTAACATTTTTATTGTAAAGTTTGTTGTAGGTAGTTGTAGTTTTGTGCTAAATATTTCTAACATTAGCAGCAACAGTGTTCAGAGTGTCAAGAGGAGGAGAATTCAGTTAATTAGATTTATGCACAGTTACAGGTATGAAGGCTTTTTCAAACATAGTATCGAGTTCTATAGTCAACATTTTTAGTATTCCTACAACTGTAAAAACAAGGAACATTGGACTGAAAAAATGGCAAGATTTATATAGGAAGAAAGGATTAGAAGAAAGAATTATGTCAATAAGAAAATTAAATCTGTAGGCAGAAGTTTCTTATTTAAAAGCTGTTATGGGGCATATATTAATTTGTATCTGTGCCACAAATCACTGAGAAAAATCATATAATAGTCATAATTGTTAACGAGATGATATTTAAAAAGTGTTAAAAATGAGACTATTAGTCATGAAGCTTACAATGTTACTTTGTTTCAATATTACACTTTTATTCTTGTGAAATCTATGATGAAGTTCAAAAGCATTTTGCAATGGCCTTAAATTGTGAGTTGTGAGCCAGGATTTATAGTAAAGGTATTTGATGCAATGAAACTTAATCGGTACCTTCCAGTATGTATTTTAGTAAGGGGATTGTCAATCCCATGTTTTTAAATAGATAAAATACAGGCCAAAGTTGACAATATTACAGTTGAGAAGAAACTATTTTATCTTAAAAAAAAATTTCTTAAAATTCTGAGATCATATAATCTAATTTTCTTAATAATAAATTAGGTATATGTACATACAGAATTTTGTTATGGACAAATAAGGATCGACAAGCTTCTTTTGTGCAAAAAATAAATGATTTTTTCTAGTATTACGACAAACCATAATGTGTTTTACAAACTTACCGGTAACAGTTTTTGTTTATAATAAAATATTTAGGAATAATTTGGGTTGTTTATCAATATATTAATGACTTGAATTTTGACAAATCGAATTTGTATCAAAATAATTTTACGAAATATAAAATTGATGTTCTATTACAAGATTGAGTTTTTATTGTCGACAAAAACCAGGATAAATACTAATAATAATACCCTTAATAAAATCAATGATGTTTATGTATTATGAAAATATTTGTTAGAGGACATGTTATGTAACAGTTTTTGAAACATAATTTGAAGGGACGAATAAAAAAAATAAAACAAAAACATATTTTTTCTAGGTTTATATTAAAAATACAAGGTAGGTAATCATCAAAAATAATTATGAACCAAATGTTTTTTATGAATATACAACTTGAACAAAAAGTTGTTTAGAACAATTTTTACCAAATTTGCAAAAATTTTAAATTGAAACGCGTAATTCAGTACAAGTAAACATGAAATATTGTAAATACTTATTTAATATCATTTCGAGTGTTTTACGACGAAAAGGTCATCTGTCCGTAGCGTCTTTTGTCAGAATATTCGTATATTTAGTGTATTATATACCAATATTGTACGCAGTTTTGAAACTGATAATTAAATAAATCATATTAATGTTAACTAACCATAATGAATGATAGAATTTCACTAAATTTAAATTGCCCCCCGTATGGTTGAAAACAGCAAATTGATATTTGATTACTTATAGATTACCACCTATATACAAAATGACACGAAGACCTGGAATATGGCGTCCAACTTGATTAGACCTTCTGCGCATGTTGACGCTCATTCTCTATCCCTTCTATTTCTCTGGTCTAACAGCATGTTCCAGCTATTTATGAATGAGATATTCCTTAGACAAGGAAAGAGAGGGGACAGCTAACATGCATATTCGCCAGTGAAAAATTTTTGAGGCCAAAATTTGATCGGCGGCCATACTTTGGTGACAAGATTTCGAGGTGACCCCAAGCGAATTTTTAAGTTTTTTGTGAATACTGTTTTGTTTTAAATTTATAAACTGTGTTGTTTAGTATGGTGAGATGTTCGGCGTATGGCTGCAAAGGCCGAAGCGAGAAAAAAATTACTGGAATTACATTTTAAAGGTAAAAGTTGATACACAACTTGTGCTATGTAGTCATAAAATGTACATTTTTTTCATTATAGCAGTAAAAATATGTAAAATGCTTTTAATATGTTTTGTACCACATCCAAACAAAACTATTTTTAGTAATTTCAAGTAGTATTTTCAATATCCTGTATTATAATTAATGTTTGAAACTATAAATAATGCTACTCAGCATGGATTTCTCCAGTGGCGTAGGAAATTATAATCAGAGAAATACAATTTCTGCAATAAACATTTTTCTATTTTTTTGGCATGTAAAAAAATGTATAAAGTATTGTTATCAAATATGTAAAATAATAACTATAAAAAAACATGAAAAATTTTGGATATAAAAATCTATATGTATAGTTGTTCCATAAAACTTAAATTTGCCTGCCAAGATTTGCTGGGGGTGGACAAACTTGTGGTGGGGTACTTGTTACAATATTTTTTTAAATATCCTTTCAAAAAAATTGCTAGATTAGGTGTATAATAATAGTTTCAGTGAGTAATTAATAAAAATTTAAAAATAAATAAATAAAATAACACAAAGGTTTTAGAATTGTTTTTTTTTGCGAAAAATTCGGATATTCTTATGATTGAATCATAAGAATATCAAAAATGATTGAATCATAAGAAATATTAAAAATTACATTATTTATTGAATCCGTAGGCAAGTGTGAAGGCTATTGCCTAGATTCATTATTATACCGTATGATCGAAAAAAAACGGCGTCCAGTTGGCTTGTAAATGACTGTCGATGACATTCCTCCCAGTCTTTTTTCGATATCATTTTATATGTCATTTTATATAGTTTTTATGTCATTTTATATGTATGGGGAATGTCATTATCGATCGTCATTTCCAAACAAACAGGATGCCGTTATTTTCAATCATACGGTATATATGTATATACACGTTAAAAACATATATATTTACATTATTTTTTATTTAATTATACATTATACACACGTTAATAAATAAATAATTGTCTTGATGATCACTTCAATGTGACTGTTAAATAAATTTTGCATTATCGGCTTAGATATTCTAATATTATAAAGGTGAGACTATAAAATTCAAAATTGTATATGCATTACTCAAAGATAAACGATATATTAGTTAACGTTTTAATAAATATTTTTTATCGTCTAGGTACAAGCTAATTCCTTATGCTACGCCATTGGAAACTTTCGACTGGTGACAAATGGCCTCACTTTTAGCTGCCGTGTTACCTGTCCCCTCTCTTTCCTTATCTAAGAGATGTTCAGTCTATATTTTATTTTAAGTCTATGGTTTATTTCAAAAATGACAGATCATATATATTTTAGTATTATTGGAGTGACACCAATGCACGGACACAGATGCGTATAAACTCGACTTATGATTTTTAAGGCTTGTGAAACTCTTGTCAAATGATAGGTTATAATTTGTGGCAAATTATGTCAAATAACCTGCGTTTTAGAAGATGATAAACATTTCGTTTTTTTTTAGAAAATGATAAACATTTTTTTTTTCGAATTGCTTATGAATTTTGGTTCATGTTATTAATTCCGTTTTGTGTTATTTGAAGTTAAGTGGAAAAAAAACGAGGGAGAATTAACTGTAGACCCAGAGCACAGTTTATAGTTAATATTCGGTGTCCAGACAGAGAGTTTTATTAGCCACCAATAAAGTTGTATACTATATCACAAATGTCAGTAAAAATTGAACTAGCTGTATAATAACATCACACGATAGGAAAATAATAGATTTCAAAAAAGTTTATCTCAAAAAGTACGCACGGTCGCGTTCAAAAGAGACAAAAAATGTAGTAAATACTAGAGTGACCATTTTACGAAAAGAAAAGCGGCCGTTGGTGGAGTTGGAAAATAATTATACTAAAATTTATATAGGTGTGAACGTAATTTTCACCCTTTCCGTACTTTTTCTTGAATTTTGTGAAAGTCAAATGTTAGAGCACTTAGCAAAACATAGACACCCAAAATCTCATTCAAATCGGATAACGGTTCTTGAAATATCTAAAAAAATGTGTTTATTTGTTTAAAGTTTGATGCGGACAAGCCAAGCACTTTTGTATAGAGAGAAATTGTGTCCAGCGAATTTATTTTGATTCGAAAAATACGTAGTAGTTTTATGTTCACGGAAAATATTGGGACACCCTATAATATTGTAATTGATCATGGTAGAGATTAACCTTTGGACTTAAACACATATCTGCTAGAGTAACTGCCCTACAGACAACAGTAATATGATTTTTCAAAGAGAGTGACATTACACAAATTATAAACACTATTTTGTAGGTCTGTTGACTAGGACCAAAAGCAAAGGCATAGTTTTGTTTTAATGTTAAAAATAAGAAAAAATGTTAGTGTCTTCTTCAAAAGCGAATATCTCCAAAAAAATAAAGCTACTGAGGTGAATCAAAAAACAAATTATCGAGAAAAGATACACCTAGATGATAAAATGATTTTTAAATTCCTTGCTTTGTTAACGTAGGCCATAGGGTGTTTCAAACTTTCACCAAAATATCAACATTTTGTTTTCCCTCGTATAATTTACAGATGGCAACTTTCATTTTCAATTTAGAAAGAGGTACTAAAAAGTCAAATAATTTAGCTACAAATTGCTTAAAAAATTATAAAAATTGGTCCACAAGAAGGGTACGAACATAGTGGAGGCAGGTTTCTGCTTTCCGGCAACCAGCGCCGTCTCTGGGGACCTATTCTTGACCACATATCGCTCACATCTCGCATCTCCGAAAAAGCCATATAACAATACACGTGATGCGTAACTTTGCGTATATGCCGTGTATTGTTATATGGCTTTTTCGGAGATGCGAGCAGGGTTCGGAAGTAGTTAATTAAGAGGAAATTTACCTGATTAACTAACCTAACCTAACCTAACCATATCCAAACGCCGCTCCCGCCGCGCCGGCCCCACATAGGGGTATTTGGTCTATAAACCTGGCCAAAAGTGAAATATTTTTATTTTCATTTTTTATCTTAACTGAATACAAATCTATAAATACTAAATGTAAGCGCGTTTATTAGCTTTTTTTAAGTCGTAAGTTGACTATCAAATAAATAATATATTTCAATTATAAGTATGAATTATCTTGAGTGTATTCTGAAAATTTCTAAGATAATAAAATAGTGGAATTGTTTGTAGTGCTTTTTTTGCAAATTGTTTATAATAACTGTCACGATGGATACAGAGCCAGCTGGCAAGTCCTGTTTTATGTCATATTTTTATTTTGAAACGTTTCCTTCTATTCTATTTCTTTATAATGTTTTATATTTAAAAAATCAGAGGCATTTTTATAAGGTGTAAGACTATTCGGCAATATTCCGCATGGAAATTAATATCCGTTCAGTGCTTAAAGTCTCCAGCTTTGGAATATGTACAAAAATCTTGCCAATATTTGCCACTGCCAAAAAAAAACGTTGATTTAAATAGATTCTTAAAGGAAATAGTCTTTGCCCTATTAACACCCATCCTCGCTCAAATATCGTCTATAATATACAAATTACTTTCTTGTTCTAGCATCCTCATCCAATTGCTTGGTTTTGCACACAGAATGGCCCTATTTGATCGGTGGAAAGGGTTTCAGAGTAGAGGAAAAAATATTGTGTAGGAAAAACAAAATGGGGTTCCATATTAGCAACCTCTCCTCTAATTAATAATTAATATTACTAGCAAAAAAGCAAAAAAACCATAAAACATAATTTTGGCCAACTTTTAGTTCTTAATACCCCCTGTGCGCCGTCGGCGCGTGCAAAAGCAGAAATAAATAAATTTTCGTTCCGGTAAAAGCGAGAACGCCGATGAACGCTGGTTGACGGTGCCTGCCTGCTTCCACTGTGAACTAGCCGATTTGATAACACGCTTTAATTTTTCAAGGTTATAAGCGGGAGGCGGCGCGGCGCGGCGCTACTATGTAACCATATACAGGGTGTCCCAGAAATAAGTGTAAGTATTTTAACTTAACTGGTAGTATAGTTCAACCCCAGAAACACACCTATGAGGTTTTTTTCTAAATAAATTTTTTTTTGAAAATTCGGAATTTTTTTGCACTTTTTTTTAGTTTTTATTTAAAAAAAATAGTTTCTTGATAATATGGCAACATAGGTAGTAGATTAAATTTACAAGAAAGAAAATCCAGAAAAGATCCAGTGGTTCTCAAACAAATCTCGAAGTATTGGAAAGAATGTGTAAGAACTAAGAACTATTGACTGTAATAAAACGACGGAAAGCAGCATATTTTGGTCATATTTTTCGAAATAACAAATATAGTTTCCTACAGCTGATCGTTGAGGGAAAGATTGAAGGACGACGAGGCATCGGGCGTAAACGGATTTCCTGGTTGCGGAATTTGCGCCAGTGGTTTAATATAGGAGAGGCCAGTGCAATTATCCGTTTGGCTCAAGACAGGGAGGAATTCCAATTGATGGTCGCCAACCTCCGATGAGGAGAAGGCACATGAAGAAGAAGGTTCTCAAAATTTTATATATAAAGGTTTTTTTGGAAATTTTCAAAGTAAAATAACTCCATTATTTTGGACTTATTTGAAAAACGATAAAGAGAAAATATGTTTCTTTTATCGAGATCTACCACTCTTTAAAATACTTGCACTTATTTCTGGGATACCCTGTTTATAACAATACACGTGATGCGTATACGCAAAGTTGCGAACGATGTCAAGAATAGGTGCCCAGATTGGCGCTGACTACCAGTAAGCGGCAAACCTGCTTGCACTGTGTTCGCACACGAACACAATATATAAATCTTTAAAATAAATAAAAATTTTAAGCCCGTTTTTCCTGCCGGTTAGTGTATAAGGGTGATATTTTTTTCCCATCATTATATTTAAATCAAAACCAGCTAATGTTACACAAAACTCAAATCCAGTTTTCGCACAGAATGTTTTTTGTTGTTTTGTCCTACTAACAGCCCGTCTTAAAGTATTTAAGAAGTTTGATACGGAAAGAAGCCCGACGTGAAACTCAAAACGCCTTTAAGGAGGTAAAAGTTTAACGTTTACAAATATAATTGGAAAGGAAAAGTGTCTTTTTCACAAAACCGTCGAAATCTGGAGAGAAAGAAACAAAAGTTTTACATCTTAATTCGCAAAGAAGCAGACAAATTTAATATAAACCCGGTTTAATGTAGGGGACGGTGTTAGAGTCGAATGACGAATTTCACTCGACTGTATCAAATTTTTTATTTAAATATTGAGTGTCACCGTTTTTACCGGGTGCGTCTCAAAAGTGGCTTACCCCTATAACTTTTTTATTTTTTGAAATAAAATATCAAGACTTGGTACGTTAGTATATGACATAAATCCGGATTGATTGATGTTTTCAATTGTTTTTGGTCACTTCCTGTTTCACCGGAAATGACTACAACTTTTGATTTTTAAATAGCACCCTGGGTATTTTTTTACTTTATTCGATAGAAAATGACATTCTGAATAGAATGACATATTATATGTCAACTTTTGACATTCTCGCTTAATAAAAAATTGTATTTTAAATTTCAATCTACAGTGCCATGGCTATGTTAAACACACTAATTTTTAATCAAGGAGGCTTGGAAAAATAGATTGGATCGTCTAATGTCTTTAGTGTCTTGTCCTGGCCAGTTAGAAAATGCTCAAATCGTATTTTTAATCATATCTCAATTTTTTCAAATAGAACGAGGGTGGCTCATTAGCATATTTGGAAAAGGCATATTTTTACGAATAATTTGATGCCACACACTTGATATTTCGAATCAAATTTTCGTTACAAACCGCAAGTTATAATTTCAAATAAACCATATGCGAAAATGACAAAAGTTGACATATGATATATGTCATTCTATTCAGAGTGTTATTTTCTATGGAATAAAATTTTCTTCATTTGAAAAATTCATAATTACAATTTTTGTTTATTTTAATTTACAAAGTTTGGACGTGACAGCTTCACATTTATGTGAGCAAAGACGATTGAACTTTTGTTTTCATGGCTAACTAAGTGAAATTGTCTAAAAATGATAAGAATTGGCTATAACTCAGTAATTTTTCGAAGAAAAGATATTATAGCTTATATCATCAAAAAGCTTAAAAAATGGCGCTTTTTTATGAAGTCATGGCCAACTATGCCAACATTCAACATATGCCAAACATTCAAAAAACATATGTTTGTATCATATGTCAAAAATGACAGGCTTTAGAAAAAAACGGAGGACACAGTCTCATTAAGGATGTCATTATCTACAACTTTTATCTGAAAACTTTTTATCTAAAATAGCTTATAATGGAATTAGGGACAATTTTTAAAAAGCCGAAATTTGTTTTTTTTTAAATATCTAGTAAGCCATGACCTTTTTCAAAAATCTGAAGGGCGCATATTTATGACCCCACAAAACTGCAATTCTTTCCCCATTTAACCGACTCTCTATCTCCAGTAGTTTCCGAGATACCCATAGAGAACATCGTAGGAAACTTACCCTGTATAACTCTAATTGGTATTATATTTTTAATCAATTGAATGTAGCTTTACAAATTTCCTTTTTTTTGGTCATATTTCTTCTTTGTTTTTTTTCTTATTTTTGTAAAAGTGTGTGTTTGTAACTAACTATCTAATGTACCTCACATGTATTTATTATCAATCAAAAATGCCTAGTACAGCGACCGATGAAAGCGCGATGCTACGTACTTACTAGTTCCAGTTACTACTGTTCGCGACCGACAAACACTCCAGCAGTCACGCGACTACTGGCACTGGAGCGAAATACGTAACGATATAGGTCGTTACCAGTTACAGTTCCTGTTCCAGTTAGATATCTGCGCGACAGACGAAGCGGTTGAGAGACGCTATGTACTTACCAGTTCCAGTTACTACTGTTCGCGACCGACGAAGTCGCGACCCTAGGAGCGCGACGGTTTGAGCGAAACATGACGCTATGCCGTTATTGCGGTTCAAGCTCCAAGAGCGATTATAAATAATTTATTTGCAAATTATAAATCGTCGTTCTTCAGTAACTGGTTCCTGATTCGTTGTGGAGCGCGTCATGATGTTACAAAAAATACCGCTCCAAAATCGCGTTACTCAAATACCGACACATCACTAGTGTGTACTATTTGCGCATATTTGAAGTGGAACTTCGTACTAAGTATTTGAAGGACATGTTTGAAAAAGGAATAATGGACATGTTTGAAAAAGGACATGTTTGAAAAAGGTTTCTTACACGTCAAAACTAACTGTCACAATGACACGGGTTGGTCGGTCACATGGTTAAGTTGGCCTTGGTCCAGTCTATCGACATACCAAATTTCATTTAAATCGGACGATTTTTTCTAAGCTGTAGGCTATCCTTGCCATTTTTCCTCTCGGGTGTCATGTCGCGGCCTTGAATTTTTACTCCCAGCCCGCGTAAAGAAGTTTCACTTCAAAAACTCACACAAAAACTTTTTACACATGTTCCTCGGATCCAAATATACCACTTCTAAAAATATGTACACTTATTTAAGACTCCTTCTGTATATTCTTAAATTCTAATATATTATTTAAAACGAGAAGTCGCAAAAAAATTCAGTTTATTTTCTTTTTTTTTGTTCAGTCCCTTTTGTCAATGGCTCCGAAACCCACCCAAAACCTAACAATAGCTGGCCGTTTTTACATTCTCTGAATTCTGATTTTTTTTTCCGGGCGGCATTTATATTATCTCTTTTGAATCCGACGGTCGCGTCCTCTTACGTATACATATGGCGATATTCGGCGACGCAAATGTCTCGTTTTATGTCACCCACGCAGTTAAAAATGGAAATATTTTTGGAAAAAATATCTTGATATTATATTCTTTAGGGCACTTAATTAAAGTCGTAAAATAAAGTCAATAAAGTTATTATTTAAAAAATGATGATATACAGGGTGGTCCGAACTGTATTCCGGAAACTTCGGCAGATAAAAAAAAGTAAAAAATTTCGTATAAATGTATGTCCTAAAATGCTTAGTTTCAGAGATACAGGCTGTAGAAGTTTCATTTTTATTTGGATTTTTTCTAAATAATTTCTGAAATAACGTTAGTATTTGGATGAAAATTGGTGTCTGGGAGTTTTTTGGCATGAAAAATGTGATTTTGATGTCAATATGACTCTTACTAGTAGAAGGCGCGACCTACGTGTGTTTTAACTGTTTTGAAGCGTAATAACTTTTTGTTCGTACCTGTATAAAACTACCGAGCAAAAAAATATAGATCTCTATGATTTTTTACGTAAAAAAATATCTTTTTGTAAAAAAGTTAGATAGTTATTTCACTAAGTTAATAAGTTAGACAGTTATTTCACTGAAATAAATAAATTTGGGAAATTTTTATTTTTTTAACTTAATCATATATTTTTCTGCAAAAAATGATGATAAAACAGTTTCTGTTAAACATTTGGCACAAAACATTTCAAATTTATGATTTGAGTCTAATAACTATTTAGTCAACATATTTAATTTATGTCAATGATGACAGGTATTGATAATTTCTATTCCAAATATCTCGAAAACCATTACTCGTAGAGGTTTTTACCAAGAGACCTTTTTCACGAGAAAAACGTCGTAATATATTTTTTTACTCAGTAGTTTTATACAGGTACTGGCAAAAAGTTATTACTCTTCAAACCAGTTAAAAAATATGTAGGTGGCGCCCTCTGCTAGTAGGAGTCATATTGACATCAAAATCAATTTCCTCATGTCAAACAACTTCCAGACACCAATTTTCATCGAAATATTGACGTTACTTCAGAAATTATTTGGAAAAAATCGAAATAGAAATGAAACTTCTACACCCTGTATCTCTGAAACTAAGCATTTTAGGATATACATTTATACGAACTTTTTTACTTATTTTTATCTGCAGAATATGTTGCCAAAGTTTCCGGAATACAGTTCGGACCACCCTGTATACGGGGTTTTTCAAATGTGGCTCACTCAATAACTTTTTTATTTTTTCAGATAATAAAACCATTTAGTATATTAGCAAACGACGTAAATCAGGACTAACTGATCTATTCAATTAGGTTCAGTCACTTCCTGTTTCACCGGAAATGACGACAAGTTTTGGTTTTTAAATAGTACCCTCGATATTTTCTTACTATATTTGATCGAAAACGACATTCTGAATAGAATGACATATCATAATATGTCAATTTTTAACATTTTTACTTAAAAAAATAGTATTCTAAATTTCAGTCTCGAAAGTCGCTGTATTAAAACCATTTTTAAGCAAACAGCAAAAAAAGAAAGGGAAACATAAGTTTGATAGTCTAATATTTTTCGCGAAGTTTGCCCCCAATAGATCCCCCAATCGAATATTTAATCATAACTCAATTTTTCCAAATAGACCGCGGGTAGTTTATTAGCATATTTTGCACATTTGGCGGTAGCTTATTAGCATACATTTGATACTTGTCAAAAGTCAAAGTAAAAACAGAAAACGTGGCAACATTGTCACTTGCATTGGTCAAATATTTTGATGATGTGAGAGTATCTTCAGAAGAGTGTCTTAGATGAATTAAAGTTCGAATGTTTTCTTCGTTTGTTAAAAGATACCTATATCGTATTTTTATTAACTCCATTTTTTCAAATGGAACGAAGGTTATTAGCATATTTGGTAAAAGGCGTAAATTATTTGGTACCACATACTTTCGAGTCATATACTTTCGGTATTACATACTTCTGAGTTTCATAATTTCGAGTCAAAATGTCGTTACATTTATGGCCATCGTACTCTAGATTGAAATTTAAATTGCTATTATTTAATAAAACATTTAGTATATTAGCAGCTTAGCTTAGAACGCCAAATCTCTTACCCTTTGTGTACAATTATGTATTATAATGCATTTTTACGCAGTAAATAATTTTTATTTATTTACTTATTTAATTGAAAATAATGTGAAAATTTGACATTTTGAACTTTAGTCATTTATTATACTCAACATACCAAAAGTCATTTTTTTATATAAAAAAATTAAAAAGTTATTTGGATGGGCCACTTTTTAAAAACACCCGGTATACTCTGGGTTTCTTTCGGTAAGTTCAAGGCGATGATATTCAATGGATAGCAAAGATACTCCGCCCGAGTAAGTAGTATACAGGGTTGTTCACCACATACGACACGGAGTATTGTAGCTAAACGATTAGAATTTTACAAATTGTAAGTTTTGAGTTCGTTGAAGGACTATTAAAGCTACAATTTAAACTTATTTTTACAAGATACAGAGTGTCCCAAATATGTAAACAATATTATAGTTGATTTTTTTTAAATGGAATACCCTGTATATTATTCTATTTTTAGATTCAAACAATCTTCAGTAAATATGTAGTATTAAAAACTTTGACACCCTTGGAGAAATGAAGCCTTAAATTTTTTACTGCAATTTCACAAAATTGAAAATATTTCAAAAATGGTAAGGTTTAAATGTGATATACCTTAATCAAATTTACCTTTATTTCAATCGTAGAATCTAAAAATAGAATAATATACAAGGTGTTACATTTAAAAAAATACAACTATAATATTTTTTACTTATTTGGGACACTCTGTATCGTATAAAAATATTTTTAAATTGTAGCTTTAATAAACCTTCAACGAACCCAAGACTTACAATTTGTAAAAATCTAATCGTTTAGCTACAACACTCCGTGTCGTATGTGATGAAAAACCCTGTATACAAGGTGAGTTTCCTATGATGTTCTCTATGAGTATCT
This sequence comes from Sitophilus oryzae, assembly GCF_002938485.1. Classification (NCBI taxonomy): domain Eukaryota; kingdom Metazoa; phylum Arthropoda; class Insecta; order Coleoptera; family Curculionidae; genus Sitophilus; species Sitophilus oryzae. The sequence continues at coordinate 44,297 of NW_022146579.1, read as the reverse complement.
AGGAAACTACTGGATATAGAGAGTCGGTTAAAAGGGGAAAGACTTTCAATTTTGTGGGGTCATAAATATGCGCCTTTCAGATTTTTGAAAAGTATATGGCTTACTAGATATTTTGAAAAAAAAATTTGCCTATTTTAAAAATTGTCCGTAATTCCATTATGATCTATTTTAGACAAAAAGATTTCAGATAAAAGTTGTAGATTATCACATCCCTAATGAGTTTGTGTTTTCCGATTGTTTCTAAAACATGTCATTTTTGACATGTGACACAAACATATGTTTTTTTTTTAAATGGAAACCATATAGTTAGCCATATCTAATATGTTATTTTCGAAAAGTTACTCAGTTATAGCCAATAATTGTTATATCATATAATAGAGAACATCGTAGGAGATTCACTCTGTATACATGGTGGTTCGAACTGTATTCCGGAAACTTTGACAGCATATTCTGCAGATAAAAATAAGTTAAAAAGTTAATATAAATGTATGTCCTAAAATGCTTAGTTTGGGAGATACAGGGTGTAGAAGTATCATTTTTATTTTGATTTTCTTCAAATAATTTCTGAAGTAACGTCAATATTTGGATGAAAATAGGTATCTGGGAGTTTTTTGTCATGGCAAATTTGATTTTGATGTCAATATGAGTTCTCTTTGTAGAGGGCGCCACCTACCTGTGCTGTAACTGTTTTGAAAAGTAATAACTGTTCGTCCGTACCTGTATAAAACGACTGAGTGGAAAAATATACAGTTTCGTGATTTTTTATGTAAAAAACATCTCTTGATAAAAATCTTTACGAGCAACCGTTCTCAAGATATTTAGAATGGAAATAGTCAATACATGCCATTATTGACAAAAAATAAACATATGTTGAGTAGATAGTTATTTGACTGAAATGATAAATTTGTCAACTTTTTATTTTTTTAAATTAATCATAAATTTTTCTTCAAAAAAATGATGATAAAACAGTTTCTCTTGAACTTTGGACACAAAAACATTTCAAATTTATAATTTCAGTCTAATAGCTATTTAGTCAACATGTTTAATTTATGTCAATGATGACAGGTAATGATAATTTCGATTCCAAATATCTTGAGAACCATGACTCGTAGCGATTTTTACCAAGATACCTTTTTTACGTAAAAAATGTTGCAAAAGTATATTTTTTACTCAGCAGTTTTATGCAGGTACGGACGAAAAGTTATTACTCTTCAAACCAGTTAAAAAATATGCAGGTGGCGCCCTCTACAAGTTGGAGTCATTTTGACATCAAAATCAAATTTCTCATTCATCGAAAAACTCCTAGAAACTAATTTTCATCCAAATATTGCGGTTACTTCAGAAATGATTTAGAAAAAATAGAAATAAAAATTAAACTTCTACACTGTGTATCTCCGAGACTAAGCATTTTAGGACATACATTTGTACGAACTTTTTTCCTTATTTTTATCTGCAGAATATGTTGCCAAAGTTTTCGGAATACAGTTCGGACCACCTGTATACATATATGATTTTTATTTAGAGTTTGGAAAAGCATTTTATTTTTATTTACAAACATAAGAACTTAGGGTGTGTGTTTTTAGAAAATTGAGCCACTCTGTACAATCTTACTAAACGAACATTACACGTTCCTTGAGCAAGAAAAATGTACGACGAGTCCCAAACGAGAACTATTTCTACAAAGCTTAAATATTTCGATTGGTTATTCGACGCGTATCGTCGTGAGCTGTTTTCCAATAGTCCAGCTCAAAAGTAGAGCGTAATAAACAATCTTACCGGCATCTTGTTTAAGTAAATGGTGAGATTGGGTTCGGGATCGCCGAAATCCGAGCTGCAGGTCGCTTCCAGCGTGTCGCCCAAGGCGTAGAACTTGTTCACGCCCCTCAGCACCGGAGGCTTCTCGGGTATAGCTGGAAAAACAGACAAAGCGAAATTAAACGATGATTCGAAATATACAGAGTTATTCTCCTCATTCGATAAGGGGTATTTTAGCCAAACGATTCGATCTTTACAAGTTGTAAGTTTTGGGTTCGTGGTAGGACTCAACGGCCGTGCACCATTATTAGATCGTGGACTATTAGGTCGTCTCCAACTTGAAGCGGAAGCGTAAGCGTTTCGAACTTGGAAGGAAAAAATCTTCCTCTACTCTACTACCTACGTAAATAATAGTAGGTCCACGTACGGGTCGTTTGGCGGTGGATGCGAAGTCGAGGTGATTGTTACTATTATTTACCTATACGAAGATAGAGTAGAGGGAGATTCGCTCGGAGTTCGAGACGCTTCCGCTTCGAAAGCCAGGCGACTCATGTGGTTTGGACGCTCTTAAAATCTTAGTTAGTTAGTTACAATTTAAAATGATTTGCAAAATGTACAGAGCGTCCCAAATAAATAAAAAATATCAAAGTTTTATTTTTTTTAAATGGAACACCCTGTATATTACTACATTTTTAGTTTCTACGATGAAAATGAAGGTAAATTTGATTAAGGTTTACCGGACTTTGATCTTATCGTTTTTGAAATATTTACGATTTTGTGAAAATGCAGTACCAATTTTAATGCTTTATTTCCCTAGGCGTACTTAGAGCTTTCAAACCAAATATTGTACTGAAGATTTTCTATTTTCTATGTTTTGTGTAATAATAAAAATAATACTACCTTATACAGAGCGTCTACAATTTCATTTTAAATAATTACTAGCTTTAAACAGCAATAACTTATTAAATTTAAATGGAATACTGTGTATATTTTCGTTAACCAGATACACAATTTAATTATCTATCAAATTGTATTATACCATTTTTTACCTATATCCTCAAGTTTTCGCAAAAAGTGTATTTTCCTATAATTTTGACCTCATTTATCTATATACCCATGGAATATTGACATTTTATATAATTTTTAAAGATGTAGGAAATTTTCTAAAGATAAAGATACTAATATTGTCGATATAGTTCGCATATTTCCTTAAAAAATAAAAATTATTTAAATAGTTGTAAAAGAAGACCAAATAATATGATCCCAGCATTCAAACTACATTAATTGACTATTTGCGGTGATTAATAATTGCTTCAAAGACTAAAAAAATGAATTTTGTATGTGTATTAGACGATATGGTAAATAGGAACACCTTCTAAATTTTATGTAATTTTTTGACGAATGCTTATTTATAACAACAGAGATGTTCAGATTCGTAACTAATTAACATATTGATGTCTCATTCATATCCATAACTATTATTTAGAATAATTTATAACTAACGCAAATTAGTCTGTAATTAATTAATATTTGGGCGGAAATAATGATGGAACATTTAATTAATGGTATACTCCTTTACAAAGATTTAAATAGTTTTCTTTTTGTAAAAACGGGCTAGCAATATTATCGTTTCTAGCATCTGTAGGTACATATTGTAAATTTGTCACTTTTAAGAAAAAATTCTCAAATGTCATTATTGCATGGGTATATTGATAAATGAGGTCTAAATTATAAGAAAATACATTCGAAGAGACAGTTAAAAATGGTATAATACAATTTGATAGACAATTAAATTGTACATCTGATTCACGTAAAATATGCAGGGTATTCCATTTAAATTGAAGAAGTTATTGCTGTTTAAAGGTAGAAATTATTTAAAATATATGTTAGACACTCTGAATAAAGTAGTATTATTTTTATTATTGTAACACAAAAAAGAATTTTTTTAGAAAACAGAAAAACTTCACTACAATATTTGATTTTAAAAACTAAAATACGCCTAGTGAAATGAAGCATTAAAATTGTTACTGCATTTTGACAAAATAGTGAATATTTCAAAAATGGTAAGATTTAAGTGCGATAAACCTTAATCAAATTTATCTTTATTTTAATCGTAAAAATTAAAAATATAATAATATCTATTTATAATTAATATCTAATTAAACATGTAATAATCTATTTAAAAAAATACAACTTTAATATTTTTTATTTATTTGGGATACTCTGTATCTTAAAAATATTTTTAAATTGAAGCTCTAATAGTCCTTCAAGGAAGCCAAAACTTACAATTTGTGAAAATTTAATTGTTTGGCTACAATACTCGGTGTCGAATGAGGTGAATAACCCAGTATAAAAAAAAAAGATTTTAATGATTGATTCTTCGGTGTCACACAGTATATTTTTGATCAAATTTCTGCAAAATCCCAAATCGCGTGCTAAAACCTTTCTTCTGCCTCTAGTTCAATTAATTAAAATATTAGAAAAAATAATGTACCTAACATGGCAATTTTGTAGCCCTAAATATCCTTTATGAACACCCCTGTCAGATATTTGATCAATGACCCATCCCTTGCGGGTATTAGGTGGTAAATAACCCTAAATTTTACTCGCCGAATAGCCAGTTAATTTTATCTTTCGGAGCAAAATCCTCTTATCAGGTCGTTGTGTATTTTAACGACTATTTCCAAAGCTCTATATAGGAGATATATAAGACAATGGGAAATAATAGGATATATTCTGGGCTGGAACTATGCTCTAGCTGATTGATATTTGCTCACAATGACTCCCTCGAGAGTATTGTCTAAATGTTTAGTGCTGTGTGCTTCGTTAATATTCTAATGGCTATTGAACTAAACATGTCTATGGAAAACTAATCTTGACTTTACCATTTCTCTTTAAGAATGTATCTGTTTGAGTGGTCACAGTGTTTCAGTTTTAGTGCGTATTGTAGTTGATTTGTCACGGTCTTTGAAAAGAAGAACATATATATATATATATATATATATATATATATATATATATATATATATATATATATATATATATATATATATATATATATATATATAATAGTCTCCCGTATATAGCGTTCAACGCCTTGGGAGTAGCAAGGTACAGCTTGCCATACTAGAACCGTTCGGTATACAAGGAAGGTAATGTGGCTAGCACTACGCTTCAACCGCCTATTTAGAAGAACATACAGGGTGTAAATGAATAAGTATGAAAAATTGTAGGAATTGAATAAAAAGGTTAAGGAAGGAGCATATTTTATCAAAAAAGCTCAAGTGCGATGCGGACCAAAAAATGGCCGACTTAAATTCCGATTTATCAGTGCCGTTCTAATTTTATTCAAAACGTGTACAAATATTATATAGGGTAAACTCAATAATTTCTTGTTTTATTTTACGTTGTCAATGTTGGTAGTTATTAAATTTGTTATTCATATACAGGGTGGTCCGAACTGTATTCCGGAAACTTCGGCAGCATATTCTGCAGATAAACATAACTAAAAAAGTTCGTATAAATGTATGTTCTAAAATGCTTAGTTTCGAAGATACAGGGTGTAGAAGTTTTATTTTTATTTCGATTTTTTCCAAATAATTTCTAAAGTAACGTCAATATTTCGATGAATATTGGTGTTTTTGAGTTTTGTGACACGAGAAATTTGATTTTGATGTCAAAATGACTCCTATTTGTAGGGGGCGCCACCTACATGTATTTGAACCCTTGATTTTAACTGTTTTGAAGAGTAATAATTTTTCGTCCGTACCTGTATAAAACTACTGACTGCAAAAATATACATTTCCATGACTTTTTACGAGCAACCGTTCTCAAGATATGTAGAATGGAAATAGTCAATACATGTCATTATTGACAAAAATAAGCACACGTGTTGAGTATAGCTATTTGACTGAAATAATAAATTTATATTTTTTTAAATTAATCATAATTTTTTCTGCGAAAAAATGATGATTAAACAATTTCTGTTGAACTTTTGGCAACAAATTCATGATTTCAGTTTAATAACTATTTAGTCAACGTGTTTAATTATGTCAGTGATGACAGGTATTGATAATTTCGATTCCAAATATCTCGAGAACCATTACTCTTAGCGATTTTTACCAAGAGACCTTTTTTATGTAAAAAAAATCGAGGATGTATATTTTTTTACTCAGTAGTTTTATACAGGTATGGACGAAAAGTTATTACTCTTCAAACCAGTTAAAAAATATGTAGGTGGCGCCCTCTACAAGTAGGAGTCATATTGACATGAAAATCGAATTTCTCATGTCAAAAAACTCCCAGACACCAATTTTCATCCAAATATTGACGTTACTTCATAAATTATTTGGAAAAAATCGAAATAAAAATGAAAGTTCTACACCCTGTATCTACGAAACTAGGCATTTTAGGACATACATTTAAACGAACTTTTTTACTTATTTTTATCTGCAGAATATGCTGCCGAAGTTTCCGGAATACAGTTGGGACCACCCTGTATACAGGGTTGTTCACCACAGACGACACGGAGTATTGTAGCTAAACGATTAGACTTTTACAAATTGTAAATTTTAGGTTCGTTGAAGGGCTATTAGAGCTACAATTTAAAAATATTTTTAGAATTTAGTGTCCCAAATAAGTAAAAAATGTTATAGTTGTATTTTTTTAAATGGAACACTATGTATTTTATTTTATTTTTAGATTCTACGAGTGAAATAAAGGTAAATTTGATTAAGGCTTATCACACTTTTCCATTTTTGAAATATTTTCAATTATGTGAAATTGCAGTAACAAATTTAAGGCTTTATTTCTCCAAGGGTATTAAAGTTTTTAATACTAAATATTTACTGAAGATTACTTATTGATCAGATATTGTGTTGCAATAATAAAAATTATTTCACCTTATACAGAGTGTCAAAAAATTTATTTTAAATAATTACTAGCTTTAAACGGCAATAACTTGTTTAATTTAAATAGAACGCCCTGTATATTTTACGAGAATCAGATGCACAATTTAATTTTCTATCAAATTGTTTTATACTATTTTTTACCTATCTCTTCAAGTTTTCCTAGAAAATGCATTTTCTTATAATTTAGACCTCATTTATCACTATACCCATGGAATATTGACATTTTAGATTTTTTTAAAGCAACATAATATGTAGAAAATGTACTGGTAGTAAAAATAATAATATTGCAAGCCCATTTGTTTACAAAAAGAAAACTATTTAAATCTTTATAATAGAGTATACCGATTATTACTAATTATTAATATACCATCATTATTTCCGCCAAAAAATTAGTTAATTACATACCTAATTGTTTAAATTAATAAATTATTATAAATAAATGTGGATTTGACTCAGAAATCAGTACCATGATAAATTATGAAAATGAATGCCTCTGTTCTTATAAATAAGCATTCGTCAAAAAATGAAATAAAATGTATAAGGTGTTACTTTTTACCACACTGTCTAATACACATACAAAATTCAGTTGTTTAGTATTTGGAGCAATTACTATTAATCAATGTAAACAGTCAATTCATGTAGTTTGAATACTGGGATCATATTAATTATTAGTCCTCTTTAACAACAAATATTTAAACTGCTTTTTATGTTTTAATAAAATAAGCAAACTATATCCACAATATTCGTATCTGTACTCTTTGAAAATTTGTTACATTATTAAAAAAAATCTAAAATGTCAATATTCCATGGGCACACCATGGGCATAGTGATAAATGAGGTCTAAATTATAAGAAAATGCATTTTCTACGAAAACTTGAAGAGATAGGTAAAGAACGATATAATTCAATTTGATAGACAATTAAATTGTACATCTGATTCTCGTAAAATATACATGATGTTCAATTTAAAATAAACAATTTATTGCCGTTTAAAGCTAGTAATTATTTAAAATAAATTTTTAGACACGCTGTATAAGATAGTATTTTGTTTTGGTTAAACTTCAGTAAATATTTAGTATGATAGACTTCGATACCGTTGGAGAAATGAAGCCTTAAAATTTTTACTGCAATTTCATAAAATTGAAAATATATTTGAAAAACGGTAAGGTTTAAATGTGATAATCGTTAATCAAATTTACCTTTATTTCAATCGTAGAATCCAAAAATTGAATAATATACAGGGTGTTCCATTTAAAAAATACAACTATAACATTTTTTACTTATTTGGGACACTCTCCCAAGTAACACAACTTGCTTTTTAAAAGCTGAGAGAACTACTACATTACTAAATTATCCAGCTTAATGATTTATTATTTGTACTATACAACGTTCTGTCAGACCTAACATAGTGCTTATATACCCAAAATAGGCACACTTTATAAAGCTACTTTAATAAAGATTTTATTTTACCCTTAAACAGAATCTGGTGTAAATTGGTAGTTTTATAATCGACTATAAAGTACATTATAAAGCATATATAAATCAAATATAAAGCTTTTTCCCGCGGTTTTTAAGCTTTATAATTTTCCATTATAAATCAGGTATATTATGGTATGTAATTCCGCAACTATAAAACCGATATATAAGTACTTTATAAATACTCTAATAATGTCACTAGATTGCTGTATACTCAACTAAAAAGCTTTTCAGTCGTAGGTATATAGAGTAAACGTAGAAAAATTTTGATTTTTAATTGGTATTTTATGGATGTCGCTCTCGCTGATTCTTTTCATATAACCTACTAAATAATTATATTAAACATGAGTGTTGTATCACGACCTCTGTAGTATATGCTTCCATGACAGCTGGAATGCTGGAAAAGAAACATCTTTTGGTAGGGCTATATTATAATACTTATTTTAAAGGTGTGCAGAATATAAAATTTACTTGCGACGGAAATGTGTCTGATAAAGTTTATAGTTTTAGCTCTAAATTCATCAATGCGCCTTGAAAATAATCAAAAAATAAATAATTTTATTAAAAATATTTTTTTGACGAAAATTGGAAATTTTCATTTTTTAGTTTGTAAGGTGTTCCTAGATGTTAAACTCTTATTCCTTAATCCAGAAAGTTATGAAAACACATACCAATTACGCACGAAACGGAATAATAAGTAATTTAATTGCGTTATGTAACAATGGCGGCACTAATCATCTTGAGAATATTAAATGGCGACGTACAAGCCATTCAAAATTGAAATGGTTGCGAAATAGTCTATTAAACGGTCCTTACATAGTCATTTTTTCAAGGTTTGATTTATAACTGCTTTATTTGTGCTTTATAAAAGGACAGCGAGCCTCTAGAGCTTCATACAATGATGTACAGAGGGCGCTAATGGCATTGTTATGTCACTTTTGGCTTTATGGGTGCAACAACACACTATTTTAACACTATCACGTTAACAACAGGTAGTGGCTATTTACCCGTTTGATGTAAAAATATCTAATTCTTTTAATTTAAGTATTTCTGTAATATGCTTTTATTGTTCTGGCTTATGTGTTTTAAAATATTTATTCATTATTCTTTTTATTTACTGGCAGCTGCGCTGTACATATAGCACTTTTATTGTCAAAAACGTCATGCGAATTGGGACCTCATCACCGACACGTCGGACGTGTATTCAGTAACTTCCGGAAAAGAATGTAAACAAAAAGTGACCCTGACCGCTGGCAACTGGCTTTTTCTTTTAAATGTGTGATTTTATTATTGTTTTGGATGGTGAATTGATAATAAAAAGGTAGGATATGGAATAGACTAAGTATTTACTAGTAAATACTTAATTTCCGGGCACTTATTTATGAAGCTGAGTCTTTTTTTATGATTTGTAGCATGTTCAAAATAGTGCAAACTGTAGAAAGGGGGTAAAAGCGGTTGTGCTCCATTCCCGAAAAATGGGAAAATGCGGGATTTCTATACTGGCCCAAATCAAAAGCAGACAAATTTATTATAGAAGGTAGCTCGGCCCCTTCAAGCGATTGGCTTGAGATGAATTGCGTTTTAAAGAGGAATATTGCGGCAAAAAAGAAAAAAAAACAAAAGTGCTGCTTCCTAAAGCATCCCGAGTAGAAACTTAAACAATCAAGTCCAGTTTTTTTACAAGAATACAAACAAAATTGGGCCACAAATCAAAAAATTTAAAATGTAAACAACAAGTCTATATACACAGATAATGATGTTATATATGTGCTATATTTATACTTAAGCATCGAAAGCCCACGACAAAATGGCTGCATGCCAATATAGATATCCCTGTTTTAGGGTAATATTATTGCGTTACTGACTACTTTAAAAAACCTTTTACATAACTACTATATCCCAGTAATACAGCGTATTTTCTTAATAAGTTATCAAATGAAAGACATATTAATAAAGCCTTTATAAAGACTCGCTATAATGGCGTTAGATAGAAGCATATTGAGCTAAAAATACCCAAATTACTCCATAATGGCTTTATAAAAGAGTTTAATTTAATAATAAAAAAAGGGTTTAGTGGCTTTATTTGTGCATTATATAGTCGCCTATAAACCAATTATGCAGGCAAAATGCAAAAAATTCTCTAACAGCTGTGGATGTCACTTTTATAAAGGCTTATTGGAGCAAATATATAGAAGATATATTATTTAGCTCTAAGACGGTTCTAACAGCTATATTAAAAAGTTCTATTGCTTAAAAAACTATTTAGTGTGGACTAACACTTTTATAAAGTTATTAAAGTCCCTCAGACTCCTTTATAAAACAATTATAAAGATTAAAGCGATATGAAAGAGCACTTTTGTGTTACTTGGGCTGTATCTAAAGTAAAAATAATTTTAAATTGTAGCTCTAATATAGCCCTTCAACGAACCTAAAATTTACAATTTGTAAAAATCTAATCGTTTAGCTACAATACTCCGTGTCTTATGTGGTGAACAACCCTGTATAATATAATTTTAATAAAAATATAAGTTATAACAGTTATTTAATATCAATTCGTATGATAATCAAATTGATCTACCTATCTAAATTCTTTGACAAGTAGTAAATAAAAGTATACAGGATGTCAAAAACTAGTGTATCTGACTAGTGTGTGTTTGGTGGGTGTGTAGAATCACCCACTAAAAATCACCACCGATAAAAATAGAACAAAAAGTTTCTTAGAAAAATATATGCCTTAAAATACTTCCCGAAGAAGTTACAGCTCTTGAAAGGTTTAATAAAACTAATATATTTTGTTTATTTTGAAGAACATTGGTAAACCGTTTTTCCTAAAGTTTGGTATTTTTATACACATTTTAATGCCAAAGCGAATGACAATTGTAAAACATTCCTTTTTAATAACGACTCTGAAAGGGTACTCTCCATTAGGGTAGAGATTACTAAAGGTGGTACTTCTTTTATCATTATAGTAATTTCAATAAATAATATGAAAAGTAAAACAGGTGCTCTTCATTTAGTACGAAAAGGTAAACGGTTTTCAAGATATTTGCGTTTAAAGATTACAATGCATCGATTTTAGTATTAGGGAAATGATAAAATATAAAGAAATTTTAAATAAATTAATCTCCGGATTTCGTTAATGCTAAAATCGATGCATCGGAACATTTAAACGCGAATATCTTGGAAACCGTTCACTGTTTCGAACTAAACGAAGAGCACATTTTTTACATAAAAATTCGTAGCTTTAATTTTATATATATAAATGAATATTATAGTCACTTACTAGTGAAAAGTTATTCCATTTTCCCCCGATTTTTGACCGAGATCTACCGCACGCTACACAACCATCTATTTTACAGTCTTTTTCGATAAATTGCAATAGTGTCACTGTTAATTTAAGTTCTGCCATAATTTCCTTCTAGATTTACTACCTCTCTTGCTAAATACAAGTTGTAGAATAAATAATATATAACATAAAATAAGCTCAGTAAAGACTAACAAATCCACAAAAATTTCAAATCAAATTCAAATGCGTCAAATGAATCGTCAAATAGAGAGACTCAGAACCGCCTTCGCACATTTCTTATATTTCCAAACCAAATATTTTCAAAATTTCGGGAACTTTTAAAAACGTTACTTTCTTTCCATAAATTGATCTTTCAGTATGTTTCTAAAATATGAAAGGATTTTAGAAAGACTGGAAATATTTATTCCGTTATACACAAGTCAATTTCTGGAAAGTAAAATTCAGTAAAATAATGTTTCCAAAGTAGTATATTATTGTCTTTATGGAAATGCATTTAAGGGATGTGACGAAGGGTTTAGGAATGTGACGAACGAACACATATATCGGGTGCGTCTCAAAAGTGGCTCACCCCTATAACTTTTTTATTTTTTTCAGATAAAACAACGAGATTTGGTATGTTAGTATATGACATAAATTGGGATTGATTGACGTATTCAATTGTTTTTGGTCACTCCCTGTTTCATCGGAAATAACTACAACTTTTGATTTTTAAATGGCACCCTCGGTATTTTTTTACTTTATTCGATAGAAAATGATATTCTGAATACAGGGTTGTTCACCACATAAGACACGGAGTATTGTAGCTAAACGATTAGATTTTTACAAATTGTAAGTTTTGGCTTCGTTGCAGGACTATTAGAGCTACAATTTAAAAATATTTTTACAAGACACAGAGTGTCCCAAATAATTAAAAAATATTATAGTTGTATTTTTTTTAAATGGTACACCGTGTATATTATTCTATTTTTGGATTCTACGATCGAAATAAAGGTAAATTTGATTAAGGGTTTTCCCACTTAAACCTTACCGTTTTTGAAATATTTTCAATTTTATGAAATTGCAGTAAAAATTTTGAGGCTTCATTTCTCCAAGGGTATCAAAGTTTTTAATACTAAATATTTACTGAAGATTATTTATTGATCAGATATTATGTAGCAATAATAAAATTTTTACTACCTTATACAGAGTGTCCAAAAATTTATATTAGGTAATTACTAGCTTTAAACGACAATAATTTGTTTAATTTAAATGGAACACCCTATATATTTTAGGAGAATTACATGTACAATTTAATTGTCTATCAAATTATATTATACCATTTTTTACCTATCTCATCAGGTTTTCTTAGAAAATGCATTTTCTTATAATTTAGACCTCATTTATCACTATACCCATGGAATATTGACATTTCAGATTTTTTTTAAAGCAACATATATGTACAAAATATACAGGTGGTAAATATTGCAAGCCTATTATTGGTATACAAAAAGCTATTTAAATCTTTTTAAAAGAGTATACCAATTAAATATACCACCATTATTTCCCACCAAAAATTATTATTTCCCACCATTAATTACATACTTTTAAATTGTTTTAATTAATAAAGTATTCTAAATAAATGTTGATTTGGCTCAGAAATCAATATTATAATAAGTTTTGGAAATGAACGTCTCTGTTTTTATAAATTAGCATTCGTCAAAAAATAAAATAAAATTTTTAAGTAAAATAAAATGTCTTACTTGTTACCACAGTGTCTAATACACACACAAAATTCAGTTTTTCAGTTCTGGAGCAATTATTATTAATCAACGTAAACAGTCAATTAATGTAGTTTGAATACTGGGATTATATTAATTGGTCCTCTTTAACAAAAAATATTTAAACAGCTTTTTATTTTATTTTTTAATAAAATAAGCCAACTATATCGACAATATTAGTGTCTGTACTCTTTGAAAATTTGTTACATCTTTAAAAATAATATAAAATGTCAATATTCCATAGGTATAGTGATTAATGAGGTCTAAATTATAAAAAAATGCATTTTCTACGAAAACTTGAAGAGATGGGTAAAAAATGGTATAATGCAATTTGATAGACAATTAAATTGTGCATATGATTCACGTAAAATATACAGGGTGTTCCATTTAAATTAAACAAGTTATTGCTGTTTAAAGCTAGTAATTACTTAATATAAATTTTTGGACACTCTGTATAAGGTAGTAGAATTTTTATTATTGCAACACAATATCTCATCAATAAATAATCTTCAGTAAATATTTAGTATTAAAAACTTTGATACTCTTGGAGAAATGAAGCCTTAAAATGTTTACTGCAATTTCATAAAATTCAAAATATTTCAAAAACGGTAAGGTTTAAGTGTGATAAACCTTAATCAAATTTACCTTTATTTTAATCGTAGAATCTAAAAATAGAATAATATACAGGGTGTTCCATTTAAAAAAATACAACTATAATATTTTTTACTTATTTGGGACACTTTGTACCTTGTAAAGATATTTTCAAATTGTAGCTCTAATAGTCCTCCAACGAACCCAAAACTTACAATTTGTAAAAATCTAATCGTTTAGCTACAATACTCCGTGTCGTATGTGGTGAACAACCCTGTATAATGACATCATATGTCAACTTTTGACATTCTCCCTTAATAAAAAAATAGCACTTTAAATTTCAATCTATAGTGCCATCGCTATGTTAAAAACACTAATTCTTAATCAAGGAGCCTTGGAAAAATAGATTTGATCGTCTAATCTTTTTAGTGTCTTATCCTGGCCGGTTAAAAGATGCCCAAATCGTATTTATAATCATATCTCAATTTTTTCAAATGGAACGAGGGTGGCTCATTAGCATATTTGAAAAAAGCATTTTTTACGAATAATTTGATACCACACCTTGGTATTTTGAGTCAAATTTTCGTTACGAACCGCAAGTTATAAATTCAAATAAAAAATGTCAAAATTTGACATATGATATGTCATTCTATTGAGAGTGTTATTTTCTATCGAATAAAGTAAAAAAATACCTAGGGTGTCATTTAAAAATCAAAAGTTGTAGTCATTTCCGATGAAACAGCAAATGACGGAAAACAATTGAATACGTCAATCAATCCTAATTTATGTCATATACTGACATACCAAATCTCGTTTTTTTAACTGAAAAAAAAATTATAGGGGTGAGCCACTTTTGAGACGCACCCGGTATTTATATAAGACACATATAGTGTAGTCCTGAGGTGGACGAAATATTTGTCGAAATGTCGTCGACCAATCACAAAAAAATAAACATGAGATCTATTTTGATCGATATCGACCAAATATAAACAATTTTAACTATTTTGAGGGCATTAAAACAACGAAATATTAATCTAAATGAGGAACAGACTTTCTAGATGCATTCTGTCCATGATTTCGAATTTTACGAAACTTACAGAAAAACTAGTTATACTTTAAAAATGGATAAAAAATCATAAAAATAGTACACCTACATGTGAAAAATATAGTTTTCATGATATCTGAAAAAAATTAAAAAAAAATTGTTGACTGTCATTTAGACGTGAAATTTCTCTTCATTTTTCTTCTACCATGGTCTGTATCCCCAACTACATGGTTCCCAGTCATAGTACCATTCATTATTTTAAGTAGTATTATTCAAAAAATAGAAAAAAATTAGTACATAAAAAACTATTCATCTAGCAATGACAAATAAACAGCAGTATGTCCACAACACACAAGGACATACTTCTGTTTGTCTACCGCCAATGGACATACAGCACATAGAAAGTCTAAGGTACTTTCCCCATTTAATTCGAATGGGATAAAATGTATTTAACACGTCGTTTCTGGCATCGTATTGTAACTCTGTGTATGTAGTTTGCAATGCCAACTTTGGTTGAAAATCTTAAAAAATGGATAAAATGCATTTAGTAAGTCTGCTCCTCAAATATATTTAGTTATTCTTACCAACTATTGTGACGTTGTGCGTTTTCGAAACCAAATTAAAAGTCGGTGCTTCGCTGCTGATTTCACATCGGTAAGCGCCAGAGCTTTCAGGTCTTCTGAGCTTTGTCAACACCAAATTACAGATTTGTGCGTCGCAACTCGTATCGTCTGAATCCACATTGATGCCGCTCAGAGGAAACTGGACTATCTGGCGGCCTGTTGGTGAGTACCTGTAGAACTCTTGGTCATCTTTGTACCTGAAATCAAGGAAAAGAGAATGTAACTATAGGTAGCATTGTAATGTCGGTATTTTTCAGAGATATAGAGGTAAAAAAAATAAGCAAGAAGATGCGTAGAAATCCTTATGATATTGGCTGATATTGGCTAGCTTAAGGAGGCGTCCATAAACTCCGTGAGGCGTTGAAGACCTCCTTTCACCCACTGGTCAGATTTCGTGAGATGTATCTTGACGTCCTCCCCCTCCCTAAAAACATGTTTTACTTTAAATTGATCTAATTTCCTCACATGTTTATACTATTTTTTTTACAAAAAATTATGTGTTATTTGCCGAAAATGCCTCTCTTCCTCACGTGAGATTTAGTGAGATTCGGCTTGATTCCCTTCCCCCTTTGGTTACCTCACGTAACTAATAGACTAAGTCTACAGGCGGAAGTCAAAAATTAATAGTAATTAAAGTTTTTATAAGTGATCTTGCGATCTTCTTTAGGAAATCTTGAAAAAATTTTGCATAATATTCATTACTTTGAGACAGTAATATAACATATACAATATAAATTACAAATAACTGGTGATCTCTGTTTAGTAAAATACCGTATGATCGAATTAAAACGGCGTCAGCGATGGCTATGAAATGACGATTAATGACATTTCCCATATAATTTTATATATAAAATGACAGCAATCTTCATTTCATAGCCATCGCTGATGCCGTTTTTATTCGATCATACGGTAGTAGTAAAGAAACTGTAAATGTTAGAAATGGACAATATAAAATGCGCTATATAAAAAAGTTTGAGTAAAACTATATTAAAAAATTATTTTTAATTTTATTTCGCTAGGAGTTTTTTTTTAAAACAAAATTATTAAAAATTTTTTTTAATATTTTCATATCGATATATTTTTTAATTATTTTTAGCTTTAACGAGCTCATAACCTTTACTCGAAAGGTTATGAGCACAGCTTTGAAATAAAATTTAAAATATTTAATTACATACACCATTATTATTTGAAATAAAGTATTTAATTTTAGACCTTACTCTTTTAAATAATATAGCCCACATCTATACGAATCATCGATTATTAAATGTTGTATTTTCTGATATGTTTTGCAATTATTTTTTCTTCGATTTTGTATTTTATATAGTTTTAATTTGATAATTAAATTATACCTGCACAATTTGCATAAAAAACAAAATTGAATTGGTACAAAAAAAGAAGATAATATAAAATAAAGACCTGAGACGAAATGGAATGACTAGCTGATACTAAATAATCTGTATTGATTTCGATCTGTACAAAAAATATTTTGCTTACTGACAATATCTGGACGGTAAATTTTATAATTATTATCTTCATATTGTTGGGGACCCATGTGGACTCGGCTAACTCTAAGTAACTAATATGCCCCGCCCCCATATGACCTTAATATCGTATTAAAGAATAGACACCGTAATGATTCATTCGAACGTTCGAGAACAATCGAGTTCCACTGGAATGGAGGAGTACATACGAGAACATTCTAAACCTTCTCTCTATGCACCTAATGATCTAACGTCTAACGGACTATTCGAGAACTGTTTAGCTGTGGGTATATAAGCCGATGCCTGAGGCCTGAGGGGAGGACAGAAACAAATAAACGAGTACAGTTGCCGCGCTAAATTCAAAATAAATTCTTTCTAGATAAATAGTTATAAATAGTTTGTAAATAGTTCTTTAAAGTATTTTATCGTTATTTTTTTGTTGTTACTTTGTGTAGAATAAATTGTGTTTAAATAACTTGTGACTTTCTATCCACACGGAACCGACGAAAAACGTAACAATGTATATTATTTCGAACGCCTGAGTACTACCAATCTAATAAAATATTTTAGCAGGCTTTATGAACAGTATCACATCACGTCTTGAGCTATTGGTAAACTGCCGATAGGCACATGCCATTAACTCAATTATCATAAAACGTCTTTGTTATAGCTTCGATAAAACTATAAAATATTTCCAGCGGCTGCTCACGCTTTTCTAGGTAGATAGTAGATATTTCTAGATTTCCAGGTAGGTTTTTATGGTTCTACTGTAAGTCTACTACCGTTTTAATCAATCATTCTACTAAAAAATCAGACGATGCGTCCGTCAATAAAAATTTGAAAAACTTGCAAACAGTCAATGTAATGAGGGGGCGTAGTGGGTTTTGTGGTATCAGACTCGTCAAGTCCACGTTCTGCCGCATATGTAGGTACAGGTAGCGATCAATATAATATATTGCTGCTTGGCTTTAGGTTGTTGGGGTTGCAAAGATGTTACTAGATTTTGTTCATTATTTTATTTTTATGACGACGTTTCGACAGTATATTTATGTCTTTTTCTAGTCTCTTGAACGTAGATTCCTACAGAATTAAAATTGTTAAAACTGGACAACAGCACAATAACACATATTAAAACTATTATTTTAATTGTTTCGGGACACCACACTTTAGTATAGTGTAGTATGTATTTTCGACCTGTTTTGTATAAAACATAATTATCGTTTCAATAGCCGATGTCTACTCAATTAAAATAATAGTTTTAATATGTGTTACTGTGTTTTAGTCCAGTTTTTAACAATTTTAATTCTGTAGGAATCTACGTTCAAGAGACTTGAAAAAGAGATATACTGTCGAAACGTCGCGTCGCGGCGTCGCGCGTCGTCATAAAAAAAAATAATGAACAAAATCTAGTAACATCTTTGCGACCCCAACGACCTAAAGCCAAGAATTAAAAGAAAAAAAAATTGATAGTATATTGATAGAGGTACGACTTTATATTAGACCGTTGGATAATTCCTATTCCAGGTTACAGATGGAGTCTTCCAGGTTCTTGAGTTCTGCTTTAAGTTGATTTCCCACCTTTTCTAGCTAGAGGAGGACTTTTTTTCTAGGTAAGTTTGTATGAGTGTAGTTCCTAGTATTTTTTAAATTATTAGGTATATTAGTTAAACAAAAAACGCAAATTATAACGAAGTAACACCGAAAAATAATTTCAGTGCGCTACTGACCGACCTGACCCGACCCACGTCACAATTTGATTTCGCACTATTCTGATGCAAAATACATATTTTAAATGCATAACACATAGCCGGCACCCATTTAAATTTATTTCGCGGGTATCGGATTAACAATTCCGCAGAAATGTAGTCGGCCGGGGTAAATTACCTCTAAATACTGTAGCATTAGGAATACTCTTTTGGTAAAGAAATTGAAATAATCTGTGTAAACGGTTCGGCCTCAAAACGTTTTTTCGGAAAGAGGTGTTTGGTAAATTTTCTCTTAATTAGTTCGAAATGAGAATGCTTAGTCAACTGGAAACCATTAATACTTGAAAATACCGGAGGAAATATTTTTGAGCTGGAAATCGGTAGTAAAGCATCTGTTAATACACAGAGAAATTTAATTAACAACTGTGTAGGTGTTGTAAGGTGTAATTAGTTTGGATTTCAGTAGGGGTTTTAGTATTGAAAATACTTCTGGCCGCGTTTATATGGGACCCATCTTTAAAAAAACGACATACTAGAAACAACATGGGTTCAATAACCTGCCTGTCAACACGTTCTTAAGTTGATAGAGCCGGCGTTGATGAGCGAATAGGGCAAGATCGAGTCTGGACCGGCGCGGCGGATAAAGTAAGCGATATTATTTTAAAAGAAAATATGTCAAGGCATGGGTTGTTAGGTACAGTTTGGCTATTTTAATCTAACTATTTCCGTATGAGAAACAAGGAGCAAATTATACGAGAAAGAGCAGAATCACATATCACACATATATGATTATTATTTTTTTAATTATCAACTTAGGACAATAATTAATATAATTAGTGCTAACTTATCAAAATTCACAACACGGCGAAATTTCAACAAAATCGGCCAACGGATCTTTGAAATATTAATAAAAAAATGTCTATTAGGACTTGACACCCTGTATCTTTAAAATTATGCATTTCCGGACACATGTTTATATTTTTACCTTTGAGTAACTGAGATAGAAACTTTTTACCTTAAAAACACAAAGAATCACCTTCTGAAGTTGGCCAGATACTTAATTAACAGCCCGTATTTAAGAAAATGGCTAGCTAGTAATTTTGAAGTAAAACTATGTTTATTTTAATAGAAAAAAAATACATTTCATAAAAAATAAACAAACCCATAATTCACCATTATACACTAATTAATTAATTTTAAATGTATCTAAATAGGTACGTTAATAATTGAAAATGACATGAGCACTTCATAGAGTATACCAAATATGTAAAAAAAATTCCAATAACAAAACCACAAATGGCACATTAAAATCTGCGTTATCTTGAAATCAAACTATAGGTACCTAAACGGCCAATCAGCCAGACAACAGTCACAAGACGCCGACATCGATAACGCGATGAGCAGTTTAATAATTCTGAGTTAATACTTCTGTAGCATTCCTTCAAATAAATTTTAATTTAAGTATTGTTAATACATAGTCATATTAATGATTATAGCCTGTATGATTTCTAAAATAAAAAATCCAGTGTGTTTTTATCAGAATAACTATTAAATGATTAACTAGAAATAGTTAATATTTATTAACTTCGTAGTGTTATTTTTTAATATAATTATGAATTTAATAATTAAATAATTATCTTAAGTTTAAATTGTGGTAAACTTGTTATGAATTTCAATCATTTATATTTAAAATCTTAATGGAAGCAATATAAATTTTAGGCAGAAGAACTCAATGGGAAGGACTGTGTAATTAGTAATTAAAATTGTACATTTTTTACTTGCCATTTTTCTTCACACACAATCTGAATTTCGGATATGATGCAGAACTGATAAATTAGACCAAATATATTAATTGCAAGGTATGCAAAGAAATATTTTTGTTAACTTTGCAAATACTTAAGGCATGCAATAATTTTAAAAAAAATTTGTCTTGGTCTTGGGTGATAAAGATTTGAATTATTATGGGTCTGTTTTGTTTAAGAAGCTAACAAATAATTTCAAAAACTCAACTATCAAAATATAATGGTAGAAAATGTTTAAAAGCATGTATAGGTATAATATTCCTTATTAATTGGACATACTGAATGTAAACTAGGAATACATAGTTGCTGCAGTCGATAATATATTTTGCTGCTTATTTTCCTCATAACAAAAACTGTCAATACCGCTACTCAGCATTATGGGCACCTTTTATACTTAAATCTCTTAATGATGTTTAAAATACACATGTAGGTACATACTATAAGTAGTGGTTGTCACGGTTTTTATTATAGTCTAAGGACTGGCTACATAAAAAACCTTATCATCGTTCTGCTTTGGCTAATTTTGTGTGAAGTATCCTTTTGTGTAGCCATTATGAAATAGTCATGTGTGCCAGCGCGATCCGGGGCTTAAAGCGGGGGCGGCCAATCGAAAGGGTGAAATTTTGACACTAAAAATATTATAAGATACATGAGTTATAATTGCGAAAATAGCTTTTATTTATTATTAGGAAACGTGGAAAATTGTTGGCAGACATTTTTCTAGTCGCTAAAATGCCGACAGACAACGCGAAAGAGGCATGAAATTTTAAAAATTATTAAAAAATAAGTATCGATAAATCGTAGGTATAATATACGATTATATTATAAATATATTTTTTTATTATTTCAATAACGATTTTTTTGTCTGCCCTTTTGCTTACAGCTTTTTAAATTAATTAACAATAAACATGAGATTCCACCAACCGACATGCATGTATGCGATGATTTTCTTTTGTCAAAATTCTATGCCTCTTTCGCGTTGTCTGCCGGCATTTCAGCCACGAGAAAATTGTCTGTCAACAATTTTACACGTTTCCTAATAATAAATAAAAGCTATTTGGCAATTATAACTCGTGTACCATATAATATTTTTAGTATCAAAATTTCACCCTTTCGATTGGCCGCCCCCGCTTTAAGCCCCAAGGATACTTCACACAAAAAATTAGCCATGTAACGATGATAAGGTTTTTTATGTAGCCAGCTCTCGGTCTATTAGGTATGATGAAAAGAAGCTGCAAACTAAATTATCGGTGGGGCCAATTATATTTTAATTTATTTTTATCTGAGATTTATCTCTATTTTTATTTGAGATTTTTGAATGTCTGGAGTGCGGTAGACCGATAACATCACGTATCGGGCTTTTCAGTCACAGAAAAGCTCATGAAAGAAAACACCTTGCGTGACCATCTTCTGATGCGTGTCAAATACTCGTCAGCGAGTAATGGCGGTATGTATGTATGTTATATCCGCAACACTTTTTTGAATTACCCTGTATACTCTATAGTAATGTTAAAATGTGCTTCTTAACCTAACCAATAACTTTTTTATTTAACATTTGTTCTGAAAAACGTTAAAAAACGTGCATTATGTAAAAACGTCGTGTAAGGGATAAAGAAAAACAGCCCAAAGGGGAAAAACCGACGATGAATACCATGTTAAAGACCGAATATCATATTAAAGATACAAAAATTTATTACTGTATGCGTTATTATTTGGCCATCGTTTGTTATATTCAATAGCAATTTAATATACGTTTGGCTTTCTTTCACTATGAACCCACTCGGCTTGTCTCGTGGCAGGTTGGCGTAAAAAATGGATAGAAAATGTCTCGCTCTCGTCTCGCTCTTGTCTTGCTCTCGTCTCGCACTCGGCTCGTCAGGTCTGGACGCATGTTAGACTGCCGGAGTGGTGACGTCACGAATGTCAAATTGCTTTCCAAACAAGGTTTAGTTCTTTATATTTCTATTGAGCTCTTCCAAATGACGTCACAAATTAATATAAAATGTAAAAAAACAGGTGATTGCCGACAACCGCCGACTTGTATCTGGTGTTTTCAATACGCCTATGATGGTTGCGCATGTTACAAAATCTGTGAATTTTTTTTATATTATTTGCTTGGATTTCAGTAGTTTTATATTTCCTTAATTATACAAAGTGTTCCAATATTCCGTG
This sequence comes from Sitophilus oryzae, assembly GCF_002938485.1. Taxonomy (NCBI): domain Eukaryota; kingdom Metazoa; phylum Arthropoda; class Insecta; order Coleoptera; family Curculionidae; genus Sitophilus; species Sitophilus oryzae. The sequence continues at coordinate 21,673 of NW_022146579.1, read as the reverse complement.
GGCGTACGGAGCGATTAACAATGATAGAAATAGTTCGCAATACTGTGTAAAAAGCTAGAACTTGCCAACCCTGAATACAATATTGACAGGTCATTATTAAAGGCCTCTTTTACATCTTTGTTTGTAATATGCAGGGTCCGGCAATAACGAGTCGGGCATCTGTAGCTCCTAGAATAAAAAACTTGGGAATTTTGTTTAAGTGCAAGCCTAAAGTGTATACTAAGATGTATATCAGGAAAATGTCTTAACTTCCATAGGGTGACCCAAAAAAAGTGTGAGTAGGTCGGAATGATATTTTAAATGGAACACCCTGTATGGGATTGCATTTTTCTTGGTTGTAAGTCCTGAGAAATGTCTTCGAGTGTCTTAGACTGTTGGAGAATTTTTATATTCCAGGTTCCGGATGAAGTTTTCCAGGTTCTTCAGTTCTGTTTTAAGTTGGTTTCCACTTGGGAATGGAGTAAAGTGTTCGCTTCTTTTCTAGCTAGTGGAGGACATTTTTACTAGGTAAGATTGTATGAGTGGAGTACTTTGTCTTTTTAAATTATTAGGCACATTAGTTACAAAAAAAATGTAAATTATAGCGAAGTAACACCGAAAAATAATTTCAATGCGCTACTGACCGGCCTTACCCGACCTACGCCACAATTTGATTTCGCACTATTCTGATGCAAAATACATATTTTAAATGCATAACACATAGCCGGCGCCCATTTAAATTTATTTCATGGGTATCAGATTAACAATTTCGCAGAAATGTAGTCGGTCGGGGTAAATTACCTCTAAATACTGTAGCATTAGGAATACTCTTTGCCAGCGAAATTGAAATAATCTACGTGTAAAACGGTTCGGGCTCAAAACCTATTCTCGGAAAGAGGTGTTTGGTAAATTTTCTCTTAATTAGTTCGAAATGAGAATGCTTAGTCAACTGGAAACCATTAATACTTGAAAATACCGGAGGAAATATTTTTGAGCTGGAAATCGGTAGCAAAGCGTCTGTTAATACACAGAGAAATTTAATTAACAGGAATGTAGGTGTTTTAAGGTGTAATTAGTTTGGATTTCAGTAGGGTTTTTTTGTATTATTTGCTTGGATTTCAGTAGTTTTATATTTCCTTAATTATACAAAGTGTTTTAATATTCCGTAGGCATACGGAGCGATTAACAATGATTGAAAGAGTTCGCAATACTGTGTAAAAAGCTAGAACTTGCCAACTCTGAATACAATATTGACCGGTTTGTTTGCAATATGCAGGGTCCGGTAATAATGAGTCGGGCATCTGTAGCTCCTAGAATAAAAAACTTGGGAATTTTGTTTAAGTGCAAGCCTAAAGTGTATACTAGGATGTATATCGGAAAATATCTTAACTTCTATAGGGTGACCCAAAAAAAGTGTGAGTAGATCGGAGTGATATTTTAAATGGAACACCCTGTATGGTATTGCATTTTTCTTGGTTGTAAGTCCTGAGAAATATCTTCGAGTGTCTTATGGTACGTTTAGACCTGAGCGCGCACGACATTCGTTCGCGCTCTCGGCTCCGTTCAAATTAAAAACTTATTTTTCGACGAATGAAGTGATCCATTTGTGCGCGCACAGCAGAGTTGTGTTGGCGAAAATAATGGACGACCAAGAAATAGTCGAGGCTGCAGTCATTAACAGCTTAATTATTAAAAAGAACAAAAATCGAAAACATCGTCGCTGGTGGCAAACCCAAATTTTTAGAAATCGATATAATTTACTGCAACAACTTAGTGTCTGAGGAGGGCTATTATCAGTTCAAAAACTTTACAAGAATGACCAGGCCCGACTTTGAATATTTCCAAATTTAATAACACCAAAAATTACGAACAAAAGATACAAATTTTAGAATAGCAATTTCATTAATATCGACATATTCAATATTAATTTTATTTACAAGGTTTTGCCATGCGTTATATTTTTTTGATTTTTTAATAATACAAAGAATGTTTAGCATCCCATAATATAGGCAACTTTTCATATTTTTCAATTAATAATAACGAAGATTCATTGATCCACTCCATAATTTTAATAAAGAAAACGAAAAAAAATTATACACGCACGCACGAACGCAGACAAAACAAATTGCCGGTCCAAATTGAGCGTTCGCGCACACATAAAATCCCTTTGAGCACGGACCAAAAACCGACACCAGACGCGCACGAACAGATACAGAGTGAGCGTGCGCGCACAGCCGTTTACACTTGAGCATTCGCGGAGGATCAGTGCGTGCGTGCTCAAGTCTAAACGCACCATAAGACTGTTGGAGAATTTTTATGTTCCGGATGAAGTTTTCCAGGTTCTTGAGTTCTGTTTTAAGTTGGTTTCCACTTGGGAATGGAGTAAAGTGTTCACTTCTTTTTTAGCTAGTGGAGGACTTTTTTCCTAGGTAAGTTTGTATGAGTGGAGTACTTTGTCTTTTTAAATTATTAGGCACATTAGTTACAAAAAAAATGTAAATTATAGCGAAGTAACACCGAAAAATAATTTCAATGCGCTACTGACCTGCCTTACCCGACCTACGCCACAATTTGATTTCGCACTATTCTGATGCAAAATCCATATTTTAAATGCATAACACATAGCCGGCGCCCATTTAAATTTATTTCACGGGTATCGGATTAACAATTTCGCAGAAACGTAGTCGGCCGGGGTAAATTACCTCTAAATACTGTAGCATTAGGAATATTCTTTGGTAGCGAAATTGAAATAATCTACGTGTAAAACGGTTCGGGCTCAAAACGTTTTCTCGGAAAGAGGTGTTTGGTAAATTTTCTCTTAATTAGTTCGAAATGAGAATGCTTAGTCAACTGGAAACCATTAATACTTGAAAATACCGGAGGAAATATTTTTGAGCTGGAAATCGGTAGTAAATCATCTGTTAATACACAGAGAAATTTAATTAACAACTGTGTAGGTGTTTTAAGGTGTAATTAGTTTGGATTTCAGTAGGGTTTTTTTGTATTATTTGCTTGGATTTCAGAAGTTTTATATTTCCTTAATTATACAAAGTGTTTTAATATTCCGTAGGCATACGAAGCGATTAACAATGATTGAACTAGTTCGCAATACTGTGTAAAAAGCTAGAACTTGCCAACCCTGAATACAATATTGACCGGTTTGTTTGCAATATGCAGGGTCCGGTAATAATGAGTCGGGCATCTGTACCTTCTAGAATAAAAAGCTTGGGAATTTTGTTTAAGTGCAAGCCTAAAGTGTATACTAGGATGTATATCAGGAAAATATCTTAACTTCCATAGGGTGACCCAAAAAAAGTGTGAGTAGATCGGAGTGATATTTTAAATGGAATACCCTGTATGGTATTGTATTTTTCTTGGTTGTAAGTCCTGAGAAATGTCTTCGAGTGTCTTATGGTGCGTTTAGACTTGAGCGCACACGGCATTCCCCGGGTTGTTTTTATTTTTTTTCGGTTTTTTTTTTTTTTTAAAAATGTTTAAAACCTTATTTTTCGACGAATGAAGTGATCCGTTTATGCGCGCACAGCAGAGTTATGTGTTGGCGAAAATAATGGACGACCAAGAAATTGTCGAGGCTGCAGTCATTAACAGCTTAATATTAAAAAGAACAAAAATCGAAAAACATTCGCGCTTGTGGCAAGCCAAATTTTAGGAATCGATATAATTTACTGCAACAACTTTGTGTCTGAGGAGGGCTATAATCAGTTCAAAAACTTTCCAAGAATGTCCAGGCCCGACTTTGAATATTTACAAAATTTAATAACACCCAAAAAGTTTACGAACAAAATACAAATTTTGAATAGCAATTTCATTAATATCGACATAATCAATATTAATTTTATTTACAAGGTTTTGACATGCGTTGATATTTTTTTTGATTTTTTAATAATACTTATCTTGACAAAAGAAATATATTTTCTTACCGTTTTTCAAAATGAGTCCAAAATAATCGAGACATTTTACTTTAAAAATTTAAAAAGACATTTTTAGAAAGATTTATTTTTAAATAATTTTGTAGTCACCTATTTTTTTTTCTGTATTTGCATCCATTCTTCTAGTGTCGTAACCATAGAGTAACCAAGCCGTAAGCATGGTAGATTAAAAATTATACCGTTAATGGGTAAATTTGCGGCGAAGTTCTACAAAGTTTTCTAAAATATAAAGGAATTTTTTTAAAATGCACGATTTTCAAGGCGGGGGAGCGTTCCCCGAAAGCGCTAGAGTAATATCGCGCTTTGGATAACTGTCTGCTGCTGATTTAAAGAAACTTCTTTTTTGCCCAAATTTTTATATATTGGCTTTTAAAATGAAATGGGACATTCCACAAATGGGTATGCATGTGAGCCATATTTTTTCCAAAATTTCATGCCTCTTTCGCGTTGTCTGCTGGCATTTTAGCAACGAGAAAATGGGCCAATTTTCACCTTATTAGTAAATAAAAAGCTATTTCCGTCTGGCTGAGATACCGCAGTACAGACAGCATAGCTGCATCATGATCACCATGTTCATCTGTCCCTTCCTAAGTCTCTACGCATTATTGACATAACCGTTTCCCACTCTCCATTTCACACCTCATGCATAAGTGTTAAGAATTTTAATTTGTATTGAAGCGTCTTTTTAAAATCCTGATCTTCCTTTGTTAAATATTTTTAAGTTGCTTTCATTAACTTTTCTTTGGCTTCTTTCTCCTCTAACTTATTAATTGGTCCAAAAGTCAACTACAGACTTACGCCAAATAACTCATTAGTATTGGACCGTAATAGATTGGCGTGCCAGCTAATCATCCCCCTCACGATCAACAAGTTTATAAGTCTGGATTAGTTTCTTTTTTAGTTCATGAAAGAGAACCACATAGACGAGGACTGCATCCTGAAGTTATCCCACAAAGACAAGGAGGTCCCAGCACTATTTTGTCAGAACTATTTGTAAAGATGCTTGTAAACCACAACTTGTCAGTTAATCAACTTTTCTTTAACCCTAGCTATAAAATCATTTTGTAGAAAATAAAACTTATTTATAATATTGTGGAATAATGTTAGTAATTAGTTTATTTTTTGTTTAAGAAACCTAATTAATATATCAGATTTAAATGTATCTTCAGAAGAAGATATAATTAGTAAACATGCAGCTTTTTAGTTTTTCTGTGTTTTTTAACTTTTAGCGTGAACCACAGACCATTGAACTGCTATGATAAGAACTGTTATGCTGTGACTGCAGTGGGATGGCATTTGGGACATTGTTTCTTTATGGCTTATTAATCAAAGTCTTCAAGATGTACTTTAATAGAAACTTGTCTTGTTCCATCATTGTGTTTTCTGAGAACAAAGAAATAGAGTTTAAAAGAAATATTTAATTTTTTATTAATAAGTAATAAGGTAATAATAAAAATAAAGTTTTTTTTATAATATATAATTAAATGAATAAAAATAAAAAAAAAAAAAAAAAAAAAAAAAAAATAATATTAATCAATTTAAAAAAAAAACCAAAACATTTTTATAAAACAATTTTTTTTTTTTTTTTTTAATTATTTAAGCTTAAAAAGTTAATTAATGAAATGAACTGAACTCTAAATGTTAAATACTAAAGATTATACTAATTAAATTTTTTCTCACATATTTAACATTTTGATCACTAAATTTTTTACCACATGCTTATTTTTATAGTATTATTAATATTGGCATAATTGGCAAGGTTTTTGACATGTTTGGTATTAGTCAGAATATTATGAAAAGTTTCTAGAAAGTTAATAACTCTAAAACAACTTGATGTTATATATTCTACCATCAACTTTATTTTTAAATAGGTATTTGACTTTTATTTTATTCATTTTTTCTACAAAATGCCAGGGATCTTCATTTCTAAGCCATATCTAACGCTGTTTTTTCTTTCAATCTTGTACATTGATGGCACACTTGCCCAAATATTGTGTACAATCAGACTAAGAGCATTACCATATGGACGACTCTCCAAAGCAGGCTAAAGCGTTCCTTTAAAAAATCGCTCTTATTATTATTTTATGTAATATCCAGAATGGGCCCTTCTTTGTGGAACATAGAAGTACAAAACTGGAACAGAAAATTATTTTCAGGAGAAATATTTCTTGTTTTGTTGTTGGAGAGACTTTTTATTTTAACTGTGTTTTTTTTTTTTTTGTTATTATTTTAATATTCGAGGGATAATTTCATATAATAGTTCAGGAAATAAGTCTCGGCGTATACAGGGTGGTCCGAATTGTATTCCGGAAACTTCGACAGCATATTCTGCAGATAAAAATAAGTAAAAAAGTTCGTATGCCCTAAAATGCTTAGTTTCTTAGCTGTAGATGCAATCTACCGTTGCTCGAAATCAGGATGGATCACTGAAGATTTATTTCTGGAGTGGTTAAAGCATTTCGCTCAATATGTAAATGTCTCTACTGTAGATCCAGTGCTAGTAATTTTAGATAATCATGCCACACACTCTTCCTTGAAGTCTTATAAATTCTGTCGTGAAAACGGGATTGTTCTTGTTTCACTGCCCCCACACAATTCCCACCGGCTCCAGCCTCTGGACGTCACATTTTTCAGTTCACTAAAGACAGCATATAGTAAGGAATGCGATATTCATATTATGAAGACCCATCATTATAGCAAAATTAAAGTGACTGACATCGCAGAGCTCTTTGCCAAAGCTTATAATCGCATCACTTCTAAAGAAAAAGGTTTAAATGGGTTTAAAAATACGGGTATATTTCCGTTAGATAGAAACCTATTTGGTGAGGAAGAATTTACTGAAATGTCAGTAGAAGCAACAGTAGGAGCAAATTCCGACATCGAAGCCTGGAACTAGTACGGCTTCAGACTGACCATATGTACCAACCAAAAGCTACTATAAAAAATATATGCGTCAAACTACACCGCCACTGGAAACCTATAATACGAAGCCGCGTGCTAATTTAGAGAAAAAAAGGCGTCAGCGCAGGTCATCTTCCAGCGATAGCTTTTCAACAGACATTACAGAGGTCTCCGACGAAAACGCAACCGATGATGGAGACAAGACCGTTCTATTAAAGAGTACATCCTTTGAAGACTTTCATACCACACCCCGATTAATAGAAAAACCACTCTTTAAAAAAAGAAAACAAATGTCCCAAATACTAACATCCACTCCGCTGCAGGCATCTTTAGCCCTTAACTGGTCCGGCAATAGATATGTATCATAAACGGTCCGGCGTAGTCTGTAGGACTACGCCTTCTAAAAAGTTTAAAAAACACAGAAAAACTAAAAAATAACAAATTTTTATTTCATTATATATTCTATTATGTATTATTGAACTAATATAGACAAAAATGTGTTTAATTTGATATAAACTTTAAGAAGATATAGTACAAAATACAATAACATACATATAAATTAATTAGGTTTTTACTAAGCTCTAAAAAATAAAACCAAATTACTAACAGTCATTACAATATAGAAATAAGTTTTTAGTACTATATATAAAAAAAATAAGTTATAAAACTGGGGTTAAAGAAAAAGTTTTTAGTTACAGCATGAGGCAAAGTTTATTGGTTTCCTAAACATGTTTTACAAAATGGATTCGTACATTCTAGGCATTAAAAATAATTAACTAGGACATAACATTGTCTTTAACTAGGATAAAAACTCCAGGATAAGAATATCTAAGTGGGCGTGTTTTGGGTGTACAGGAATTGGAAGTATTCTACTGATTGTAAAGTGTATTTCTCGTGGAATATTTGACATTGTCAAAGGCATTTGTCTGGCAGATTGTCACATTGTTACTGCCACAGTCCTCATCATATCATTTTAATAGAGTTTCTTCATAACTAGAGTCTCCTAAACGCACTCTTTTCGAAGGCCCGGCTATATAGTACAAAAATTTGTTACACACAAAATCTTACGCAAACGGTCCGGCGTCGTCTGAGAGACTACGGGTTAAGTAACTTCTGCCAGAACTTCTAAAAAACTAATCCAGTTTGGGCATAAATATGGCTATCATTTGTTGATCGTGAGGGGGATGATTAGCTGGCACGCCAATCCTGTAGGCGGTCCCAGTAACTAATGAGAATGAGTTAATTATTTGGCGTAGTCTGTCAGACGACGCCGGACCAGTTAATGGTTAGAGGAGAAAGAAGCAAAGAGAGAGAAAAAGAAAGTTGACGAAGCAACAAAAAAAATATTTCAACAAGGAAGATCGGTGGGATTTAAAAAGACAGCAGCTAAAACACAAATTAAGGACAAGTCTAAACGTAAACAGCAACATAGAGAGTGTATGAAACATGTAAACATGAGAGTGTGTGAAACATGGAGAGTGTATGAGAACGATTTATGTCCAATATGCGTAGAGACTGGAAGGACAGATGAACTGTGGTGGCGGTGCAGATCATGTGGTACTTGGCTTCATGCTGTCTGTACTGCGGTATCTCAGCCAGACGGAAATAGCTTTTATTTATTATTAAGGAATGTGAAAAATTGTTGGCAGACATTTTCCTTGTCGCTAAGATGCCGACAGACAACGCGAAAGAGGCATGAAATTTTGGAAAAAAATATGGCTCACATGCATACCGATTTGTGGAATGTCACATTTATTCATTTTAAAAGCCGTATATAAAAGGGTAGACAAAAAGTTCGTGGCTAAATCAGCGGCAGACAGTTATCAAAAGCGCGATATTACTCTAGCGCTTTCAGGGAACGCTCCCCGCCTTGAAAATCGTGCATTTTTTAAAAAAATTCCTTTATATTTTAGAAAACTTTGTAGAACTGTCTGTTCGCCGCAAATTTACCCATTAACGGTATAATTTTTTAATCTACCATGCTTACGGCTTGGTTACTCTATGGTTACGACACTAAAAGAATGGATGCAAATACAGAAAAAAAAATAGGTGACTCACAAAATTATTTAAAAATAAATCTTTCTAAAAATGTCTTTTTAAATTTTTAAACTTCAACGGTTATTTTGGACTCATTTGAAAAACGGTAAAGAGAAAATATATTTCTTTTGTCGAGATACCAGCCCTGAACATATTTGCACTTATCCCAGACTCACCCTGTAGAGTAATATCGCTCTTTTGATAACAGTCTATCGCTGATGAGCCACGATTTTTTTGTCTGCCCTTTTGCATACGGCTTTTTAAATAAATAACTATGAGATTCCACCAATCGGCATACATGTATGCGGTTATTTATTTTGTCAAATTTCATGCCTCTTTCGCTTTGTCTGCCGGCATTTTATCCACAAGAAAAATATCTGCCAACAATTTTCCACGTTACTTAATAATAAATAAAAGCTATTTGGCAATTATAACGCGTGTACCTTATAATATTTTTAGTGTCAAAATTTCACCCTTTCGATTGGCCGCCCCTGCTTTAAGCCCCGGGATCGTGCTGGCAGACATGATTATTTCATAATGGCTACACACAAGGATACTTCGTACGATGATAAGGTTTTTTTATGTAGCCAGCTCTCTGTATATGGCCAGTCCGAGTCTGCTCGACAGAACTATAATTTGTCCTAATAAAAATTTAAAAATAAAAACGATATTAAAGGCTTTGTGATAAATGAATCACCCTGTATAAATTAACTACTTAATCGTAGCGTTCTAATCAACTTTTATTGGCACATCGTAGAAATAGACACACACACATGCAGCGTTTAATACATTTTTTCTTTAATTACACTCGTTAAGTTACACGAGGCAATTATATGTCGAAATGGTATTATGCGAGATTTGCGTGCTTTCGCACTAGCAATAATATTATTCGCCCACCGTGCCACCGTTAATTTCCTTTTTTATTTTTGGCGTTACGACCAACTTTGACGTTTGAACTTTATAAACGTTTGGTCCGCCGACGACGGCGACCTTGCTCTTACGCTGTAAAAGTCCCAATCTGGGGGAATGGTTTTATTTTATCGAGATCTTGACCCGATTTGGTACGCGGGTGACCTTTGCTGGTCACCAGGAACATGTATGTAAGAGGGTATGGGCGTCAGTTTAGTTGCTTTTGTTCGTTTGTCAATTTGATTAAGCAATTTTATGCAATTTGTCCGAAAAGGTAAGAATGAGTAATTTCGTTTATTTGTAATACTTTAAAAAATTTCGTTTTTTGGTAAAGTACTTTCCGTTTCTGTAGTAATTAAATCGAAAGTAACTAATAGCCACTGACATTTAATACTTATTTCTATATATCAAATAGCCTCCCCCATAAAAGAGAATATTTAGTCCGCGGACTTGGTATGCAAAAATCTTGTATTTTCGTCTGCGGACTTGGCCTGCCTTCTTTACCATAATCTATGTCTTCTAGTTAATATACAATATGATCGAAAAAAAAACGGCGTCAGCGATGGCTATGAAATGAAGATCGCTGCTGTCATTTTATATTTAAAATTACATGGGGAATGCCATCGATGTTCATTTCCAAGCCAACTGGACGCCGTATTTTTTCGATCATGCGCTAGAATAAAAATAGATAATTTTTATAATTTGAATCTAAAAAAGTGTACATATGAATATTTTTTTAATTAAATTCAAATGTTGCTATTAATTCATCTACTCTACAGAGTGTCCCAGAAATAAGTGCAAGTATTTTAAGGGGTGGTAGATCTCGATAAGAGAAACATATTTTCTCATTATCGTTTTTCAAATAAGTCTAAAATAACGGAGTTATTTTACTTTGAAAATTTCCAAAAAAAATATTGTTTGCTAAAATTTTGGGAACCACTAGATCTATTCTGGATTTTTTTTCTTGTAAATTTAATCTAATACCTATGTTGACATATTATCAAGAAATTATGTTTTTTAACTAAAAACTAAAAAAAATTCCAAAATATTTTTCAAAAAATTTCGAATTTTCAAAAAAAGTTTTTCGCGAAAAAAACCTCATAGGCGTGTTTCTGGGGTTGAACTGTACTACTAGTTAAAATACCTGCATTTATTTCTAGGACACCCTGTATAATAGACACTATAATATAGATATTAGAGGTGAGCAAAAATTGAACGAGTCGTTCATCTGAACGAGTATTAAAAATGAATCGTGTGATTCGATTCACTGCTTGCAATACGGTTTGTTCAATTGAATCGTGGCCAGCACGGATCCATAAGATTTGAACGATAAGCCGTTAAGAAGAATCGTGAGAATTGAATCGGATCACAATGCGATCGTTGGTTCAAAGAGTCGTGAGAATTGATTCATTGTTTACAATACGGTTCGTTCAATTGAATCGTGGCCAGTACGGATCCATAAGATTTGAACGATAAGCTGTAAAAAAGAGAATTGAATCGGATCACAATGCGATCGTTCGTTTCTACGGCCGGCTAGACTAAGTTTGAGGGAACGAGGCAGTTGAATTGGTTTCAAAAGAGGTAGCTGTGATAAAACTGTTGAGCGGGTGAAGCGGCTAAGCGACAAAAAGGAACAGTAATTCATTCCCGTAAAAGCAGGTAAAGCAGGTAAAGCAGTTTTAACTGGTTGAGGCTGTCTGACTGGTGCACTACGACCACGCGCATACTGTTGTTCCTCTATTTTTTACTGCTAATCTGCCACGATAAAGCGAGAAGCAGGAAGCCGGTGCACTATGGACGTACCCTAAAGCTGAACGCGTGCAGAAAGAGCAAAACAGTTTTAGTCAAAAACTTTTTTACCTTAACTATTGACACGTAAACTACCGAACAAGATTAGAATTTTCTAACGATTAACTGTGTCTAACGAGAAAGCATTTTGTAATGTTTACGCGTAACTAAGAACTAGGATTTTGCGCGAACTTGCGGCATAATAACGACTCGGAAATTCAGCCCGAAATGCCTTTTTCCCAGACCCTTAAAAGCAGAGTATGACGCTGAATAAATGTGTCCACTTGTAAATTTACAGAGACGAAAGCTGCAGCTGCAACGTAAAATTGAGCAGCCCGTTTACATATTGAGAAGGATCAAGTTGGAAAAACTTGATACTTGGAAAGGTTGTAAATTAAGTTTACTAGATATTTTTGTTCAAAAATAAATGAAAATTTTGTTAAATTACATTATTTTATCTACGTCAGTGAGTTAAGAAGCTCTTAACTCACGCATTTTGAGTGAGTTAAGAGCTTTTTAACTCACGCATTTTCATTACCGCACTCCTTGTTTAGATGACTACCAAAGAGAAAAAAATATTTTTTATAACATTTATTTTGCACTAAATTGTAAAAATATGTTATGAGTACCTTTTCATTTCCATAGTTGTGTACTTTTTTTGGGTGCACCATTTTTCATACTTAGAGTATGTATATTATGTATTCGTACTTCTGTTTCGATCTTGCTGGAAGCAATCCAGAAATGGCTCTGAATGCCTCTTCTTCAATGTCAGAGGGAATACTTTCCGAATGGCTCATTTTTTAAACTAGTGACATCAATATTATTTACTGTCATATTGACTGTAAATTGCTATTACTGACATTGCTATGCATGGTGTTATTTGAACAAATGTATTAAGGTAATTGATTTTTAGGAAAATCAATTACCTTCAATTCTTCTTAAATTCTTAAATTCAATTACCAAGGAAATTCATTGTCTGTTTTTATAGTTAGACTAGATAAAATATTGGACAATACACGACTAACTCCATTAATATACTTATGTGGTTTCACTACTTTCACAACTTTCACACGCGTATCTTAATGATGCTGTTAACTCACTTGTATCGTAAATATCTATTGTGAAACTAACTACCAAAATATTAGATTTTTAAAAGTCTCTTATTAAAGATACTGTATGTAGTCTCTATATTATTTTTTTGGAAATTTACTTTTAGTGTAGGCGAAACAATTTCTGTTCTAAAACTGAACTATTCTATCTATCCTTTAGAACAGGGTTTCTTAAACTTTTTGCAGTCACGGACCACTTTCGCAATTTGTACAATTCCACGGACCCCTATCAGAAATAATAGAGGAAAATAAAAAAGCCTTATTTACATAAAAAGAAAAGGTTTATTAGTAGATTTATTACACGTAGACTAGTAAATTAGTGAGAAGGATGGTGCTGTTTAGCCTCAATGAGAACGTTAAATTGTGGGGTTATCTTCGACAAGACAAGGCGCATATCATCTACGTTCAATCGGTTGCGACTTTTTGTTTTTATTGAGACCAGAATCGAGAACCCTGCCCCGGCAAAGGTACGTAATAGCAAATGGTATCAGAATGGACATAGTTCGCTTGACAAGAAGAGGGTAAGCTTGACGTAAAGCACACCAAAACTCGCCTATCTTTTGCATGAAATTCAGCTTTCAAAACTTCTTTTGATCTCATGTCAATTAAGTCATCTTTAATGAGATCTTCATCGCTGATATTATCCTTGTCGATTATAAATGGACCCCGCACCCACGTTTCATTTTCAAGCGATTCTAAGTTAAAGTAGCCTTCAAAAGAAGTTTGAAATGTATCCGAATGCTTAGACACCTCTTTCTGTAGCATTATTGATATCGTGTTGCCGTAACATTGTGTTATTAACGCTTCAAACATCGGAAAATTTGCAAAGTTATCAAATTCCACCCTCCTTTTCCAAAGTGGCAGTTTACATATGAAACCTTTCAACCGTTCAGATGCATCCACGATGGTCACCGCAGAGCCCTGAAGAGACAAGTTAATTTCATTCAATTGAGAATATGTGCCAAATACGCCAAATATCTGCCAAATATCTACGCAAATCTTCACTCTCAAGATATTGAGAAAGTGAATTTCGTTTATCTTTTAGAAAAATTAACACTTCTGTCCTCAACACTTCTGTTGACAGCCAACGAACTTCTGTGTACTAAAGGAGTACTTTATGTTCTGATCCCATTTTTTGACAAAGTATTTTAAACAGGCGGTGCCGCGGTGGTTTAAGGCTCTTGCTCTGATGAAGTTAGTTATTTTGACACATGTAGACATAACTTCCTTCAGAAATGTAGGTAAAGTCCGTGAAGTCAAGACATGTCGACGTAAGACACAATGAGTTATTATGACATGATGGATTTCTTTCTTGACCAAAATCGCAAAACCAGACGTATTACGAAGCATTGCGGGAGCTCAATCGGTGCAGATACTACCAAGTTTAGTCTTCCAGTCTATATTTTGTTCGTTGAAAAACCATTTTTGTCATTTAAAAAACATCTGAAGCTTTTGTAGTCTCCAAAAGTGAATTGCAAAAAAGAAACTCTTCTTTAATACTACATGTGTCTTGTACGCAACGGACAAATACCAAGAGCTGCGGGGTTGTGATACTGCTAGGTTGTGATACATCGGTGCTTTCATCCAATTGAATGCTGAATGGAAACAGTGAAGCAATTAATTCTTCAACAACTTGTAAAACATTTGACGACACTTCAACAAATCTAGAATGAATAACATCGTTTGATAACAGCTTCAATTTTGTTTTTTAAGTGATTAAATACCTACTCAATTCGCCGCCCTACACTATTTATTTTCTAAATAAATATGTTTACAGTTAACTGACGTAATGCGGACCGCAGACCTCTGATACACATGCTATGGACCCCTAAGAAATGGGAAAACCCCCACTTTAAGAAACTCTGCTTTAGAAGATCTTCCGTCTTAATTCTTACTTACTTACTGCCATTACTCGCTGACAAGTATTAGACATGCATCAGAAGATGGTTACATAAAGCATTTTCTTTGATCTCTCATTGTTTTCTATGACTGAAAAGCCCGATACCGATACGTGATGTTATCTCTCTTCCGCACTCCGAACATTCAAAAATCTCATTATTTTATTACCTCATAACTTTTTCGTTGTCGTTGTTAACTGAGTTTACAATTTTTCTCCACTGCGCTCTATTGTGCGCTGCTTCCTCCCACTGATTGTAGTTGCTTATTCCCTTTAAGTTTTCGTTAAGTTAACATGTTGGGGATTATTATTGCTCGGTATGTTGCAAGTTTCGTTTTTGTGCTCAAGTCATAATTGTAGAAAACTATGTCTTTTAATTTCCAGAATGCTCTTGAGGCGCTGCTAATTCTGTGCTGAATTTCAGAGTCGATATTGGCATTTTCCGAAATCAAACTGCCGAGGTAATTGAAGTCCGCTACATATTCCAATACTTCTCCGATTTTTATAGCATTGATGTCATTTTCCAGGGGAATGTACATGATTTTAGTTTTATCGATGTTCAATCTAAGGCCCAAAGCCTCTTATGCATAGGAATATGTGTTAAGTATTTTTGTTATTGTTGTACCGTTTTTGAAATTCTGTAATGATCATCTTAATGATGTCTTAATTCACTTCAAGTAGAACGGATCGATTTTTCGCTTACACATAATGACAGCTAAGACTGACATGTAAAACGTTATGTGCAGACGGGGCTTAATATACCTACTAGCTATAAAATACTACGAATACTCTTAAAACTGAGAAACTATTATTAAACAATACAGACCATTAACAGTGTATAGGCTCCAGTGCAAATATCAAGGTTAGACATTTCAGGATTCTATAAATCGAGAATTATTGCCACATGTACTTTAAATTAGAGAGAACAGATGAGAAATAAATTATATCCAATAAAAATAACTATGGCGCCTGCTCTCCCAGTATAACAGAAATATTTTTTTATTTGAGAATTTTACGTATGATACATTGATACATTCTGCTGGGAATTAATATGTGGGATTAATGTTGAATACTAGGAAATATACCGGGTCAAGGGTACGAGATGTGTATTTCATAAAATATAAAAATATAGGTTAGTGAGTCCACACTTTCGTGGACGACGCCTCATGTCGAACGGTAGATTCGCGAAAGAAGTATCGAATGTTAGATATTTCACGAACCAAATCAATAGTGAATAAGAAGTCGCAAAGGAAGTTGACGTAAAAAAGCATATTTTGCACTATTCTCGCATTAGAAAATATTGATTGACTTCCGATCATAATCTTTGTTGCAAAAAAAAGTGCGAATGTTGAATTGTTACATTTTTTTAATATATTTTATTATATGGGTTATAAAAATTACAAAACAAAACCATAATTAAAATAAATACAAATTGAATTTTTATGTACAGGGTAGTCGAAATTGGTCTGTTTTAACAGAGAAAACCTGTTTCCCGACTAGATAGAGCGAAACTGACATAGATGTCATGGGTTCGATTTCTGAGACACGTTTAATGGCGTAAACCGCCTGTTAATATTTTCACTGCCAACTGAGATACGGGATCTTTTCGAATTTTTTACCATTTGGAAAATTGACCATAACTTTTGTATTTCGCGGAATAATAAAATTCTGTAAAAACGTTCTTAAGGCACTTTTTTAATCACAATTAAGTGGCGAAATCAGTTTTTTCTATGCTTGCTCTATGGTCAGAAATAATAAAAAATATAATTTTTTAAATGGAAATCATAGTTGGCTATGACCTTAAAAAATGCTGGCGTTTAACCGTTTAACCCTTTCGAACAATGTAAAGTTATGCGTATTAATTTTTTTTATCTTTGTATCGAAGCGGGCCTTGATTTGGTTGATCTAGTTGCCTAATTATTTTTTATCACAATTTAATATTGTATATTATTATTTATCTGCATAATTAAATACTTTTGAAAAGGTAGATCAACATTCCATATTAGTATTACCAATTACAATTAAAACGCCAGGGTTACAACTGAACTATTAAATGGAGAATTTAGAGAGAATTGGATTGGAACAAGGGGCCCCATAATATATTGGCCTTCTAGGTCCCGTGATTAACTCCTTTCGACTCTTTTATGGGGGAAATTAAAAAAAAAACATATATATAAGGGAAAAACCATTCGGACGAGAGAAGAATTGCAGAAGGTTACTAGGCAAGCTTTTGGACTTATTACACACCAGTTCGCCCAATAAATCGTTGTAACTCTGCGCAAAAGATGTTTATTGTGTGTTCAACAAGGAGGTGCTCATTTTGAACATATTTGATGATTTTTTTTAGTAAACTATATTTGTCACTCAAAAAATACGTTTTTTTTAGTTTTGTTCTTTGTTTATTGTATCGATTTCAATTGTAATTACTAATACTAATATAGTAATTTACCTTTTCAAAAGTCTTTAGTTATGCAGATATGGCTTTCTGTAGTTTTGTAGCTCACGAAAGTGTGAGACACGAGCGTGCTTCACTAACCGTGTCAACCTAGCTATACGAAAGAAGCCACGATCGTGAATAAACTAATCAAACATGTTAGATATTTCACGAACCAAATCAATATTGAATAAGAAGTCGCAGAGGAAATTCAGGTAAAAAAAGGATACTTTGCACTATTCTCGCATTAGAAAATATTGATTGACTTCCGATCATAATCTTTGTTGTATAAAAAAAGTTCGTTTTTTATGCAAATTTAGTATTTGATTATAAAAATTAATGATTGGCTTCTGAACCCTCCATATTTCATTGGTCCGAGGAGCAAAATCAGGAGATTAATTTATTTAAAATTTCTTTACGCATTTTATCATTTTACTAATACTAAAATCGATGTATCGTAACCTTTAAACGCAAATATCTTGAAAACCGTTCACCGTTTCAAACTAAACGCAGGGCATCTTTTTTGCGCAAAAATGTACTAGCATTTTATGTCATTTATTGAAATTACAGTGTCTATAAGGATAAAAGAAGTACCACCAGTAGTACTGTCTATCCTGCAACCTAACCTAACTTCTAGAAATGTTCTTACTCTTAATAATTTTCTGTAGTGCGCTGACACATCTATTTCTTGCCATTCTTGAGTTACATTTGGATTCATTAGAAATACGACTTCTAGATATGTGAATGTATCTACTTCCTCAAACTTGTATTGTTTACCTCTCTCAGAATTAATTTGTAGACATCTTCCCTTCTCAAAATCCCTATCTGACCACTCCATAAATTTCGTTTTCTTCTCATTAAACACTAAGCCTACTTTCTGCGCTTGATTTTCTAGTCTTTTGGTAACCGATATCAGCTCTTTTCGATCTCTTGCTAAGATAACTAAATCATCGGCAAAGGCTAAGCATTGGTGTCTTTTTGTACACTCTCTGTTGATTCCCGCATCTTTTATAACTTTTTCTAATACTACACTAAACAGTACTGGAGATAGTGGATCCACCTATCTTAATCCGTCCCTGATTATAAAATTTTCCGTTGTTTTCTTGTTTACTTTGAATTTTCATTTACTGTCTCTTGGAGTGTCAATTTTATCATCGTGGTCAGTTTCTTGCTAACCCCTAATTATGTTAATGCTCTAAACACCTCCGTCCTTTTAACTTTGTCATATGCCTGCTGAATGTCGATAGATAGGAGTATTGTCTGTTTTCCGTATTCATAACTCTCCGATTGTATTTCTCTAAGGGTAAATATTTGGTCAACGGTACTTCTTCCTTTCTTAAATCCACATTGGTACTCTCCAGTTTTCTCATCTCCAACAAAACTCACAACCTCCTCAAATATATAAAAATCTTTAATGTTTATTTTCAACCAACTAGACTCTTTTCCTACTATATCATATACCTAGTACCTCAACCGCAATATATGCACAGACATATATAAATTTACTAAATTCTAACTGTGGTAATGTGGTTTAACACATAATATAAATGTAACAAAATCCGATGTAATCACCTGTAAAGTATTAATAGCGATAATCAATATTTTTATCAGACCGAAACCTTACTTGATAAGCAGACTTTTGTTATTTTGCGGCTTTTGGCGTTCTAGATAATTAAATGTACAGATTACTTACCCGTAGGACATTAACTATGTCATTATTTTTATTAATTTGATCTTAACGTGATTTGTTTCTATAAAAATAGCTGTATATTCACGTGATAAATCTCATTTATTTATCCAATATTTCGAAAGATATAAAGGATTAAATTTTGTGTACTTAATAAGGTATATTTTGTTAATAATTGCAAAATTATTATATGTATAGGAAAATCAATATAAGTCGACAAAATAAAAGACTGCACGTCGCTGGTGGTACTTTTTTAATTTGACTTTTAAGGGTCAAATAAAATTCGAAGTTTTGTCATGTATTTTTTGAAATACCGGGTGCGTCTCAAAAGTGGCTCACCCCTATAACATCTTTATTTTTTCAGATAAAACAACAAGATTTGGTATGTTAGTATATGACATAAATTGGGATTGATTGACGTATTCAATTGTTTTCGGTCACTTCCGGTTTCACCGGAAATGACTACAACTTTTGATTTTTAAATGGCACCCTCGGTATTTTTTTACTTTATTCGATAGAAAATGACACTCTGAATCGAATGACATATCATATGTCAACTTTTGACATTTTGGCATATGGCCTATTTGAAATTGTAACATGCGGTTCATAACGACAATTTGACTCAAAATACCAAGTGTGTGGTGTCAAATTATTCGTAAAAAAATGCTTTTTCTAAATATGCTACTGAACCACCCTCGTTCCATTTGAAAAAATTAAGATATGATTAAAAATACGATTTAAGCGTCTTTTAACTGGCCAGAACAAGACAGTAAAAACATTCGACGATCAAATCTATTTTTCCAAGGCTTCTTGATTAAAAATTAGTGTTTTTAATACAGCCATGGCACTCTAGATTGAAATTTAAAATAGAATTTATTTGTGAGTGATTATGTCAAAAATTGACATATGATATGTCATTCGATTCAGAATGTTATTTTCTATCGAATAAAATAAAAAAATACCGAGGGTGCCATTTAAAATTTAAAGGTTGTAGTCATTTCCGGTGAAACCGGAAGTGACCGAAAAAAATTGAATACGTCAATCAATCCCAATTTATCTCATACACTAACATACCATATACTATACATATCGTTGTTTTATCTGAAAAAATAAAAAAGTTATAGGGGGTAAACCACTTTTGAGACGCACCCGGTATACATACATTATTACTTTTCTTATGATTACTAACATTAACAAATTTTAATTAAATAAAGTTATTAGCAGGTTTTCCGAATGAAAGCTGAAAAATGTTAGTTCTTATTGTTTAACATCAGTCTTCACTTTTTTTATGAGATTCTGAACACTGTAAACTAATACTGAGCGCAGCTGAAACCTGCTGAAAGATCTATGTATTTTTAATAAAACCGCAAAACTAAAGCTTCTTTCAGAACGTGGCAATTAGTGGAATAAATTCGTAGTAATTATCGTAGAAGTTTGTTCCTTTAATTTGAACGTATGCATTCAGAACATCAAAATTAGTGGTAAACACTTTAAATTAGTAGTAAAAGTTATCAAACTTTTAACTTTTCCACTTTATACTTCAAAACTTGCGAGAAATGTCATTTTGGCCTTTGATTAACTTCCGTCAAGAGAAATTGTGGTTAGAAATCAAAAGTTGATTGTTTTACAAGATAAATATTAAGTTTTCCCTATGGATACAACTGACTAAAGCAAGCTGTTGCTAGGCATGGTACAAAGAAAACAAGGTATGATCGATAGCGACTCCAATTTCGTTAAGTTTACGCACACCACCTGTGACGTCATACGCCATACAAAAAAATACTACAACAACTTTTGACTTTTTACGACTACAACTTTTGATTTTTAAATGGCACACTCGGTATTTTTTTACTTTATTCGATAGAAAATGAGACCCTGCATAGAATGACATATCATGACATCAACTTTTGATATTTTCGCATATGGTTTATTTGAAATTGTAACATGCGGTTAATAACGACAATTTGACTCAAACTACTAAATGTGTGGTATCAAATTATTCGTAAAAAAGTGCTTTTTCCAAATATGCTAATGAGCCATCCTCCTTCTATTTGAAAAAATTGAGATATGATTAAAAATACGATTTGGGCATCCTTTAACCGGCCAAGAAAAGATACTAAAAACATTAAACGTTCAAATCTATTTTTCCAAGGCTCCTTGATTAAAAATTAGTGTTTTTAACACAACCATGGCACTCTAGATTGAAATTTAAAATACAATTTGTTTTTGAGCGAATATTTCAAAAATTGACATATGATATGTCATTCGATTCAGAGTGTCATTTTCTATCGAATAAAGTAAAAAAATACCGAGGGTGACATTTAAAAATCAAAAGTTGTAGCCATTTCCGGTGAAACAGGAAGTGACCGAAAACAATTGAATACGTCAATCAATCTTAATTTATGTCATATACTAACATACCAAATCTCGTTTTTTTTTAACTGAAAAAATAAAAAAGTTATAGGGGTGAGCCACTTTTGAGACGCACCCGGTATATAATATTATTTATGTTATGAATTTTTTTCTTAATTTCAACAATTTCTTTGGTACTGATGCTGTTTTTCTAAGTTGAAAGCGTATAGCCTAGCCTATCTTTCAATTATACCTACTGTCACCTTTTTCTCTTTTATTTCTGAAATTCTTCCTCTTTCTCTTTTTCTTTAACTCGCAGGTCCAAAACCATTCTAATGCCGGACTAACACAAACTTACACCACTCAAATAAAATGGTATCGGAGGAATCATGCAGATCAGCAAGCAGTGAAGAGAGCATCAAAGAAGAAACGACTCCCGAAAAGAACTTTTGGACCACAACGATATTAAAAGACATGCCAGTTGATGACAAAAACGATAAACGAATGTACGATGACTTCTTTATTTCCCAAATAGTCGAAGAACTGCTTGATCGAGCCTGGCAATCTTCTGAAGGAGATATAGTGATGACGAGAAGTAAAAATCTGAGTTCCCAAGAAAAGATAGCACGT